>NC_135530.1:0-702500 GCF_051989575.1 Stigmatopora nigra
GGGGAAAGAGTTGGTGGTGGGTGGTGGGGGAAAGAGTTGGTGGTGGGTGGTGGGGGAGGGTCAAGAGTTGGTGGTGGGTGGTAAAGAGTTGGTAGTCCGGTGGTGGGGGAGAGTGGTGGTGGGTGCTGGGGGGAAAGAGTTGTTGGTGGGTGCTGGGGGGGAAAGAGTTGTTGGTGGGTGCTGGGGGGAAAGAGTTTGTGGTGGATGGTGGGGGGAAAGAATGGTGGTGGGTGGAAGGAAGAATTGGTGGTGGGTGGAAGGAAGAGTTGGTGGTGGGTGGAAGGAAGAGTTGGTGGTGGGTGGAAGGAAGAGTTGGTGGTAGGTGGAAGGAAGAGTTGGTGGTGGGTGGAAGGAAGAGTTGGTGGTAGGTGGTGGGTGGTGGGGGGGAAGGGTTGGTGGTGGGGAGAAAAGAGTTGGTGGTGGTGGCTGTGGGGGGAAAAGAGTTGGTGGTGGTGGCTGTGGGGGGAAAAGAGTTGGTGGTGGTGGCTGTGGGGGAAAAGAGTTGGTGGTGGTGGTGGGGGGAGGGAAGTGTTGGTGGTGGTGGTGGTGGTGGGGGGAGGGAAGAGTTGTGGTGGTGGTGGTGATGGTGGGGGGGAAGAGTTGGTGGTGGTGGTGGTGGTGGTGATGGTGGGGGGGGGAGAGTTGGTGGTGGTGATGGTGGGGGGGAAGAGTTGGTAGTGGTGAAGAGGGGGGGGGGGAGAAAGATGGAGAGGAAGGGGGGGAGAGATATAAGATGGAGAGGAAGGGGGGGAGAGATATAAGATGGAGAGGAAGGGGGGAGGAGATATAAGATGGAGAGGAAGGGGGGAGGAGATATAAGATGGAGAGGAAGGGGGGAGGAGATATAGATGGAGAGAAGGGGGGAGGAGATATAAGATGGAGAGGAAGGGGGGGGGGATATAAGATGGAGAGGAAGGGGGGGGGATATAAGATGGAGAGGAAGGGGGGGGGATATAAGATGGAGAGGAAGGGGGGGGGGGATATAAGATGGAGAGGAAGGGGGGGGGATATAAGATGGAGAGGAAGGGGGGGGATATAAGATGGAGAGGAAGGGGGGGGAGATATAAGATGGAGAGGAAGGGGGGGGGGGAGATATAAGATGGAGAGGAAGGGGGGGGGGGGGAGATATAAGATGGAGAGGAAGGGGGGGGGGGGGGGAGATATAAGATGGAGAGGAAGGGGGGGGGAGATACAAGATGGAGAGGAAGGGGGGGGAGATACAAGATGGAGAGGAAGGGGGAAGATACAAGATGGAGAGGAAGGGGGGGAGATATAAGATGGAGGGGAAGGGGGGGTGAGAAGATGGAGGGGAAGGGGGGGTAAGAAAGATGGAGGGGAAGGGGGGGAGAGAAAGACGGAGAGAAAGGGAGGAGAAAGAGAGAGATAAGACGGAGAGGAAGGGGGAGAAAGAGAGATAAGACAGAGAGGAAGGGGGAGGAGAGAGATAAGACGGAGAGGAAGGGGGGGAAAGAGAGAGATAAGACGGAGAGGAAGGGGGGGAAGAGGGAAGAAGAGATAAGACAGAGAGGAAGGGGAAGAGAAAGAGAAAGAGAAAGAGAAAGAGAGAGAGAGAGAGAGAGAGAGAGAGAGAGAGAGAGAGAGAGAGAGAGAGAGAGAGAGAGAGAGAGAGAGAGAGAGAGAGAGAGAGAGAGAGAGAGAGAGAGAGAGAGAAAGAGAAAGAGAGAAAGAGAGAAAGAGAGAGCGAGAGAGCGAGAGAGAGAAAGCGAGAGAGCGAGAGAGAGAAAGCGAGAGAGCGAGAGCGAGAGAGCGAGAGAGCGAAAGAGAGCGAGAGAGCAAAAGAGAGCGAGAGTGCGAGAGAGAGCGCGAGAGCGAGAGTGCGAGAGAGAGCGCGAGAGCGAGAGTGCGAGAGAGAGCGCGAGAGAGAGAGCGCGAGAGAGAGAGCGCGAGAGAGAGAGAGCGAGAGAGAGAGAGAGAGCGCGAGAGAGAGAGCGCGAGAGAGAGGGCGCGAGAGAGAGGGTGCGAGAGAGAGGGGTGCGAGAGCGAGGGGTGCGAGAGAGAGGGTGCGAGAGAGAGGGTGCGAGAGAGAGAGAACGAGAGAGAGCGAAAGCAAGAGAAAGCGAGAACGAGCGCGAACGAACGAGCGCAAACGAACGAGCGCAAACGAACGAGCGCAAACGAACGAGCGCAAACGAACGAGCGCAAACGACGAGCGCAAACGAACGAGCGCGAGCGCAAACGAACGAGCGCCAACGAACGAGCGCGAGCGAACGCAAGCGCGAAAGAGAGAAAGAGAAAGACAGAAAGAAAGAGAAAGAGAGAAAGAAAGAGAAAGAGAGAAAGAAAGAAAGAGAAAGAGAGAAAGAAAGAAGAGAAAGAGAGAAAGAAAGAAAGAGAAAGAGAGAAAGAAAGAAAGAGAAAGAGAGAAAGAAAGAAAGAGAGAAAGAAAGAAAGAGAAAGGAGGAAGAAGAGGAGGATGAGGAAGAAGAGGAGGAGGAGGAAGAAGAGGAGGAGGAAGAAGAGGAGGAGGAGGAAGAAGAGGAGGAGGAGGAAGAAGAGGAGGAGGAGGAAGAAGAGGAGGAAGAGGGAGAGGGGGGAAGAGGAGGAAGAAGAGGAAGAGGGAGAGGGGGGGAAGAGGAGGAAGAAGAGGAAGAGGGAGAGGGGGGGAAGAGGAGGAAGAAGAGGAGGAAGAGGAGGGAGAGGGGGGAAAACGGGGGAAAGGAGAAGGAAGAGGAGGGAGAGGGGGAGAAGAAGAGGAGGGAGAAGAAGAGGAGGGAGAGGGGGGAGAAGAAGAGAGAGACAGAGAGACAGAGAGAGAGAGAGAGCGGCGGTCGGGGGGAGAGAGAGAGAGAGCGGCGGTCGGGGGGAGAGAGAGAGAGAGCGGCAGAGATCCACGGGATGGGAGATGGAGGTGGCAGAGGTCCACGGGATGGAAGATGGAGGTGCAGGAAGTCTGAAGAGATGGGAGATGGATGTGCTGGAGTTTGACGAGATGGAGATGGATGTTCCGGAGTTTGACGAGATGGAGATGGATGTGCCGGAGTTCCAGGGGATGTAGGTCCAGGAGCGGGAGGTGGAAATCCAGGAGATAGAGATGAAGGTCCAGGGGTGGGTGTCCAGGTACAGGTGGGGGGGGGGGGGGGGTTGTCACATTATCCTTGGGGCGCCATATTACTGGACAATATTGCAAGGTTTTTAGGTCGAAAAAAATAATTGTATGGTGAACTTTTTCAAAACAGCCACAAGATGGAAGGAATAGACCATATGACAGGGAAATATATTTTAAATCAAAGTGCATGGGAGGCAATTTGGGTTTCATGACCAATTGCGGGTTATGTCATCAATCACGCCTACGAATAAACTAGTTTGAGAGTTATTGTTATAGTCAATTAAAAGTGCCATAATACACTAAACAGAAAAACATGAATTAATTAGAAGAAACTTACATGAGACAATATCTTGAGACGACTTGCGTTGGTGTCCAAATGTGGCATTAAGGGTCTGCAGAAGAGGATGTGGCATTAAGGGTCTGCAGAAGAGGATGTGGCATTTATTAAGGGTCTGCAGAAGAAACTGTAAAGTAGTATAGGGTAAGAACGTGTTATCCCAAACTAGGCGCTCACCTTCTTGCGCTCCTGGATGTTATTGACGTTGTCCGAGATGCTGGCGGAAGCCGATCTGACCCCTCCGGCCGTGGCGATGAGCGAGGCCCCAAAGGTGAAAGGCACCAGGGCCAGGCCGGCGATGGCCGTCACGCCGGCTACTTTGGCCTTCTGGTGGAAGGTGGCCAGCTGGCCGGCCAGGGCGTGGAGCTTCACCACGTGCTGCCAGAGGACTTCGGCGCCCCCGGTGAATACCTTGTTGAAGACAGGCAGGCCTCGGTTCACCTTGTTGGCCAAATTGGAAAAGGACCTGTGGGGAGGGGGGAGATGTCGGTTCCAACTTCCCTGGAAAACAGACGGGTAGACGGCCTCCTGGCACACCTACTGGGAATCGTCCTGCTCTTTAGATTCTTCGTCTGACGACAACTCGTCCCACTTTGGATGACAAAATGGGGAAAAAAGTGCCATCTATCACATATAAACCGAAAGCCTTTTAATGACCGACTGTCTGGTAAACGTCCCAGACAAGACCGGCAGGCCGACCCTCTCAGTTAAAAATTGACTGAACATCTGCCAATTACCGACTCTAATCTTGCCTTGGCTGGCTCCAAAATGGAAAAAAATAACATCTTGTACATTTAAGTTTCAATTACTCACGTTTCCCTGTATTCCACCACTCCATCAAACTGTGAAGAAGAAAGGAAGGCAGGGCGTAAGTGAGACGAGACGGAAAGAGGCGGCGACTGAGACCGCGAGACAGGGGGCGCTAGAGAGCGCGAGACAGGGGGCGCTAGAGAGCGCGAGACAGAGGGCGCTAGAGAGCGCGAGACAGAGGGCCCGAGACAGAGGGCGCTAGAGAGCCCGAGACAGAAGGCGCTAGAGAGCGCGAGACAGAGGGCGCTAGAGAGCGCGAGACAGAGGGCGCTAGAGAGCGCGAGACAGAGGGCGCTAGAGAGCGCGAGACAGAGGGCGCTAGAGAGCGCGAGACAGAGGGCGCTAGAGAGCGCGAGACAGAGGGCGCTAGAGAGCGCGAGACAGAGGGCGCTAGAGAGCGCGAGACAAAGGGCGCTAGAGAGCGCGAGACAGAGGGCCCGAGACAGAGGGCGCTAGAGAGCGCGAGACAGAGGGCCCGAGACAGAGGGCGCTAGAGAGCGCGAGACAGAGGGCCCGAGACAGAGGGCGCTAGAGAGCCCGAGACAGAGGGCGCGAGACAGAGGGCGCTAGAGAGCGCGAGACAGAGGGCGCTAGAGAGCGCGAGACAGAGGGCGCTAGAGAGCGCAAGACAGAGGGCACTAGAGAGCGCGAGACAGAGGGCGCGAGAGAGCGCGAGACAGAGGGCGCTAGAGAGCGCGAGACAGAGGGCGCGAGACAGAGGGCGCTAGAGAGCCCGAGACAGAGGGCGCTAGAGAGCCCGAGACAGAGGGCGCTAGAGAGCCCGAGACAGAGGGCGCTAGAGAGCCCGAGACAGAGGGCGCGAGACAGAGGGCGCTAGAGAGCGCGAGACAGAGGGCGCAGGAGAGCGCGAGACAGAGGGCGCTAGAGAGCGCGAGACAGAGGGCGCTAGAGCGCGCAAGACAGGGCGCAGGAGAGCGCGAGACAGAGGGCGCAGGAGAGCGCGAGACAGAGGGCGCAGGAGAGCGCGAGACAGAGGGCGCAGGAGAGCGCGCGACAGAGGGCGCAGGAGAGCGCGAGACAGGGGGCGCTAGAGAGCGCGAGACAGGGGGCGCTAGAGAGCGCGAGACAGAGGGCGCTAGAGTGCGCGAGACAGAGGGCGCTAGAGTGCGCGAGACAGAGGGCGCTAGAGAGCGCGAGACAGAGGGCGCTGGAGAGCGCGAGACAGGGGGCGCAGGAGAGCGCGAGACAGGGGGCGCAGGAGAGCGCGAGACAGGGGGCGCAGGAGAGCGCGAGACAGAGGGCGCTAGAGAGCGCGAGACAGAGGGCGCTAGAGAGCGCGAGACAGTACGGCGCTAGAGAGCGCGAGACAGTACGGCGCTAGAGAGCGCGAGACAGTACGGCGCTAGAGAGCGCGAGACAGTACGGCGCTAGAGAGCGCGAGACAGAGGGCGCTAGAGAGCGCAAGAAAGAGGGCGCTAGAGAGCGCGAGACAGAGGGCGCTAGAGAGCGCGAGACAGAGGGCGCTAGAGAGCGCGAGACAGAGGGCGCTAGAGAAAGCGAGACAGAGGGCGCTAGAGGGCGCTAGAGGGCCCGAGACAGAGGGCGCTAGAGGGCGCTAGAGGGCGCTAGAGGGCGCGAGACAGAGGGCGCAGGAGAGCGCGCGACAGAGGGCGCAGGAGAGCGCGAGACAGGGGGCGCTAGAGAGCGCGAGACAGGGGGCGCTAGAGAGCGCGAGACAGAGGGCGCTAGAGTGCGCGAGACAGAGGGCGCTAGAGTGCGCGAGACAGAGGGCGCTAGAGAGCGCGAGACAGAGGGCGCTGGAGAGCGCGAGACAGGGGGCGCAGGAGAGCGCGAGACAGGGGGCGCAGGAGAGCGCGAGACAGGGGGCGCAGGAGAGCGCGAGACAGAGGGCGCTAGAGAGCGCGAGACAGAGGGCGCTAGAGAGCGCGAGACAGTACGGCGCTAGAGAGCGCGAGACAGTACGGCGCTAGAGAGCGCGAGACAGTACGGCGCTAGAGAGCGCGAGACAGTACGGCGCTAGAGAGCGCGAGACAGTACGGCGCTAGAGAGCGCGAGACAGAGGGCGCTAGAGAGCGCGAGAAAGAGGGCGCTAGAGAGCGCGAGACAGAGGGCGCTAGAGAGCGCGAGACAGAGGGCGCTAGAGAGCGCGAGACAGAGGGCGCTAGAGAAAGCGAGACAGAGGGCGCTAGAGGGCGCTAGAGGGCCCGAGACAGAGGGCGCTAGAGGGCGCTAGAGGCCGCTAGAGGGCGCGAGACAGAGGGCGCTAGAGGGCGCGAGACAGAGGGCGAGACAGAGGGCGCGAGACAGAGGGCGAGACAGGGGGCGCTAGAGAGCGCGAGACAGGGGGCGCTAGAGAGCGCGAGACAGAAGGCGCTAGAGTGCGCGAGACAGAGGGCGCAGGAGAGCGCGAGACAGGGGGCGCAAGAGAGCGCGAGACAGGGGGCGCAGGAGAGCGCGAGACAGGGGGCGCTGGAGAGCGCGAGACAGGGGGCGCTGGAGAGCGCGAGACAGAGGGCGCTAGAGAGCGCGAGACAGAGGGCGCTAGAGAGCGCGAGACAGAGGGCGCTAGAGAGCGCGAGACAGAGGGCGCTAGAGAGCGCGAGACAGGGGGCGCTAGAGAGCGCGAGACAGGGGGCGCTAGAGAGCGCGAGGCAGGGGGCGCTAGAGAGCGCGAGGCAGGGGGCGCCAGAGAGCGCGAGGCAGGGGGCGCCAGAGAGCGCGAGGCAGGGGGCGCCAGAGAGCGCGAGGCAGGGGGCGCCAGAGAGCGCGAGACAGGGGGCGCCAGAGAGCGCGAGACAGGGGGCGCCAGAGAGCGCGAGACAGGGGGCGCCGGAGAGCGCGAGACAGGGGGCGCCGGAGAGCGCGAGACAGGGGGCGCCGGAGAGCGCGAGACAGAGGGCGAACGAGCGAGCGCGAGACAGAGGGCGAACGAGCGAGCGCGAGACAGAGGGCGAACGAGCGAGCGCGAGACAGAGGGCGAACGAGCGAGCGCGAGACAGAGGGCGAACGAGCGAGCGCGAGACAGAGGGGGAACGAGCGAGCGCGAGACAGAAAACGAGCGAGCGCGAGACAGAAAACGAGCGAGCGCGAGAAGAGGGCGAACGAGCGAGCGCGAGACAGAGGGCGAACGAGCGAGCGCGAGACAGAGGGCGAACGAGCGAGCGCGAGACAGAGGGCGAACGAGCGAGCGCGAGACAGAGGGCGAACGGGCGAGCGCGAGACAGAGGGCGAACGGGCGAGCGCGAGACAGAGGGCGAACGGGCGAGCGCGAGACAGAGGGCGAACGGGCGAGAGACAGAAAACGAGCGCGCGCGAGACAGAAAACGAGCGCGCGCGAGACAGAAAACGAGCGAGCGCGAGACAGAAAACGAGCGAGCGCGAGAAGAGGGCGAACGAGCGAGCGCGAGAAGAGGGCGAACGAGCGAGCGCGAGACAGAGGGCGAACGAGCGAGCGCGAGACAGGGCGAACGAGCGAGCGCGAGACAGAGGGCGAACGAGCGAGCGCGAGACAGAGGGCGAACGAGCGAGCGCGAGACAGAGGGCGAACGAGCGAGCGCGAGACAGAGGGCGAACGAGCGAGCGCGAGACAGAGGGCGAACGAGCGAGCGCGAGACAGAGGGCGAACGAGCGCGAGACAGAAAACGAGCGAGCGCGAGACAGAGGGCGAACGAGCGAGCGCGAGACAGAGGGCGAACGAGCGAGCGCGAGACAGAGGGCGAACGAGCGAGCGCGAGACAGAAAACGAGCGAGCGCGAGAAGAGGGCGAACGAGCGAGCGCGAGACAGAGGGCGAACGAGCGAGCGCGAGACAGAGGGCGAACGAGCGAGCGCGAGACAGAGGGCGAACGAGCGAGCGCGAGACAGAGGGCGAACGGGCGAGCGCGAGACAGAGGGCGAACGGGCGAGCGCGAGACAGAGGGCGAACGGGCGAGCGCGAGACAGAGGGCGAACGGGCGAGCGCGAGACAGAGGGCGAACGGGCGAGCGCGAGACAGAAAACGGGCGCGCGCGAGACAGAAAACGAGCGCGCGCGAGACAGAAAACGAGCGAGCGCGAGACAGAAAACGAGCGAGCGCGAGACAGAAAACGAGCGAGCGCGAGACAGAGGGCGAACGAGCGAGCGCGAGACAGAGGGCGAACGAGCGAGCGCGAGACAGAGGGCGAACGAGCGAGCGCGAGACAGAGGGCGAACGAGCGAGCGCGAGACAGAGGGCGAACGAGCGAGCGCGAGACAGAGGGCGAACGAGCGAGCGCGAGACAGAGGGCGAACGAGCGAGCGCGAGACAGAGGGCGAACGAGCGAGCGCGAGACAGAGGGCGAACGAGCGAGCGCGAGACAGAGGGCGAACGAGCGAGCGCGAGACAGAGGGCGAACGAGCGAGCGCGAGACAGAGGGCGAACGAGCGAGCGCGAGACAGAGGGCGAACGAGCGAGCGCGAGACAGCGGGCGAACGAGCGAGCGCGAGACAGAAAACGAGCGAGCGCGAGAAGAGGGCGAACGAGCGAGCGCGAGACAGAGGGCGAACGAGCGAGCGCGAGACAGAGGGCGAACGAGCGAGCGCGAGACAGAGGGCGAACGAGCGAGCGCGAGAAAGAGGGCGAACGAGCGAGCGCGAGAAGAGGGCGAACGAGCGAGCGCGAGAAGAGAGCCAACGAGCGCGAGAAGAGAGCCAACGAGCGCGAGAAGAGGGCCAACGAGCGCGAACAAGCAAGCGCGAGAGAAAGAGAAAAAAACAGAGCGAAGAGAAAGGACGAGAAAGGACGAGAAAGGACGAGAAAGGACGAGAAAGGACGAGAAAGGACGAGAAAGGACGAGAAAGAAAAAGAAAAAGAAAAAGAGAAAAGAGAAAAGAGAAAAGAGAAAAGAGAAAAGAGAAAAGAGAAAAGAGAAAAGAGAAAAGAGAAAAGAGAAAAGAGAAAAGAGAAAAGAGAAAAGAGAAAAGAGAAAAGAGAAAAGAGAAAAGAGAAAAGAGAAAAGAGAAAAGAGAAAAGAGAAAAGAGAAAAGAGAAAAGAGAAAAGAGAAAAGAGAAAAGAGAAAAGAGAAAAGAGAAAAGAGAAAAGAGAAAAGAGAAAAGAGAAAAGAGAAAAGAGAAAAGAGAAAGGAGAAAAGAGAAAAGAGAGAAGAGAAAGGAGAAAAGAGAGAAAAGAAAAGAGAAAGGAAGAGAAAGAGAAAGGAAGAGGAAGAGAAAGGAAGAAGAAGAGAAAGGAAGAGAAAGGAAGAAGAAGAGAAAGGAAGAGAAAGGAAGAAGAAGAGAAAGGAAGAGAGAGGAGGAAGGAGGAGGAAGAAGAGGAGGAAGAAGAGGAGGAAGAAGAGGAGGAAGAAGAAGAAGAGGAAGAAGAAGAAGAGGAAGAAGAAGAAGAGGAGGAAGAAGAAGAAGAGGAGGAAGAAGAAGAAGAGGAGGAAGAAGAGGAGGAAGAAGAAGAAGAGGAGGAAGAAGAAGAGGAGGAAGAAGAGGAGGAAGAAGAGGAGGAAGAAGAGGAGGAAGAAGAGGAGGAAGAAGAGGAGGAAGAAGAGGAGGAGGAAGAGGAAGAAGAGGAGGGAGAGGAAGAGGGGGGAAGAGGGGGGAGAGGGGGGTGTAGAGGGAAGAGGCGGAGGTCGGGGAGGAGAAAGGGGGCGGTCGGGGGGAGGAGAAGGGAGGCGGTCGGGGGGAGGAGAAGATATTGACGTTGTCCGAGATGCTGGCGGAAGCCGATCTGATCCCTCCGGCCGTGGCGATGAGCGATGCCCCAAAGGTGAAGGGCGCCAGGGCCAGGCCGTGGCGATGGCCGTCACGCCGGCTACTTTGGCCTTCTGGTGGAAGGTGGCCAGCTGGCCGGCCAGGGCGTGGAGCTTCACCACGTGCTGCCAGAGGACTTCGGCGCCCCCGGTGAATACCTTGTTGAAGACAGGCAGGCCTCGGTTCACCTTGTTGGCCAAAGTGGCAAAGGACCTGTGGGGAGGGGGGGGATGTCGGTTCCAACTTCCCTGGAAAACAGACGGATAGACGGCCTCCTGGCACGCCTACCGGGAATCGTCCTGCTCTTTAGATTCTTCATTTGACGACAACTCGTCCCACTCTGGATGACAAAATGGGGAAAAAGTGCCATCTATCACATATAAACCAAAAGCCTTTTGATGACCGACTGTGTGTGTGTGTGTGTGGGGGGGGGGGGGGGGGGGTCACCTCTTTTTGCAGCCCCATATCATTGGACAATATTGCAGGGTTTTTGGGTTGGAAAAAAAATAATTGCAGGGTGCACTTTTTCCAAACGGACACAAGATGGCAGCAAGAGAT
This sequence comes from Stigmatopora nigra, assembly GCF_051989575.1. Taxonomy (NCBI): domain Eukaryota; kingdom Metazoa; phylum Chordata; class Actinopteri; order Syngnathiformes; family Syngnathidae; genus Stigmatopora; species Stigmatopora nigra. The sequence continues at coordinate 10,470 of NC_135530.1, forward strand.
CATATTACTGGGAAGTAATTTTCAAATCAAAGAGGATGGCTGAGTTTTTGGTCGGGAAAATAATTGTATGGTGAACTTTTTCAAAACAGCCACAAGATGGCAGGAAGAGACCATATTAATGAGAAATATTTTTTAAATCAAAGCGTATGGGAGGCATCTCTATTACGAGGAATATATATTACTTATCGTTGGCAAGTGGTCGTGCGTTATCCCATTGTGAGGACATTTGTGTGCATCATTTTCAGAATATTTTGAAGGGACTATGAAAGCAAACAGCCCATCGATGGTGCCCGGTCGGCCGGGGAAAAGGAAGATACAAAAATGCAGAACAAAATTAGAATTATGTTTAGTGTAAGGTTAGGTGAAACTTATTTTCCAAGTTTATTTAAAAAATGTTTTGAAACGAGCGTGTTGATGTGGGTTGGGGTCCATCTCTCTCTCCCCCTTCAAAAATCTGGACTACTATAAAACATTTTTATAACATTAAACCACTAGTTTTGTGTTACTTTGTCAATAGATGGTGGATTAGAATACAGCATTTTTCCAATCCAATATCCTGTTGTTGTTTTTTCCCAGAGGGTGGGAAAGAATTAACGCCCAGCCCCCTTCGAAATCTGTACAATTTTAGTACTACTATGACTATGAAGACCCGAATAATAGTAGGCACTGGAATAATAGTCGGGAGTGGAAAATTCCAAATGAATTCATAATAGTAGGCTCTGGAATACTACTACTACCACTACTAATATTCATTATTTTTGGAATTTTCCACTGCCTACTATTATTCGGGGTCTTCATAGTAAACACATTTTGGTAATATTTAACTACTATTGTTGTGTTACTTTGAAAATATATGTCGGATTAGAAGAAATAAAACGTTTTTTCCAATCCAATATCCCGTCTTTTGTTTTTCAGAGGGTGGGAATAAATTACCCCCTCATTTCTCTGTCCGTATATCTCTCTCTCTCTCTTCCCCCTTGGAAATCTGTATAATTTTAGCACTACTATTAAACACATTTTAGTAATATTAACCCACTAGACCTGTTACTTTGTTAATAAATGGCAGATTAGAGGAACGAACGAATGAACTTTTTTTAATAGTCGCCATTTTGAACAAAAGCCTCACGTCTGGAATGCTAACATTTGAATCGCTAATTTCGACGTCAAACACGCCTGTCAAAAAAGTTACAGGTTAAAATGCTACTAAACCCGAATGGACGTCCCACTGAACACAACAAAATAAAGAGAAAATCAATTGCGAGGAGAAAGCCAAACGCCGACCAGACATGGCGGCCATGTGGTCAACACAGTAACTTACTACATTCATGACTTGGGCAACATTGCAACTGCGGCGGATGTACAACTCAGAGATACAAATAGCCAACTTTAGAGTTATTATGATAGAATGTACTCACGTCCTTTTACGGAGGAACACAGTCCAAATTCTTCCGACAAACATTTGGAGCTCGCTAACATCGTGCTCCTTGCGAGTCACATGGCGAAAAAAGGAAGTGACGTCATTGCGTCCGCCTTCAAATGCGGGAACTATTTAGTTTCTCGCGAGATTTTATACAGATGAACAGTTGTACTTCGGCAAATTCGACGTCAATCACGCCTACCAAAAAAGGTTACCAGTTAAAATGCTACTAAAGCCGAAAGAACGTCCCACTAAACGCAATAAAGAGAGAAAAATCAATTGCAAGGAGATAATTACCATACTTCAAAGCCAAACGCCGACTAGACATGGACGCCATGTCGGCCACACTAACTACTACCTCGATGACGAGGGCAACATTGCAACTGCGGCGCATGTACAACACAGATACAAATAGCCAACTTTAGAGTTATTATGATAGAATGTACTCACGTTCTTTTACGGACGAACACAGTCCAAATTGTTCCGACCAACATTTGGAGCTCGCTAGCACCGTGCCGTTTGCCAGTAACGTGGCGAAAAAGGAAGTGACGTCATTGCCTCCGCCTTAAAAAAAAAAAAAAAAAACTTTCATGAGGTTATTTAATTTCTCGCGAGATTTTATACAAGTTCACAGTTGTACGCCGTAGGGGCTATATCTTACAATTAACGTGCTAGTATCACACCATTGCCCGTCTTACACAAGTATAATTACGATGATTAGTGAAGACTGGGGCGTTTTAATCCTGTTTTGGTTCATTACAGTGAAGCTTAGGTGTTCCCGAACTGACCCCTCTGCACCCCCGCTGAACCCACAAATCATCGCAGTGAAGCGAGGCTTTGCATCGCTTCTTTGATTACATGGGCGAGGAGAGTGTTTTCTTTGGTGTATGCGAGCACGTCCACCTGTGCATGCGCTGTACATGCAATATACATGCGCGAGGCATGCGCGAACCAAGGCGCGAGCGCAGTGTTGCCGGGACATCTGGACGGTCGCCGGAGAGGGCGGAGCCCTGGGACCATCACGGACCATCAAGCATTGAAAAGACTGTGTAACTTGTGTGGGGTTGTTCTGTTGGCCCAGAGCTGTGGTGGGGAGCAGCTCTGAATTTGATTTATATAATGGGAATAAATACTCTGGAGCAGGGGTGGCCAACCCGCGGCTCCCGAGCCGCACGTGGCTCTTTGCCCGGTTTCATGCGGCTCTTACGTCCATATCAAAGTTTGTATTTGTGTTTTATTTTTATTTGCGTGTGCGCTTCGCTTGAGTTCAATACGGTATTTTCGTCCAATGCGCATGTGCTTGGGATGAAAATACCTCAAAGTTTCCCAGTAGGAGCAGGGTCATTTGAGTAAACGTTTTTTAACAGAGTGGGAGAGCTCCCGTGAACCAGAAGCGACAATGAACGGCGTCGCGCACACAAAAAGTATCCCAAAGATCGAGCGTCGGCTGAAAAAGCCACACCCCCTGCGAGGCAGACCAAGGCGAGAGTGTTCAGCCGGGAGCAGCCAATAGGAGAGCGAGGTGTACCCCCACGTGGTGGGCGCGCTAGTTAAAAGCCATTCATAATAAATGACAGCTCACAAGGAGCGAATGTTGCGCAAAAATAGGCTCTGATTTTATGCCAGAAGTCCCACTAAGTAACATGCATAGTAAAAGAAAAACGCGATTGTAAATTAATATATTTTTGTTTGTGGACTTGGTTGAACTGAGAGTTTGTCTGTGTGAGACACTGCACACAATGTTCATCGTTGATAATGACTGGCCTGTGCTGTTAGTACTGTAGGAGTCAATTTATGTCATTGCTATGCTGGTGTGTGACATTTACAATAAATCTGGCTGAGCAAAGGTATGAGTGTGATGTGGCTCTTTGCGGTAACACAGTAAAAAATGTGGCTCTTGGTCTCTGACTGGTTGGCCACCCCTGCAGTCTGGAGAAACCCAATGCATCTTGGTCGTCTCTTCGAATTTTGAACATGCCCTTTGTTAGAACGACAAGCCTGTTATAGTTTAGTATAGATGGAAAATGTTATAGTCAGGTAGAGTCAGATATCAGGGCTTGTGGTCAAACAACAGTTATTGCTGAATTTAAAGTCCAGTTTTGACAAACAACTTGAGACAAGACACTGGCACTTTGTGGTAAAGCTTTAATTCTCATTGTACTTGTATAATGACAATAAAAAACATTCAATTCAATTGAACAGTCTCTCAAATAAACTTGCAAAAATATATGGAATTCAAAAATTTGCAGGCACAACAAAAGATCCTTCTAGCTCAAATTTTTTTATTTCTCACAGTGCAAGACAAACTAAAGTGCTTAACACAGCTTCTGAGGTAGCTTTAAAACAAAACCCAAATACATTTGCAGGCAATGTGTATTATCCTCCTGACTACCAGTAGTTTCAAATTTGCCCTCTGTAGAGGCCATCTGTAAACCTAAAGATCTCCCACCCAGTACATCCAATCACATTCACTGCTATTTTGAGGTGTGTGTGTGTGTGTGTGTGTGTGTGTGTGTGTGTGTGTGTATATGTGTGTGTGCGTGTGTGTGTGGTGGGGTGAGGTGTATTTTTCGGAGAAAACCCCAAAATGTATCACCCAATTGTGATCCTCTGATAAGGGCGCAATGGAATTGTGGACATTTTTACGATTGACCTTTGTGGGTTTTTCCGTGTAATTTTAAGTTTCCCTTCTGAGTGAATCTTTGACCGCATACTAGGCAGGAGAAAGGTTTCTCACCAGTGTGGGTTCTGGTGTGTTGGGTTAAGCTTCCCTTCTGACTAAATACTTGGCCGCAGACGACGCAGGAAAAGGGTTTTTTACCAGTGTGAGTTCTCGCGTGTTGATTGAGGTTACCCTTCTGTGCAAATCTTTGCCCACAAACAGAGCAGGAAAAGGGTTTTTCGCCAGTGTGGTTCCTCGCGTGTATCTTCAAGGCGTTCTTGTGACTGAATGCGTGGCCACAAACCGTGCAGGAAAAAGGCTTTTCTCCAGTGTGGGTTCTCGTGTGGATTTCAAAGCCGTTCTTGTGGCCGAATGTTTGACGGCAAACTGAGCAGGAAAAGGGTTGTTCGCCGGTGTGGCTTTTGGAGTGGATTTTCAAGTTCCCTTTTTGTGTAAATCTTTGGCCACAAATGGAGCAGGAGAAAGGCCTTTCACCGGTGTGGGTTCTGGCGTGTTGTGTCAGGTTTCCCTTCAGAGAGAATCTTTGGCCACAAACTGAGCAAAAAAAAGGCTTTTCGCCGGTGTGGGTTTTGGCGTGTTGGGTCAAGTTTCCCTTCTGAGTGAATTTGAGGCCACAAACTGAACAGGAGAAAGGCTTCTCACCGGTGTGTGTCCGGGTGTGTTGGGTTAAGCTTCCCTTCTGAGTAAAAAGCTGGCCACAAAGCAAGCAGGAGAAAGCTTTCTCGCCGGCGTAGCTCCTCCTCCATCTTTTCAAAGGGGACTTTCCACTAAATGTTGTCCTGCACTCAAAGCATTTGCAGCGTTTGTCCTCGCGGCGGGCTTTCTTATGATCTTCCCAACAATTATCGTCGGGTGGGTGCGACGCCTCGTCGTCGTGGCTAGTACCCGAGGGTGGGGAGATGAAATTGTCGTCGTGGCTGGTACCCGATGGTGGGGAGATGAAATTGTCATCTTGCGATGCTTCTACCGAGATGTCGTCTTGCGATGCTTCTACCGAGATGTCGTCTTGCGATGCTTCTACCGAGATGTCGCGCGGAGGCTCTGCCCCTCTGCTGCCCTCACTCGGACCATCTTCAATCCCCAAGGGCTTAGCTGTCAGTCTGCTGCAATCTTCCTCCTCTTTAAAGCATGGCAGCTCTTCCTCCTCTTGTTTGATTGAGAGTTCCTCAACGTCTTCTCTCTTTTGCTGAGGAGGGGGCTCTGACTCCACCTCTTTGATTCGGGGGGGCTCAGCGTCCTCTTCCTCCTGCCGCCGAGGACCAACACATTTTCTGACACCTGCAAGACAACAGAAGGCAAATATTCAACTGCACGGATGTCCCGTTTGGATCCAATGCGATTTTTCCCCGACATATTTTTTGCCGACACCGATCCAACGCACATATTTTTAAACCAGTAAAAAGAATGCAAACTATAATGATAAATCACTTTAAGAAAAAAAAGGGCCTGACCTTCATCTTCACTCTTGGAGGGCTCACCAGTCCACACTGGGATATCCGCCTCCTCCTTAACACATGGCGGCGGCGGCTCCTCCTCTTTCTCCTCTTCCCCATCCTCCTCCTTTTTGAGAAGATCAAGTTGCTTTTGCTGCTGCTTTTGCTGCTGCTGCTGCTTTTGCTGCTGCTGCTGCTGCTGCTGCTGCTCCTGCTCCTGCTCCTGCTCCTGCTCCTCCCCCTCAATGTGGGGATTCCCAACTTTAATGGTGAAATGCTCCTCCTGCTCCTCTTTAACGTCGACCAATTCTGCCTCCTCTTTTTGGATGCCAACAGACTCCTGGAGCTCAGGGTGATGCACTTGACAGACATCTGCAAGAGCAAAACCAGAAACACACAGGGGCGAAATTTCATTTCTTCATTCTCGTGTTCGCCAAATTATTTACTCCCTCAGAAATATTCCCCCATGACCATTTTCTATTCATTGATATGTTGCCGCGATCCACAACGAACCAGGTTCCATCGATTTGCGGCATATCCATATCCAGTAAAATCTCTAAATAGGTCAATAGGTGATGCTGTAACACGGATTTTGGTGTAATCTCCCAATCAAAAGATGATCCAAGTTTTTGAATAGTATCTTCTTTCTCTCCAAAGATTTTGTCCGACCAATCTGAGAATTGTATTTGCAGTATGCAACAATTATATCAGGAGAACTGCGGTCACGTCAAGCCAGCGGACATTGGCGTTTTAGTAGTGGTCAAATGAGCGCACGCTCAAAATAGACTGCCCGCTTAGTCCAAGCATTACAGTAATTCCATTCAAAACAGAAGAGTGGCGTAGCAGTGGTGACTTTCGTGTGTGTGTGTGTGTGTGTGTGTGTGTGTGTGTGTGTGTGTAGCTGCAGCATTATGATTGCTACATGATTTGTCATGGTTGCAGTTCACGTTTTTGTGGTACTCAAAATCAAGATTGCTTCATAGTTTCCAGACAAGGTGGCCAAACCTAGTAGTTGACCTCTTTGACTCTTCGCATAATCAAAATGATGCCACTTCACGGATTACATTTGGAGAAAATTGAAATTAAATTTGCTACATGCCTCCTTTCTCATGGCAGCACTTCTCACTTTTTGTGCTACTGTAAATCAAGTTACCATCACGTTACCACAAAAATGGGACCTTCAACCTTGAACAGAGAATGCATGCAGCAACTTTGATTCCAATTTTCTCTCAATTCAATCTGTGAAATTGGAAATTTTAGAGTATGTAAGTATCGACAGTGGTGTACTACTAGGGCTAACCCACCTTGTCTGGGAAGGATGAATACAAATCTCTATTTCGGGTACCACAAAAAGGGGACCTGCAACCTTGAACAAAGTACACATGCAGCAACTTTAATTCCAATTTTCTTTCAATGTAATCTGTGCAATTGCATTGTTTCGATTATGTCAGTAGTGAGAGAGGTGTACCAATTGGATTGACCCAACTTGCCTGGGAACTATGAGACAATCTCGATTGATTTACCTTTCCCTCAAAAATATTACCCAACACACGGAAGTCAGCCCCGCTTCGCCACTCTTCTGTTTTGAATTGAATTACCGTAATGCTTGGACTAAGTGTTTCGGATCGAGCAGTTCAACACCCAGTGTTTAATTTCAAAATTAAAAAGACACTTTGCCAAATAAAGACCAACGCATTAACATAAGTTGAACAACCATTCCAAGTATTATGCATTTGCGAGACAAGTGAAGGTCAACTCACCTGACATTTTGGAGCTTGATGTGTGCTGTTGTTCGTGAACTGCTCGACCGAGCTAGGCTAGGTAGAGCGCTTATTTTCCACCTGGACCCGAACGATTCGAAGCAAAAATAATGCTGAACAGACTATTGTCGTGTCCTAGAATTGTTGCCGCCTCTCAGCGAAGAGCCGGGTGAAATGTTTTCTCATAGACGGACATTTATTATGGGGTCGAGGTGAAGAACAAGTTTTAAGATTCAACAAAAGAGTGGGCTGTTTTGAACTCAGCTTTATTCTTAGCTCATACCGTAAGAAATCGAAATCCACCATGTTTATTTTCTTCTTCTCCCTTAAACCGACAATTCCATACTTTTGTAGTCTTCGCTGACACCTAGCGACAGAAATACAACATGAGATTTGTCGTCACAACATTTGATTTCGATCGATTTCAGGTGCCAAAAGGAGTCGTCTCTGACTATAAAATAAAAGTTTAAAATAAAAAAAAACAACGTTAGACTTTGCGACGCTACGGGGGGAAACCATTGAATAACTCTACTGTAACAGCTTAAAGTAACAGATGAAGAGTTTCTTCTTCTGTGACTACAATTAGGAAGCATGGGATGGTAAAACCACTCCTAGAAGTACAAACATTACTCAAATGTTACTTTTAGTAGCCCATTGTTACGCCCCGCCTAAAATAATGCGGATGATATGAATATTGTTAAGAGTCCTGTCAAGACACCAAATTTACATTTTTACCCAAACACTCCAAGCTGGTCGACTTTAAAAGGAGATATAAATAGCAAATGTTGTGCATTGCACTGCAAGTAAAAAAAAAAAAAAAAAGAGCTATGACACAATATATATGGTTATTTACAGCTTTTAAGTGCCTAAATCCACCATTTAGTTTGTACTGCATTGTAGATCATTTTTGGGGGCATTGTCGGTTGGAGTGGACGGTGCACATTTCAAACTGGACACTTTTTAGCGGGGGTTGTAACCACAGCGAATTGTACTAAATTTCCTGTCACCCACTACGGGGGATGAATAACTTTTCGACGAGCCTTTGACGGCAAAGAACATCCGATCCGCTGAGGGTTAGGGTCAACTAGGGACAAACTCATTGTGAGTTTTTTTTTTTCCGGAGAACTTTTCAAGAGCCGCGTGACTGTGCGTCGAACATCGTGAAGGGCACAGAAAGAGCTCATTCCAAAACATTGACGCCCTATTTACACGTTGCATTGATTCAGCGGCATCGTCCACCGCGCATAGAGGGACTCCTTTGACTGGACGTCTATGGTCGCTTCGATGGCAAGGGAAGGAAGGAGTTGTTGAGCGCTACCGGCGGAAATGTCAGTCTGTCCCACCAATCATTTCTTCTGAATTGATGACCATGGTCTTTAAAATGCGGCTTTTGAGGCACCCGAGGTTACGGCCGGGACGACACGGCGCTAGCGGTGAACCTTTGACACTGCTCGTCGTCATCAGCGGTGAACCTTTCCCGCTCGGTGGCTCCACACTGGCTGGCGCTTCTCCACGAAAGCCCGTATCCCTTCCTGGCCGTCAAAAAGCGCCAGGTTGTCCAACATCGCTTGGCAGGCGGTGGCGTACGCCACGTCTGGACCTTGAGACATTTGCCTCGGGGGAGAAGGACAGGAGAGACTTTGGGTCAGGATGACAGGGGGAGGGGGACTGGCAGGGGGCGGGAAGACGACGACGACGGCAACGGCAATGGCGCCTGCGCGCGCTCACCTCTGGAAGGCGGCCTTGCCGAGAGCCACCACGGCTCGGCTGGCCCGGCACACGCGGCGGGCGATGGCCAGGGTCTCGGCTTCCAGTCGCTCTTCTGGGACCACCCGACTGAGCAGCCCGTGCAGCAAAGCATCGTGGGCAGAGATGGGAGCACCCGTGAAAAGCATCTCCATGGCCACCTGTCGGGGCGGGCCGACCGAGTCTGGGCTTAGTCCCGGGAACTCCCGCTCCCCCCCCCGCCCGACTGCCGGGGCGGTTCGGGCCCGGCCCGCCGCGCTGTCGGCGCCAAAACACTCACCTTCCTGGGCACGGCTCGGCCGAGAGCCACGGCCGGCGTGGAGCAAAAGAGCCCCACGTTGACTCCCGGGGTGGCGAAGGCGGAGCGGTCGGACGCCACGGCCAGGTCGCAGCTGGCCACCAGCTGGCAACCGGCCGCCGTGGCCAGGCCGTTGACCATGGCGATGACAGGAACGGGCACGTCTCGAATCAGAGTCATCACCTGCCGGAGCGGGGACGTGGGCGGGAATAATTATAATAGTATCAATAATAATAACCCTAATAATAACAGTCCCCCGACTCACTCACCTGCGTACACGTGCCAAATACGCGCTGGTGATAATCTCGCCCCCGAGCTGACGTCAGCTCTTTTAAGTCGTGGCCGGCGGAAAAGACCGGACCTTCCGCTGACGCGCACACAACAAAATACCAAGTTGCTTTCTGGAAGCCACGGCAGCACCGCTTTGGTGCGCGTGTGCCCGTAAAGTTCACGTTCCCGGACTGCTTCCGTTGTGTTTTTTTTTTTTCTTTTCTGTTCTTGTTTACAATTGAATTCTTTATTTGAAATACAGTCGCCACAAGTAGTTCAATAGCCAAATTATCAAAAGAGCACAAAGCAAATGCAAGAGTGAGTGGCAATATTTTCACCATTGGGATTGACCTGATATGATGATGACTCGAAGATCTTGGTTGTCCACATCGGCCACAATGTCCTGCTGAAGAGACTCCAGCATGCGCAGCGAAAGCGTGTTCCTCTTTTTGGGATTGTTCAGTATTATCCTTCTGTACATGAGCATATTGTTAGACGTAAGGTTTATGTCATATTCTTCAATATATAATGACATATTTAATGTTTTGACACCAAATAGCAAAGTTGGAAAGCATAGTCGCCAAAGGGTGTACTTTAAACCGGTAGTAGTTAAACAACAACAACAACAACAACAACAACAACAACAACAACAACAACAACAACAACAACAACAACAACAACAACAACAACAACAACAACAACAACAGCAAATACAAAAACAAGAAAGTGTTACCATGTCCGGCAAAATAAAGCGAAAAGACTTTAATCTCGCGTCCTAGTTGCAAGTCGACTGCAGTCAACAATTCGGAAATTGGGGACTTTTTTCCACCAGAGTTCGTCACCTGATACCGTCGTCTTGCCTGCGCACTGTCAGCGGTTCCGACTTGCTTGTGTCGCAGAAGAAGCGACGTCCGGAGAGCAATCGCCGCCACCCGCGACCAAGGTATGTCCCGCGCGTGCAACACGGAAGCAAACGAGAAGACGTAGCCATACTAGATACTTTGAGAAACGATCAAAACTAACACGATGGTTTCCGGATGTGGGAGGGTCGAGAGGGGGGAGCTTCACTGCATCCCTGACGTACAACGTGCGCGACCGACTACAGTCGAGTTTGAGCGAAATTATAGACATCGTGTTTAGGGCTGGTAGACGCTTCAAAGCCTACTTTGGTTCCGCCGAAATCCTCACAAATCCCCCAATTCGCTACGGATCCAAAACCTTGTTGAGAATATTTTATCAAACGTGTTCACACGAATATAATTTAGACAGGTGATTTATTTTGATTGAGTCACTTTTTAAGAAGCGGTCAGAAGAGTTGACTGCGGCTCTAACAGTGGAAGACCAACATTTAGCGGCTCTGACCTAAAATGGCCGACAAAGGTTAAAGTAGTTACTTCATCTACCCATGTCTAAATGAGAGAGTACTGTCAAGGTTACTTATTTCAGTCGGCTCCACAACATTTCATTTCGACTGTGTCAATTTCACAAATTAATACATGTACATATTTAGGAAGTTTTTTTAATGCACAAAAAGGAATCGTTGTGAGGATTAAAAGCAACCCTTTTTTTCCATTTACACAGAATGTAGGCAATTCCGAGTTATTTTCGCAATTAGTGTTGAGTACATCGTAACCGTGAATCCACTCCGTCTACCAAGTGTCGTGGTTGCGTAGGTGACATTGGTTGACAGAAATATAGTGAGCAGGAGGAAGGAGGGAGAGGAGGAAGTGGAAGAAGAAGTGCAAGAGGAGGAGGGAGAGGAGGAAGTGGAAGAAGAAGTGGAAGAGGAGGAGGGAGAGGAGGTGGAGAAGAAGAAGTCGAATGAGAAAGGTGGAGGCCCCGCCCAAAATGAAGATCAAGTCGCACTAGCCAGCCTCGTGTCAAGTGACAGCGTTTCCGCTCTGACCTCCCTCGGCGGGTGTAAAGAACTGGACCTTGGGCGAGAGCATGCCCGAGTTGTTTGATCGCAGGCTTACTCCTGCTCCTCCAACTCCTCCTCCTCCTCCTGCTCCTCCCCCTCCTCCTCCTCCCCCTCCTCCTCCGACGCCACCGCCTTTGCGCATGGAGTTGTTGCGCCGCATGGAGTTCCTCTTCCTCAGCGAGTTCTGGTGGGACAGTTCGCTCTTCTGCAACGTTTGGATCAAGATGGACGGCTTGTCGTCCAGTTCGCGGGCACTGCAACGGGGCGTGGCCACCTGTCGTCGCAAAAAAGCACGTCGTCTGCAAAATTCCTGGATATTTGAATTTTGGATGACTCTTTGGACCCACGACGGAACCAATAAAAAGTGCATCTCTATCCATATACCTCATTAACTGCCCATCTATTCATCTAAAAGGCCACCTGCGCTTTCAGGGTGGCCCCGTTCGCCTATTTCAGTACAATTGCCGGTCGGGCTCCGACTCGGAGAAGGCCGGTTGAAAAACATCGACACGTGACTGACCCGCAGCGTGTTCCCAAATTTGGAGTAGTCCACGGAGTAGACGCCCTCCTCCTCCGTGACGATGGGGACGAAGCGGTGTCCCCACTGGATCTCCTCGGAGACATAGGAGGTGCGCGCCTGCGTGGTGATGCCGGTGGTCTCCACGACACCTTCCAGTATCACGATCACCTCCAGGTCACTGCACTGCAGCTCCATGGCCGACAGTTCGTACAGCGGGCTGCCGTGAAGAGGTCAGGGGTTCCATTCAGCCGTTACCCGGGGCCAAGTCAGCCGATACAGCCGGCCCCGGGCGCGAACCGGCCGGTCGGCCGGGCCCGTTCTCGCCCGTGACGTGACGGACGACGAGCCAACCTGTTCCTGTCGATGACGTGGCAGACGATGAGCGGGGCGAGAAGGAAGAGGCTGTTGCCGGCCACCGCGTTCTCCGTCTGGACGTCAATCTGGTGGATGGGGATCACCTCGCCCTCGGGGGTGGTGGTCTTCCTCACCACCTGCGGCGCAAGGCCACCCTAAGCCACCGGCGACTCCTCGGGGGAGGCGAGGCCAAGACCCACCTGTAGTCGCGCAGTGGCGCTGATGATCATGCTCTTCCTCAGATCCCCGATGCGGATCATGAAGCACAGGCGGTTGTTGCGCACGGCGATAACGGCGTGGCGGCTGAAGATGAGGGTCTCGGCGCGCCGGTTGGACTGCGCCGTCTTCATGAAGATGCAACCTGGAAGGGCCGGCCGGCCGTGAAACCGCTGCGCAAATTCTTCAAGGAAAAATCTCATTGGACAAAAATGGGACTGCGCGCCACATGGTGTGGCTACCCCGGCTTACCCAAAGAATGGCGAGTGTTTTTGTCACTGGGATTCTTTGGAGGCATTTGACGTCTCACGGCTGTAATTTGTTACCAGCGTTCAAAGGTCTCCGATGCTACCACCCACCACTCCGAAAGCCTTTCAAAATGGATGAAACTATACCAAATTTGTAATGAAATACATTCACTGGTACCCGGTATCGGTTAAAACCGATTGGTTCCGGAAGTGACTTTGTTGGCATATTTCACAATGAATTAGCATCATTTCTTCCACACTTTTTTTATACTATCCCCTTTGTAAAAATAATAAAAAGTATACCAATGTTGTATGGAACATGGATGCCCCAAAAAAAGAGAATGATGAAGCCATTAAACTGACTAAGAAATGCAAAGAAGACACGGGGTGGAATTGCGAGTGGCAGCTGAGTAAACAGAGGAACACGCGGACGTCAATGCACAATTGAACAACTTCAAATGAGGTTACGCAGCGCGCACAGAAAAAGTCAAGAAACGTCCCCGCCACCAACAAAGACACACCGACCGGGAACGTGGCGCCGGGCCAAACGGCCTGCCTCGCTTGCGGCCTCTCTTTCCAGCCAACGGGAAGCAACTTTTCAAAACAAAATATAGCGAATAGGGGAAGTGGCTCTGCGTCTGACGTCTCGGAATTTGTGATATTTTCTCCTCCTATCGCGGGCCAAATTTGCCCCCATGGAGGCCTTTGGCAAGTCGATCAAGACGGCAAAATTGGGCTCCGAGCGGACGGCGGCCTACCCAGCATGACGGCGTTGATGATGAGCCCCACGATATTCTGCAGGATGAGCACGGTGATGGCGGCGGGACAATGCTCGGTGATCACGCGGCCGCCAAAACCGATGGTCACCTGGACCTCGATGGAGAATAGGAAGGCCGACGTGAAGGACCTGCGACAGATGGAGAAAAGTAAAATCGGAGCGGTAGATAGCGACCACGCAAAATCGCTCCCTCCCGAGCGGATTTTTTTGGCTTTGCTCTTGTTCTAATGTGGCCGTCGGCAGGCAGGCTGGGCTCAAAAGTCTCCAAAGTCATTCAAGTTGCCTTAAAGAGGGCGTCAACGGGGGCGGCGCTCGGCGAGCCCTTACTTGACGTCGTTGACGCAGTGCACGCCGTTGAGGCGCCGGGGGTCGAGGTCTCCGTGCGCAAAGGCCACCAGCCACCAGCTCATGGCAAAGAGCAGCCAGCTGCTGACGAAGGTGGTGGTGAAGATGACCACGGTGAAGCGCCACTTGAGGTCCACCAGCGTGGTGAAGACGTCCTGCAGGAAGCGGCCCTGCTCGCGGATGTTCTTGTGGGCCAGGTTGCACGAGCCGTTCTTGGCGATGAAGCGCGCCTTGTTGACGCGGTCGCGGAAGACGGGCTTGCGGGGCAGGCGGGACGCCAGCCCCGGCAAGCCAAACTCCTCCGGGATGATGCTCTTCCGAGCCAGCATGCTTTGCCGGTTGGATCACTGGCTCCCCGGCTCTCTAACTGGATGACGGTCTACCCGGCTGGATTCCCGGCTGGATTCCCGGCTGGATTCCCGGCTGGATTCCCGGCTGGATTCCCGGCTGGATTCCCGGCTGGCTGGATTCCCGGCTGGCTGGATGGCTGACTCGCTGACTCGCTCCCTCGCGTTTGACCGACTTTTGGACTTATGGGCGTGCGCTAAGTACGGACTGGGTTAGGAACCGCCTCCAGCTGGGACGGCCTTGCGATCCCAGGGCGCCGCCTTTCCCAAAATGTCCAAATGAAAAGAATGCACGCGCAGAGAATGCCGTTCAAGTGCGTGGAAGCTCCTCCAGATGTTCTATCGAGCCGTCAGAGGGCGCTGCTCAGCAACACCGAGTCAGGTCGTTCAAAAAATACTTGAAAACCAGCTATTGTCTAGAATTTAGCTCAATTGAAACATTGTGTTCCGTTTCTTAATTCACTTGTCCATTGCCAGATGGACATTTAGACGAGTTCATCGCGGGTACAAATCCCATCCAGACGAAGGCTTGTAGCCACTGTACGCGTCCTGCCGAGGGTGCACCGGTGGGAGCGAGATTTGAACCTGCGGTTGCCTGGTGGTGGTAGGGGGGGAGTGGCGATTAGTGCCCACTCACATCACTAGTCTACCCAGTCACATCAGATGGAAGTACTATAAGCAACAGACATGGACATTGAAAGATTACAAAAGTCCTTTAATGCACTTTTCTTTTAGCTCTCTTAATCAGTTGTCACGAGTGCGCGTCATGATCCAGGCAGATGAAAATGATCCATTTCCCAAAATCAATTTTCACACCTGCGGAGTCGGCGCCGGGATTAGAAAAGACACGCTTTTGACCGTGGAAGGCCATTTTTGCACCCCGAGTGGTATTGTGGCATAACCCTTGACTGACATTGCCGGGGAGGGGGACAATGTTCTTTCCTGTCGCCGCTTCCGCCGCCATGGCGACGGTGCGCGTCAGCCTACATGTCGGCCTTGACGAAGGAGGCGAAGATGCCGTCCTCCCGCTCCATGAGCGTCTCGGGCTTGTCGTATTCCAGGATGGTTCCGCGCTTCATGACGATGACCAGGTCGGCCGTGAGGATGGTGTGGACGCGGTGCTGAGGGGGTGACAGGACAAACGCGGGATCAGGAAGTGGTCGGGCCACGGCACACGGACGTTTGTTTTCCTTGGGTGGCGCTTTTTTTTTCTTTTTTTTTTCTCTTTGCTACGGTACCAACCGGGTCGTCTACGGCGGAACCGGACCTCCGGCCCGGACTCGACCGCCCGTCAGAAGAACGAGAAAGTCGGAAAGGAGACGAGACGGCGGCCGGGTCGAGGCGATCCGGTTCTATTTGTGGGTCCGCACTAGCACGCCGAAGAGGCTCTCCTCCTGTGCTAGCAGGTTGGGACCCGAGTCACACTCCACCAAAATCCCAGAGGAAAAGACCAACACCTGCCCGGCCTCCAGGATGGAAGAGACGCGGTGCTGAGGACGGTGGCCCGGAAAATACAGGGTGGCGCGGGACGGGAAGCGACCAAACAGAAGCAGAAAGGACAGGAAAGAGTCGTGAGGGGAAAACAAGTCCTTTTGCCCATGGACCGCTATGGTTTTTGAGTCCAGATGAGAAGAAAAGCGGAAGCCCAAGCGGAAGCCCGAGCGGAAGCCCGAGCGGAAGCCCGAGCGGAAGCCCAAGCGGAAGCCTAGCGCAACAGGGACAAAGAGGACTTACCGCGATGGTGACAACCGTCCGGTCCGCAAATGCCGTCATGACGACTTTCTGCAAGATGTTCTCCTAAAAAAAAAAAAAAAAATTAAAAAAAAGAGAAAAAATAAATCAAAGACAATTCACGTTGCACCCCCCCCTTGTGAGCGCTTTGATTTTATGCACGAGTTTTTGTTCCGTTCCACTAATGCCTTCAAAACCACGCACCAGCGGTCAAAGTGAGGGCAGAGGGAAGGTTAAAACACTCACCGTGGCCATGTCAATGGAGGCGGTGGCCTCGTCCATGATGAGGATGCTGCTCTTCCGAACAAAGGCCCGAGCCAAACAGAAGAGCTGCCGCTGACCCACGCTGAAGTTCTCGCCGCCCTCCGTCACCGCCGCGTCTGCGCGCGCCAATCAGAAAGCCTGGACGCGGGCCCCGGAGCGGGCACGCGGCCCCGTACGGCCCGCCGGCGTACCCACCGAGTCCCCCCGGCAGCGCCTTGACCATGTTCTTCAGCTGAGCGATCTCCAGGGCCTCCCACAGGCGCTCGTCGTTGCAAGTCCGCTCCGGATCCAGATTGAACCTGCGGGAGGTGCCGTCACGAGGGGAGGACGGTCCCCCGGGCGCCAAAGGCTCGACCGTTTGTGCACGGCGGGAAAAAAAAAAGAAAAAAAAGAAAAAAAATGCCGCCACAAAAACTTTTGTCGGGGGGGGGAGTTAGACGAGGCCCTGGGAACTCAGCTGGATGCACTTGGGAGCGGAGCAGACTTGCACGAGGCTCCACTCTTCAGCCCCAGTTGCCTTTTGCGGCCTAGGTGTCCGATTTAGTTACTCTTGGCCGTTAAGAGAAAGGCTCAAGCGGAGGATTTGCAGGTAAAGTGCTCATCTCCGCATATGAAAAGGACTGAAGATACTTGCGCCAGCAAAGGACATTTTGCTAATTCGGCCCCGTGGAGATTTATCGGAAGAACCCCCTCCCCGACCCTTACCCCAAAGAGATTTAGCGGAAGAACCCCCTGACCCTAACCTCAAAAAGACGAACATTTAGACCAAGTGACCGGATTGGAACGTAAACAGGAAGCGTGCGTGCGTGTGTGCGTGTGCGCAGGCGCTTGCACATCTACCTTATGGAGCCGCTAAACAAGATGGGGTCCTGCAGGATGATGGACAAGCGAGACCTCAGCGTCTGGAGGGGAAGTTTGCAGATGTCGATACCGTCAATGACGATCTTTCCTAGGGGTGGGGGGGGAGAAAAAACATTGGGTCATTCGCCCCTCCTGTTTTTCTTTTCTTTGAGTCGAGTGAATTCAAGTCGACGGACATAAAATGGAAATGGAAAGGAGAAGAAGAAAAAAAAGATTGTGTGCGCCGAGGAGTCGTTCCACGGTGTCATCGCCAATGTTAAAATAAGCCGTGGGATGACAGTGTGATAGGTTCATCAATAATTACACCGGTTGCCGTCTCGCATACATAAAGAAGTTTCCGCGTCTCCACGCGTGGTCATCAAATCCTCTCGTACGGCTCGGTCGTGTCAACAACCTCCGTGCCGGCACGGCACTTTTTCCCAAAAAAGGAAGGTTTAAAACGTTGCCAACGACTTGTTTTAAGCAGACATAAACAAGACACGAAGCAAAGATGGATTCTTTCTTTTTAAGTCAGCAGCAGAAGTGGCCCGCCTCTCACCTTCAAATACGTCCACCATGTTGAAGAAGGCCAAAGACAGCGAGGACTTGCCGCTTCCCGTTCGGCCGCAGATTCCCACCTGGCGAGGGCGAGGTTAGGCGTGGCCACGGCGAGGGCGGTCAAGCGTGGCCACGGCGAGGGCGGTCAAGCGTGGCCACGGCGAGGGCGGTCAAGCGTGGCCACGGCAAGATGTCAATTGTGCGTGCAACTGTAGTCTGTCTCAAGGAGAACCTTTGGCTCTTTCTTGATCTCTTTACCTTCTGACCCGGGCGGATGAAAGCGTTGACGTGCTTGAGCACGGCCTTGAGCGTGGGGTCGTAGCGCACGCACAAGTCCTGGATCTTGATCTCTCCGTCCTTTGGCCACGTCTCCGGCACCTGAGAGGAATCTGAGGAGGAGGAGAAAAAAAAAATGAAAAAATTAAAAAAAAGCTCTCCTTCCGGATTCCCCCGATGGCCACAGTCTGGACAAGTCCGACAAGTTACCCATGGATCCCTCGTAGTTCTCCGACTCGGTACTCAGGAAGCTGTTGACTTTTTTCACCGCCGCCATCTGCACCTCCAAGTCCGCCAAATTCCTCACCACCCAGTTCAAGTAGTTGGTGACCTGCGCAATACGTCCACGTGTCTCTCGGAGACTTTTACCGCGAGACGAGGCGGAGGCGGCGGCGACTGACCGTGAGCGCGTAGGTGAGGGCCAGGCCGACCATTCCTCCGGACGGCTTACCGCAATCTAAACCCCAAATGGACGCCCCGGCGGCGGCCAGCACCACCACGGCGCCCAGATAGTCCTGGACCAGACAAAAACAATACAGAAAGTAGAGAACGCCGCGTGGGGCCGACCGGGCTCCGTCTCGCGGCTGGCCGTCCACGGGGCCGCTTGGGGAAAAATCCAAAAGGCCAGAAGGGGTTGACTTTTGCGTCGGATAAGCCCGATTTCTCCGCCCCAAATTTGTCCGGCGGGGGCCGACGTCCGATCCGTCGGAAGCCCGAGGGCTGACGGCCAATCGACCGAGGCCGCCCGCCGCCCGCCCGCCTGCCGCCGATCGGACGCGGGGCGGAGTCTGGCTGGCGCGACTGAGGGCATGAGAGCGGCTGACCCCCGACCCCCGGCGGCGTCTCACCGTGCGGACCTCCAGCCAGCGGTTGGCGGCCGAGAGGAACAAATAGGCCGTGTTGTTGGTGTCCGTCAGCTCCAGCATGCGCTGCTTGAAGCGGGCCTCGTGTCTGAAGCAAAAAGAGCTCGGGGTTAGCCTCGACTCCGACGAGGGGGAAAAGAACACCACTGAACATCTCTGTCCGTGCTTGGGGAGGAAGCGGGGCACGCCCAGGCGCCGTACCTAAAGGCTCGGATGGTGGTGAGGCCTTCGGCCGTTTCGGAGAAGTGACACAGCAGAGGGAGTTGCGTGGAGTCGTCCAGGTCCTGGAGGTCCCTGCGGCGACAGGAGCCCGAGAAGAACCGGCCCCACGCCCGCCGCGGGGGAGGGAGGGAGGGAGGGAAGGGAGGGAGGAGCTGGGCTCGGCGGCCCGGGAACTCACTTGGAGGCCACTCGGAAGTATTTCTGGATGAAGTAGAAGGCCACGGCCAGGGGCACCAGAGCCACGATGAAGTAGGGGGTGATGACGGAAATGACCCCGATGGCGGACAAGCAGAGCAAGGTGGATCGCGTCAGGGACTCCAGAGTGGGAGGAATATGCTGCGGGCGGAAAAGGAGCACGGATCTGGAGACCGACCCACCCACCGACGCACGTGGGCCAGCCGTGCGGAGAAACAGAGCAGAGCGGGGGCTCGGCGGAAGAACGGCGAAGGACGCGCCGCCCGACCTGGTCGATGATGTTTGTGTCCGCCGAGAACCTGTTGAGGATCTGGCCCAGCGGTGTGATGTCAAAGAATCTGAGGAAGAAGGACGGCCGGCGTCGCATTTGGGCCGGGGAGAAGCCCGCGCCTTCCCGACAGACGGGGGGGGGAGGCGCCCATTACCTGAGTGGAGCGTGGATAATCTTGTTGAGCAGGTTGTGGTGGAGGTTGGTGGCCGCCGAGAGCCCCAAGAACTCCACGGTCAGCGATGTGATGAGGCACAGCGTGATGCCGGCCGCGCACAGGCCGACAAACACCATCAGATTGAAGAAGTCCTGCACGGGGCAGACACGGGGCAGACACGGGGCGGGCACGGGGTTAGGCTTCGTTTTTCCCCAGCCAACACTTGCAAACACTCCAGAGCGGAATGCGATACGACCCCGCCCCCGACCCCCGAATTGATAAGGAAGACCTTGTCCAGAGCGTAGCTGCTGATCGCCGGCTGGACCTGGCACGTTCCGTTGGGTGCCCTGACCATGGTGGCGTTGCTGTGGTCGGAGGTCCAGATGGCCAGCCAGTAGTCGATGGCCACGATGACCGAGTGCTTGAGGAGCTTACAGGACATCATGAGGAAGACCATGAAGAAGCCACCAGAGGATAGGTAGCACCAGCAGACCTGAGAAGACGTCGGGAGGGCCGTGAACGGAGGACGGCGCCGCCACGGTGCCGCCACGGTGCCGCCACGGTGCCGTAGGGCCCAGAGCGGCTCACCTTCCACGGGACCTTGGATCTTCTACCTTGGTTGGTAGTGGTGGACAGGTTGTCCTCGTCCTCCTCCTCCTCTTCCTCCTCTGAAAAGATCAGTATACTTTGAGGCCAAGGCATGGCGGCAAAAGTGCCAGCCGCCTACCTTCGTCTTCATCGTCCACCTGGTTTTTGGCTTCTCTGGGATAGAACGCTCGGCGGAGTGTCTTCCTCTCCAGCGTGGTTTGGCTGTCCTGCTCGATGTCCTGCGTGGAGGAAAGCGCTCGGTCCAAGCCACGACGACGACAACAACAACAACAAAAGCAAAGACAGACAAAGCCGCGGCAAACAACCTTCTCCAACTCCTGATCTTGCCGGTTCATGAGCGTCTTCCAGTGGTCGTAGAGCTCCACGTCGTGCGTCTGAATGTCTTTCAGAGTTCCTTCTCTCAGTACCGATCCGTCCTTCATGGCGATAATCTGAGGCGCACCGATGGATTTTTAACAGGGAGCCCCCCCCAAACAAGTACATCCGGCTTCTCACCCAGTCGGCGTGGATGAGGTACTGCAACTTGTGCGTCACGAGAACCACCGTTCTCTTGTCGTCCTGCAGGAACTTGAGGATGCCGTCCTGCATCAGGTGGTCGCTCAGGTGGATGTCCAGGGCCGAGAAGGGGTCGTCCTAAAGGGACGCAAGTCACCACAGCTACAGATAGGCTCAAAGGGCCGAACGTGGCGTCGGGCAGAGAAATACGCCGACTCGGCCAAACGTCGCGTCTGCTAGAGAGAGAGGTACGCTAAAACGGCCGAACGTCCCCACACCCATTGACCGTTGCGCCCGTTCTGGCCATCGGAGGGATCACGTGGCTTGGGGTTAGCCTTTCCCAAACGGGCCCCATCGCACGGCTCCCGTCGGACCGTCGTCAGCGCCCTTTTGATCCCACCGACAGAGTGTCCTCGTGCGGACCGAAATTGGAGGCGGCCGAGAGGGCGTCGCCCGTGGCGACGGGATAAACACGGCGCCCGGTGGGGAAAATGGCGTGGCTTCCTGCCAGACGCCTGGAATTCATCTAAGGGGGGTGACGCGGAGGAACAGAGTTTGTTTGTGCTGACCAGGAAGACCACGTTGGTGTTCTGGTAGAGCGCTCGAGCCACGCAGATCCTCTGACGCTGCCCGCCGCTCAGGTTGATGCCCTGTCCGGGGGAGGCGCCACGTAAGATCGAGTCCACCAGGTGGGGGGAGGGGGGGGGGTGTTGGGCGTGGGGTACCTACTCTCTCGCCGATCTCCGTCTGGTCCCCGAAGGGAAGCAGATCGATATCCAATTGGAGAGAGCAGGCGTCGATCACCGCCTTGTACCTGCCACGCCAGACAGAGCCGGCCGGAAAGCATTAGCGAAGGTTGACTATTTTTTGGGGTTCCCTCTGACCGGCCAAGCTCACCTCTGCTTGTTGAAGGGGCTCCCGAAGGTGATGTTGTCTTCCACGGTGGCGTTGAGCAGCCACGATTTTTGGGTGGCGTACGCCACGGAGTAGCGGTTCTTGCTGGGTTAGGGCGAGCGTCGGCCATGTGGAAAAACAGCGCAACGGGTCAGAAGCGGTCGGTGCCACGACAAAGCTTTGCCCGAAAAGCCACTAAAGGGAGGATTGGGGGCCAAGGCCTGGATGGTGCGCACAACGCCTCCAGCCAATTTGTCAAGCGTCAGTTGAGTCTCTGGCCATCCGTGGCCCCGCATTTCAGGCCGGCCGGCCAGATGCCTTACTTGCTCCAGTGGATTCGGCCGCTGATGGTCTGCATCTCGCCGAGCATGGCGAGCAGGAGCGACGACTTGCCGCAGCCCACCTGGCCTACGATCATGGTCAGTTGTCCTGAGGGCGCAAAACGGCACACGTTAGCGGCCCCCGCCGGGCCCCCGCTTCCGGGGCGCGCCGGGGGTCCACCGCTTACCCGTGGGGATGCGGATGTTGATATCCGTCAGCAAGGACAGGTGGCTTCCCCAGGTGAAGCTTCCGTCGCTCACCTGAACACCGGAAATCAATTGCTCTCCGGGGGCATTGGAGGCGCTTGTTTTTTTTTGGGGGGTTGGGGGGGGGACTAGCTCCTCCACCCGCCAAGCACCCGCGAAATCCTGACCCAAAGCAGAGTCAGTTGCCGCCTGGGCGAGAATCCGGCACGTCTCCCGCTCCCCGGTGGCCGTATTCCTCTCCTGGCTTTGGATTCTTTTTTGTGCCATAAGATTGGAGGGCTAATTATTCTGCGTAGCTCACGCGTACGTGACTGGACTCCCGCCCCCGCCGTTGCCGTCCAAAAGGAGTCGGGGAGGGGGCAGGGCGGTTGGGAGAAAAGCTAAACATCAACGGGAGCGTCGCACGAGAGGAACATAGCTCCGCCGGTGTCAAAGGCCAGGGAGAACAGGAAATGAGAGCGGGGCCCGCCGGCGAATAGCCCACCGGCTCGGAAACCCCGACCCGCCGAGGTCGAGCGAGTAGTCCCGACCCATTCCCCGAGCCGCACGGCTCCGACGAGGGGGCGGTGGCCCCGCGGGGACGCGGCAGGAAACGTGGCCTTAAGCGAGGCCCCTTTCGGGGCAAGACCTTCCCGTGTGAATCCCCGGCCGGCTCGGTGAGAACGCCGGACGTGACGGAAGACAGCTGCCCGCCGGCAGTGCGGCGTCCACGTGGCACGCGACGGCCAACGACTAACCTTGACGGCCACGTCTTCCGTCTCGCTGGGTCTGGTCTGGCGCCTGGACGGCTGCTCGTAGGCGTCCATCTGGTAGCGTCGGGGCTGCTTCCTGCTGACGGCTTTGGTCTTTTTTGGGCCAGTCGGCGGACAGAAAGACGGCAGTTGAGAGAAGGAAAGGACGGGCGGGGCAGGCGTCCACGGACCCACCGCTCCGGGACGCGTCTCGGTCAGATCCGGGGCTAGCGGCGCGTCTCCGTTCCTCCAGCCGTCGTCTCCGATCTGGTCGCTCTGGAGGAACTCGCCCAGCTTCTGGACACTAGAACGCGCGCCCGCCACCTCATCCATATTGGACGGGGCGGGGCGGTGGTTTTCCGTCCCGCCGGGGAGGCGGACTCACCTGACGAGCGCCTTGACGGCGAATCTGACCACGGTGGAGAGCAGGAAGAGGGGCGTGACCAGGATGTTGAAGAGCGCCAGCGTGGCAAAGGCCTTGGCGGGGCTCAACTCGGCGTGCGTCATGAAGTTATGCATGACGAAGGTCTGCGAGGAGGCGGGCGAGGCCTTAGGACGCGGGTCCCCCGAGGTCACGGACGCTAAGAAATGTCTCGGAGCCAGCGGGTGGCCCGATACGAGCCCATTTGCTGCCGGTCGCTCGGACGCCGTCTTACCACCAGGACGGCGGCGATGGGAATGGCGGCGTTCATGAAGACTGCGCGAGGACAGAAGGTGATCAACGTGGAGGGAGGATGGAGGCACCGACCACGAGACACTCACTGGACATGGAAGTGTAGAAGGCAAAGGTCTTGAGGCTGTCCAGTTCTTTGGCTCGCGTGTCCTCCACGCTGTGGCAGAAGATGTTCTCCCAGGCGTAAAGCTTCAGCAGCTTGATGCCCTTCAGGATCTCCGAGGTCTTCTTTAAGCGATCGGTGGAGTGCTCCTGCCGGTCACCGATGGGGGTCGGGTCACCGTCCAGTGCTAAAAGCCAGGCTGGCCTTTTGTCTCGGTAGGCGCGGCTCACCAGGGTGCTCTTCTGCATGTCGGCCAACTTGGTGGCAATGAGGTACTGGACCGGAGCCAGGAGAACGATGACAGAAGCTCCCACTAGCGCGCTGCAGCCCAGCAGGCCGTAGAGGAGAACCACTCCCACCACAATCTGGGGCCGGGGCCCAGAAGACAAAGGTTGGCCTTTTCTCGGGGGTTTTCAGAGCCCACCGGGGTGAGGCAAACACTCCCACAAAAGTCTGGCCCTTTGTGGAATTGTTTGCCCGCCCCCGGGTTAGGGAGAAATACCATGAAAACCAAAACCCCCACAGGCTTTCCAATAATACAACAGCGTCATGGTCGTGGGCCCGACTCGGGCAGACTTTCCGCGTCGGCGCCGGCGCGGCTTGGCTTTTCGTGCCCGGATAGATGGAGATGGCTACCTGCACGGGCATGGCCCAAAGGTTGGGACAAAGGAAGAGGAACCACATGAGCTGGTTGGTTTCGATGGCGACCAGGTTGTTGATCTGGCCCAGCGTCATCTCGCCCATGGACATGGTGGACGTGGACAGACGCAGGATCTTGTTGTAAATCATGGCCTGGTCCGAGAGAGGGAAATACAACGGCTTCATTCACCTGCCCCCTTTGTTTTTTTTCTGGCCCCGGCGGTGGCGCCAGTCCAGGCAGGCAAAATGCCCGCTGCGCTGGCCCTCTGTGTGGCTCACCAAGAGGGCTCCCCTCAGGTTAATGCCCGTTTCTATGGTCACGTAATAGGAAGCCTGCAAGAAGGTCCTTTGCAGCACCAGGGCCAGGAAGAGCAGCACGGCCAAGACCGAGGGGTTCTGAAGCAGCTCGGTGGAGAGCATGAAGTGGACGCCAAAGTACTTCTTCTGCAAAAACACAACAAAGCGTGGGAGGAATTTCTCACGTCACTCGGGGAACATCTGCCGCCGGCTCAGCCGCGACAACGAGCCACCGCTCAGAGTCCGCTCGGCCGGCGCGGCCGGCGCGGCCGGACTCTGCTGCGGTCGCGGTTACAAACGCTGACACCGGAGCTGGAAAAAGCAGAAGGCTTACGCGCTAGCCGCTAGCCCTTGATGAGTGAGTGTGTGTGTGTGTGTGTGTGTGTGTGTGTGTGTGTGTGTGTGTGTGCGTCTGGGTGTGTGTGTGTGCGTGTGTGCGTGCGTGCGTTTTCTTTTAAAGTCTTGCGATAAATTGTTTGCACACACTCACCCTAATCTCAACAGAAGTGGAGCCTTTGTCTTCATCCAGCGTCAAGTTCTTGACAATGCCCAAGATGCAAAGCGGCCCGGCGAAGCCCAGCACGTCGGCCAAGTAGCGAAAGGTGCTGCTGAGCAGAATTGGTCGCCCGAACGCTCGGTACACCGAGCGCCAGATGGACGGCGCCTGCTCCGGGTTCTCCGCCGTCTGCGCGGGAAACCACAGTTGGCCGCCGTACGCGGCACGCGACAAACCTTCAAACCAGCGTGGTGCTTTTGACTTCTTACCCTCTGGTCCTCGTAGGCGTCTTTCAGTCGCAAGTAGTTGGTCAAAGCCCGCATGGCGATGGGGAGTTTCCCGATTTTCTTCAGCTCGATGGGTCTCTTGTGAGCACCCATGATCAGGGGGTTCATCCACCAATACGTAGCCTGGCAAAGGAGCGCCAAAGCTTGGCTTGGGTTTGGGATTGGGATTGGGCCCGACCCTGACCCCGGCCCTGACCCCGGCCCTGGCCCCGGCCCTGACCCCGGCCCTGACCCCGGCCCTGACCCCGGCCCTGACCCCGGCCCTGACCCCGGCCCTGACCCCGGCCCTGACCCCGGCCCTAGCTCCTTTTTATACCTTTGAGAGCAGGTTGACAAAGGGCTGCAGGAAACGGACCCCCAGATCCTGCAAGTCTTCGGGCGGCTTCACCTTCTGGGGGTTGGCGAAGAACACGTACTTCTGCCGGGACGAGGGGACAAAAGCTCACACCGCCAAGACCGGGAGCAAAGGGCCGGCCGGCTTTGGGCGCTTTTGCCCCCAACGCACCCTGATCCTGATCACGTTGATTTCCACGCCCATGAGCAGGCCGTACAGGACCACCAGCAGCACCGTGATGCAGAACCTCAGCTGCAGCGGGCTCACCTCGTAGGCCGTGAACTTCCACAGCTTGATGCATTTGGTGATGAAGGCCAGCACCCAGTAGATGAACAGCACTGTCGAGAGCGGCCCGGCCGGCGGTCAGCGGGAACCGGGCCGCATTCTTCTTGCCGCCGCTTGACTTAAGGTGGCACCAGAGCAAGCACACACCCGGCCAAGCTCCCAACAACAATTCAGATGACTTACCTCGAGCGAGACGCCGAGACGGCAGAGGCGCGGAACTCACCGAGGAGAAGTTTGGGGAAGTTGGAGGTCTCGATGTTGTGGTAGTAGACGACGGAGGTGGTGGCGGCCACGAAGCCCATGAAGGCGGGCACGAACAAGTGAAGGTGGTTGGTGTCCATCATCCTTCAAACACCAGACGGCATCACTTAGCGGCGGGAGGAGGGGAGGGAGGGAGGGAGGGGGGGGGGGGGGGGGGGGTGCGTTACTTGTTGGACACCAGGCCCTCGGCAAACTCGCAGACGTGAACGAAGAGCAGCGAGAAGGTGAGGATCCACCTCAGGTCGTGGCCCGGGAAATGGAGCCACGTGTTGTGGTGGATTTGCACCTTGGAGCTCTGGCTTCCCCATCCTGGGATTGGTTTTTGACAGAAGAAGAACAAGAAGAAGAACAAAAAGAAGAAGAAGAAAAAGAAAGAAAAAGAAGAAGAAGAAAAAGAAGAAGAAAAAAATGTAGGAAGGTCACTCGTCCAAAGACAACTCCTGCTCCGGACTTGCCGATGAAGAGGATGGGGAAGGTGATGAAGAGGAGGAAGACGTGGGGCACCAGGTTGAGGGCGTCCACGAAGCAGCCGTTGTTGAGAACGCCGTCGTCCACGCTGTAGCCCTCCGAATTGTCGTCGTTGCCGCAAAAGGACAAGGCCATGGCCGGTCCTCGCAGGCGACTTTAAAAGTGATGAAACTCACTCTAAAAAAAGAAGGGGAAAAAAGGCACACGTCTTTAGACTTTTCAATTCGGAGTGTGGCTCTCGAGGGATAACATTTGACTCGTATGAATTATTTGAGGGCTCTTCTCTCTCTCTCACTCACTCTCACTCACTCTCTTTCTCTCTCTCTCACTCTCTCCTTTTCGAAGCCCGCAGGAGGGCGTCCCGAAAATGACGTCGTCACGTCAAACAGTCCCCAAAATACACCCAAGACAAATTGAGTTGACGCTCGAAATGTGTGGAGAAAAACAACGATTGAAAGTTTACCTGAGCGCGATGAGTGAAATGATCACGGACAAACGTTCATTCCTCCTAGAGGAAAGAGAAGGAGGAAGAAAAGAGCTTAGAAGAAGGAGGAATGAAAGTGACAAAGTGAGAAAATGAGAAGATGATTTGCTGATGGGTGCTGAGAGAGAGAGGAAAACGCCACGCTTATTTTTAGACGGGTTAGACCCGGCGCTCTCAGCTGCTCCGCATTCTCATGCGCACAGGGAGACGCTTCAAGAAATGCCAGTTCACCGCTTCCGGGGACTTTCGAAATAAAACAAGGGCAAAACAAAAGCAACGGCTCACAATTGAATTGAATGCAATTCTCCCCCCCCCCCTCCCCCTATTCAATTGAATCAAACGCAACAAAAGGGAATGGTGCGTTTTAGCCCGGGCGAACAAGTGGGAAGGAACACTGAAAAGATTCCAATTCTCCGAATGGCTTTCGGAGACGGGCAGATTGAGGGGGGAGTTTTTCGTTCTTTTCTTTTTTTAAACATCCGGTATATGCTGCTTTGACCTAGCGCCAACTTGATGCATACTACTACTTCCCGATCACATTTCAAAAACTCAAGCACTTTGACGCCCCAGAGAGGCTTTCAATCACACTCTCAACAAATCCTACTCCATGTCACGTATTTTGAAGCATTGTTATTATCTTATGGTATAACAGCAGATCAAAAAGAAGAAGAAGAAGAAGCAAGATTTGGCCGTCTGGATGATAGTATAAATATTCCATTGGATATGGATCGAATTTGCTAAAATGGACCACTGAATACACAGCAATGCGCTTGACTATTAGTGATGTATTTTCCTGTAAAGGCATTTGACCCATTTGCTTCTAATGACATCGTGTCATGTTTTACCGTTTAAGATGGAGATTTGGACAAGGGCTAAAACCCCGCTGCGAAATACGTATACATACTCCCTCCCCCTCTCCCTCTTTTGAACGATCCTAGCGCTCCCAAATCATTTTTTGCCGAAAACGCTGCACAAACCAAGTATGTAAATGATGAATCATCTCGAGTCCATTTCCCACGGGGAATGCACACGGGCTAAACGTTCGGGAATGGCAAGACGTGGAATGTTGACGTTTCCATTCGCAAGCATTTGTTCACACACACCCCCCATGCACTTCCGTTTGCTCCATGCAGGTGATGAGAGCAGCCCGTACTGAATTGTCTCTTTCTTTCTTTGTGCTTGAACGTTTTTTGAACGTTCCCATGCCGATGGCATCCTATGTACCGCTGAATGACTTGAGAAGTAAATAGTATATATACACGTTTATACATGTAGGATGTATTTGGCTGTCTATTGCAAATAACATTGTGCTCTCGTGAAAACAATTGCTTAATGCGTCGTTCTGGTGAAGTGAACACATACAGCCGCCTCCCCCTAGCGGGCCTACCCGGATGACAGTGGACGTCCCGAGGTGAAGTTAGGAGTTATTGTCGCGAAAAACACCGGTGTAGTACAACACGGGACACTTACCCGGCGCCCAGTGCAGCTTTGGAGGGGAGGTGAGGGGAGGGGGCGTTTCCTTGTGTCCACCGGAAGCAGCAAGACATTGCATACAGTCTCGCCATCGTCCACCTTCATCACGGTTCGTCCATAGATGGATAAAAATGGAATGAACGGCGTTCAAATAAACTCTTGATACTTGTATCGTGACAATAAAGGCATTCCATTCAATTCAATTATGGATGACGGTGTTAGGATTAATGTCGGGCATAGAAAAACGAGTAGGCGTGCGGATTGGAGTAGGAATAGTAGTATACTACACATTGAAAAATTGGCATACTACAGCATAATGTTTTGTATTTCAAACAATCGACGGCGAGGGGGGCGTGTGCAGGGCGGGGGTGCCGTGAAAAGAAAGGCGAGAAGATTTGAGTGGAATTAACGGCCGGGAACGTCCAATCCATTTGGCTGCGAGCCCAGTACAAATGGATGGATTGCCCGACTATAGTCACCATTGGCCTTCAACGAGTTAACCAAAAAGTACTGGCATCCATCCCTGTGCGCCCGTGCGCCCGTGCGTGCGTGCGTAGTTCTGCGCACTTGAATTTGACATCGTGAGAAAGTTGAAGACGGAGCAATCGGTCGCCCTCCAACAGGAAGCGGGGGCTATTTTGTCCCAGTGACCCCAAGCGTGATCCTTTGCTTTCCCAGGCCCGCTTCAAAGTGGAAGTGGGGATGCATTCTCGCGCAGTTTCCACTCGAGCCGAAAGAGGGCGGAATATCCACAGGTTTTGGGAAGTGTCTAGCTAACTCTAGCTAGCTCTAGCTAGCCCTATGTGCGAGAAGGGGTCGTTGACTAGCTTTGGATGTTTGTCTTTAAGTTTCGCTGAGCTTTAATGTCACCTGTCCCTAATTCTTATCTTCTTCTTTCCTTAAAATGACCGCTGGTCTGTTGGGGTCAATATCTAGCGGGCCGCAGAAAGCTTCCCTGCCGCTGCTTTGGTAGCACTTTCCCCCGTCCATCAAGACACACGTGGCTCCGACTCGGAGTCTTCTTGGCCCATAATGATCCAGAGTTGGGAAAGGAGATTAGCGCACACTCTAATTCCCTTGCCACAAAGGCTCCGTTGTGCCAGCTTCCCTCTCTGTTAAAGAGGTTGTTTTGAATACAAGAAGGGTGAATAAGTACTGTACTTTGACAAAAATGCCAACCGTTTCATTTGGGGAAAGGATTACATTTTAAAATGCCATGTCATACCCGGTGAGCATCATGACCCGTAACCATCATTGAATTCAATTCAATTCTGGTGGGTAAGCATTCACAGTCTTAATACACAGGTATACTAGTCAGAACGGTAATAATAGCTTGTAATAGGGCATTTTTTGTTCCTCCTGTGTGCGATCTCTGTGGGTGACAAAGGAGAAAGTAAATGGAGATAATCAAAGTGTTGTCACCCACCTTTATTAGCCCCATTTACTTTGTGTAGTGACTACACCGTTATTATCCCCATTTACTTTTCTTTGTCGCCCACGAAGAACGTACACAGGGGGAACAAAAAATACCCTATTACAAGCTATTACAAGCTATTATTACCGTCATGACTAGTATATAGTCGTGTATTATGACTACACTGTGGGGCGCCCAAATTGGAGCGGGAAAGGGGGTTTATTTTGAAGGAACTTCCGGGATTCGCGACTGCCGAAGGTTGAAGCCGACAGACGAGCGGGACCACTTTGGCCTGGTTGAACGCCTTCCCAACAGCGGACGTTTCTGAAGCGGGACGCCGCCGCCGCCGCAAACGGGTGCTTCCCTCGTCAAGGACCTCGCTCGAAGGACGAAAGCCAGTCAAAGCCGAGCCCAAACAATAAGAAGAATTCAAAGCACCGGGAGAGAAAGCCGCCTTGTGTCCAAGTTGTGGCCGAGCTCCGCGTACCGGGATGTAAAAGTCTGGATCAACTTTTGCCGCGGCCGCGACTTCGTTGGAGGAACCGAGCGCTCGAACGGGCGCTCGAACGGGCGCTCAAACGGGCGGACGACAACAACGATAACGATTCGAGGGTAAGTCAAAGCTAGCGAAAGGCCGTCGTGTTGCTTTTGTCACGTTAACAAATGCCTCGGTGCTGTTGAAAAGTACAGCAGCAGATTTTGCCGAGCGCCTCCCAGGGGAGAAAGAGCCAGAGCCATTTTAGCGAACGAACGAACGAACGAACGAACGAGCGAAGGTCGATTTGCCCAACTAAAGTTGAACCATTTGAGTCTTGGACTCCTCATGCAAAGTCGGGTTAGGGAAACTTTATTATTACAATCATTATTATTACGTTTGAAGCACTCGTAAGCAGCGACTCTGGCGCTCTTAGCGCATTAGGGAGGGAGCGAGAGAGCGAGCGAGCGACTGGTCGATTGGAACAATTGTTGCTGCTTTCCGTCGAATTTGGACCGTTTGGGATTTTCTAATGGGCCAACTTTTCCACGAGTCCCGAAGACGAGCGGAGGGGAGGCGAGGCAAGGCAAACCAAGGTAAGGTAAGGCAAGGAGAGGGTTTACTTTGACGATCGACAGCACTGGGTGTGCGGGCGCCATGCTTGCTGTTTCACGAGAACACCTAGATGGGAGCGGTTTTGCTTTCTTTCTCTTTTTTTCCAAGCGTCTCTGGCACGAGAGAGGAATGTGTCTGGGACCAATCAGTACGCGGAACATCTGGAGCCTCTCGGCCCCGCCCGTGGGCTGCTCCATTCCATCCTATTGAGCGAGAGTGCAAAATAACATGAAAAATACAACAACAAGGAAAAAAACCCCATTGTGCAAACAGCCTCGCGAGAGACAACACCTCCTTTCGCTCCAATAGCACCAATCAAAGTTGCCACACGTTGGCCGCCTGGTGCACCCGAGGGCCACAATTTGGCCAAGGTTGGAATTTGGGCCAGATACAATAGATAAAGGAGGAGCGGCAACTCCAAAAGTTCAGTCGAATGCTAATTGGCTATGATGACAATTTGGCTTTTCTCCAGTCAATGATGATGACGACAAAGCCCAGCATCATTTGTGTCATTACTATTCCAGCCACTTCCATCCATCCGTCCTTCCATCCTTCCATCCATCCATCCATCTATCCATCCATCCCCATCTCTGTCATTACAACGAGATCAGTCAGGGTTGTCAAAAGTATCTACTCCAAAGTCAAAAAGAGAAAACACCATCTCATACCTTTTTTTTTCTTTCTTTCTGCTGGTCCACCGGGATGGGCTTGGACTGGTGGGAGGAAACGCTCCAAAGCTTTGTGTTCTGGCGCCGGCGCCGATGTCACACAGGAAGCGGCCCGGCCCAAAGGTCACACCAGGTCGTTGACTTTGAACTGGAGGGGGAAAAAATGGCCATATTCTTTAGTAACTATGTTGGAATGTACCATCGGCGCATTTGTACTAGTACTACTAGCAGAGAGTCGTCCCACCCGGCCTGCCGGAGTTGCCAATATTTGCTTTTCCGCGTTGGAGCGTTCGAAGGTCGTGTTTGCCCGCCACAACAGTAGCGGCGGGGTCGCCAACGTTAACCCCGTCAGTGCCTGTGTTCAAAGGCCGCCACCATTGTCGGCTGGCAGGTGGCGGGGGGCGGCGCAAAAGGTGCTTGAGACGTTTCAACGGGTGCCTTAGGGGGGGTGGCCCCTTCTTTGCAAAACGCTCCATTTGCATTCGTGTCCAACGGTGACGACGCGGGCGCCCCAGCCAAAGTGGGTCCCTCCACGGAGGAGTGGAAAACTCAGTTTTCCCCACCACCGGTCCGCACGCTCATTGGAGTCGTTCCTCTTTCCGCGCCTCAGGGTGTCCAGCGGTTCCCGTTGGGCGCCGGTGGGGCTGAAGCGCTCCAAAGGCCAGCAGGTGAGCGGGATTTCTTTTCGGCCTGCGTCCAGAAATGCTCTGCTTTTCTTCTCCCTCACTGTCATTTCCTTTCTTCTTCTTTTCTTCTTCTTCTTCTTCTTCTTCTTCTTCTTCTTCTTCTTCTTCTTCTTCTTCTTCTTCTTCTTCTTCTTCTTCCAGTCACGTCTGGCTGGCGTCACTTTTCACTTTCCCGCTCCGAGGGGGTGGGGGTTCCCCATGAACGCCAGTGGCTGTTTGTTTTGGCAACCTCGGGGCTTTGTGCGAGGACGTGGCGGAGGGGAGGGGGAAAGAAAAGGGTTAATTGGGGGCGGGGGTGGCTGAGTTCTCGCAGAAACTCCTCAAATATCAAGTGGTTGCCGGCAATTGGGCCGGACTTGGACCCTGCGGTTGCTCGGAGACACGGGGTGCGGCGCGAGGACCTTCCTTGGCTCCTATCCCAAATGTGGGGTCACGTGGGCCCCGTTTGATTGGCCCAAGGTGGGATGACATGCCAGATGGGTGGAAGCAATTTCACATTTGGCTAAATCCACTTCAAGTGACTTCACC
Organism: Stigmatopora nigra; assembly: GCF_051989575.1. Classification (NCBI taxonomy): domain Eukaryota; kingdom Metazoa; phylum Chordata; class Actinopteri; order Syngnathiformes; family Syngnathidae; genus Stigmatopora; species Stigmatopora nigra. The sequence goes on from NC_135530.1 coordinate 43,622, forward strand.
CCCAAATCTAAGCAAATGAGTTGGACAGCACAAAGCGCAGTGCATGACCTCAGGTGAAGAATGAAAGAAAGAAATGAGAGGAAACCAATTTGTCAGGTCAAATTAGGAACAAAACATCCCCCCCATGTTATGTTTGTAACGTTCATTCGTTCCATTTCCCTCTCGTCAACAGCGGCCATGGAGCGGCGGCCTTGGTGGTGGTGCTGGCTTTTCCTGGCGACGGTGGCGGCAGTGGCGAGCGCCCACGCCCGGAGCCCCCACGGCCAGAGCCCCCAGTTCCTCTCGGACACCTCGATCAACAACGTGGTCCGAGACGGCCGCACGGGGCGCCTCTACGTGGGCGCCGTCAACGCCATCTACCAGCTGTCCGCCGACCTGCGGACAGAGTCCCGCGTGGAGACGGGCCCCCGCCGGGACAACCGGCAGTGCACGCCGCCCATCACGGACGCCTGCGAGGAGGCGGTGGAAAGCGACAACCACAACAAGCTCCTCCTGGTGCACGGCGCCCAGGAGAGGCTGGTGGCGTGCGGTAGCCTCTTCCGGGGCATCTGCTCGCTGGTCAACCTCAGCCGCGTGGAGCAAGTGCTCTACTTTGTCGACAACAAGGGGGAGAAGACCTACGTGGCCAGCACCGACCACGGGATCTCCGTGGTGGGAGTCATGTCCTACTTTACCAAGGACAGAGACAACTTCACCGTTTTCATGGTGAGTAAAAAAAAAAACCCCAAAAAAACAACCCCAAAATCTTCCGACATTCACCCGATCCCGCCCAATCGTCCTCCCGGGCGCTCGCTCAGGTGGCCAAGGGCTACGGCGGCCACGACAGCACCAAGCTGATCTCCACCCGCATCCTGAGGGACTACGGCGAATGGAACGTGTTTGAGAACGTGGTGGACGCCTCGTCGGTGCAGGCCAACCCTTTTGTGCTGCGCTACCAGCACGACTTTCGCTTGGCCTTCAAGGACGGCTCCTTCGTCTACTTCCTCTTCTCGCGCACGCTGGGCGTGCAGGACAGCAAGAACGTCACCTTCGTGGCGCGGATGTGCGAGGACGACCAGAGCTACTACTCGTACACGGAGCTGCAGCTCAACTGCAGCGCGGCCAACAAGTTTAATAAAGTTCAGGTGAGGACGTCGCCAGCCGGGCTTCCCGGGAGACGCTTCCGTTTGGACTCGGTGCGAGGGAAAGAAAAGACGGACGGCTTCAAAATCCTCCCTCCCTCTCCCTCCCTCCCTCTCTCTCTCTCTCTCTCTGCCTCCGCAGGCCGCCTACGTCAGCACGCCGGGCGAGGTTTTGGCTCAGAACCTGAGCAGGTCGGGGCGCTACGGACCCGTCTTGGCTTCCGACAAAGTCCTCTTCGTGGCCTTCTCGTCGGACCGGGAGCCCGGCGGCTCCGCCGTGTGTGAGTCTCGGGCCGCGCCCGTTCTAGAAGCCCCCGCCACCCCCCAACCCCTCCGTCTGCCAGGCATGTACCCCGTGCGAGCCATCAACGCCAGGCTGCTGGAGATCATCGGCGCCTGCTACGGCAACGGAGGCCTGATGGACGACAAGCCGGCCGTGTACTTCCCTTACTCCAGCAAATCCGACGGCACGTGCAGCGGACCCAATCGGGTGAGCAGACGTGGGGCACGTCGGCCAGCGTGGAGCGGCTCGGGCTTTTCTGACCTTTGGGCCCGGCTTCCCGCCTCAGCTGAACATGGCGCAGAAGTACAAGTGCGGCGCCGAATTCCTGCCGTCGCCGTTGGCCGGCAGTGCCCACGTGGCCCTGACGGCCGAGCCCTCCCTGGTCCGCAAGGGGGTGGTGACCGCCGTGGCCGTGGCCGTGGAGATGGGGCACGCCGTGGCTTTCCTGGGCACCGCCAACGGAGAGGTACGAGAGGGGGAGGTAGAGAGTCCCAAGGCATGAGACAAAGTCTACTTTGGAGCGCCTTGGCCTCCCCGGCCTTTGAAAAAGACTTTGTCGCTCCTTGGCCTCCCTTGGCCTCCCCGGCCTTTGAAAAAGACTTTGTCGCTCCTTGACCTCTCCCCGTCCGTCCGTTTGGCAGGTGCTCAAGTTGCATCTGTCGGCCCAGCCCGAGATTTACGGCCTGGCGTCGGCCGAAGCGACGGGCGGCAAGGTCAACAAGGATCTCCTGCTGGATTCTCAGCTGCAGCACTTGTACATTGTCGGCGAGAAAAAGGTGGCCCCTCTCGGCGGTCACTGACCGGCGGGGACCGTCCGACCATCCCTGACCGGCGCCCCGCCCGCCCGCCCGCCGTCCTCTGTTCCTCAGATTAGCAAAGTGCCCGTGCAGGCGTGCCACCTGAAGAGCGACTGCCGGGCTTGCGTGGCCCTCAAGGATCCGTACTGCGGCTGGTGTGTGCTGGAGGGAAGGTAGCCAGCGGCCGGGGACAAAGCTTTTGGCGCGCCGTGACGTCGTCAGCCGGACTCAGGTGGGAAATGCCTTGCAGGTGCACCAGGAAGCACCAGTGCGCCAGGGGGACGGAGGATCACGCCTGGCTGTGGTCCCCCGATCGGCAGTGCGTGGAGATCCGGGCCTTTCGGCCCCCCAACCTCAGCTGCCGCAAGACGCAGCAGGTAAGGCGACCACGGCTGGCCGCCTTCCCAAAAAGAAAATAGGCCGAGATCCGTGGGTCCCAAAAATTTGGGTCCCTTGTGGTTCTCCCAGGTGGACATCAGCGTTCCGGCTCTGCCCAGACTCCGGGAGTCGGATCGACTGCGCTGCCTGTTCGGATCGTGGGCCAGCCGCGCCGTGGCGGTGGGCAGCCCGGCCGTGGTCACCTGTTCCCTGCCCGACCCCGCCGAGGTTCCGCCCGCTCCCGCGCAACGAGGTCCGGTTTGCGGCGGGGACGGGGGCAGCGTCCGTCTGGCTTCCTAAATCCGCCGTCGTGCTTCCAGACTACGTGTCCGTGCCGCTCCAGATCGTGGTCAACGACCAGGTGGTGGTGACCACGGGGGAATTCCACTTCTACGACTGCGCGGCGACCGCCGGCAAAAATCCCAACACGCCGTAAGGGGCCGGGCTGTAAGGGGCCGGGCCGGCCGGCGCCGTGCCCGATGCGAGTGGCGCTTCCCTCCCAATTGATTTCCCGGCGCCAGGTGTATTTCGTGCGTGACCAGCGAGTGGGGCTGCCAGTGGAACGCCCGCGAGCACCGATGCGGCGACACGGACGGCACGCCGGACCAAAGTCACATCGTCAAACCTCAACAGGTCAGTGTTCGCCGCCATTCGTTTTGGCCGCCGGCGGGCGCTCCGACACCAGTCCACGCAAACCCGCCGGTGCGTCCCCCAAGCCGGAGCGCTGCCCGCAGTTCCAGTGGCCGCGGCCGCTCCTGATCCCCGTCGGCGTCCGGGTTTCCGTCGGTTTCCGGGGGAGCAACCTGGACATCTACTCGGTGAGGATGGCGGGGGGGGGGGGGGCGAGAGGTCAAAAGCTTTTCCCAGAGCCTAACGTGGTGACGTGCGCTCAGGGTCGTAAGTTCGTGATGGGCACGGAGTTGATGAAGCAGACGGAAGAGGAGGTGACGCAGGAGCCGGACGACGCCGCCGGCGGCGGCGGCGGCCACCACTTTAAATTCCCAGGCTTCCCGGTAAGGGCCGTCAAACGCGCCTTCCCCGCGGCCACTCTTGATGGAGGCTCCGCATCCGCGCAGTTCTCTTACGACCGGCGGCAGGAGGTCAACGTTTCCTTCCACGTCATCGAACGGGACACGGGGCGCAAGATCGACAGCACGCTCACGGGTGAGCCCGTGGGGCCCGGCGGGTGGCTCCACCCATGCCCGTGGGGCCCGGGGCGGGTGGCTCCACCCACCCATGCCCGTGGAGCGTCACCCCCATGCGGCGTGCCTTCTTCCTTTCAGTGCTTTTGTACAACTGCTCGGTGGGCAGAGAGGACTGCAGCCTGTGCAGACACGCCCACGCCAAGTACGACTGCGTGTGGTGCGCCTCCTCGCAGTCCTGCGTCTACCGTGGCTCGTGCCCCACGCCGCCACCCGCCCTCTGCCCCAAGCCGCAGATAACCGACGTAAGACCACGGGCGGGCCCACACTTTTTTTTTCCCCGGGGAAACAACGCTCCTCCTTCAGATCTGGCCGCGTTTCGGGCCTCTGAACGGCCGCATCGCCGTCACCATCGGGGGTTCCAACATGGGCGTGAAGAAGGAGGACATCAAGAGGATCAGCGTGGCCGGCGTGGAGTGTCAACACTTGCAAGAGCGGTACTCCGTCTCCACCAGGTAGCGCTCGGAAAAGTCGTCGACAAGCGGCCAAGGCCGGCGCTTCGGCCAACGCTCGCGTCCTCTTTGCCCCGCAGGGTGGTGTGCGAGATCGGTCCGGCCAAACGGACGCCGCCGTCGGACATCCCGCTGGAGCCCGGCAATAGCGGCGCGGTGGTGGTGGAAGTGGACGGCGGGCGCACGGGGAAGTCGCAGGTGTTCTTCACCTATCGGGTGAGTGGAGGGTCTTAGGCGGGGAGGGAGGGTTTAGGGGCTTGGGTCTTAGGCGGGGAGGGAGGGTTTAGGGGCTTGGGTCTTAGGCGGGGAGGGAGGGTTTAGGGGCTTGGGTCTTAGGCGGGGAGGGAGGGTTTAGGGGCTTGGGTCTTAGGCGGGGAGGGAGGGTTTAGGGGCTTGGGTCTTAGGCGGGGAGGGAGGGTTTAGGGGCTTGGGTCTTAGGCGGGGAGGGAGGGTTTAGGGGCTTGGGTCTTAGGCGGGGAAGGAAGGCGACCTTGGCTTCCTGGCCCAAATCCGCCCCCGCGTTTGACCGTCGGCCATTCCGTCCAGGACCCGCGGCCGGAAGCCGTGCATCCCGGGAAGGGGCCGGCCGCCGGCGGGACCGCCATCACCATCGTCGGCCGAGACTTGGACACGGCCTCCCGAGGGGACGTCTCCGTCTCGGTGGGCGGCGTGCCCTGTCCAGTGTGAGCGTCGCGCCGAGGGCAACATTTGAAAGCCGGCCGGGCCACGTGGCCAGAAAAAGACAAACGCTGAGGCGGCCGGCATTCTGCCCTCAGGCTTTCCTTCGGGGAGTTCATCACCTGCCGGACGGGCCCGTACGGCGGCCAGAAGCTTCCCTCCCAGCCGCTGGCGCTCAAAGTCCTGTACGGGCGCAACACCAGCAAAGAAGTGGCGGCCGCCTTCCGCTACACCGACAACCCCAAGATCTCCGACTACAACCCCAAGTCCAGCTTCGTCTGGTCAGTTTCCCTCCGCGGCCTTCCACGTCGGCGGAACGCCAAAGCTTGTTTTTTGTATTTCTGGCGCTCAGCGGCGGGCGGAGGATCGTGGTGACGGGAAACGGCTTCGACTTGATCCAGAGGGCCAGTTTGAAGGTGGCGCCGGCCACGGAAGAATTTTCCTCGCCGGACGCGCCAGGCCAGGTCGGTGGTCCAGCTGATGGCGCGGTGACGTGGCGTGACGTGGCGTGACCTGGCGTGACCTGGCCTTTTCCTTTCAGCAAGTGGTCCAGGATGCCCTGAGCAAGAACGACAGCGTGTTGGAATTCCTGTCGCCGGCGGTGAATTGGAGCGACGGCCGCCCGCTGCTCGCCGTGGTGCAGCTGGACCAAGTCAAATTAGAGCTGGAGGCCTTCGCGTACCACCCCGACCCCTCCTTCGACAAGCTCTCCAAGATGGTCGTCACCGAGACCAGCGTCATCATCGTCACCGTGAGCGCCGCGCACTTTCCATCCCGAAACTCCTCGCGTCAACACCCCTGGTCGTTGTCCTTTTGTGGCCCAAGGGGCGGGGCTTCGCCAAGGCCACCACGGCCGCCGAGGCGCGGGCTTTCGTGGGAGACGCCCCCTGCAACGTCAGCATTCTTCAGGTGAGGACGGCGCCGGGGAATGGGACGGACGGACGGCGCCCGGTGTGACGCGCCGCCGCTCGCCGACAGGACGACAGGTTGATCCTCGACCCGCCTTCGCGGCGGCCCCGGGCTCGCTCCAGACGTCACCGGCGAGAGGCCGCCGGCGAGCCCCTGGAACTTGTGGTGAGCGTGAGCCGACCGAGGCGGGTCGCCCGGGGCGCCGTTGACGTGGCGGGCGTTCCAGGTGATGTTCGGCCACGGCGAGTGGAAAGTGGGCTCCGTGTACTACGGCGGGAAGGAAGACATGCCGCTGGCTATCATCGTGCCCGCCGTCGTCGTGCCCATGCTGCTCTTTGTGGCCGTGTCCGTGTACTGCTACAGGTGAGTGGGCCGTTGGCTACGTGCGTGCCCGCGTGGCCACGGGCGAGCGGGCGTCCGCACGGCCTCAAACGCCCGCCGCGCAGGAGGAAGAGCCGGCAGGCGGAGCGAGAGTACGAGAAGGTCAAAAATCAGCTGGACAATTTGGAGGAGAGCGTCAGGGATCGCTGCAAGAAGGAGTTCACCGGTGGGTCACGGGGGGGGGGGAGCGCTGGCCGTGCTCCAAAATCCTTCCCCGCCGCCCTTTGACACGGCCGTCCGCAGACCTGATGATCGAGATGGAGGACCACACCAGCGAGCCCAGCGAGGCGCGCATCCCCTTCCTGGACTACAAGACATATACGGAGCGCAACCTTTTCCTGCCTTCCAAGGACGGCGGCGGCGGCGGCGTGCTGACGGGACACGTGCACGTGCCCGAGTTCCGCCGGGCCATCGTGACTCGGGCCTTAGAGCAGTTCTCCAACCTCCTCAACAGCAAGCCCTTCCTCATCAACGTGAGTGGGTCGCAGGCGGGCCGGTAAGTTGTGGAAAGGTCCCCCCCGCTGTCCGCTGAGGCCTTTGTGTGCCGCCGCCGCCGCCGCCGCCGCCGCCGCTTCTAGTTCATTCACACGCTGGAGAGCTGTCCCGACTTCAACGCGCGGGCGCGCGGCGACTTTGCCTCCCTCCTGACGGTGGCGCTTCACGGCAAGCTGGTCTACTTCACCGACATCACGCGGACGCTCCTCCTGGAGCTCGTGGACCAACACGTGCACAACAAACATCCCAAGCTCATGCTGAGGAGGTGGGCTCGCCCGCCATCCGGGTGACTGGCTGGCGCTTCCTCGGAGGCCGCGTCTCTAAAACGGGTCTATTTTGTGCAGGTCGGAGACGGTGGTGGAGAGGATGCTGTGTAACTGGATGTCTATTTGCCTCTACCAGTTCCTCAGGGTGAGTTTCTCTTTTCGGGAGCCCCTTGGAGTGCCGCCCCTTGGAGTGCCGCCCCTTTTCTTTTTTTTCTTCTTTTTTTTCTCCCCCTCACTGCCCTTTCAGGACAGCGCCGGAGAGCCCTTGTACAAGTTGTTCAAGGCGCTCAAGCATCAGGTGGAGAAAGGCCCGGTGGACGCCAAAGTCAAGAAGGCCAAATACACGCTCAACGACACGGGGCTGCTGGGAGACGACGTGGAGTACTCGGTGCTGGTGGGTGGGCAGGCCGGCCGGGGCGTCCCCGGGGCCCGAAGGCCCGGCGGGCAAAGGGGCTCCAGCCAGGAATCTTGTCTCTGGGGCGCCAGACGCTGCAGGTGTTGGTGCACGGAGAAGGCGCCGACGTCACGCCTGTCAAGGTCCTCAACTGTGACACCATTTCTCAGGTGAATCATGGGATTTCCACTCCATTTGCGAGCGCCGGCCCAACCGCTGTTTCTGCCTCGCAGGTCAAGGAGAAGATCATCGATCAAGTGTACAGAAATCTGCCGTACTCCCAAAGGCCCAAAGCGCACAACGTGGCACTGGGTAACCACACGCTCCGTAACGCTCAGAGGGGGCGGGGCCGCGGGTCGGCTGGAAAAGCCGAGGCGCCGACAAACGGACTCGGCGTCCAAAATATTCACTCTGGGGTCTGGGATGCGCCGGTTGAAAAGAGTTTGAAGTCGGCGTCCGTCCTCCGCCACGTCTCAACTCATTGGCGCCTTCCGGACCCTTCCAGAGTGGCGTCCCGGCTCCACGGGTCAGATTCTGTCGGACCTGGACCTGACGTCTCAGAAAGAAGGACGCTGGAAGAGACTCAACACTTTGGCTCATTACAACGTAAGGATGCCATTTGTCGCCGCCGTCCCAGCACGTGGTTACCAACGGGCCACCAACGGGCCACCAACGGGCCTCACACCACTCTGTGCAGGTGCGAGACAACGCCACGCTGGTCTTGTCCAAGGTTTTGCACTCCCGGGCCGTCCACCAGCACCAGGACCACAACCAAGAGCGTAAGTACGGCCGCCATCCGCCGCCAGCGCCCGACCACGCGGTGACGCCGCCTGACCACGGGGCGACGGGGGCAGGAAACGCCCTCCCGGAGGACGACGACACTTTCCACCTGGTGCGAGCCGGCGACGAGTTGGACGAGGTCAAATCCAGGCGAGGCGGCGTCAAGGACAAGTCTGTCAACAAAGCCATCACCGAGATCTACTTGACGCGGCTGCTCTCCGTCAAGGTGGGCTCGCCCTCGCTCGCCCTCGCTCGGCCTCGTTGGCGGCGCTCGGGCTCACGCCAGTGGCTGCTTCACAGGGCACGCTGCAGACGTTTGTGGACGACTTTTTCCGCAGCATCCTGCGCTCCAGCGCCGCCGTGCCGCCCGCCGTCAAGTACTTCTTCGACTTCCTGGACGAGCAGGCGCTCCGGCACGACAACGTGGACGAGGAGACGCTGCACGTGTGGAAGACCAACAGGTGAGGGGGGTGGGGGGGGGCTCCCGTCCGCCGCCGGAGCAGGCGCTCCGCCAAAGCCGGCGGCGCCCATTGCATTTGTGGGCCCCCAGCTTGCCGCTGCGCTTTTGGGTCAACATCCTGCGCAACCCTCACTTCATCTTGGACGTCCACGTGACGGAGGTGGTGGACGCCTCGCTGCACGTCATCGCCCTCATGTTCATGGACGCCTGCACCAAGACGGAGCACAAACTCAGCCGGGTGGGTCCGGGGAGTCGGCGCCCGCCATGCGCCCGCCATGCGCCCCCCATGCGCCCGCCATGTCTTGACGCATTTTGCCCCGGCAGGAGTCGCCCAGCAACAAGCTGCTCTACGCTAAGGAGATCTCCACCTACAAGAAGATGGTGGACGAGTGAGTGGGACGCTGCCGCCGCCGCTGCCGCCGCCGGTTGGTCGCCGGGCCGTGGCACGTACTCAGGTCTCCCGTCTTTGTCCCTCAGTTACTACAAAGGAATCCGTCAAATGGTTCCCGTCAGCGACCAGGACATGAACACCTATCTGGCCGAGGTGTCCAGGGTACGTGCGTAGCGGCGCGTCCGCGTGAACGGAGGCACGAGAGCGCTGACCTCAATTTACGTTTAGCAACACACGGATGAGCTCAACACGCAGCAGGCCCTCCACCAACTCTACCAGTACGCCAGCAAGTACTATGATGCGGTGAGAGCTTGGGGTTGGGTTAGGTTGGGTTAGGTTAGGAGAGAAGTGTTCCCACTTTGCCACCTTTGAACCTTTCCGCCACGCCCGCACGTGGACCGTTTCAGATCATCCGGTCTCTGGACCAGGACCCGGCCGCGCAGAAAAGCCAGCTGACGCTCCGACTGCAGCAAATCGCCGCCGACCTGGAGGATAAAGTCACCGATCTGTGACGCCCGACTCCCAGCGAGGGCAGAGGAAAGGCGGCCTGACTGCCGAAACGTTCCGTCGGTTCCGGGCTGGATTGTTGTATTCGAAGGGCGTGGCTCCAAACGTTCCCCAGTTCCGTCGCTTCTTGGCTGGGTTGTTGTATTTGAAGGGCGTGACTCCCCACGGTCTCAAGGCAAAAGTTTGGATGTTGAAAACGCCCAGACTGAGCGACAATCTTTTTCACGTGCACTATTTGTCCGTTTTAGTACGGGCTGTCTCTGTGGTACTCTTGCCTTCTTCTTTTGTTTTTTTTTTTTAATCTGGGAATGTGAAGCTTTGTTGGAAGGTTTTTTTTTCTTCTGTTGGTTCTGATATTCAGACGCATTTAGGAGCTCCGGGTTCTTCGCATTCATTTGTTTCGAAAGCTGGTCGAAGAAAAGGTCAGGGTACATGTTCTATTTTTGGAAGCCAATGTTTTTAGTATTCCACGGAGTGCCTTGAAGACGAGCACACCACTTGGTTTTGAATGTTCTTGCCTCTTGTTTATAGATTGACTTTTGAATGTGAAAGACGAAAGTGGTACAGAGGTTTTGTTGAAGAAATTGCTAAAGTTGAGCAAAAAGGAGCCCCTAGTTGATGCAATAAAAATGTTTATAAACGGACACGTCTATCTGGCTTATATACACACACACATATACATACATATTCAACGGCATTGGTGCCTAAAGAATGAACTAGCTCTGTTCTAAAATGGCCGCCGAATAAGAACGTCCGTCCTCGGGGACTCCCAGCGCCAAAAAGCAATCTCGGGTCATTATCCCGATCGACGCGCGTGACTAACGACGAAAGGCGGAAGTGAAGCTTCGCCGTAAACACCCACCAAGCATTGTGTAAACAATACTAAACATTGACTATTTAACTCCGCGGACGCCAAGAGCAACGCGAACGTCGATCGAGAAGAAAGAAGAGCGAGAAAATGTGGTTCAAGTATGTGCTTACCTGCGTCACCGTGTGGAGCTCTCACTTGGGCCACTTGGACGTGCGCGGAGCTTTAGCCAAATCGTCCCGTACTCCAAATGTCGTCCTCATCCTCACCGATGACTTGGACGTCGCCATGGGGGGCCTGGTGGGTACTACTACTACTACTACTACTCATACTACTACTACTACTACTACTACTACTAATACTAACCCTCATCCACTTTGAAAACAATTCGAAAACTATTGAAAAACAAGAGATGGAGGTGACGCCACCAACGTAGCTCGGTCCTACGGTTGAGTTAGCCTAACCTGACCGTCTGCCATTTCCGGGGGCGGCGAGCAAAAAAATGTATTGATGAGCACCACCTGGCATCCTTGCACTAAGGCCACGCCCCCAAGTTCGGCCGAGCGCCGCAGTGGCGAGCAAAAAGAGATCCATCAAATGAAGACGTTTTTGAACGGATTTCCATAAATAATCATTGTTCAAATCATACATTCTATACATTTTCACGTCACGTTTATCAAAGGTGTTCTCCCGAAGCAACGTGACACGTCAACGTTGAATCACTTGATGTAATTTAATGGCAACATTGGGCAAGCAGCTGGCTAACGTTTGCCTTTCTTCTCAGACTTCCCTAAAAAAGACCCAGAAACTCATCGGCGACGCCGGGATCACCTTCACCAACGCCGTAAGCGCCGCGGTCGCCGAGCGGAGACGGCGTTCCGAGCGCGGAGCCACCACCCGCCGTCCCTCTGCTGTCGTTTCAGTTCGTGGCCAGTCCGCTGTGCTGCCCCAGCCGAGCCAGCATACTGACGGGGAAATACCCGCACAACCACCGCGTCACCAACAACACGCTGGAGGGGAACTGCAGCAGCGCGGCTTGGCAGAAGAGCCAGGAGGCGGACACCTTCCCCGCCCTGCTCAATCGCCTGGCCGGCTACCAGACCTTTTTCGCCGGGAAGTACCTGAATCAGGTGAGCGCCCCGTCTCGCCCGTCCGCCGCCGTCCGCCGCCGGCCGATACGGGACTCTCGGCACGTGATTCAGTACGGACGCGCCGAGGCCGGCGGGGTGGAGCACGTTCCCCTCGGCTGGAGCCACTGGGTCGGCCTGGTAGGGAAGACGGCCGCCGATACGGTCTTTCCGCCCGGAAAGGAAAGTGAAAAGCTTCCCTCCGCTCTGCGCCAGGAGAAAAATTCAAAGTACTACAACTACACGCTGTCGGTCAACGGAAAGGCCGAGAGACACGGGGACGACTACGGCAGAGATTACCTGACGGACGTGCTGGTGAGAAGAAGAAGAGGCGGCGGGGCGGGCCAGACAAGAGACAAAACAATTTATTTGCTTGGGCAGGCCAACGCGTCCTTGAGCTTCCTGCGCTCCAAATCCAGCTACAGGCCCTTCTTCATGATGGTGTCCACGCCAGCCCCCCACTCCCCGTGGACCGCCGCCCCCCAGTACCGGGACCGCTTTAACGACACCAGGGCGCCCCGGGATCCCAACTTCAACATTCACGGCAAGGTGGGTAGGTCGCCAGCGGAGAACGGGCGCTAGCGGTGGCGCCGGGGACGCCGACCCCGTGGCTGCGTCGCCGCAGGACAAACACTGGCTGATCCGGCAAGCCAAGACGCCCATGAGCAACTCGTCCGTGCTCTTCCTGGACGACGCCTTCAGGAAACGGTGAGAGGAGCGAAGCGCCTCCGCCGTGGCATGGCGGCGGCGGCGGCGCCGCCGCCTAAAATGTCCCGTTCCCGCAGGTGGCGGACGTTGCTATCGGTGGACGACCTGGTGGAGGAGCTGGTGGGCTGCTTGCGAGCCCGGGGCGAACTGGACAACACCTACATCTTCTTTACCTCCGACAACGGATACCACATGGGTAACGGCGGAGGATCCCGCCGATGCAAAAGAAATGGCTTCCACTTTCTAGTCCTTCCCCGCAGGTCAGTTCTCTCTTCCCCTGGACAAGCGGCAGCTGTACGATTTTGACATCCGCGTCCCCCTCATGGTGCGAGGTCCCAACATTAAAGCCGGTCAGATCAGCCAGGTCCGTTGGTTTGTCCATCGTCCACCAGTCAGTCAGTCACTCACTCTCTCAACCACTCTCTCCCTCCCCCCCTCCCTCCCTCCCTCCCTCCCTCCCTCCCTCCCTCCCTCCCTCCCTCCCTCCCTCCCTCCCTCCCAGTTCCTGGTAGCCAACGTGGACCTGGGGCCCACCGTGCTGGACGTGGCGGGAATCAACGTGAGCAAGACGCAGATGGACGGCATCTCCTTCCTGCCCGTTCTGGTGAGCCTCGACGGACGCGTCTTCTCCCGCCGGCGTCGGGGCGGAACTCCTCAGACGGGCTCTTCCGTAGAACGGGCAAATCAACGGCAGCTCTTGGAGGAGCGACATGCTGGTGGAGTACCAAGGAGAAGGCAGCGACATTTCCGACCCCGCCTGTCCCCTGCTCGGGCCCGGCGTGTCGGTGAGGAGGAGTTAGCCCGAGTGTCGTGTCGTGTGGCGTCGTGCCGCCGCTAATGCTGCAAGCGCCCTCCAGGAGTGCTTCCCCGATTGCGTGTGCGAGGACTCGTACAACAACACGTACGCCTGCGTGCGCACGATGCTGCCGTCCGCCGACCTGCAGTACTGCGAGTTCGACGACGACGAGGTGCCCGGGCAAGCGAGGCCTTTTCTTTTCTCGGGGCGGAGGCTTGACCTTCCCGCCGTGCCGTCCGTGGTAGGTGTTCGTGGAGGTGTACAACCTGACGGCGGACCCGTTCCAGCTGGACAACATCGCCAAGACCATCGACCAGGAAGTCCTGGAAAAGATGAACCATAGGTTGATGATGTTGCAGTCGTGCGCCGGGCAGACGTGCCGCGACGCCGGCGCTTACCACGCGCGGTGAGGATGGGAGGCGGACGCCGTGCGTGCGTGCGTGCGTGAGTACGTACGGTAGGAGGCCTTTCGGGGGCTTTGTGACCGGCCTTTGTCTTTCCTCAGTTTCCAATTCCACCCACGGCGGGTGTTTGACGGCCGCCGCCGCCGGACGGTGGCCAGACTCCGCCAAAAGATGAAGTGAAAAGGACATTGCGGACAGGACAGGTGGACGGATGGATGTTGGATGTTAGCCCCTGGATAAAAGGGAAGGCCGCCCATTTGGCGTGGATGGCAGGTTGGGGGGAAGGGGGCAGAAAAATGTTATTTTCCATATGACCAGCACATTGAAAGCTTCCTACACACGCAAACTAGCTGACGACTCATCCGATGGATTGGACGTCTATTGGCGTCAAGCCGGGTGGATCCCGCATGAGCGACTTAATTCCTTCTTATTCCATTTGTCTTGGCCATTTGAACTGACTTCACGCCAAGTCTTTTGGAAGCTCCAAGCGTCCCTAAACAAACAAACAAAAAAGATGAAAAGTGCAACTCACATGCTGGTCCAGAGCTGGTCTTCTTTCTTGTTGGCACTCTTGCAATCCACAAAGAAGATGTCGTCAAGACAAACGCGTGTGTTTACATGGCACACATCCAGCCACAACCTCGGCCCTAACTAAGACTCCAGACGGCAAAAGTGGGAATAGCAAGCGCCGTGGTCATCCTTCTCCCAGGACTTTTTGGGCTGCGAGCAGAGTGGCTTCAAATGAAGGTCAGGCGGAGGAGCTTTTGCCCAAAATTGAAATAAATACCAGTATTTTGTCTTTGAAATGTCGACTTTAATAAGTGAACCACTCTGCCAACAAAATTCATTTTCCATCTGCAAGTGCAAAAAAATGCTAAGAAGGCACTTGTGAGCTTTTCTTCCTGATATCTTGCAAGTAAGTTGGAAGAGAGAAAAAAAGACAGCCTTTGGTTGAAAACATGGCCACACCAAAATAACCACCCATTCAGTGTATACTCCTAAAATGGCAGCCTACGGAAGCGTCCCCCACCCCAAAAAAAAATAAAAATGAAGCCAACATTGGCAAGAAATCAAACACGCCAAAAAAGTAATCATCCAGCCAGCCGCCTTCCCCGAATCGACTGGCGTCAAGGAGCCAAGCGCCCATTGGGCGCCACGCTTCCCATCAATAGTACTTTTACTCCCAAGCGCCATTGGCTTTCTTCCGCATTCAATTTGCACTTGTGGCCGTTATGTGCTTCCAAGTAAAGCCAGTGTTTTGTAGACATCATTAGAAGAATAGTCGAATTCATGTATATGATAAATATATATATATACACACACACCGCCCGCCGCCTTTCTGGCAACTTCACGAAGAATCAATCTTTGGTGACAAAACAAAACGAGTTTCGCTGCATGTTCGGCATTTGTCCACAAGAGGGCACCGATTGAGCACAAACCCTGCCGCTAGTGCAGTACGACAAAACCAAACAAAAACAGGGAACTAAATGCCAGCTACGAGCGCATTTAAGGTTCAAATTTGGCCCCAAGGCCCCAAACCAACGCCAGCAGGGCCGGCACAATAACGTGCACGGCCCTACCTCCTCCTCCTCCTCGTCGTCGTCATTTCTATTCTACTTCCCCCGGCCCTCCTGGTCTACTTCCCGAATGGCGTCCACGCTCAAATTCAACTTCCCGGTTGTGATCGTTTGGCCGTCACCGCTCAAGTCCAAATAAATTAACAAAATAAAAGTGTACAAACTGTAGCGAGAGACTTAAAGATGTCCTTGGTCAGGTCCAGACAGACGTCTACTTTAGATCCTCCTCGTGGTGACGCACACGCACCGATGATGACAAGGGCCCACGGCCCCCCTCCCGGCAGTCGGTGGGGTGCCCCGCGGCGGGTCTCACGGCGCTCCGCCCCGCGCCCCTTTCAGCGCCTCTTTCAGACTTCGGCGGTAGACGTCGTAGCGTCGCAGCAGCGCTTCCTTCTGCTCCGTCTCCTCCTTGTCCAAAATGCGCAGGAAGTTGCGCAACTCGGGAACAGAGAAGGCGTCCCACTGAGGAGGAGGAGGAGGAGGAGAGGGAAAGAAAGATGGGGATTGGATATGGGCTCTGGCGGCCAAACCCCGACTGGCCACCGGGACGGCCCGTTCCGGGACTGACTGACGCTTGGCCCGAAAAGGTCAGGCGTGCTCGGCCACAAGAGGGCGAAGCCTTACCGGGCCTTACCGGGCCTTACCGAGACTTACCAAGACTTCCCCCGTCTGCTGCTCGCGCAGGACGAAAGCCAGCGTGTCGTCGTCGGGTCCCGCCGACAGCCGTAGAAAGAGCGGGTGCTCGCCGTCCGCCAGTTTGCACAGCGACACTAAACACATTTTGGTCGGCGTCAGCCGTCTGGCCGTTGAACGTCCCGTCCCGCTCCTCGCTATAGAGCAAAAGGAGCGGAGGAGCGCGCCGCCGCCGCCGCCGGCGGCTCTCACCCTGCTCGTCTCTATGGTATCTTTTGTAGAGGGCGTACTTGGCCGGGTTGTCGGCCACGGTGAATTTGTTGAGCAGGGCCACGATCACCTGAAGGCGAGCCGGCAAAGGACAACTTGGAGGAATTGGCTCAAAAAAGGGGGGGGAAGTACGGGGGGGGTGTCGGATTGCCTACCTGTCTGACGGTGTTGTTGGAGCTGATGTGCAGCGTGTTGCTGACGCCCCGCGGCAGGTAGAAAGCCTCGCCGGCCGCGTCCCCGCCACCCCGACCACGGCGCACCGTCACCGGCCTCCTGAGGTCCATCTGGACCTTGATGAAGCCCGTGTAGACGCCGCCGACCCCCTGAAGGCCAAACAAAGGCTCCGTTGACTTGGGCGCCGGGCGTGAGGGAGACGGGTAGACGGAGGACGCGCAGACTAAAGAGCCGCTTTCAACGCGTTACTTCATTACAGCGTGACCAGATAATAAAGACGTCAGATTGAAAACAAAGGGGAAGCCGGGACTGCGCGGTAAGATTTGAGAATAGCCGGGCGGACGTGAGCCAGCGCTTGCTTAAGGAATGCTTCAGATTATCATCATCATTGATTTAGTGGGCTTGCTTTTGACCCGGCCACGTCACGGCGGGTGAAGGAAAGGCGAGGAGGGAGCGTGGAAAAAAGGAGCCAGTCTCACTCACCGGGCTCATTTTGAGCAGGTCTCTGGTCAGCGTGTTGTACTGCTCAATCTTCAGCCTGATTTCATCTGGGCTCAATTGGATGCGCAGCCGCCTCTCCTTCTCCTCCTCTTTCTCCTCGGCATCCTGAAAAGAGCAGACGCGGAAAGCCCTTTAGCCACGTGCGGACGCTACGCTCGTCCTCGTTAGGAAGGCTGTCGTTTAGGGGTCGCGGGACCCTCGCGTAAGACACGACATGGTACGGTACGGTGGAGAAGAGCAGGTGGGGAGGGTTAGCGGGTTAACCGTAGACCCTTGGCAAATTGCGCTTTCTTGTTTTGTCTGCGCTTACAAGGGCATGACGCCGCTGGGCTACACACACACACACATTGGTAAAGCGTCCTTATATGGCCAGGACGCAGCTGGGGGAATCGGTAAGGAGAGCGCAGGCGCACGCACACACACAAAAAGGCGCAAAGGCCACGGACGGCGATACAGGTCCGACGGAGTGGAGGGAGCTCTCGGTCAGAGCTTTAATGTCATAAATGTCGACCTCAGCGGTTGCCTTGACGCTCTTATCTTGACATCCGGCGTGCACGATTGCTACCCTTCCTTCATCTGCCAGTCTGCACGTAAACAGGTGATGTCAGCGGACTGTAAGCTAGGCTAGGCTAGGCCAAGGTGCGGGAAGAACAAAGAGCATTTGTGATTTCCACAGACAAAATGTAACGCTTTCCAAGCCACCCACTTCTGCCTTTGGCTTTATTTACTTTTGCGTCAAGATGGCCGTGCCCCCACCCCCGTTCCAGCAGGCGCCTGTGACTTCCTGTTATGTCCGCAGGGGGGAAGTGAAGAAGGACCACACCTTTTCCACATTCCTGCACGATGAGGTGAACACACACACACACACACAGTTGTTTCCATTCGAGAAAGCCAGGGTGGGATTGGGCGCCTTTAAATATCATTGCGCCCGTTTCATAATAAAAAGGTCTTCAATTCAATTGAAGTCAGTTACCCGCTGCCGTCGTCCAGGAGAAACCCCAACGTTGACACATTTTTCATTTTTCGTGGCGCCTGGCTGTCGCCCTCGGAGATCAAAGTACGTACGCAAATGGCCTCTCGCCGAGATAAGAGCAGGCCACGTGCCGGCGGAATACGCACGCCGGAGCCTTGTAGACGTTGACACATTCCGTGGGCGCCCCCCGTCTCTCTTGCGCCTTCTTCCTTGGCCTTGGCTCTTACTGCCCGAATGTCACTCGGAGCTTGGCGTACGTCAGGGTTTCTCGGGGAGCAAATTTCACACTCACGACACGGGGTAGGTTCTGGCGCCGAGATCCGTCACGTCAACACGGCGCTTGTCGGGACCGCGTCCGGCACATCCAAGGGTCAAACGACGGCCTGAAGGCGGCCGACTTTTCCAAGCCAAATGAGGGAAACATAGCAGTGGTCGAGGCGTGGGAACGGTCGCTCGCTCACCATGCCGTATGCAAGCTATTGGAGGTACCGACAAGTCACGGGCTCCATGACATTCGGCCCCACTAGACTTCCACGGGAAGCCTTCCTTCCTTCCTTCGGTCGAGTTGGGTTGCGTTGCGATGCTCGGCTTAAGCCTCGTAAAGCCGTGGCTCTGCAAATACTACTCGGAGCCGAGCCGAGCATTCCGAAAAGTGCTTCGAATATGCCGGCCATTTAAAGAGCAGCTTAGCCACGAGTCGTCTTTGGACAAATTCACGTCCTTGTCCTTTTCACGTCATTATTTTCTACGCAATAACTAGTCTACGGTACCGAGAGCATTTGGTTCGTGACTCGGAAGGGCAAAAGAGCGACAGGTGGAGCTGATTGAGGCAGGCGCCCGGCCGTTCGTTTAGATCAAACCGATTGTGGCAGTTTTGAAGCTTCCAAACACACACACACACACACACACAAAGCCGACGTAGTTGTAAAAGGGAAAAGAATGGACTTGAACGTATTTACCTTGCTTTCAGCGACTTTGCCCAGAGGTTTCTTGAAGAAGGAAGTCCTGGCCGTGAAAAAGTATTCCTCGGAGTCGTCCTCCAAGCTACTGTAGCCACTGCTCATGGTGCTGTTCCACGTCATTGGCGAGGACTAACTTCTTTCTCGCTACGACTTCGGCCTTCTCCAACTTGTTCCCAAGCGACAAAACAAAGTGGGAGCCCTTCGCCCTCCTCGCGACCCACAAAGCACTTTGGGCGCCGTTCGACGGATGTGTCGGCGTCGGCGTGTGCTTGCTAGCTAGGGAGTCATTTCCGTCTTCAAGTGGCTCGTGAGCCTTGCTCCTCGGACGGTTCAGTCGCTCCTCGCACGGTTCCGTCGCTCCGCTCCACCGACACGCCACTCAACTAACCGTCCCCATGTTGAAAAAAAGGACGGCCCATCGTCGTGACTTGCATTTGCATCAATTGGTCGATGTTTAAGCAGCTTTGACGGTCGGAAAAGTGGACTTCGGAGTCCCGCGAGGAGCCTTCGCGCCGACTGTTGACAAGTCAGTGAACGCAGCGCAGTACAGTGAGGCCGCGCCCACGAGCAGAGCGGCCAATAGAAAGCCAGCACCGACGCCACCAATCGACGCTAGCATTATTGAAGGGCGGGCGGTCACCGTGACGTCACCTCACCGCCGCTTGGAATTGCATTGCGTTGAGCTCATTGAGGTCTTTCGCTTCAAATCTCAAACTCTTCTCAGTCATATTCTATAGTCCCCATCATCATCTTGCAAGTTAGCTCCTGGCAAGTTCGTTAGCCCCAAACCACGTACAGAAGAGCAACTCCGTTAGAGTTCTGTCTAATCCATCAAATCAAAAGCCGTCATTATACAACAGCTGCTTAGAACCATATGAGGGGTGCTACGGCACAAAGTGCAGGTTTCAACCCCCCAAAAACATGCTACTGAATCCAAGCGTCATGTATTATGATATGTTCCATTCCAGATGACATAAACAAGCACGTTTTCGGACCCGTATTGTCATTTTGCAACTGTCTATTGACGTGAAAAAGTAAATTTGGGGGAAGGGCAAGAGGTCGCCGTCGCTAGACAGGCTCGGGGCTTTTCTCCAAACAGAAGAGGAGGTGAGGGAGGTGCGACATCAAGCCGCAAAAAAAAAAAAAAAAAAGACAGGTTTGGCCTGTTCGGCGGCACTAAATCACGCTGAACACAGCACAAGGGCTCCGGGAGATGTGTAGACACACACAAGCTCTCAATGAAAGGCACCCAAAATATATGAGGGCCCAAAGGGGGGGGGGGCAGCCAAGCCGCCATCACACACCTATCCTATCCATCCATCCTCGCTCGCTCTTGGCTTTGAAAGTCATCCAAAAGGCACACACACGCAAGCTTGCCTCGACACGCAGGCACGCTTGAGATAAGCAGACCTCGGTTTGACAATAAACAATACCAGGCCCGGGCGGGACGCAACAATTGTGTGCGTAGATTGGTGGCGCTCTTTCATGGGCGCACGCACTTGAGTGCTGTTGCCTTTATGTCAAAGAGGAATGGAGGAGGCTGGCCTGTGTTTTATGGCCGCTTTAAATGCGGAGAAAGGGCAGCAAAGGTGTTTAGCCAGCCAAATGTGGGGAAAGAAGCGTTCACGAGCAAGGCATGCCTGCCTGCCTGCCTGCCTCAACAAAGAAGCTTGTTTGATTGATTTTCCACACCGCCTCAGGTCACGTGGCGCAAATGGGGCTCCGCTTGGTTTCTATTGGCCACGGAGCCCCGGTCCAAAGGTTAATGGCGGACGTTCAAGGAAGGATCCATTTCCAATAGGTTTAGGCCTGCCCCCAATCTGAGCGCCTGACGCCGTCTTTTAGGACTTTCGAAACAAGTCCCCGCCACCTTATGCTTTCTCTTTCCTCCAACGTGAAAAAAAGGTCACACGAGAGACGCTTCCTCCTCTGTTTTCAAGCAGCTCCGTCCGCCAACAACGAGTCGTCGACGGGATGATCCGCGTGTCTGCGAGCGGCCAGCCAGCTGGCGCCAGAATGCGCCTCGTCTGCCCAGAGATTACAGATTGGCCGGATCAAAACTGGTGCACGGGGGCGGGTGCTCCGGTCTGATTCAACAAAGCTACAGGTGGCCTCTCTGGGTACTGTTAGAATCGAAAATCTACAAAAATAGACACCCCCCACTCCCTTTTGAACAAAGCCCCCCGACCCAAATATTTGGGGCCATTTAAAAGAAGTGGAATCTCCTGCCAAAAAAAAAAAAAGGCAATGGGTGGGGGGCTGGTGACCTGCACGCGACCCACTTAATCCCAAAAAGATTATTGCTGTGCGCGTCTGTCACAATTCATGTCACACAAGCACACCGTAGCCAGGACAGGCGCGTCGACCGGTGCCCATTTTCCGGCTCCTTTGGCTGGCCAGCTGTGCTCTTCTTACACGTTAGCCTTTAGCGGCCGTCGTGTTTGTTCATTATGGATGGTGGTCCTGATTTTGGAAAACATTTCCCACCAAAAGTGCGGCGAGGTACTTTCCCAAGTGTCAAAAGGCAGCGTTTTGGTCCACGAGTGGGCGTCCATCACGCGGCACGCACAACGTGCTCTCTGTTGCGACTCGATGACATTGAGCCGCCATCGCCAAGTCATTAAAGCAAATCCAATCAAGTTGTTGAGGTGATGAACAAAATGACTTTAGGCCGTGTGGCTAAATATGGGATACGGGCCTATTGGCCTCACTGAAGTCAACGGGCATGCTCCACATTAAAATGGCAATCATTTCATTCTGGATCAATCGCCCACAAAATCGCTATATATTTCAATGAGTCAGGCAAAATGGTTGCTTCTCAAAAATACACGTTCTCTACGTCTTCTGTTCAGAATGTATTTCGGTCAAAATATAGTTACCGATGTGAAGTAGAGTCGCATTTCGGAACACAAAAAGTAGCTTCAATCCGATTGTCAAAAAGGCTCCATACGATAGACGTTCGTGTACAGTGTACACTATGCAACGAGTCGCCCCCAGGCGGTGGGAAATAGTACTACCAAAATATAACTAACACGAACGAGAATACGTTCTACTTTTACTTTTGAAAAAAAAAAATCCATGCAATGTCAGTAATGCACTGCCTTCAAATGAAGTAAATGTATGTGCCTGTCGGTGTGACCGTTAGCGTGGATGTCCGTGTCCTTGTCTCCTGCCATTTTACTGGCTACCAGTTAGGAATCAATTGAGGATAAATTCAGAACGGGACACTCGCATGCAACACGTCGACTTTGTGGCTTTGGAAAGTATTCCAACATTTTTTTTACCAAACCAAATACACAACAAAGTCCAAATGTGAAAGTGGAGTTGGAAAAAGAGAGAAAAAAAAAAAGCAAAGCTCACTTTGGAAGGCATGCTGGCGTGCTCTTGATCGGGGGGTGCCGAAGCAGCCGGGTGACAATCCAGAGTCACGTAGCTCCTGCATGCAGGGTGACACGTGTATTTGCAGCCTGCAAAAACACACACACACACTAAATGACACTATTGTCTCCTTTTTGGGTGCCAAAGAACTGAACAACGTGCATGCACCAGCCACCCTGTCATCTGGCCAGGCCCACGCACCACCGTCCTTTTTTCTGCCGAGTCGGGCTTTTCCGGCCGGGCCCGCTGACCCCGTCTCCCGTTGTGACTGGCGTCCGGCGGGTGGCGGGTTAGGATTTGATCCCGACAGCGAGCCAGACGCCGTCTTGGATGTAGGCCATTTGGAAAAGCCTTGAAATCAGTTGGATTCACGGTGGTCAAAGTTCACGGCCTACGTGGAACACGAGGACCGCGACCGTTTGCGGGGGCGGGACCCCGCTCAATGCGGGTGCGTAATGCTAAAATGCTAAAATGCTAAAATGCTGACCTGCACAGGCGAGGCCCCCGCCCAAGATGTATCGGCAGCACACGTCACACCAGTCGCCGTGGCCGTGGCCGTGGCCCTCTCTGCCGCCGGCACGGAAGCTGTGGCCCTCCCCGGACTCCTCCTTGGCCCCGGAGCCGAAGATGGTCCTGACGTCGGGGGCTTTGTAGCCTTTCTTACGGCCGCGGGGAGGAGGGCCCGCTCCGGGGTGCCCCGCCCGCGCCTCCGGGACACTCCCACGGGCCCCCTCCACCCGGAAAGGCCGCGGCCCGACGCCCGAGGGCGGCGAGCTGACCTCCGGAGAGGCGCCGTGCCGGCGCCCCCCCGGGCGGCTCACTCTCATGGCGGCGAAACAGGCGACTGGCCGCCGGCGCTTCCTGATGGAAGAAAGAAGCAGGTTGAGGCGGTCGGCGCGGCTCAGAACGGGTTGGATCTCATTTTACAGGCGGCCACGGAGGAGCCGGATTCTCATTCCGAGAAGAAAACAACGAGCGCCGTCAAAAAGAAGAAACAAATCATTGCTGCAAGCTCCAAAAAAAAAAAAAAAATGACCTACCTTCGTTGAGGGAACTGGCCTTTTCACATGGGCATCAATCACACTTTGGAACCTTTTCCACTTTAAATTGGGGGGGGGGGGGGGGGGGGGATTGCAGAGGGTGCAGCAATAGTCTTTGTGACCACGCGATGGCACTGCAGGGCATAAAAGGAAAAGAGTAAAAGCTGAGCACTTGGCCGACCGTCGATTTTTCCCCAAAGAGCCGTCAACAAAACACAGGTGTCGCTGGTGGGAGACAAAGACATTTTATTTCAATGAAAAGTCTTCCCATTCTGCGGAGGAAGAAA
The DNA here is from genome assembly GCF_051989575.1 of Stigmatopora nigra. Classification (NCBI taxonomy): domain Eukaryota; kingdom Metazoa; phylum Chordata; class Actinopteri; order Syngnathiformes; family Syngnathidae; genus Stigmatopora; species Stigmatopora nigra. The sequence goes on from NC_135530.1 coordinate 66,754, forward strand.
GACAAAACGTCATCGGCGGAGAGAAAAGCCGCTTCTTACAGATAAAAGCCAAACGCTTCCGAAAACAAGCCGGCACAACACATTTCAATAAAAATAAAAAAAAAATACTGAATTGGAATGGCGCCCGATGAGGACAATGTCCTGGAAGGCAGGGGGGGGTTCCACCTCCGGGACCGGAGTCGGGCCCCCACGCTTGAATGCAATCATCGTGAGCGGCCTTCCGGGAGAGATTGCCGAGGAGTCGGTCAATGGGCTGAGGTGTGCTCGGGACTGGGAAGAAAAAAAGGAAAAAAAAACAAACAAACATCTCCCGGGACCCGGGTCGGGACCCGGGTCGGGCACCCCTGCAGTAAAGTCGTCAATGCCGAGGATGTGTGAAAACGCCATGCACAAGCAAAGGCTGGAAAGTTTCCATTGAATAGTCCGCCCTCCAAAGGGGTCACGCCATACGTGCGTGTGTGCGTGCGTGCGTGCGTGCGTGCGTATTAGGCCAAAACTAAACAAAAAAATCAAGCCAAGCCAAAGACTTCAACGTGTACAACTCCTCCTGATGCATTCTGATATCCACACACCAGTGGGTGGGGGGACGCGAGATGGGCCAAAGGAAAGCAAAGCGGAACAAAAACGTACACTACATGACCGGGAACAAAAAAAAAAAAAAGTAGAATAGAAGACCATCTATCTCCACGGCAGGAACGGAATGCGAGCGGACGCCCAAAGCGGCCTGGTTGGACTTTGGCACCGAGACCACCTCTCCAAAGTGCACTTGACTGGCCGGCCACAATAGATGAAATGAAAGAAGGAGAAGAGGACGGGCCAGAGGACGGGCCAGAGGACGGGCCAGAGGACGGGCCAGAGGACGGGCCAGAGGACGGGCCAGAGGACGGGCCAGAGGACGGGCCGGAGGACGGGCCAGAGGACGGGCCGGAGGACGGGCCAGAGGACGGGCCAGAGGACGGGCCAGAGGACGGGCCAGAGGACGGGCCAGAGGACGGGCCAGAGGACGGGCCAGAGGACGGGCCAGAGGACGGGCCAGAGGACGGGCCGGAGGACGGGCCGGAGGACGGGCCAGAGGACGGGCCAGAGGACGGGCCAGAGGACGGGCCAGAGGACGGGCCAGAGGACGGGCCAGAGGACGGGCCAGAGGGCGGGCCAAAGCGCCGCTCAGACCGCCGTCTCCAAGTCCTCGCGGGGCGCCAAGGCGTGCCTTTGGCCGCTCAGGTAGGAGGTCAGCTCGGAATCTCCCTCCGCTTGCTCCGCCGGCGTCTTGCCCTGAACGAGACCACGGCCAAAGTCCAAATGCATTCGGCCCATCCGCGCCACTTTGAGCACGTACGTGTCGTGGGGGAAATGGCCAAACCAAAAAGCCTTCCAGCAGAAGTCGGACCCCTCCGGCGGGCCCCGTGCGGCCTGGGATAGTGTGTGTTCGGGGATTGGAGCCCACCCGGCCGCCCCTACGCAGCCCACCCGTCCGCCCGCCCGGGCTCTTACCTGAAAGTTGGTCTTCCCAAGCGAGGCGCCCGCCTCCACCAGCAGCCGGCACACGGCGTGGCGCTTCTCCGAGGCGGCTTTGTGCAAGGCCGTGTCCCCTCTGCGCCCATTCATCCACACAATCAAACGGCGCCACCCGACAAAACGGAGCGCGGCGCCGCCGCTGTGTCGATCGCACGTACTTTTCTCTGTCGGGCAAGTCCAGAAGCACTTTGGATCCTGAGAGAAAGAGGGGGAAAGATTATGTTCAATCGTGTCATTCATTCCATTTCCCCTCTTTCCCAGCCTCCCGGCGGATCCGCCCCATCCGCAAGATAGATGTATTCATTTGTTTAGAGCGGCGGTCCCCAAAGCCGTCCCCGGGACACACAGCTGTGGGTGCGGGTTTTTGTTCCAAGCGACACGGCAAAGACACACACACACACACACACACACACACACGCAGCGGGAGCTGTGCCGAAACAAGCGGCACCCGATGCCAATCCACTGATTGCACTGCCTTCCTCTTTCTGGCTTGGAATAAAAAGCCACACCCACCGCGGCCCTTTATGGAATAGACCACTGGTTTATACTACACAAAAACGCTAGTCACAGTCGGAGAGTATTTGGGCGGCCACCAGGGAGCTTGAAAAGTCCAAGTCGTTGACCGCGCCAAAAGACTGTCCCCACGCGACAACCGAGCGAGTGCGGTACCCTCGGTGGGTTAGAACGGAAGGTACCGTATTCCTTCCCGTAGGCGGGCGCTACCTTGCTGCAGGATGAAGACCACCAGCTGGGCGTGTCCCTTCTGCGAGGCTCTGTGTAAGGCCGAGCAGCCGGCGGCGTCCCGCGCCAGCAGCAGGCTGACGCCGCAGCGCACGCACTCCGACAGCTGCGCACGAGCAAGCCCGCGCTTCAGGCCCCGCCCAGAAAACCCCGCGCCGCCGGTGTGCTTTGGTGCGCGCTCGGTACCGTGGAGAAATCCCCCGATCCGGCGGCCGTCAGCAGAGCTGGAAAACAAAGAGCCGTTCCAAACACTGGCCGACGCCCGCCGACGCGCGCCGGGGACGGCCGGGGACGGCCGGTACCTTGTTCCTCGGCGGTCGGGGGGCCACTAGAAGAAAAAAAAAAGAAAACACATTTAGGAGAGCGCCGGCGCGAGGCTTCCGCCCGGCGAGCGCCTGAATTTCACACCCGGCGTTGGGCTCCGCCACCAAGTCGGGCATGCCGCCCGAGGACGGCGGGGGGTTCTGGTGGTCCAGGATGAAGACCTCGTCCTGGCAAATCTCCGTCACGAAATGGAGGTGCTCCTGAAAGGAAGGAAGGCTGGGATCAGAACGTGTGCCGCCGTCCAGTCCACTACGATCGGGACTACCTGAGCCTTGTCGATGCCATAGAAGCGATCGGCCGACGTGGCTGCCAGAGTCAAAAGAGAGTTCAAGATCCACTGCCGCCACTGGTGCGGGAAAGAGGAAATCTTTGGCTCACAGTCCAAGAAGCTCCAGCCGGGAGAAAGTCCGGCGCCCGGGCCGCTGCCGTTCCCACGCGGGGCCCGCCCCTCGTCCTGCGGACGAGAGAGCCGGCCTTGGCTTTCATGGTCCACGGCCCGAGACCTACGCCGCCGGGGGTGGGGGAACCTCGTCGCTTCCTCGTTCCAAAGGACGTGAGCGGAGTTAAAAGTCCAAATCAAAGGCCGCGTGCATGGCCATTTTCATTTTCATCAAACGGTCACGCCGACGACGCCTGGCCGCGAGGCTCTCGGCCAAAGAAAAACGAGGATTCCAACGGCGTTCCGGCGCACGTCGGGGCTACGCTGACGCGAGGCCAGGCTCCTATCGGTAGGTTGGAGACTGGGCTCGCTCGCCACCGCCGCCATCACTTTCGCATTTTAGCTTAGAGGTCAGCCTAGAGCCATACGGGCCGCAGGTGGCTCGCCAGCCGTCGGTTCCCCACCCCTGGTCCACCGCTCGTTGCGGGCTACCTGGTAGTGCACTCGCTGAATGAAGGAGGGCGCTTGGTGCAAGTCCTAGTGAGCGTGAGGAGGAGGAGAAGGAGGAGGAGGAGGAGGAGCAAGAAGAAGAGCGTCAACAAAGGAGAAAGAGAGAAAGACCGAGACAAAGGTCTCGCTCGCCTCTTGCAGTCGCTCAATGTAGAGTCTGCAGGTCTCCAGGTCGCAGTCGCCTCTCACCACCACGATGCCCACGGGGAGCGCTGACCACGCAGCGACGTCAAGCAATGGATGGGTGGGACGGACCGACGGACGGACCGACGGACGGACGGAAGGGAACTCACAAATGTCCCTCAGGCGCTCCTTGTCGTACTGCAGCCGCTCGTAGTCGCGCAGGCCCACGCGGTTGACGCGCAGCCGCAGACGCTCCGGGACGGCGCGAGGGCTGGCGGAAAGACCGGGGCGCCGTCACAAACGGGCCGGCTCGCTCGCCGGTCCACGTGCAAAGACAGAGCCCAAAAAAGCGGCGGGAGACAAAAAGCGGCAAATGACCACACAGAGCAGAGACGGCCACGTCCAGCCGGCGCACCATCACAGAGATGGACCTTCTCCAGCACAATCCACGGAATGGGGAACGGAAAAGAGCGCTCACGCCCAGCCAAAACAAAGGCCGTCAATTGCCAACACGCACGGTACCCCGCCGGCGGCGGCCGCAGACGTCCGATCCTCCGGGCCGCGTCCGGAGATCGGACGTCCGTCGCCGTGGGCGCTCGGGGGAGCGGCCGGGCCGGGATACTCACACGGAGAAGGAGTCGGGGGGAGCCGAGAGGCGGCGCAGATCAGCTGCACACACCTTCTGAATACTGGCCGGCCGGCCGGCCCGCACGCACGAGAGACACGACGGCGTGGCCAGGGCAAAGGACGGTACAACGGGTGAGACGTTTTGGCGAGGCGGCGGAAAGGACACAGACGTGGAGAGAGAGAGAGAGAGAGAAAAAAAGATGTTAGGGAGCAGCGGCCGGTGCAAACACGGCAAAGACTTGCGCACTGGCAAAACTCCAAATCCGTACGTACGTATCTCGCTACTCGCCAAACGACAGCTTAGCTGGCCTCCAAAGCAAAAAAGTCAAAGTCCTATCCCTCCCATCACCGTGTCGTGCTGTTTAAATGCTGTCGACCCCCCCCCCCCCACGCTACGTACTTTTTGTATCACTTTGATATCTTCATGGAGTTTTTTTTTTGTCAGTGCGCACTCAGACAGGAAGAATATTAGATCGGCGTCGGGCCAAAAGGCTCACAGTTAGTTAGTGGCCACACGCAAACACGGACAGACGCGCTCCACTCACTCGTTGAGGAGGGGCACCGAGGTGCGCCGCTTGCTCTTCTGGACCATGTTGGCCTGGTTGCGTAGCGAGATGCGCAGCGTGGAGGGCGCCAATCGGCAGGGCTCGCCGTCCACCTGAGAGGAGAGAGAGAGAGAGAGAGAGGCGCGGCGCTCATACGGACGGAAAGGACGGACGCCGGGGAACGTGGAGGCACTACCGACCTGAACGGGCACCGTCTTGAAGGTGGTGAGGAGCGCCTCTCGACACTGGTGCAGCCGCTCGCCGTGGCCGCCCACCTGCAGCGCCGCCTGGACGGGAGGCGGAGAGGTTCCGGGATTTCCGGGATTTCCGGGATTTCCGGGCGCTCTCGGGCCGCCCTCCCCCGGTGCGACTCCTACCAGCGAGGCCACGGTGAAGCCGATGACCTCGATGCGGCCGTCGTCGTGTCTCTGCGGCTCAAAGTCGCGGTGGTCGCCGGTATTCCCCCACGGCACGGTGCCCGCGCAGTACCTGCGGGGGAAGCGGCGGCGGCGGCAGATTATGCCGAGAGCGCAGCCGCCGCCGCCGATTGCGCTTGAGGTTAGACCTAAGCCGGACTCACCTTGGAATGTTGAGAAACACGATGCACTGTAATTTCAACTCCTGGATTTTTGGAGTCAGGTCCGTGCCGTCGCACTGCCGCCGCCGCCGCCGCCGGTAGAAGGGTACAAAAGACAAAAGTTACCTTTTTTTTGGGGACAAAAAGGGACGGGGGACGCCGAGCGAGCCCGCCATTCCCAAAAGGACAAGCAAAGCGTGGGCGGTCCCGAGGCTCTTTTGACTCACCACCACTCGGACGTGCTTGGACAAGTCCCTGGAGCTCCTCTGGAGGAAATCGGAGAAGGCGGCCTGTCGCGGGAGGCCGGACGGCCGGCAAGATGGAGGAAGAGGAGGAGAGAAAAAGGACTTTGACTAGGGACGACTGACTCCCGTCGAGTGTGTGCGTGCGTGTCAAAAGCTCCACTCACTCCTGCATAGAACATCTTGTTACGGAAGCGACTGTTAAACTTTTCGGGGTTGGCCTCTGCAACGGAAAGACACGACAGGGGAAAAGAGGGGGAGGGGGGGGGGGGTGAAAGGCGAGTGGCCGTGGTTTCCCAAGACGAAAAGAAGAAGAAGAAGGAGGCGCAACCGGATTCCTTCCGCTCACCTCTGGACTCGTGGAACTCCAGCGTGACGTGAGCGTCGAAGCCCAGACTGAAGTAGTTGTTGAAGACGTTTAGCGGGAGCTGAGGCGCCGGCGCCGCCGGCGGCAGTAACAAAAAAAAATAAAGACTTGGGGGCCCACCACGGCTCCGACACCGCCGCCTACCTTTTGCGTGCCGCCGTCCTCGTGTCGCGTCTCGCCGCCGTTCTTCTCCACCTGCAGGTCCCACCTGTCCAGCTGCACCACCGATCCGTCCTCCACGTGGCCCAGCACTTTGGACACGGGTTCGTCCGTGTAGCCCTAGTCGTCCCCCCCCCCCCCGGCCCGATACACGTCAGTGTCGCCGACTTCAAAAATATACCGGCAAAAGAGGGCACGGGAACTCCAAAAGGAAGAATGAGATCAGAAAGCACGTTTGCCACTCACCCCGCCCCAGTTTAGCGTCCTGGCCAGGTCATTTCCCGTTCCCAGAGGAAGGACGGCCACCGGAGGCCGTGGGTTCATCTGCAGCTCGTCCAGCGTGGACAGGATCCAGCCCACCTGGAGCGCCGCACGCGCCCGTCAACAAAGGAAACAAGTCGGCGGCGCCGGCCGTCGCCGTCCGCCGGGTGAGCGAGCCGGGTCAGCGAGCCCAGTCCCGGCCCGGTCCCGGCCCGGCTTACCGTTCCGTCCCCGCCGCAGGCCAGGATGCGCAGGTTTGGCACTTTCCGATACAAGTCCAGACTGCGGGAGGAGAGAGCGGAAAAGCCCGTCAGCCCACCCCGGACGCCACGCCGAGGGGTTGGGGGTGGTGGACGGACTCACACCACGGGAAGAAGGAGCACTCACGCCTCTCGGAGACCGCCCTTGGACAGGTCGAAGACTTGTCGCGGGTTCAGGATCCACATGAACATCTGGAGAACCTTGGCGCCCTGGCGACAGGAAGCAGATGGCCCAGGTGGCCCGGGTGGCCCATTGAGCGCGCGACTCGGACGCGGGACGCCGCCGCCGCCGCCGCCGCCGCAGCCTGGCTCCGTGGGGAAATCGGGCCAACCTGGTTGCCGCCGCTCTTGGGGTTGACGAAGACCAGGATGGGCTTCATGAGCGGCGAGGGGAGGGGCTTCAGCACAAACGGGCGCCACTTGGAGTCCTGAAAAGACGGGCGTGAGCGCGCGCCCTGGAATTGGGGGACGGGGCTCCCTTACGTCCGCCCCCTTCTTGCTGGCCCTGCGCTTGAAAGACGTGCGTTTTTTCCTCCTGCCCGAGTTCTTCAGGGAGTTCTACGCACGGACGACATCGGTAAGGTGAGTCCGACCGGGTGAGGCCGACCGGGTGAGGACGGGACGGGCGGCGTGCGTGCCTGCGGTCTCCTGACTTTGACGATCCACGACGGGGGCACGATGACGGCGGCGTGCGCCCCCAGTGCGCACGGCTCTTCCATCTGGTGGAGCATGAAGCACGTCACCTTGTTGTGGAACTGCCCAGCGGGAAAGAAAAAAAGGGGTCAAAAGTCAGCCCGCCGTGGTCAAGGAACCCAGCCCTGCCGGCGGCGGCGGCGGCGGCGGCGGCGTGGTCTAGGAACCCAGCCCTGCCGGCGGCGGCGTGGTCAAGGAAACCCATGTGGCTTACGGCCTGTTTGCACCAGGAACAGCTAATGGCGACAATGTCTTTGCTGTGGAAAAACTTTTGCTGGAATCCCTGTGGGAATTCGAAGAATGCACGCTTTTGGCATTTCTTCATGGATTTGGATTTTTTTTTTTCCTCTGTGACTGACCTTTCCGCACTGTTTGCACTTGCCCTCCTGTCTGCGCCGGTGCACCCAGTGATGCCTCAGCAGGTTCTGCTGTCGGACACACAGAGAGAGAGAGAGAGAGACAAAGGTCACCTTGGCCGACGTCGGAGATGGGCACGAAAATTTGACTTACGTCTCTGGGGCAACGCGAAGCTCCCTCTCTGAACGTGGGCTTGCACCTGAAGTTGATCTGGAAAGGAGAGCCGGCCTCAGGGGACGCCTTGTCACTCACTGGCCTCTGCCGGCGCGGCTCTGGGGACGCCATCTTACCTTTTCCAAGTGCTCCACGCAGCCGGCGTGCACCACGATCTTGCAGGCGGCGCACTTCTTGCGGAGCGCCGACTTCTTCGAGGAGAAGGACACAAAGACGGAGGTGAAAGGCCACATTTTGTTGAGCGTGCGTGCGTGTTTGCATGGCGGTCGGGCGGGCCTCACCGCCGCCTTGAGAAGGCAGGCGTCCTCCCCCAAGTAGCAGAGGTCGCCCGAGCAGCTGGTCTCCATCCACAGGTGGTCGCCGTTGACCGCGTTCTCCTGCCGGGTCAGATGTTCTCTTTTCAAAGTCAGACGGGATCACGCCCGCCCCGCTTTCCTTCCACCATTGACCAACTAGACCACCCGTGTCTACCAATGGCCCGGCGGCCCGCCGTCTTTTATCGGCCGGCCATCACGGAGAAGGTGGCCCCGGCTCCAATAATTGCCGGCTCCGATAATAGCCGGCTCCTCTTTTTAAAGAGGCGTTGGTGTGAGGGTGCACGCCAAACTGACCGTCCAGTCGGTCACGGCGCGGGGGTCCCGGCCGGCTCCGTCGGAGGGCGTCCACGAGGCGGGCGGCCCCAAGTGCTGGAGGCCCGAACGCGAGATGGCCTTCCTGGAGGGGAGAGCACATTGTTGGAGACGGGAGCCGGCAGATTCAGACCCAATTCACGTACAAACACCAAATTAAATGGATCCACCCTAGCCGGCGCTATTGACTTGGATACTACGCTGCGGGAAGTCCCAAGTTGAGGACAAGGACAGAGAGGAATTGGCTTTGCGTGTAACCTGATGACACACACACACACACACAAGTCCCAAGATAAAAATAGTGGTGCGTGGGTGACAAGGGCAACAACGCATGCGGACAGAAGCCAGGCCGGACGTGGCAAGACAAAGACTGGCCGCTTCTCGGCGCTCTGGCCAACCAACGGAAAAAAAAAGAAGAAAAAAAAAGACAAGTGCGGCAGGCCCAGAAGGAGCCTTGACCAGACGACAATGACCACGCGCTGGCGGCCAGTCAGTGGACAGCACAAAGGAGCACCTCCTCCGAAGAGCCGGACCGGGCGAGGGACCAGCGTGCCACGGACATTGGAGTCCGCCGCCGTCCAATGTTATCTATCGGGCGGGGCCATTGACAACACCCGAGAGGCCGCGGACATCCGAGCCCGCCGCCGCCGCCGCCGCGACTCGACACCCGAGAACGCGGACGATGACCACGCGGTCGGGTACCGCTGCGGGATGAGCGTCGCTTCCGGAGCCACGATGGCAGCTTTTATTCTCTGGCTGCGGCTGGCCTTACTCAAAGTCCAACGTACGCGCCATAGAAGCCCACCATTGTCCTAGTTTTGCGCGGGTGGCAATAAGAAGCATTCCCAAGTGAGCCAGGCAAGACGTCTTAACATTCATGCGCAACACGTACACAATATGTGGGAAGAGCCAGAGAAATTGCCAGAAAAGCAAGAAAAAATCCAGGAGAGGGAGAGTGACGGCCTTTGTCTTTTGACTCCACTTTCTCTCTCTCTCTCTCCACTTTTTTGACAGCAGAGCTAAAAGCGGAAAGGCGGGAACTTCCCCCTTGTTGTTTTGTTTGCTTTTTTTTTGTCACGGCGGGCAGGCAGGCCACGCATCCCACCGTGCGTTTGCGTGGAGGAAGTGGGCCTCACGCTCTTTCCTTTCCGACCGTCCTCTATTTATACTTTTTTCTTTCATTTATACGGTGCCTTCTATTAACTGGACGCCTTTACGTGCTGGACGCCATTGTTTGGAGGTTCAGGGTGCACATATAAGCTTGGCTATCCTTCTATGTAGTTAGCCATCCTTGAAAAGGATGGAGGGAAAAACAAGTGGACGGAAAGGAGGAGGAGGAGGAGGAAGAGGAAGAGGGGGAGGCAAAGAGAGAGAGAGAGAGAGAAAAACCTTGAAATGACTCGATCTTTTTTTTTCTTGCCTGGCTCTCTCCCTTTTGTACGCCGACTCGAGCGAGGGTCAAATTCAGATGAGACGCCAGCGCTTTTTTGGGGGTGGAGGGGGCACTAGATCCGCCATTCCGCCCTCCCGATGCCCCCCCCCCCCCCGGGAAACAGCCACCCCAGTCGATGCCCACGCGTTGGCACTGGCCCAAAAGCCAATGTTTCATCTCCCCGCAAAGATGATCCTCGTCGAAGAGGAGTTTGAACGGTTGCCAAAAGCGGAGGGAAAATCGGCGCTCCCGCTTCAGCCTCCCTCTTGAAATGCGTGTGGGAAGGAAGGGAGGCATTTGAAAAAAAAAAGGTTGTTGTCTTTTTACGTTGGCTTTTTTTGGCGTGCGCATCTCCGACCTCCCCCGCCGAGGAGAGATGGCGGCGCACGGAGCGGGAACGAGGAGGACGGGAACGGAGGAGAGAAGAGGAGAGAGGAGAAGAGAAGAGGCCTCTTTGACCTGCAGTCGCCCATCCAAAGGGATCATTTACTAATGGCTAGCGGGGGGGGGGGGGGGGGGGGGGCAAAGCCCGATGCCGCCCGGCTCATTAGAAACGTTGGCCGCTGGGTTAGGGTTATACGGCAAGCAATGAACATTGGGGGGGGGGGGGGGTGGACATCCATTTAGATAGCATCTCCATTTTTTTTTTTTTTTTTTAAGACTGATTGTCCGGCATTACCGGCAGCCAGCGGTTTTGCAAAAAAAACATAGAAGGTTGAGTGTGGTGAAAAACCACTTTGGGACACCACTTTGGGATAAGCATTATTTGGGCCGCAAATACGAATGGCACGGACGGATAGAGACAGCATAGTCCCTCCCACTAGATGCACTCTAGTGGCTCTCGTCTTCCTTCTTTGGCTGCTGGTGGCGACTTAGCGGCCCCCGTCCGTCTTGTGCAAGGTGACTTGCCATGTGTTGCAGGATGGACAAATCATTGACTAACTTCTCCTTTGGCCTTTCTCTCTCTCTCTCTCACACACACTATTTTATCAAGTCCTTCTCTTGAGGCCAATTAATCCACCGCTGTGCGTCGGTGGAGGTGTCACTAACAGAGACAGGAAGTGCACTTAGCGAGCGGGCGGGCGGGCGGGCGGCTAATGAGAGGAGCATCTTCCGCACCGACTGTCTCGCTGACAAATTTGTCCTCACTCTCTCGGACAAGAGCAGAAAAGAGAAAAAAAAATAATCTTTGCTTCTAAGAATAGCTGAAATGAGGGAGGGCCACCATTCCACAAGGAAAGAAAGAAGGAAGGAAGGAAGGAAGGAAGGACGGCGGAGCCAGACCAATGTCCGGCAGGGGCGGAAGGCCCGAGCGGGCTGCCGTCCGGCTGTCTTTGTCGTACTGGCCGGCGTCATTTCACGGCCATCTAACCCGTATACGGGTGTGGTGGCGGGCGGAGCCATCTTCTTGTTTGTTGAGTGGATGGGGGAGGAAAGCATGCAATACTCTAGCGGGGATTCAACCCTCCGTGTCAGAAGGGCGTGAGGCGGGCGCACAAAGGCCCCCCATCCGACAGAAGCCTAACCCGCGAAATGGAACACAAACGGGTAGGTCTTTGGCTACGACATAGGGCGCCTTCCTGTCAAAATGGAGTGACTTGTCCCTCCCACCCCACGTGTTTACGATCGACAGCAGCTGCCAGTCACACCAAGGTGTCCGTCTACCAGCGGCACTCACACACACGTCCAAAATAATAGCCAAGGTGCTCCGGTACGGCCGGGCGCCATTCCGATCGTCGACGGCGAAAAAGGCTGCCAAGCGGTGCTCAAATGTGGGGAAGAAGGAGAAAAAAAAAGGAGGGCAAGTGTCAAGATGTGGCAGGAGCGTTTGGGACGGGCATCGCTTTAGTAGAAGGAGTCGTTGAATTGCAATTTGAGGAGGACAAACGCTGGTGATGGCAATGCTAGGACGCGGATGCTGCAGCGACGGGGCACCAAACCAACCCACCCACCCACCCACCCACCAAGCAAGCAACGCTCGTGACCATCCTTCTTCCGTTTGGAGCGGCAACTACGTACTGAGATGACCTCATTTTCCTATCCTATCCTTTTTCACCTGATGACCGAGTGGACCTGTCCTCGCCTGTGACAGTGTGTGGCTCAAATGGAGACGTGGACTAGTGACAGGCCGCAGGTTGGAGGACAATTTCGGCGTGCTACGGCGTGCTACGTTTTTCGGAGAGCTTGGTGGTGTCGAGCCGCCGCGAGCAATTGAACGGAAGCTTGTTCGAATGTCCGAATGTCAGCGCTCCACTTACCGATAGGACGTCTGCTTCTTGAAGGCCAGTCCCCTCAATTTGTCCTCCAGGCTCTCGTGCTCCACGTCGGGCAGGCTGCCGAGCGTGTCGCTGCAGCATCCCGCCGAGGTGTCCTCGGAGCCGGCGCCGGATTCGGACTCGCCGCCACCTCCGTCGCCACCTCCGTCGCCGCCACCACCGTCGCCACCACCACCACCACCGTCGGCTCCGAGTTCGGCAGTGGTGACAATCCAGGGCTCCTCCACCATCACCGTAGCTGCCAAGGTTGGAGAGTCCGCGGCGCCGACGCGTTCTTCCACCGTCGCCGTCCGGGGCTCCATAGCCGCCGGAGCCCCCCTCCCCAAGCAAGCGGCTAGCGGGAGCAAAGGCTGGGAGGGGAGGCGGGGGCGATTTGTAGGCCGCCGTGCGGCCGCTCAGCGACGTTCCTTCTTCTCCGACGGCCGGCCGTGCTGTGCCGATGCGGAGGGGCCCGGCGATTGCTCTTGGGCCGACGTCACTTTCCCGGAAAAGCAGCCGCGCCGCTTCCTTCAAAATAAGAGCAATTTACTCGAAGAATGAATGAGACAGAAATGGTGAGAAAGCAGCACGTGTGTTGCCGTTTACAAACCTTGACATTTCTCGATTGCCTCCAGCCAGGTAATGCGGGCAAAAAAAGGCAGTAGTCTGGTCTGCGTGGAGAGTTCCTCCTCACTCTTTTCTCCATTTGTCTCGTATTGCGAAAGGCTGTCGCAGGAAGTCTCGGTTGACGCTATCGGAATTTGGGGCGCTTGAGGACGAGGTGAATCTCTCTCGCTCTCTCTCTCTCTCTCCGCTGAGTCCATCCATTTGAGAGACAGCCATCCCTCCGGCCCTCCAAGCGCCTCCTACTGTATTGTGGGATATTCCCTCTCCTCCTTTCCGCAAAGCATCCCCACTCCCAAAGTGGGGCAGAGGGTGACACGCGCACACGTATGCTGCGTTCGAGGACTCCGCGCCGGCCTTTACGGCACAGAGTTGGTGGGTTTCGAGCTGTGAAGGGGAAATGTCGAACGCCAGGCTAAAGGCTTGATGCATTTAATCCTGAAAATACTTTAATATGCAAGGCAAAAATAAAATGAAAGACATGGCGTGGCTAATCATTTCAGTCGTGGCGACATCATCGTTGTCCTGTCCATCTTTGTCTTGATATCTGATATACAGTTTGGGAACTTTCTTAAAAAAAATAAAAAAAATGTAAAAGAAGAAGAGATTAATTGGTCCGATTTACAAAAGATTTTTTTTGGTTTCTTTTTTTTAGGGAAAACGTTGAAACTAAAAGGCAATCGTAATTTTACCATCGTACGACAGCATGAGGCTTTTATCCGGCTAAACTAATAAATGCTAACATCCTGCTTCCCTTTTTCTGTCCATATTTACAAATATTCCTCCTCTTCCAAAACAGCGTTAAGGCACATCAAGAAATAATACATTAAAGAGAAAAACATTACTTTTAAAAAAGTACGAGTACTACGCGCTCAGCAAATATGAAGCCGGAGCAATAATCTTTGGATGGGGAAAAAGAAGAAGAAGAAAAAAGAAGGAATGCATAAATATATTAGGTCAAATGTCCTCTATTGTCCACGGACGCTACATTATTAACTTCTCCGTTGTTGGGAATGAGCCAGCGGGGCGGTCAAGGGAAACAAGTATTCAGTGCACATTTACTGAGGAGCTTTCCAGGCCGGGGGGGGGGAAGCTTCGTTCCAGGTCAGGGGGCCCTCAGGAAGTCTCCTTGACTCTGGAGTCCAACGCGATGCGACTGGTGGGCCTTTGCTCCAAAGACCTGCACGCCCGCACGACATCCCAAAGAAACAATGTCACATCGTTCCTGGAGTTGTCGCTCTGTTTTACCTGAAAATGTCGTCTGGGGCGCTTTGGTTGCCACGACTCCAGAAGGGTGGACGCGTCCGGGCGCCGACGGCGCTCTCCGCCGGCATTTCCCGCCGTTGCTGCCGCTGAGGGCGCCACGTGGCCATGACGACGACGGCGCCGGCCGCGTCCTCCCACCGGTCGGGGTACTCGCCGCCCAGTCCCGGCACGGGCGGCGGCTCGTCCTCGAAGGTGGACAGCAGACTTCTGGACTTGACGGCTGGCGCGGACGGACAAAAGGCGGGAAGACCTTTTTAGTCTCTGCCTTGATTTTCCAGGAATTTCAGGTGGCAGGTTGGAGCCATGGCCTTTAACGGCCTTTAACAGCTTTTACTCTGCCGTCTCCCGTACGTCAACCCTCCTACTTTTTAAAGACGTTAGGTCGACGGCAAAGGATTTTTTTTTGGGGGGGGGCTACACTTTGGGTACTCGCCCATATCTGCCCGTGCGGATGCTATATTTTGGAATACTCTCGGAACGGGATTCTATCCCCTCGGGCGGGGGGGCCGTACCTGTGGCGGCGTAAGACTCGGCGGGCGCCGGCCGGCCGGGGGCGAGGCCGCCGTCCGGCAAGGCGGAGTCGGAGGCCAGGCCCGCCGGGTAGAAGCTCCCCAGAAAGAGAGCGAAACACAACACCAGCACCTGACGGGAAAGAAGAGCGTGAGGCGGCGCTCAGCGACACTGGACCGGCCGGCCACCGGCCGGGGTCGCCGGGTACCATGAGGCAGGATGAGGTTTGCGTGCCGGCCGCGCGGCACGATTTGGACACTTTGCCGGAGAGCAAAGCCTGCAGGGCGTGGAGCTGCTGCAGCAGAGACCTGGCGCATTAAAGGAGTCCGTCAAACAAGTCCGTCGAGCGTGGGCACACACACCTTCCTTCCTATGCCATCTCACTTGTTGGTGCACTCCAGCGTGTCCACTTTCCGGCGGAGGTCGCCGTTTTCGTTGGAACACGTCTCCACCCTGTGGAGAAAGAGAGTACGGCGCGCGCCCTTTTAGCGCCGCCAACTTGGGCTCGATTCCTCCTCCGTTGGACAGCCGCCGATAGACGCCCCCCTCCCCGTCCATTTCGACGGGGAAGCGCTGGCGGCGGCCGTGGATGCGGGAGCCAAATACAACGGGGGGTACATGGACTCACTTCTTCTCCAACGTATCCATGTACTCCTTCTTCTTCCGGCGGCTCTCTTGAGCGGAAATCTGGCGGGTGATTCAAGAAGAAGAAGAAGAATAAACAACAAGAAATAAAGAGAACTGGTGTGATTTGGCAAGCGGCGTTCTCACCTTGTTCTTAATCTTCCTGCGTATCTTCTTGAGCGCCTTCTCCTCGGCTTTGCTGAGCGGCAGCTTGGTGGGAACCGGGTAGCCTTCGGCCACCAGCGTGCGGCGCTCTTCCTCCGTCAGCATCAGCGGTCCCGAGCCTTGAAGTTTCTGGGTGGCCGAGAAAGCGGGTTAGCCTCACGGTCGGCCCCCGTCCCCGCCAAACGCTCCCCGGACGCCGTCCTCACGTGGGCTGCGGTGAGAAGGGGCGAGTTGGACAGCGAAGAGGAAGACCCGCGGGGGGACGCCTTGGGCTGGGCCGGCGCCGCCGTCGCCGCCGCCGCCGAGGGCGACGGGGGGCCGGACGGGCCCGCCGGCAAAGCGCGCGAGGGGCTCTGGCTGCCCTCGGAGTCGCTCCCGTGCGAGCTGGGAGGGGTGGGCGGCATCCGGAGGGCCTCCAGACCTGACGGGAACAAAAAACGTGGGGTCACGGGAACGGCGGACCTCCTCGGAACGGACCGGGCCATCGGTCCGGACCTTTGGGGGATAGGTTGAGAAACTGATCCACTTGGTGAGGCTCCAGCTTGATCTCAGGGAAGATCAGCTCCTCCTCCTCCTCCTCCTCCTCCTCCTCAGTCTCGATTTTCACCAGGGGGGAGCGAGGGGGGCCGGCCCCGACATCCACGGCGGCCGACGGGGCGTGGCACAAGAGGGCCTCCGTGCCCACGTCCTGCTCCATGGGCCACTCGGACGAGTCGCCTTCAGATTCTGGAACCCAAAAACGGACGGGGCGGCGTCAGGAGGTGCGCCGAGTGGGGCGCAGCGGCGGAGAGGCGGGCCTACCGGCGTCGCTGCCTCGCTCGCCCGTCAGGTGCGAGAGGGGCGACTGGGGCCTGCTGTCGCCGCACAAAGAGTAGCTGTGCTCGGCGGCGATGTGCGGCGAGAGCGACGACGCGCGCAGGTCGTCGGCGTCGTCGTCGTCATCGTCGCCGTCGTGGCGGACGCCCCGGCCACCGTCCCGACTCCGGGCGCCGCGCGCCCCCGACAGGAAGGGGTCGCTGAGCAGCTGGCCCAGCAGAGCGTCGTGGGAGAGCTCGTCCAACAGCTCGGAAAAGTGCTGCGGGACAAAACGCAAACATTGAGCGGGAAAGAAAGGGGGTATGGCAAAAGGGGGGAGGGGGGGGGGGCGCTCCTGCCGGTCAGTGGGGCGCAGCACCGAGGGCCTTCTCCCACCACCACTGGAGCAAAAAAACAGGAGCCCCTTTGTGCGGCCAGCTAACACGGGCGTGTGGACCGTAAGCCGACACCCTCGCAAGCAAAAAATGGCACCCACAAAGAAGCCTTATGAGGCTGGAAAAAGCTACATTTCTTCCCAACTTGGAGCCACTCCCCAAATTGAAAACAAGGGAGGAGTATCAAAATAAGGATAATAAAAGCGGAGTGAGCATCGGTGCAGGCCCGGATCATGGAGGCTCCTCGGAGAAGGAATGCCGGCGACCCTTCCACCCTCTTCAATTAAGTCCGGCTTTTCAGCTCGTGATAGCCAAAGAACAAACACAACACACACACACAAAAAAAGGCCCACTTGAGTAGAACTGCGGGAGCCACCAAAACGGGCACCCCGCTGGGAAGAAAGGATGCCCGCTGGGAAGAAAAGGAGGCGCCCGCCCCGCCTATAAAAGCACGCCAGCCCTAGCTTTTAACGAGCGCATTCACAAGTGGACGGGGGCAAAAGTATACTTTGGTTGACATTCTATCCCAAAGTAGCCCGCTTCCAAATAGCAGGTTGCGTGGCTTCAAAGGCCATTTGAACTTTTGCCAAGCGTGGCTTGGATGCCACAAGAGCGCCGTGATTACCGCTTAGGGTTTGCCTTTCCCCGCCCGCCGCCCACAGTCTAGGAGGGAGGGAGGGAGGCTGGAGGAGACGCTTGCAAAGCGGACCGAAAGCTGCGTTTGGACGCCATGTGGCCGGGCAGAGGCGAGCGAGCGGGACGCCCTGCCCCGATCTGACCTGCCCTCCCCCAGGCCACGTCACCCTAACCTTTGTTTACTCTGGCTGTTTGCTGGCCGGCAGCACACGCGGGCCAAAGTAGCCGTCCCGGCGGCACGTTACGCCGTTTTGGGAGCCACCTGGCCATTTTGGAAAGGTTACGTAAGGGGGGGCGGCGCCGTCCGAAAGGCCTCCGTAATTAAGGACGAGCCTCTCGGCTTCTCGGGGGACCCCCCAGCCACAAATGAGGACCCTCTGGCTTCCGGCGCCGACGGGCGGCGTTACGCCACGGGACGCTTGTGAAATGTGAATGTCATGGCGAGCAAATGGAGGACGGATGGAGTTTGTGGTAAAGAGCAGTCGTGCTAAGGCTGTGAACATTTGGACAAAGCGCAGGGTGGGACCAAATCACATTCAAGCATTCAAGCCACATTTTTCCCTGGCACATTTCAGGTCCTCCTTCTTGCCTGACTGCTTGCTTTTAACTTCTATACAAGCCACTTGTTTCTTTTCTTGCTTGGGTGCGGCATATATATAAATATGAAAATAATTCCCTTCTCAAATGTTGACTTGTTTTTTTTTTCTGCGCAAAATGTTACCTTTACTTTGAGCGATTCCAAGCTCCGGGCTGTTTTCCAACATTTGGCAACAATAACAATGTTGTCGTTACTGTTATGACGCCGTCTGTCTGACTGACTGACTTGCGGTCGCACGCCAACCAGAGGAACCTGATGGAGAATTGGACGTGGCTCAGGTAGGATGAACGTGTCCACGTTGATTGGCGTTCCACCTCGGTCGGAGGCGGGGCTCACAGAGCAAGCGCGTTCTCTATGCTGCTCCGGGTAGAAAAGCCTTTCCTAAGGTGGCCAGCACCACATAAAAGCCCATAAAAGCCCATAAAAGCGTACAAAAGCGTACAAAAGCCCCCTTAGCCTATCCATGTTATGCTGAAAGGAATCCAAGCGCACGGCCAGGTCGCCTCGGGATGCCTTTAAAGGGCCTCCCCGCCAGTCTGGACCTGTCAAAAGTTAGGTCTTTCCTCCTTTTTTTTTTTTTTTGCGAGCCTGACTGCCTGCCTGCCTGCCTGCCTGACTTCCCGTTTGCCAAACTTTCTGGCAGGAGACGACGAGTTACGTAATAGCAGAAAGGCAAAGGGCCATTTTGGAAAAGCTTTGAGATGCACCGCCAATACAAAGTCGTCCAGACGAATTTGAAAGTAGGCGGTAGTCTATTTTGCTTTTTTTTTTGCGTTGGCTGCCATTGACGGCGCTAGACGTCCAATCCATCTAAACCGGCGACGGCTGGCGGACACTAAACGCTGCTAGCCCTCCCAGTTCGAATTGAGTGGGCGTCTAACGGCGTCCATGGCAGCCGACGAGGTGGAGCTATTTGTTCCAAAAGTCTTCCGTCTAGTCTATGAAAATGTCCAATTTGATCGGCTCTCTTGGAATCATCTGTTGTCATGGAACATTTAGCCGACGACGTCCAAATCGAAGAAACAACTATGCAAATAAAACAAATATATAAATAAATCGTGGAAAAATTCCACTCGAAGCGAGCATCGTAAAGGAGGGGGTTGTTTCTTATTCGAAGGAACCAATCGAGTTCGTGGATCCACAGTATATTTCAAGAAGGAAAAGAAAAAAAAACAGGAGCCTGGCTGTGCTTCCCATTAAACAGAACCTTTCCTTCATTGTCAACATTTCAAATGTGAAGGGTTCACCTGGACCCCAAGGCTTGACTCTTGAATGGAGAGCGGGGGAGGTGAGGGGGCTACCCTGACAAAAAGTCGACTCAACTCAACTTTTTTTTTTTTTAAAGCCGTTTTGCAATGACTTACGTTGGTGTAGAGGGCGCAATCCATGTCTCCGGCTTCGGCGTCGGCTTCGGACAGTTCGCTGAGGTTCCGATCCCAGTGCAGTAAACTTTCGCTCGAGTCCAGGATCTCCATGACGGCCTCCGGGAGGGCCTCCCTTCTCCTCTTCTTCCTCCTCCTCGGAAAACTTCTCAAATCCGGAAAAGTTCACCTGACAACCTGACGTCTTTCTATTGAAGGAAGATGAGGCCACGGGACGGGGCGCGTGTCGTGCTTTTTGTCAAGTGATCAAGAAAGAAAGCTGAAGAGTTCGCGACGGTCGATCATCTTGTCTTCCTCTTTAGTCCAACTTCCAAAGACAGCGAACTTTCCACTCGCCCTCCTCTTCCTCGGCGAGCAGACGGGGGCGGGAGGGGCGGGGCGGAGCCATGGGCCGGCCGCAGGGCGGAAGCGTCGCTAACTAGCCAAAAGCCACTTAGCTGGCACAAGAAACTTTGGTCGACTCGTTTCACTTTTGCAACACCAACAATGATGGAAATTGATCGATGTTTCTGCTCCAACTGTTGTTCGCGTACGGAGTCTTTTCCATGAGTTCAATTTCAATTCATATATCTGCTCTTGACAAGGCACGAAAAACGCACTCTAAGTGATATGTAGAGCGCTTAAAACAAAACACCCACTGAGGTCATGATTTGTCGAATCAAAAGCAAAACAGTCTACGCGGGCGACCCAATTGTGGAAGATGCTGGCTTTTATTTGTTCAGGTTTCGGTTGAGCTCTCGCGTGCTCGCTGTGAACGCCGTAATACCTTGATTGGCGGCACAACTAGCCAATCAGGGCCCACCTTCAAGTCGGAAGTCAACCAATCACTTGTCGCCAAGAATCTCAGGCCAGTGAAGTCCCCCTTTGCTAGCTGGTGTGCTCTAAGCAAACCACCAAAGACCACACGTAAGGCCGTTTTTGCCCTTTTATTCGACGTTGACAAAACACTCAACTCCCGAATGCCGTCAACATGGGGGGAAGAGTCAAATGTTGACTTTTACATCTCTTTCACGGCAAACTGGGAACTTCTACACTCGGTAGAAAGAAGGCGTCCACGGGACAGTCGAAAAAATTGCACTCGACTATGAAATGAAACCATACAAATGTCATATATTTCAACTTAACTAAGCATACAAGGGTAACGTGGAACAAAACAGGATGGACTCTGTCATTTTCTTTCCATTTGACAAGGCCGCCTGGACGAATGGATGGATTGGCTCATAAGAAAACTCTGTGGCATCCAGTTAATAGAAAAAAAAAATACAACAAAAAGAAAAACACGAGTCAAAGTGTCATCTTTCAGGTTCTGTCCCGAACATTGTCACTCAGGAAAATGATGTTGTCTGGAAAAACAGGGGATAACTCTTAAGGTCATGGCTTGGATGCCAGTGTTTAGGTTTGGGGGTGGGGGGTTCAAACCTGCGATGATGGTGGTGGCCTGTCGTCTCACTTGGTTCTTGTCCACGTACTCGCCGTAATCCAGTTTGCCCTCCACAAGGATCCTGGCCCTGGAAAAAATTCAAGTGCTTGCTAGCATCGCCAGGCCAGACAGAACAAGTTCCCGTTTCGCCAGTGACATTTCAATTCCATTAGATGAGATCAGTTCAGACCCTTTCTTGATGTACTGGTAGGCCACGTCCCTCAAACCGGGTTTGAAGACGGACACGCGGTGCCATGTGGTCTTCTGGCTGATGTCCCCTGGAGGGCCGAGCCCAGAGAAAGGAGATAAGATATCGGGAGGGATTCCGTCTGGCCAGTCCCGGGGGAAAGACTACATCTACCGAGTCGACCGCGGGACCGTTCCTTTCATTGGAGCTGCGCCGCCCCCTAGGGCTCGCAATAGAGAAATGCGTCGAGCAAATGTAACGCTACGCGACGACCAAATGCAACGCAAGCGTTCCAGGAACATTGGAAGCGAGCATCTGGAGCGAGCGAGATTTGCGGCGTACGCCGTCACCTGACGGACTGGTCTCGCCCTCCCCCGAACGCCACATTTCGTTGGTGGCCAGGGAGAAGATGGTGACGGGGTTGCGGCCCTCCACCTGTCTCATCACGGGTTCCTGGCCCACTCGGCCCAGCAGCTGCACGCGGTTGATTGCTGAGAAGGGGAGAGTGAGGAGTGAGCGGCCTTCACGCCCTGGAAAGTGCCAAGCAAGGCGACAAGGGACGTCGTCCACTTACATCTCTCCAGGATGAGGCTGGAGTCGGTGGTGCTGTTTCGCAGCAGCTGCTTAAATACCTGCAAGCCAACAATTCCACGCAATCACGTGAAAATGCAATGCCTCCACAGTGCTTTTACCACACATTTGTCTTTTTGTTTTTGGGGACGGGGTGCCTCGGTGAATAAGAGGCAGGCGGTAGTGCAGCATTTGATCACGGAAGCAGTGTTACAAGTGGCGTGTGTAAAGTATTTTGGGAAATCCCACCTGCGATGAAGCTCTTCTCAACATGTTGTCTGTCTGTCGATTCTGGCGTGACTTGGTAAAAAAGGTGGCAAATCTGCAACAACAACAAAAACAACACGTGCGCAAGTGTCCTCGCAAACTTTCATGTCCTTTCCCCTCCAATCGATAGACCATAACACAATTCTCTGTGAGAGGTCTGTTTGACAAATGCAAATTGAACATCAAAGTTGATCCATTGAGCTTGGAGTGCATCCCGTGCAGCATCCATCACCCCCAACGAGAAGATTTGTTTGTTTTTTTGCCCGTGTTTCTGACGTCACAAGGTTAAATGTGTTTATTTGTATTTGCTGTCCAAAGTTTTGTGTTAAAAACAAATCGCTAGTTGGGCAAATGCACGAGATTAAGTTGCGTGTAAACTTACTGAAAGGTAACCTCGGAGCTTCGCAGCTTCACGCGTTATTACGGTCCGTCGTCGATCGTCGTCCGGTCGCGGCAGGAAACCCGGAGAAAGAAGCACGGTTCCGCCTCTTCAATTTTTTTTCCTTCCAATTTTCGCTTGCCATTTCATTTAGTACGCGCACATTGGTGGCTCGTAAATGTCTATTTCAAGCAAATGCCTATCAATAGACATGATTGTAAAATATATTTTGACATTTCTAAAACAGAGGGTTAAATGACTAAAAAAGAGCTTTGTAGTAATAGCGTTTTAAAGGGGAATAACAATATTAATCAATTCATACAAATGAATATTGTCCAGTGCTATTGCGCAATACTTCTACTGATGTTTTTTCCATTTGGTTCCATTCAAAACAGCAGGGGGCGCCTTTCTGACAGCTGGGAGGGGCCGATGTTGGTGGGATGCGGCCCAAGAAGAACTCCCACGCAGTGTTGAGACTTTCTCCAGTACTCGCGCAAAAACACACACACACACACACACACACACCCTCCCAGACAGACAGAACCAACAAGAGAGACGCGTAGAGGGGCGCCGTCGACTTTGCGGACAGGCCGTCATGTCGCTTCTCATTTACGTTTGGATGGCTTTGGGTGAGTTTATGGGGCAAGGGTGGGAACTGGTTGCTTCCCGAGTTGTCATGTTGTCCACTTTGGCAACAACAACAACAACATGGCTCCTAACGGGAAGCACACGCCAGCTATTACTCCAGCGGATCCACTTGACACTAGCCGGCCGGGGGCGCCAATTGTCGGCCGTACCGGTGACTTTTCGGACCGAGCTTTTACGGCAGAGTAGTTGGGATGATGACGGTGAGGATGACCACGCGCCTCTCCCCCCCCCCCCCCCGCTCTTAGCGCCGCTGTGGTGTCCCACCTGGACCCAGAGCACCGAGTTGGAGGGCGTGTGCACGGAGGGCAGCTGCTACCCGGCCACGGGCGACCTCCTCATCGGGCGCGCCCACAAGCTGGAGGCCTCGTCCACCTGCGGACTGCGGGGGAGCCAGGCTTTCTGCATCGTTGGGCACCTGGAGGTGAGCCGGCCAGCCAGCCACAAACCACCAAAATGGGCGCCGGGCGGGGCCGACCGATCATGGCCACGGCTACGTTTTCATTTCGACGCATCCCGGGGGAGGGGGGTGACGATCCGTCAATTGTTCTCTGGACCGGCCCGTCCGTGGGTGTTCACGCTCCGGGGGGTCGGGGCTCGTCGTCACGGCGAGTGGGAGCCAAGACGTCCCCGTGTGGACAATAAAAAGCACTATGCCACTAGGTGGGCGGGCGGCACAAATGCGCGCCTGTTTCCGTCAAAATGCCGGCGGCGGGACGTTTGACGTCAAGCTTTTGGAGATGGAGTGGCACTGTGGGGTGTCTTTGTGCAGCGGGGTGAGCAAAGTCTTCAAAAATGTGCAATTGAATGAGAGGAAGTGGAGGGGGGGGGGGGGGGGCATTGATGGCTCTAGGGTTGTTTTCAACTAGACCAAAGTACTAGCAAGTGAGGCCAACACAGAATAGAACAGCTAAAGGTTTGTTTGCTTACAAGAGCCGTGCCAAGCATTTGTGACAGTCACCTCAGGGCTGAATTTTCTCAGGTGAACCGGCCCACGTCCCGGTAGCTTCCCGATAGTACGTCCGCTCTAGCACGCGCGCGTCACGTCGCCGGCGTCATCCCGTCGCCGGCGTCATCCCGTCGCCTGGTCTGAAATGGCGAGCGTTTGCTCCCTTTCTGCAATGTTTCGTGGCCGTCAGGAAGAGACCAAGTGCTTCCAGTGCGACTCCAGGGAGCCGTACGACCGCCACGTCAACCCGCAGAGCCACGCGGTGGACAACGTGGTCACCACCTTCGCCCCCAACCGCCTCAAGACTTGGTGGCAGTCGGAAAACGGTGAGTCCCGCCCGGGCCTTCCCGTGGGAAGCTGGCTTTTTCGGGGGAAGGAGGGAGGCGGCTAAAACATGTGGGAAGAAGGTTGGGTGACAAACGGGTGTTTGTCCTTTGACTCACATGTGAAGGAAAAGCTCACGAGACCTACAGAGGGAATGGACCTGCCGGGGAATCGGCCCATCGGAACTTTGGCTATAGCCCCCGATAAATGTGCGCCGGCGGACTTATTAACAGGGAGTTAACATGTGGGAACAGATGTGGAAAGTGTGACTAAAGCAGGAATCCTCTGCTTTTTCTTTTTTCCCCTGGGGAGCGGAGTGGTGGGAAGGAATTTTCTCAGCGGGGTAGGAGGGCTGGGGGGGGGGGCAGCTGCAGGAAGCTGCAGATGCACTTTATCACTTTGCTTTGCGTGTGACCTCATCAGATGGTCTCCTTGGAGGAAGCAGGGTGGGAATCACGTTTAGACTTGCGTGGTCGACGCACGGCAGGCATTGAGGCTGCCAGCTCAGACTTTTCCTTTCCTGTGCGCAGGCGTGGAGAACGTCAGCATCCGACTGGACCTGGAGGCCGAGTTCCACTTCACGCACCTCATCATGACCTTTAAGGTGCGTCACGGGCGGTGGGAAAGGCTCCCGCCGGAGGCGGACAGCTGCGACGGAGGAATGCGCCGGGAAGAGGGCCGGCAGGAAAAGGCCCTTCCGTCACGCTGACGGCGGCCAGCTGGAAAGGCCGGCCAGCTGGAAAGGCCGGCTGGCTGGCCTGGCCTGGCCTGGCCCCGCCGTGGCGACGTGTCCTCTTAAGCCCGGCTCACGTTTTTTTTTCGGCCCTCTGGCAGACGTTCCGGCCGGCCGCCATGCTGATCGAACGTTCCATGGACTTTGGCAAGACGTGGCGGGAGTACCGCTATTTTGCCTACGACTGCCGGGCGGCCTTCCCCGCCGTGTCCCCGGGGCCCGTGGTCAAGGTGGACGACGTCATCTGCGACTCGCACTACTCTGACATCGAACCCTCCACCGAGGGAGAGGTGCGTTTGACGGAAGGCGGTCGGACGGACGCCCACGCCGACTGCCACCTCACACCTCTCTCTCTCTCTCTCTCTCTCTCTCGAATCGCCAGGTCATCTTCCGAGTGCTAGACCCCGCCTTTGAGATCGAGGACCCGTACAGCTTGAGGATCCAAAGTAAGACGTCCGCCGAGATAAGCGTCTTCTTCTGGCTCCACGACTTCCTTCTTTCTGGGCCGAGAGGAGAAAAGTGCAGAAAAGGCCGTATCTGGGAAATTGAGGGCGGGCAGGCAGGCAGGCATGCATAAAAGCCTGGGAAGGAATTTCACACGTAGAGGCGGATATGTCCACCACTCACAACAATCTTTGCCCACACCAAAAATAGGCCGCACAGGCAAGCGTGGGGACAGACTTACTTAGCTTGTTTGCGCTTAGGATAGCGCTTGAACCCAGATACGAAAGAATGGATCGATTTGTGCCAACCGTCCGTCTCTTCAGACATGCTGAAGATTACCAACTTGCGCGTCAACTTCCTGAAACTGCACACGCTGGGCGACAACCTGCTGGACACGCGTCGGGAGGTGACGGAGAAGTACTACTACGCCATCTACGACATGGTGCTCCGCGGCAACTGCTTCTGCTACGGACACGCCTCCGAGTGCGCCCCCATCCACGGAGAGCCGACGGGGGCCGAGGGCATGGTGGGAGGAATGCCGATTCCGCCGTCGCCGCCGAGAACGCGTCCCGGACCCGCGGGGGGGAGGAGGTCTCCCGAGCGTCTTTTGTCTGGCCCACCCAGGTCCACGGTCGCTGCGTGTGCAAGCACAACACGGAGGGGCTGAACTGCGAGCGCTGCCTGGACTTCCATCACGAGCAGCCGTGGAGGCCGGCCCGGGGCCGCAACACGCACGCTTGCAAGAGTAAGCTCTGGAAAAAGCCGTCGTCGTACACTACCCCCCAAACAACAAGCCGGGCGGGGCCTTCCCCTCAGGGTGCCAGTGCAACCGTCACTCCGAGTCGTGCCACTTCGACATGGCCGTCTACGTGACCTCCGGCAACGTCAGCGGCGGCGTGTGCGACCACTGTCGCCACCACACGGTGGGCCGGCAGTGCGAGCAGTGCGCGCCCTTCTTCTACCGGCACCCCGAGCGAGACCTCCAGGACCCCGCCGTCTGCGAGCGTGCGTCCCGTCCGTCGTCGCCCGTTCCACCCCCCGCTTTCGTCTGGCCAGAATCGTTCTTTTTTTCTTTCTTTTCTTTCTTCCCCCTCAGCGTGCAACTGCGACCCGGTGGGCTCGCTGCGGGAGGGTCTGTGCGACGCCAGGACGGACGTGGGCGCCGGACTGATCTCGGGCCAGTGCCGTTGCAAAGGCAACGTGGAGGGGGCGCGTTGCGACCACTGCACGCGCGGACACTACGGACTGGGACGGGGGCCGCAAGGATGTCTGGGTAGGGAAGAGCGCCCACGCGTATTTGACAATGACAGAGCTCCGTGATGATTTTGCTCCCTCCCATTCCCACGGCGCGGCGGGACTTTGACGGGCTAATTTTTGTCTGGCGCGTACCGGCAGCCTGCGCCTGCGATCCACTGGGAACGCTGCCGGGAGCCGACTCTTGCGACTCGGAGTCCGGGAAGTGTTACTGCAAGCGGCTGGTCGGAGGAGACCGGTGCCACCGCTGTCTGGTAGGTGATCTCGCCGGGCGGCCCCATCCGCCGGGCGGCCCCATCCGTCTGAAGTCGGCGGCCCCACCCGCCCGGCGGCCCCACCCGCCCGGCGGCCCCATCCGTCTGAAGTCGGCGGTCTCTCTACTACCGTAGGCGCAACACTGGGGCCTCTCCAACGACATGGACGGATGCAGAGCTTGCGACTGCGACCAGGGAGGAGCCCTCAACAACAAGTAGGTGGGCTAACTCACCGTCACAGTCGAGCGTTCCCCGACGGCCTGCCGTCTCGCAGCTGCGACCCGGCGTCCGGACAGTGCGAGTGCAGGGAGCACATGTTGGGCCGCCGCTGCGACCAACTGGAATCCGGCTACTACTTCATGGCCCTGGACCACTACACCTACGAGGCGGAAGACGCCCGCCACGGACCTGTGAGCATAGCAATCATCGTCAACATCCTCCGGCTCTGGAGAAAACCATTTTATAAAGGCCCGCCCGTCCCCGTCTGTCCGTCAGGCCGTGTCGGCGGTACACAGACCTTATCCTCTGGATCGCAGCCCCACGTGGACCGGGACGGGTTTCGCAAACGTACCGGAGGGGGCCTATTTAGAGTTCAACATGGACGACATCCCACATTCCATGGACTACGACGTGCTCATCCGCTACGAGCCGCAGGTTCGGAGCCGGGTGGGTCCACGCTTCCCTCGCCGTGACCCACCGGCCTTGGCTTTCCCCGCGTCAGCTTCCGGAGCAGTGGGAGCAGGTCAACGTGGAAGTGGGACGTTCGTCCAGCCCCCCCGACGACTACCCCGCCCACTGCAGCGGCTCCTTCAGCGACGGAGACGAGCAGTACGCCTCTCTGGCGCCCGGTTCGAGGTAACGGCCGTCCGGTGTCCGTCTGGCCCGGTGGTGGGGCCAGAGTCGGTTTCCCGAAGAAACTCCGCCTCCGCCAGGCACATGCTGCTGCCCGGCCCCGTGTGTCTGGAGAAGGGACAGAACTACAGCATCCGCCTCAGCTTGCCCCGCTACTCCTCGGAGGGCGACGCGCACAGCCCGTACACCCTCATCGATTCGGTAGCTTTGCCGGCAGGGAGACGGATCCCCCCCGGACGGATCCTCACCTTTTTGTCTGGCGTAGCTGGTGTTGCTGCCCAGAGTGCAGCAACTGGACATGTTCGGTGGCGCGGAGGGCGAAGCGGCGTGGGACACCTTTGAGCGCTACCGCTGCCTGGAGAACAGCCAGAGTGTGGTCAAGAGCCCCACCACGGACATCTGTAACCACTACGTCTTCAGTGTCTCCGCGCTGCTGCACAAAGGAGCCCTGCGTAAGTCCGGCCGGCCCTCCGACGAGTCGCGCCTTCTTCCTCGGTCCGGTCCAAAGTGGCACGATCCTCGGCCTTTTTTTTTGTCTCCTTCCAGCATGCCAGTGCGAGCCGCAAGGCTCCGTCAGCGCCGTGTGCGAGCCCAGCGGAGGCCGGTGCCAATGTCGCCCCCGGGTCGTGGGCAGGACTTGCGACCGCTGCGCCCCCGGCACCTTCCTTTTGGGCCCCGCCGGATGCAGGCGTAGGTCTCGCCCCGCCGTGGGGGAGACGGCCGCTTCCGTTTGTCGCCGCCGCCGCAAGGTGTCCTTTCTCGCCACAGTCTGCGACTGCGACCCCCGGGGCTCAGAGGGCGCGCTCTGCCACCGGTCCACGGGACAGTGCGCGTGCGTCCCCGGGGCCACGGGCCGCCAGTGCACCCACTGCCGAGCCGGATTTTGGGGATTCCCCAATTGCCGGGCGTGCCGATGTAACGGGCGCAGCGAAGAGTGCCACCCCGAGACGGGAGAGTGTCGGGGCTGCCGAGATCTGACCGCCGGACATCACTGCGAGAGGTAGGAAAGGGTGCCGATGCCCCCCTGATCCCCTGCCGCCGGCTCGTGGGCTCATTGTCGCTCCTTGCAAAAGGTGTCGAGACGGCTACCACGGCGACCCGGGCTCCGGCGGCCACTGCCGACCGTGCGCGTGCCCCGACGGACCGGGCGGCGCGCGTCAGTTTGCCGACAGCTGCTACGCGGAGGCCGGGACCGGGCAGCTGCGGTGTGTTTGCGGCCCCGGCTACAAGGGTACGCTTTGGCACACTTTGGCACGCTTTGGCGCGCTTTGGAACTCCGACGAGCACTGCGGTCCTCCGGAGCCGCCATCCGCTCTCGGCCCGGCTCTCCCTCTGGCGACACACCGGAATCAAATCATCGGGATCAACGGCGTCAAGCTGCTGATGATCATTTGATTCAGGTGTGCTAGAGGAGGGAGGGAGGGACTAGAGGAAGTGAGGGAGGAGCTTAAGGAAGGGAGGGAGGGACTAGAGGAAGTGAGGGAGGAGCTTAAGGAAGGGAGGGAGGGACTAGAGGAAGTGAGGGAGGAGCTTAAGGAAGGGAGGGAGGGTTAGGCGGATATGGAAAGGAGCGCCGAGAGCGGATAGCGGCTCTCCGGGACACCGGCGGCGTTGGCCACCGCACCTGCTCCATTTGTGGAGCTCTCCGCAGAGACGTGGCGCTCTTCTCCTCCGCTCAGGTGCCCGCTGCGACCGGTGCGCCCCGGCTCACTTTGGCGAGCCGCTGGCGCCCGGCGGCCGCTGCTCGCCGTGCCGCTGCAACGGCAACATCGACGCGCACGACCCCGAGGCCTGCGACGTCCGCACGGGGGCCTGTCTCAAGTGTCTGCACCACACGGACGGCTCCGCCTGCCAGGACTGCAAAGCCGGTTACTACGGCACGGCGGAGACTCAGAGCTGCAGGAGTGAGTGGCCCCGTGTAGCATTTGGCACGGGGGGAGGGGGGCTCCTACGCCGTGGGACTTTGCTCTCAATCCGCCGGGGCGTCTCGTCGCAGGGTGCACGTGCCACGCGCCGGGCACGGCCCCGCACGCCTGTTCGTCGCCGGACCAGTGCCAGTGCGAGCGGCGCGACGGCCAGTGTCCGTGCCTGCCCAACGTGGTGGGCCGGGACTGCCGACGCTGCGCCGAGGACACGTGGGACATGACCGGCGGGACGGGTTGCCGGCCTTGCGACTGCCACGCCGTCCACTCCCACGGCTCCTCCTGCGACGAGGTGAGCGGCCAAGTGAAGTGTCAGAAATACATGACACACTCCCACGAAGCGGCGGCGGGCGAGACGCTCGTCGGTCAATGTCCACGCCCGTGTTTGCTTTGAACCCTATAGGTGACGGGGCGGTGCTCCTGTAAAGCCGGATTCGGTGGCAGGACCTGCCGAGAATGTAGGGAGCTCTTCTGGGGGGATCCGGAGGTCGAGTGTCACGGTACGCCAAATAGGAGCACGGGGCGGGAAGAGGCGGGGACGAGGCGGGGACGAGGCGGGACGAGGCGGGGTATAGTGGCTTCGTCTTGAACAAAGGCTCACTGTCGCCCCCCTAAGGGTCAAAGTGGTATCGTGTGAGAACGGAGGTCGGATTAGCTGCTGACTCCAGGAATGAGCTTGTGTTCCCAACTCATGAGAAGCAGATGTTCTCAAGAGTTCCCAGTCTTCTTCTCTTTTTTTGGCTCATCCCAGCAACGGCCACACCGCTCGGCGGGAATCCCTCACAATCGGCCGCTAAAACGTGTTCAAAGCACGGTCCTCTGCCGAGTGGCCAAATTCTTGAGTGGGGGAGACAGTGGTAGCTTCCGCAGTTGAGCGCCGTCAACTTTAAAGGCCAGCTTGTCTGTACTTTGTTGAGTGGGAGGAGCCTGGACTCCTGGCCAAAGCCTTCAATCGGGCAAACAAGCACAGGAGGAGGCAGCATTCCTTTGCAAACTTGGCATGTAACTAAGGGGCCCTTGGGGGCTTAGTCTGCTCCCCCCCATGTCATTGCCTCAGTTCGTCACCAGGTGAACCTTCATTTTTGTCCTCTTTTTGCCGCAGCTTGCGACTGCGACGCGCGTGGGATTTCCAGCGCGCAGTGCCATCGGGCCAGCGGACACTGCACCTGCGCGGAGGGCTTTTCGGGCCCCCGCTGCGACAAATGCGCCAGGGGCTACCGGGGGGACTTCCCGGACTGCCGGCCTTGCCACGGCTGCTTCGCCGACTGGGACGGGGTGGTCCGAGAGCTGGCCAACCAGACGCGGCGATTGGAGGCCGAGGCCGGCCGGATGCAGAGCGAGGGCGTGACGGCGCCGTACAAAGACTTGGTGGCCAGCTTGGACGGCAACATCCGGGCGCTGGGGGAAATCCTACAGGCAAACCCCGCCGCCGCCCAGCTGCGGGAGAACCAAGACCTGATGCATCGGATTGCGTGAGTGTGCAGACCCACGCACGGGCGCTCCGTCCTCCCGACGGGTCTTCGGACCCACCGGGGTGTCTTTTCCTCAGCGGCGTCACGTCCTACGTGGACGGCAAGCTCAACACCACGGGGGAGATCCTCCGGGTCCTTCGGGGCGACGCCGACGCCACCGACGGCGACCTGGACGAGCTGACGGAGCGGGCCGACGGGTTGGGGCGCCGTGTCCGGGAACTCGGGCGGCGGGTCTTTGATGCCAAGAACGCCAACTTGGAGGGTGCCCCATTTAAACCTCTCGCAACTTTTGGGTGTTTGTGCCGGACCTCGACGACTTCTGGAGATTGTTTTTCCTTTTCCAAAGGTGCCACGGACACCATCGCAGAGGCCAGCGAGGAATCGCTCCGGGCGGAAATCCGAGTCAACGCCTCGACCGCCGACCCGGGCAACGGCGTGCGACGGTCGGCGTGGCTCCGCCGGGCCACCGAGGACAAACTCAACGGCAGCCAGAGGGAGTTTGATCGCCGGCATCAGCGAAACGCGCAGAAAATAGACAAGCTCCACAAGGAGACCGACGAGCTCCGTTTGTCGTCGGCTCTGAGCCAGAAGGTGAGAGCCCACGGGCGCCGGCCATTTGCTCCCGACACCGGACGCTCACTCTGCGTGGGCGCAGGTCTGCGGCGACGCCGGGGGCGACGCCGGGGGCGACGCCGGGGGCCTCCACTGCCCGGGCTCTTCTTGCGGCGGATTGGGCTGCGCCGCGCGCTGTGGCGGAGAAGGGTGCCAAGGCGTCGTGGCCGCCTCCCAGGGGGCCCTCCGCTCGGCCAGACGACTGGACGGGGCCATCCTGGCCGCCGCCGAGCAAGCCGACCAGCTCTCCAGAATGGCCAGTGGACGCCTCTGCCGCCGGCCCGTCGCCTTGGCCCGTCGCCTCGGCCCGGACTCTTGGCGACGCGTGGACTGCCTTTCAGGTGTGGGGGGCCGGCAACGGCGCCGGGGAGGCCACGGTCCACGCTCGCCAGGTGCTGATCAGATCCAACCGGAGCAAAGAGCGAGTGGAGCAGAGCAACGAGCGACTGCGACGCCTCATCCGAGACATGAGGGACCTGCTGACGGGTAAGGGGGGCGCCGCCCGCCGGGCCGGAGATGGACCCCGCCCGCCGACGCCTTTGCTCCGCCGCGCAGACGACAAGGTCAACGCGTCCGTGGTGGAGGCGGTGGCCGACCACGTCTTGGCGCTGGAGATGCCCACCTCGGCGGAGAAGCTGCGGGAGCTCACCGCCGAGATCGGGGAGAGGGTCCGCGCCCTGACCCACGTGGAGAGCATCCTCAGCCGGAGCGCCGACGACGTGAAGGCGGCCGAGGAGCTGTCCGAGCGGGCCCGGCTCGCCAAGTGAGAAGGGTCGTCGGGGGGGGGGGGGGCGGCGGCTTCTGGCCGGGCGGCGGCTTCTGGCCGGGGCGCAAATGGGAACTCGCTCTGGTCCCTCAGCGGAGAGGCGGGAGACCTGATGGAACGATCCCTCGCGGTGAAGACGGCTCTCGACCAGACGGAGCGGGCGCGGGCCCTGGCCGCCGACGCCGTCCGATTGGCCCACAACAACACGGAGGGAACGGAGGATTTGTTACTTTCCGTGAGTGGCTTAGGCTCAGGATAGGCCGCTCGGGTGGCAAAAGCATTCCACAAAGGGCCAAGGGCGGGCGGCAAAAGCCGCGTCCGCTCGGCCCTCTCCGGGAGGAGACCCATGGGTCGGGGCGTGGCTAAGGTCCGAGCGTTTCAGGCCGACTCGGAGACGGCGGAGTCAGAGCTGCGCCTGGGCAACGCCACGGGTCGCTTGCTGCGGCTGGAGCGCCGGGCGGGCCTCCTCGGGCACGACCGGCTGGAAGCCGACGGCCTGGCGGAGACGGCCCGGCGCGCCGGCCGGCGGGCCGAGAGGGACGCCGAGGAAGCCCGACAGGTGGCGCCCGATACACGCCGCTCGGGTACTCCGTCTCTCCCGCCGGAGCCTGACCCTTGTCCCGCGCCCGCCAAGGAGTTGGACTCGGAGGTCAAGAACAGAGTGGAGGAGGCGGAGGACTTGATGGAGGACAAGGGGGAGTCGGTGCTCCGGGCCAGGAATCGAGCCGACCAGCTGCGGCGGGAGGCCGGCCAGCTGCTGGCCGAGAGTAGCGGCAAGCTGCAGAGGCTGCGAGGTGAGCGGAGGGAGGGTGGCCCCGGGGGCGTGGCCACTGGCCGGTGGCGGGGGGGGGGGCGTGACGGCATGCCGCTTTTGCTGCTTCCAGAGCTGGAGATCTCCTACGAGGCCAACCAGAAGATCCTCCACGCCAAAGCGGCGGAGCTGGCCCAGTTGGAGGAAGCCGCCCGCCGCGCCCTGGACGACATCAGCCATAAGGTCATGCTGTACAGCACCTGCCAGTGAGGAAGGAGGAGGAGGAAGAGGAGGAAGATACCAGCGTGGCGGCAACAGCAGCAGCGATGACGCTTTTCTGCTTTGGGACATTTTGACCACTACACGCCAAACGGACCTGGCGCACCAAAACCAAAGTGTCAGAAATACACGACACACTCACTACGTGCTAGTTGTATTGAGCACTGGTGGAGTATTTTACACGACAAAACATTCATTGGTTTGACATCTAATTGTCATTTGAAAAGCTTTGGGGAAGTGAGATTTCAACCCACAGCACTCGTTTAACTTTGGTATATCTAACCTCCAATTTTCTTAACATGGCCGACTAGGCCGAGAGGAATGACCAATGATTCTCTGAGTCCCTTGTCCTCTAATATTTGTTTAAGGAATCCTATTTAACCAAACTTTGATGCAAATATATATATATATACTAAAGATGTGCTTACAGTCAATCACTGGGATGATTTTGTTTTTCAAATAATAAAGCAGCTCGACCCACATACACACTTTAGCAGCAGTGTTTATTCCTGTAAAATAGACGATAGAAAAAGAAATAAGCTCCAGGTCAACATGGCGCACTGCAAAGGAAAGGAGGAAGGAAGAAGCGCGGTGCCACAGAGAAGAAGGGGGCACCGGATGAAAAGCCAATGGAGACAATGCAAGTCTCCTTCCTATCTGCGGTTGCCGGGACAGCGGGGAGGCGGGGCCCCTTCCTCGGCCGCCCAAGCGGGCGCCGGGGTCAGCAGGCCGCCGTGCAGTTGCTCGTTGACGCGGAGCCGGCAGCCGTCGCGCAGCATGCGCAGCGCCACGCGGGCGATGTTGCGCGAGTCGTCCAGGCCCGAGTGGGGGCGCCCCTCGTACTGCAGGCCCAGCTTGGCCAGCATGGTGCTCAGCTTGATCTGGCTGTGGGGGACCTTTTGGCGAGGGACACAGCACAGCGCGTGTTACCGACTTCCAGTCAGAAGCAAGCAACGCCCGCGCCCTACACCTATTGTCAGAGTGGGACGGAGCGCCCGACAACTGAGGTCGTGTCTCTCGGCGAGGCTGCCGTTTCATTTACACGGCGGTCGGCACTGATTTGGAATCTTAGCCAACGGAGTATAAGTAGACCGAGGGGGACTCAAATGGACTCGGTGACTTTTATCAGCCACACGTCTCCCTCTGGTGGCCGTTAGCCGAAGCGCAAGGCAAGGCTTCGGATTGGGGGCCGCAAAAAGCACCACCAAAAAGCCATGCGGAAGAGTGGGAGTGGAGTGCACTCATTTGGATGAAGAAATGTCGACCCGGGCAGCCGTCGGTCGTGATATACGCGTCAAAAATGAACCTGGAGCCTTTTTTTTTAAGAGAGCAAGAGATGGATAGACATGTCCATTCTCTTCTATGTCATGGATGTCAGTAGACCAAAAGAATGGCGAAATGATTTCTTTGTAGATTCAACTCAAGTCAGCCTCCAATGGACAATATTTAACTTTAAGGAAGGCCTTATTTCATCTGGTCTTAAAAATGGAATGGCCACAAGAAGTCGCCCGGTTGACGGTTCAAAAAGAAGAAGCCAAAAGTCAAACCTTGTAAAAGTTCCTGTAGGCTTTGCGTATGTTGATCCACCTCCTGGCAAACGCCGGGTAGCGGATCTGGCTGAGGCAACATTGCATGTTGAGAAACTTGCTCATGTCCCAGGCGCTGCACGTGACCGGAAATACCAAAAAAAAAATATATACAACAATCAGGATGTGAAGAGTTGGAAGATGGGAGACATCATTAAGATGGTGGTGGTGGTGGTGGTAGTGCCAGGGTGGGAAGGGTTAGGGTCAGGGGGCTTGGCGGTGCCACAACGTTACCATTATGTCTGAAAAAAAGTCAAAGTGTGCCACTCACCCGTCTGTGAGAAAAGTGTATTTGTAACGGGTGCCCAGCTCCTTCTCCTCCAGCCACTTCACCGCCTGCTTGAGGACCAGCGGAAAAGGCTGGGCCGCATTCACCGTTTCCTGCCAAAAACAGAGAAAGACAAGTGCAATCACTGGGATGTCATTCATCCATTCATTCATTCATTTCAACGCTCCAGCCTCCCGTCCAAAAGCAAACTAAAGGCACCTGCGTTATTCCCGTGAGCTTGACGCAGAAGTCGGACAGTTTGGAGCACAGTTCCGGTTTGACGTACTCCCGGAAAGTCCCCGCCTGAGGACAAAAAGAAAAAAAGGGCTCGGGTAGCCGGTCGGGCGCTGGCCCATTGGGATTTGGGGGGCCGGTTGGGATTTGGGGGCCGATCGGGATTTGGGGGGCCGATCGGGATCTGGGGGGCGATTCCTCTCTTACAATCTCCAAAGTCCGCGTGTTGATCAGCACCATAGGGAACTCGATGATTTCGTGCACAAAGTCCCGCGGGTTGTCCTCCTCGCACGTGGCCTCAAAGTCCACCACGCAGATGTAGTCGTAGCAGGCGTCCGCCTGCTGCCCGTCGTCGGCCGTCGCCACCGCCAATTTCTGCTTCTTGTAGTGGCTCTTCAGTCGCTTCTTCATCACGTCCTTGACGCCTCTGCGTTGACAAAACACGGCGATTCCAGCGGGCGTGTGCGTCCGGTGGCTGGCTGGCCCGATGGCTGGCTGGCCCCGCTGGCCCCGCTGGCCCCTACCTGGTGTCCAGCTTCAGCTGAGATAGCTTGAGACGCAGCTCCTCCTTGGACATGCGGTTGATCTGACCGTTGGCCAAGGAGATCTCCTTGTACACGGCGTGGCTGAAGTCACTGTTAGACGCCCGGGGAGCATCTTCCTTTTCTTTGGGACATACGGTGCTGTCCTCTTTCAACTGAGAAACAATAACAAGGCCGGGCCATTAGCGTTAATACAAGTATCACATCGTGAAACTAGCCTAACCAGGGAAATGACTGGCTTTTCTCCTCATGTACATTTCTTCTACAAATCTTGATCCTCTCATCATTTAGCTGCTAAGAAGCTGACGTGGGGCTATTTTTTTGTTTACCTATGGACTGAGATAAAAGCACAGAAAGCACGAATCTCGGTCCCATGTTTCACCAAGTGGTCCGGTCTCATAGCTTTGACAACTTGTGACAGGAAAAATGGATTTTCCAAGGCTGGAAACACGGAGAAAGAAGCGCAAAATACCTTGTTGTCATCGTCTCCGTTTGACACGTTTACGTTGCCGTCCGCGCTGTGAATATTTTCCTTGTGGTCGTCCATTTAACTCGATCCAAATGTACAAGGAGCTAATTTAGCCTCGTCGCGCTAACAGGGAGCGCTACCAAACATCGGAAGAGATTAAAGGCGCCCTCCGAGTTTGAAACGTACTATCGTCACTTGTAATAGCACAATGTCAAATATTGTAATACTTCAGTCTGCATTAAATGTCGCAAAAAAAGGTCGTTGTCAAGATCGGGAGACTGATATTAGCAGTTACACAGCATGAATGATTTTTCTTTCAACTTTTCAACCTCGACTTCCGCTTGAGTGTTAGAGCAAATGAAAATGAACAGCGCTACCCTGTGGTCGGGTGGACAAACTGTCGCTCATTTCCTTCCTCCAGATATACATACAGTGAGTGCACAGTACATACATACTTGCCCAGTTGGAGACAATCGAGCGAGCGAGTGATGTCATTTGATTTCACTCCCCAGTGATGCTTTGGAGAGCATTTCATAAAATACAACAGATGAATGACTTTTACATCTTTTATTTATTTATGTATTACAAAAAACATGGTCCAGAGTATCACGGGAGACAAAAGCTTAAAAATGTGTGACAGTTTTCAAAATGAAGAAAAGAAAAATAGATCTTTTTTTTTCTCATGGTCTATAGAATTGTCTGTGATATCTGGTTCAAGCTCTACGGTTAACACCTAACAGCCCGATACGTACATAATGCTGCATTCGGGTCACAGTGAAGACCACAGGACGTTTCCACTCCTGTTTTTAAGTGGTGAAGGCCACTTGGGAACGGTGAAGCATCACCATTGAACTACCGTCATGTTCCGTGTTGTAGATTCCTCAGGGGAATAGTACAAGAAGAAGAAGAAGAAGAAGAAGAAGAAAAAAACAAGCCGAAACAATAGATTTTGTGGCAGTCAGGAACACTTTCAACTTTAAGTGCTGAAGTCCGCAGGAACACAACTCAAAATGTGACAAAAGGCAGTTGAGGGCAGGTTTCCCTTTTTTTTTCTCTTCCCTCGATTCACCCTAGGTCCCTAGCCGGGACCGCAGCGCGTCCGTCCGTCCGTCAGTCAGTGCGGCAAGAGGCGTCGCTCCAGCGCGCACTGCAAGTGTTCCCAGTTCTTGCACAGCAGCGCCAGGAGGGACACGCCCACGCAGGTCAGCGCCAAGCGCAGGCGGCTGCGCAGGAGCGGGGCGGCGAACTTGGCCGCCGTGGACACGCACACCAGGATGACGGTGGCAAAGGCCAGCATGATGTTGATGCACTTGCCCAGCAGCACCTTGGCGTCGCCGTTCTCCAGCTGCGCCGTCTGCTGCTGCTGCTGCTGCAGCTCCAGCTTGGCCACGCGCGTCTGGCACGACTCCAGCACCTCCTGCAGGCATATGGAGGTGTCAAATTTGGCTTTAAGGGGAGCCGTCGAGCCGGCGGCGCCTCACCTGGATGTCCCTGGCCCTCTCGTAGGCCTGGTAGGCCACCTTCTCCTCCACGCTGGCCAGCTCTTGCTTCAGATTGCCCGTCTCGTGCTGGTGGAGCTCCGTCAGGTCGTTGAGCTGCTCTTCCAGGCGCTCGTACCTGAAACGCGGAAAAGGCTGAGGAAAGGGGGAGCACTCGGGAGCGACGGCGAGCCGCGCCGTCGCTCACCTGTAGCGCTCCTCCTGCAGCACTTGGGTGAAGTATCCGTAGTCTCGCCTGAAGTGCACTTCCAGCGCCCGGATGTCGTCGCCCAGGCGGGTCTGCGCCTCCCGGACGCGGCGAAGCGTCTCCGGGACTTCTGGCAGCCGGCCGCCGGCGGCGGCGGGGTTGCCGTCGGAGTCCACGGAGGCCGAGGTCCCCGTGGAGCACTCGTCGTCGCTGTGGTACTTGGCGGCCTTGGCCACGGCGGTGGCGCTCCCGCTCAGGCCCCGCCCGCTCAGGCCCCGCCCGCCCGCCTGGCCCCGCAGCCCCGAGCCGGCGTCCATGCCCTTGAGCTGCGCGATGTTGTCGGCGCTGCCGTACTTGTTCCGGATGAGGTTGGCCAGGCCCCGCGACTTGTTGAAGAAGAAGGGAGTGGAGAGCGAGACGCCCGGCCCCGCCGTCTTGACTTTGTCCGGCGCCGGGTGGCGGGCGGGGGCGCCCTCCTCGGGGTGGGCCCCCGCCTGGGCGGCGCCCTCCCGGTGGCCGGCGGGCTTGCCGTTGGGCTGGCTCTCCCTGGCGCGGCGGTGGTAGCGCTCCAGCTTCCTTTGCAGCTTGGCCACCGAGTGCGCCGACTTTTGGTTCTTCTTCTCAAACACGTGACGGATGCGCAGCACCTGGGTGGGGAGGCGTCAGCGGTACGGGCCAATGGAGTGAGCCCCAAATGGAGTCAGCCCGACCTGTGCCCCAACGGAGCCCCCATTGAGCCCCACGTTTCATCTCCACCTGTTGCTTGTCGGCATTGTTGACCAGCTTGAGGTACTCGGCCACGTTCTGGTCCCGCGCCGCCTGCTCCACTTTGATCTGCTCCGTCACCTAAGAGGGCAGGCGGGACCCTTTGTCAACATTGTCCAGGCTGGCCACGGCCAATATCAGACGTCTGCGGAAGGCCATTTCTTGGGATTCCAGCTTGCCGCTGGGAAAGCCGGCCCGGGAATCGGTGATGACGGTCAGACGACCGCGTCGGCGGCGGCGGCGGCGGCAGCGGCGGCGTCACATTGGACCCGGGCTCTCACCTTGAGTATCTTCTGTTGCAGGCCGTCGATGCCCAGCGCCCCCTTGTTGAAATCCAGACCCACGCCATCCACGGCGTCCAAGTTGGAGTCGGAGCCGCCGCGCCGCATGGGCGCCGTGACTCCCAGGACGTGGCGGCCGCTACCATCCGCCTGCGTGGGTGGGAACACGTTGGACAAAAGTCAGGAGTTGAAAGCGGACAAGAAATACATTCCGTTCATGGATTCTATATACGCATGTTGCGCGCTTTCAAACGTGTCTCGATCCGTGCGTCTTTTGCTCGGAAATAGACCAGAGGCGGCGCCGCTTTCCACGAGCTGTCCACGAGCAATACGTCGAAATACTGGACAGAGACGTCTTACATTCCAAAGGCCCCAAATGTTGACGTGAAGGCGCTCATTGAAATACTAGACAGTGAGCACACAAGTGGAATGAATATACCTAGCGTCAGCGGGCTGCATTGCTTGACCTTTGCCGTCCTCTTATCTTGCCGACCGCTCCCGGGATAAATAAAAAAAAAAAATGGAATTTGAGCGCTGAAGCGCCGCGGGCTTTAACGCGGCACACCGTGGAAATAAAAGAAAGAAAGAACCACGCCAAGCGGTCCAAACAAAGCCTCAACAAAGGGGGGAGGGGACATACGGCAGAAGCCGTGCTCCAAATGAACAACTCCAAACCACAACTACATTTAAATTCATAGCACGTGTGCACCAAAACACCAGGAAAAAGGACGGCGGAAGGTGAAAAAAGCCCCCTGGAACAAAAAAAACAAAAACAAAATCAAAACAGAAAGTCATGTTTGTTGCGCCGTGACGCAGAGTCCATCAATCTACGTCAATCCGGAGACAATTGTGGCCGGTGATCAAGTAAAAAAATTAAAAAGAAATGGTGGCCACACACAAAAACAGCTCATGTGACAACATACAAAATGCTGTCATTAAACAACAATCCTTTCTTTTTGCTTGGACGAAAAAAATAAAGTAATAATGCAACCAAAAAAAAAAAAAAATGTAATCCCTCCTCTCGTAAATCCCGACAATTTAATCTCGGAAAGATTACGAGGCAACCCGAGCTTCATTTTTTTTCCCTTTTTTTGGGGGGGGGGACGCTGAGTCGGCATGCACTTTTGAGCACGCAAACATTGTCAGGTGTTTGAAAATATTACACGACTCCAAAACTAAAAAGTACACGCATTTGCAGAGCTGTTGGCTTCCTGAAAAATGGTGTACTTAAAGCTATTTCAGCCTCAAATCCAAATTCCAAAG
Organism: Stigmatopora nigra; assembly: GCF_051989575.1. NCBI lineage: Eukaryota > Metazoa > Chordata > Actinopteri > Syngnathiformes > Syngnathidae > Stigmatopora > Stigmatopora nigra. The sequence goes on from NC_135530.1 coordinate 107,093, forward strand.
TCCATAAATATGAGCATCAAATCAAAATACAAACAAAACAAACAAAAAAATTTACCAAAAAGCTATTTTGCCAAAAAAACAGTTGATTCTAAGTCCAGGCATCAGACTGGAAATGACTCATAAAGTAGGCTAGAAAGCAACTTTGTGGGTGAGTGAAATAGGAGCATCTGATCTATTCTATCTTATTTATTTGCTGCCCTTGAAATAGAAATGACACTGCTCTCTTTTCTTTGGAAGAATAATGATACCCAAAATGCTTTTGGATTAGGCAAGGGGGAAGCAAAAAATTGGACTTTACGCTGGTCTAGAGATGCTTCCAAAAGTGCCTCCTTTCCACCATTTGTGTGCTATTTCCATAATCCCATCCAGGACATTTAGAGATCAAACTAAAGACATGTGTTTCCCTCTGCCACTGTATCAGCCGACCAATGTCTCTGTGTGGATCATTTTAACGGGCAGCGTATTTGCGGCCCATTTAATCCGCAGCGCGTTACTCGCACACCCTGGCAGCGGTGTGTGCGTGCGTGCGCGCGTCTACGGACGTCAGGATTAGCCCACACGATCTGGCTAATCCGTCGGCATCGAACCGGCGCACACTTGCCGCGTGGCGTCGGGATGGGGGGGGGGGGTCTGCGGTCGCCGAGACGCCCGCTAGTAGGCCAACGCCGTCTACTGGCTCCCTTTTGTGGGCGGGGCGAGCGTAGGAGCGAGCTCCGTCCAAAAGACCACGCGCTTGTCCAAAAGCCACAAATGACCACCGTCAAAGTCATAGTAAACCTTCCAATCGACTCCCTCCCAAATGGCCAACGGATCCCGTGGATTTCAGCAAAATACACAAACATCTTTTGGACTCCATTTCTTTCAAAGGAAAGGCAAGCCGTCACATTTTCCAGCGTCTGCCGTGGACGAGCGGGCAGACGCCGGGCAGACGCCGGGGCGACTCCGGGCCAGTCCCGGCCAGTCCCGACCAGTCCCCGGGCGCTCTGTGACAAGCGAGGGAGGCCTTGGGAGTCGACCAACCAGGCGGAAGGAAGGAAGACCGCTTCCCGATGCCGTAATTGGGCTTTTGCTGGAAATGTCAAAGGGAACCCGCGGCCCCCCCCCCACCCGAACGTGACGGAGCGTTAACGATAGCGCGGAGGGGAGGACGGGGGAGCAAAATAACGGCCATAGAGATGCTTATCGGAAAGCAATGGCGTCCAAACAAAGACGATTGGAGGGATGGAGCACTTGGGAACTGTGGCCCCCCCCTGCGACCATGTATACATGGCGTGACCTTTAAAGGTCGCAAAGGCAAAAGCAAAAGAGTGCTACGGCTCGGTGACGCGGGCCCTCAAAGCACGAGCACAACATCCACCTGAGGGTGGGGGAAGGCTCCAAATTAGGGCAAAGAAAGAGTTTGTCCCGAACATGCACCGGACAAACCCGTTCTGCCTGGCTTGCGTGCTTTGCGTGCTTTGCTTTTGATGATTCGTGCTTAGCGTGAAAGCAAGTCAAGTTCCAACATTAACCTCTGCCACCTCCCAAGGGGTTTTTATTGAGTATTTCCCATTTGGGCCACTTTCCCTTCAAGAAAACGCCCCTCCACCTCTGGGGTGCTCCATTTAGGGCAAAGGAAAGTAGTACGTACATGGCGATGCATTTTTTTGAAGGCAAAGCTTTCGTAAGAATGCTGTTGTCAAGTGGGCGACGACTTACCTGAATTGTTTGCATCAACGTGGCACTAACACACGCGCAAATGCCAATAGCCCGCGTGGGGCTGGAATCAACTGTTGCATTGCGTTCGACGGGCAAGTGACAGTGAACCCCGCATACATCCAAAAAAAAAGAAAAAGAAAGAAAGAAAGAAAGAAAGAAAGATGTTTACCATGTTGGCGTCGATGGCTTGGCCGCGCCGCGCCTTGCGCTAAACTTTTCCCCAAAGTAGTTCTGCTGGTTCCGGGCATCGTCGGTTCGTCTCTTCCTCTGTTCCTCTGTTCGTCTGGACTTCAAATTGTACGTCCTACTTTTCGGCTTTCAATAGCTCCGACGGAGGGGGGACGACGAAAGAAAAGCATCTCGGCAGACTGCAAATCCCGCTCGGCGAACTCGTCATCCAGACGCGACACCACATCGATTAGCACCGCCCGTTCGTCCGCTGAAAACTTCACCTGGAAACGGCCGCCCGTCCGTCCGTCAGCCAGGAAGCCCCGGCACCGGGAACGATTTGAAGCCGCCTGCAACACTTCGAAACCCGGATGGAAGAAACAAACTCCGCCCGCCGCGTCATGGCCAGGGGGAGGGGGGGGGGGGGGGGCGTGGTGGGAAGACACGGGGCGTGGCTGCTTCCAATCGTCAGCGTCATCGACTCAATTCAAGCTGATACCTGTGCAAAAAGACATCACTTGTGATGGGTGTCCAAGGCAAGGCGCGGGGCCCAAATATGGCCCGTCCATGTCCTTTTATCAGGCCCGCCACTCCTGTGTGGATTCGACGTCCACCTCCGTCCGTGGCACTCAAACATAATCCTTCGGCAACAAACAATTGCAGAGTGTGGAGGGGGAAAAAAGCATGAAAAAGGCAAGTGCATCCACGTTTACTACTTTTTTTTATTTCACCCTTGCCAATGGTTTTCTCAAGTGAGCCTAACAACGGCAAAAGTCATCAGCGCGCCGGGTGTAACGCGATCTTGCCATCTTAATTATTCATCAGGTCAGATCGTTTCAGCACGTCCAGCGTCGGCGGAGTCACGGGCAAACTTTGCTCCCGAGTAGGCAGGCGGCGTTCAAAACGCGGCCGAGGCCCCCGGCGCCGTTCCCGAGTCGGGACGGATGAAAAAATTTGCACCCCCGCCCGCCCCTCCCACATGTTTGTGTGTGTGTGTTGATTGACGCCCCCAGCTCCGATCGATACTAATAACTTTCGACGCTTCCAGTCCATTTGGGCCGCGTGATCGATGAGCGGGATGTGGGTGCGCGTGCGCCAAACACCGACGTTTCACGCTCATATCCGATGGGAACGTGGTGAGCACCGCCACGCCAGGCGTGCGTCGGGAGCCGCCCGCCCCCCCAGATGGAAGCGGCCATTGTTCTCCTTGCGTTTGTTTGCCTTCCTGGAGGACTTCCCATTTCACTTCCCGTCTCCCACCGACCACAATTTCAGGCCCGGACTTTGAAGACGGACGGGCCTGCCCGGAGGCCAGGAGCGACGAGACGTCGTGGGCCTGTCCGGAAGCGGGGATGACCGGGAATGCGCCAAGGGGGGGCCACCGACCGGGCTTAAGCGCACATCTAAAACAGGTGGCGATGGATGGACGGACGTGACGGCGACGGGGAAATAACCCAGAGTAACGGCAGGCAGGCAGAGCTCCAAAAGGCCACAAAAGCCAACGCGCCAGCGAGCTGACATCATAAACGCGGCGCGGCGCGGGGAGCGCCCGACCTTTGTCTCGCTCCAGAGTTTGCTGTGAAAGGACAACCAACTGGCGCCAGCAAAGGCCTTCGCTGTCATCAAAAGAATCCCTTCCCTTTGGTTCCGACAAAAGGGCGTCTGGGAAATATGGTAATGTGGCGCTCGGGTCTGGCAAAAGCCTTCACTGGCCACGGAAGGCGGCGTAAGCGCCACACTCTTATTTTGAGCCGCAATATGAAAGCTGCCATGGGAGCAATCATAATGTGTGTCAAATGGACGGGGACACAGTCTGGTCGCCAGGGTGACAAAATGGAGCGTGCGTCTGGGCTTGGATGCCGTGGGCGTGTCCAATCGGCGTGACCGACGCTAATTGACGACGTGCTTGGCCGGGGTCGGGGGGCGGGCCCGGCCCACCCATTGCCGCGCAAAAAGGAAAACAAATGGATGCTGTCATTTTCCTTTGCCGGTGGGCCGGAGTGGCGCATCAGGGGAAATGCCCCATTAGGCCGCCGCAGTGACCCAAAAACACCATTCATCTCAATAGGTGCATTATTGTCAGAAAAAAAAATATCGTATATATTCACCTCCAAAGAACTAATAGGACTGCAACGCCAGTTTTTTTTCAAGTCATTTTAATGAAAAAAGTACATTTACAAGCAGTTGTGGGTGGGAGGGGACAAAGTCTTATATGGTGATCATCAATCTACGGGCGGGGGACAAAAAGCAAACCAGTTAACTAGCACGGAAACACTTTGTAGTTCAACGGGCTGGAAGAGGAGGAAATGAATGACTTGGGAAGATTTGCGTTTTTCCCCAAAGGAAAGGGAACATCAAGTATCATATCAAAAATATATATCATGGATCTATGACGCTACACAAAAAGAGAGGACGCACACATACAATAGTCAAATATGTACAAGTTGTATGTATGGATGTCCATTTTGGAAAATTCTTTATATACACACGACCACTTTCTTGGAGTTGAACCCCGAAGAAAAAAGGGAGACCATCCGCTGGGGTGTGGCCATTTTTTTTCGTGACATATTGGGCGTCACCGCGCCGACGTTCCTGCGACACGGAATAAAAGGAGGGGGGGGGAAACGTGTCAGATCACTCGAGTCGGTCCCATTCAATCCATGGCAAAGAGTTTCAGGCCACTCACTTTTTTTTTTTTTTTTTTTTTCGGGACCTCCGGCGCTTAGTGTCGCTGGACTTTGGAGTTTTTGCCGTTTCCGCAGTCCTCGTAGTGACGCTTGCTGCCGGTTGGCGCGCCGCCCGAGTGCTGCTCCGGCCCTGGCGAGGAAAAAAAATACACAAAACTAATTGAGAATCACGTGGCTCAGCACAAAGCGTCTTTTCGGCCTTCATTTTGCAAGCGGCCATTGACCTTTGTGCAGCGCGGGACTCTGCCGGTTGTCGCCTTGAGGGAAGCATATCATACTGGAGCTAACGTAGCCTGGAAGGAGAAAGCGCCGTCAGCTTTGCCATCCCGGGCGCCTTTAGCATTGCGATGTACCTTGCTGATGTGTGGACACGCCGCCATGGGCGTCTCCCTGCAGGTACATCACGGTACCGTCGGCGCCGTTTCCGCCGTTGGCGCCCTGCCAATCCGCCTGGATCACGGGATAGCCTGAGCGGAAAGGACGCACTTTGTAACTTTGGACGTTTCTGTGTGGAGTTTGCTTGTTCCCAAAAACAGGCTAGCTAGGCTAATTGATCTCTCTAAAGCAGGGCCAACTTAAATATAGTAAAGAAGAGGGCCACGCCTGCTTTGGTTTCAACTTTGAAAGAGGAACGCTTTCCACAATACTAAGTGTCCTGCGAGTGCAATCAGTGGATTGGCTTCAGGTGGTGCTCATTTCAGCCCAACCCCCGCTCCCTCAACTTTCCCTGGAAGCAGCCAGCACAGCCCAGGGGAATGGCTTCTTCCCTGGTCACCAAAGCCCAGCCAGCCACGTTGGCCCAACCCCCGCCCATTCGACTTTTATCTGCGTCGCTCGGCGCCGGATGACTCGGAGCAAAAAGCTGCACCCAAATTGGCCTCCCCCGACCCAGTGTCGCCAGTTCAAGACACTTTTTTTGGCCACCTATTTCAAATGTTGCACCTATTTCAATTGTTGCCAATCTAAGCACAGACTTTTGACCATTTGACTCACCGGAAGACGCGGCGGCGCTCGTATCGCCGGGACCTTCGCCAGAGTATCCCACCACGTCCGAAGGGGGCTTATTGTTTCCCACGGCGGCGGCGGCGGGGGTGGCGGGAACGGACGCCAGGAGACCTTGAGGACGCGCGTGAATGACGGCAAGGCCGTTAGGTCGCTGGATGGAACATCCGACGGCAGATGGGATAAATCTGGCCCTATTGAGGGTGGGGTGGGGGGGGCTTTTGTATGGCGGCTCACTCACCCAGGCCTCTGTAGCAGGACAGCTGCTGGTAGATCTGCTTCATGCGCTCGATGTTGAGGCGACTGGCCTCGGCGTGGTGCACCATGGGCTTGGGGTAGTGCACGCCCACGATGCAGCGCGCCGCCTTCTGCGCCGCCTCGGGCGCGTTCCACGGCTCGTAGATGTACTTGGCCGGGAAGCCGCGCAGCACGGGCAGGTAGCGGCGGATGTAGTCGCCGTTGGGGTCGGTGCGCCGGCCAAACACCACCGGGCAGTAGCAGTGGAAGAACTGCTGGAAGAAGGAGCTGCACGACAGCCACATCCAGCTGCCGGCGTTCACGCTCCAGTCGGCGTCCAGGAGGAGTTCCTCGAACACCTGCGGAAGATGGAAACCCGTTAAGAGGACCGGGGGGTGGGGTTGTGGGAGAAGGAAAGGAGAAATGCCAGCTCTCCAAGCCAGAAGTGCCCCGAAATGACTCCCCGGCGAGCAAAGGCCACAGCCCCCCCCCCCCATCCCCCACGGGGGCGCCCACCTTCATGCCCTCCTCCCAGCTGATCCACAGATCTCCACGCGTCAGGAAGCAGGCCACGGCGTGGCGGGCCAAGTGGTGGATCCATCCCTCCTGCCGCAGCTGCGTCATGATGGCGTCGATCCAGGGGAAGCCGGTGCGCCCCTCGGCCCACTTGGCCAGCGCCTCGGCGTTGCGGTCCCAGGGGATCTGCACGCAGATGGGGTTGCTCTCCATCTTGTCGAAGCACGGGTTGTTGGTGGCCGCCGTGTAGAAGAACTCGCGCCACAGCAGCTGGCCGTACAGCGACAGCGGCGGGGAGCTGTTCTTCTTCACCTGGGGAGCAAAAAAGCCAGGCGCTTTCCACACGGCCCCCCTCCTCCTGCGGCCGGAGAGGGGGCCGCCGGCCGGCCGGCCGGCCGGCCGGGGAGGGGGTCGGACGCTACCTTCCGGTAGAGATCGGTCAGCTTGAAGTAGAAGAGGCGAGAGGAGAGGCATCCGAAGCGCAGGTAGGGGCTGAGGCCGGTGGGGCTGGCCAGCAGGGAATTGGCGTTCATGCGCGGACGCTCAAAGTTGGCCACCCAAGCCTGCGGACCACCACACCGAGAACCGGGTCAACGGGGGCTCCGGGGAAAGCTAAGCTCTCCGGACGGGTGCCCCGGGTCTCCGGACGACACCCACCTTTCTCTCCAGGTGGCGCTCCAGCCGCGTCAGGGCTTCCGACTCGCCACCGGGCCACACGGCCGAAGACAAGCCCTCGGTATCGAAACCTGCCGGGCGGGGGGAAGCGAAAGGTGAGTGCTTGCGCCACGCTAAATACAAGTGGCGGCCTCCGGGGCTTGGCCGTGGGCCTCCGCTCACCCAGCTCCTCCAGGGACGGCACCCCGAATTTGTCGTCGTGGTCGTCGGAGAGCGGCGTGGCGCACTTGCCCATCACGTCGGCGGTGATGAACTCGGCGGGCACCTCCACCGCCTCCATGCGGCTGATCAGGGTCTGGAAGCGCTTGTAGGTGAGCGGCGACTGGCCGCCGTTCAGCTCGATGATCCTGAAGGCGGGAGGGACGGGAGTTGAGCCGCGCTCCGTCCGCCGAGGGGCCGGCCGGCCCGCTTCCTTCCGTTCGTCGGTCGGCTTACTTGTCGAGGTCGTAGAGGGTGTGCGATATGCGCACCGTCACCTCCACGCCGGCCTCCGAGGCCAGCTTCTTGATGGCGGCGTCGCGCTCCTTGCCGAAGGGCTCCGAGTCGTACTCGTAAGACAGGCGGGAAATGTTCCACTCCTGGAGAGACGCAATACCGGGCGTATGACGGGGGTGTTCACAAAACAAACGGGAAAAAAATCCAAACAAAACCTACCTTAAAGAGTCTGGGAAAGACATCGGTGGGCTGGCCCCGGATCACAAAAAGACGAGAGTTGAGCTTGCGGAGGTTGGAGTCCAAGTCCTCCAGACTTTGCAAGAGAAACCTACACAGAGGATGACAACGTTGGCTTCTCTCCCAGTCTCCTTTAGAAGCTTCCCCTATGGTTGCCACGGCAACAGCCCCCGCTCCTAACCCTGGCCAAAACAACAACTGTTTGATTCAGTGGAAAAGTTGTGCACCGCCGGCCCCTTTGGGATTAGCTTTCGCCGTACTTTGCTGGAGTTCAATTATTCAAGGGGGGAGGGGGTGATGGTCTAGAATTGGGTCACGGGAGGAGGTATAAGGGTTCTACTAACACACTGACCCGCCTGTGTCCCGCCGGGGGTCCACCTTTGCCGAGACATACCATCAATTCAAGTGCCAATTGATGTCAAGCGTGGCTGCGTCGCCGTACAATTCAATTGAATGGCTTTATTGTCATTATACGGCGAGTACAATGACAATTTCACAACGGAGGCCATTCCTTTTGCTCTTCCAAACTCTAGCCATAAAAGTGCACGCTGGATTCCAAAAATAGTCTGTCACATGATGCCAAAGGAGGACGATTCATTGCACGTACCACCAGGGGGCTCACGCGCACGATTCGCCAAGAGCTGCTCCAAACGGATGACCTATTCATGTGGTTCACCTGACAAATGCCTCTTTTGGTTTATACTTTGACCCTAGAGCTCTACTAGAATGAAGTGGAGGGCGGGAGCGCTGATACAGGGTACATTTGATGAAACGAGTAGTAAATGACGGGGGGCCCTCACCTCCACCTGTTGATGCCCACGTTGGAAGAGCCGGCGAACCATGGATCCAGGATGTAGATGCAGCGGATGGTGTCGGCCCCCAGCAGGGAGTCCTTGAGGGACGGGTTGTCGTGGAGCCGCAAGCCCTTCCTGAACCAGTGGATGGTATTCACCACCATCACTCCAACGGATGGAGGTCCTGGGTTAAGATCCTTGGGGTTCGCTGGCAAAGATCCTCGGGGTTTCTGGGACACCGGTGCAAAAGGGCCACCACGATGGATTTCCTGCAGTCTCTTTCAACAAGTGCCGCCTTTAACCTTGCTCTAATAAAACCTTTTCCATGGCCACGAAGAATATAGAAAGTGTCGGAGTTGGAACCATTTGGTCGCGAAGAGGAAGGGCGCTCAATGTGACGTGAAAGGCCGTCAGTGGGCGGTAGGGAGAGAGTGCGGCCGGGCGGGAATCCGGTCGGTCGGAGTCGGGCGGGCAAGGAATTTGACGGGCGCTAGGACCGGCCGGCGCGACTCGCAAACGAGGCCGCCTCGTTGTATAACTTGTTTTTCCAAAAGGGGCAAAAAGAGAAGGAAAAAGTCTGCCGATTTCAGCTTTTCGTCACACAAACGCCCGCGCGAGGCCAAAAGACATGTTTTCAAGCGACACTTTACCGTTTGGTCGTCGGACGTTTTCGGCCCCGCCACGAACGTTGCAATGGGGAAAGCTGGTTATGTAAATACGCGTCACCGCAGGCAGCGATGGCGTCCCAAAACTACGACGATTGCGACGCAAAACGCACGCTTATCACTTGGATTGAAAAGAACAACAAAAAAAGACCTCCCTACCGGAGCCTTGAGACTCGAAACCCGCGCGGTTGATGAATGTTCAGGCTGTTTTGTTGGGGACACAAGCTTCCGTCGCAACGCACACGAACGTCAGCTCGCTTCTCCAACCCTCGCGAAGCGCCGCGCCTTCTGCTTCAGCCCCGCCCGTCTGATGACGCACAGTGCGCTGCGTCCTCCAATTGGTCTGTCTCGCTCCTGGCTCAGTCACGTTTCCTCGGCGTGGCTTTCTCCTGTGGCAAACACGAGCGAAGCCACGAAATCACGTAACAGCGGCGGTGACGTCGTGTAAACTGTTATTCGGAATATTTGACTAAACAATCTCACTTGGGACCGCAGGTGGGCACCCCTGATGTACAGTTAGTTGAATTATACAAACACGAACCAGAAAAAGAGCAAAGATTTTTGGTGTATACGTATATTAATGTTGGGACAGCCAGTGGCTGAATTTTGCCCTCTGCTGGGGGAAAAATATATCCATCTTTGTTTTCCATGTAGCTGTCTCATACTACGAAAAACAATTTTACTTTGAGACAAAACATTGTTTCCACTCCAAATGACATGCAAATATATATTTTAACCTGAAATAGTAATCCTGAAACCATCTTCCTTTCGACACTTTTAACAGTGTTGATCATTGCTACAAACTAGGATTAAGACATTTGAACTGTACGGCCTTTTTGTGACTTTTCGGATGGACGCAGGAGGCTTCTGTATCATAGCAAGTTGAAAGTTGACCAGTAAGAAACACCGAGTGGCAAACCTCCGATTTTCTGTGTAATTCGCGAAGGCATCATTCGTCTGTGTGGATCCTCTTTTTGTACGCACGCGCAGTGGCGCCTGTCTGACCTTCATTGCAGCAGCGACCATGTTTGCCCGGACTAGCGCATTGGTGTTCTCCCCACAATGGTAAAAAACGCCACTATGTTCAATAGGTTTACAGCTAAATTTGAATGATTTTGTCCGTGAGTGCACAATGTGTGTCGAGTGCGAAGATTGTGCCGTTATTGGAAGCTAAAGGACGTGTTAACCGCGGAGGCCGCGACCGATGAATGGCAGCGGCTAATGCTAACTAACCCGATGACATTGTGTTGCTTGTTTCACCTTCATAAAAGTAGTCAATCGGATCGATTGTGTTATTATTGACAAAAGTCGCAGAATGTCCCAGAAACGGTCTCGGTGGCGTCCGCCTCTCCCGGCAAAGTTTGACGCGGAGAAAACTGCGGACGTGTATTTCTTGTGCACAGTGTGACGTCGACGTGACACGCAAATACAATATACCTTTTTTGATTTTCAACAGTGGGCAGATCAGGAACATGGCGACCTTGAAGGACAGTAAGTGTACCCTATTTGACCCTTACTACTTTAGGTCTGGCGGCCACCATTGACAATGGCGCTGGGCCATGGTCATTTCCCCTCCACCACACACACACATACATACAATAAGTATACGTACCACAATAGTGTATGTACTGGCTCCTCCGATGAATACACGCATGAGTATTCGTGGGCTAACAGCATATGGGGAGTCCATTTTAGCGGTTGTCGGAGTTGACGGCCGTAGAGCAGTTCCAAACTAAGCGAGCATCCATTGTCTGCAGTCACCATCCGCCTGAAGTCCATCAAGAACATCCAGAAGATCACCAAGTCCATGAAAATGGTGGCGGCCGCCAAGTACGCTCGGGCTGAGAGGCAGCTCAAGCCCGCCCGGGTCTACGGCACCGGAGCCCTCTGTACGCCGACCCTCGCCTCTCCCGGGTCTGCGCCAGTATTCCATAGCGGCCGCTTTTCCCCCAGCTCTGTACGAGAAGGCGGAGATCAAGGCGCCCGAGGACAAGGCGTCCAAGCACGTGATCATCGGCGTGACGTCCGACCGCGGCCTCTGCGGCGCCATCCACTCGGGCGTGGCCAAGACCATCAAGAACGAGATCGCCAACCTGACCGGCGGCGGCAAGGAGGTGATGGTGATCAACGTGGGCGACAAGCTCAGGGGGCTGCTGCACCGGTACGGCGCCGCCGCCACCGCCGCTCCCCGAGTCGTGTCCGCCACGGGCGCCCGCTCCAACGTTTGCCTGTCTCGCCTGGCCAGGACTCACGGCAAGCACATCATGCTCAACTGCAAGGAGGTGGGCCGCAAGCCGCCCACTTTCGGGGACGCGTCGGTCATCGCCGGCGAGCTGCTCAACTCCGGCTACGAGTTTGATCAGGGCTCCGTCGTCTACAACCGCTTCAGGTGGGAATTGCCCGGTTTTCTGAAGCCGGGGGGAAAAAAAAATCCCAATTGGTCCCGCCTTGAGACGTCCTCCTTTCCCGCCAGGTCGGTCATCTCCTACAAGACGGATCGGCAGCCCCTCTTCTCCAACGACGTGGTCGCCAACGCGGGTGAGTTCCGGGAGCAGAGGGCCCCTGCGTGGGCGGGCCCCCGACCGTAACGTCCGCGTGGTCCGCCTCAGAGACCATGGGCGTGTACGACGACGTGGACGCCGACGTGCTGAGGAGCTACCAGGAGTTTGCCATGGTCAACGTCATCTACTTGGCCATGCGGGAATCGTCCACCAGCGAGCAGAGCGCCAGGATGACGGCCATGGACAGCGCCAGCAAGAATGCTTGTGAGCGGGGGAATGGGAAAAAAAAGAAAATGATGACTAACCAATGACGGGCACCAAGAATTTTTTCCTATTTTCTTCTTCTTCTCCCCGCCACAGCCGAGATGATCGACAAGCTGACGCTGACCTTCAACCGCACCCGGCAGGCCGTCATCACCAAGGAGCTGATCGAGATCATCTCCGGGGCCGCCGCTCTGTAAGTGTTTTGGTGGTGGTCGTCGTGGCCGCCGTACTCGCCACCATGTCGGTCGGTCGGCCTCGCCGCTGAAATGTTCTTGTTGTACTCTGGCCGCCATCCAGGAATTGAAAGTGGCGGGAGGTAACGCTGTAAACATTAGACACGATAGGATGGTTTCAGTGTGCTTTGAGTCGAGCAGTAGCCTCCCTCCCATTTAGCCTGGCGTCTTTTTGAACCACGCGCTTATTTTCTTTCTTTCTTTCTTTTTTGCAGGTAATTGAGGAGAGATGGACGGGTATTTGGATCCAGCAATTCCAGCCACGTTTGTTTGTAAGATAGATTCAGAGAAATAAAACTTACACGATCAATGCTGTCTGATTATTTTTTTCACGTGACAAAGGACTTGGTTGATGATATGAATTGGCTTTTCAAATCGCTATAAACGAGACATTTTTACACACTCCTTACCAGCAATACCTAATTAAACATAGCCTGGAAAGGAGTCCTAAGTTGGGACCTTTGAATTGGTGTCGCTATAAGAATGAAACCGTGGCCACCGGTCATGCTGTCTAAAACACATTTAGAGTGAAGCGTTTGAACTTTTACACCAAGTGGGCCTAGTCCTATCCCTCCCTCCCTATAAAAATTGTATCCTCTCTGACGCCCTCATTTATTTCCCTCAAATAAATGTACGTGAGGTGCATGGGTGGCTAGCTACTTCACGATGGTCGTCTGGGCGCAGTTTCACCCTTGACCGCGTGGGGAAGCTGTCGGATAAGGAAAGCCACAAGTTCCAATTGTGTTGTTTGGGCGTCACGGGGTTATTTACCAAGGGTCGAAGTCGAATTAAATGCCGCTGCAGGTAAAACGAGGTCCTCCGGGGCCTGCAACTGACTACGGCCAAAAGGACAAAGAGCCAAGATCGGCTTGCCCTTTTCCTGACTTGGGGTCAGTGCCACGTTGTCGAAAGCTGGAAGAAAATAACATATAGTATAGTGAGGCATTTTTTCTTTAAAAAAAAGAACCCACATAGGATAGTAAGTCTTGCCTCCCATCTTGGAAGGAGTAGCGGGAATCGGGCCACGCCGTATCGCCGACAACACCTTTAGCGTGGATGGCCGGAAGTTGGCTTCCGCGGAAAGACACGTCCCCCTTCGGAAGCCTCTCTCGGCGGCCGCCCTCCGTCTAGCGTCGGTCCCGAGCCAGCCGCTGAATTATTGAAGGAGTGGCGGCGGCGGCGGATGAAGTTTCACGCCGCGTGGAATTTTCTGAAAGACAAAGAAGAGTGAAGGGGCGTCCCAGATTAGATCTGCGCCCATCCATTAGGCGACACCCGACTTTCCTTTCAAACGTGGCGGTGGGACCAAAAAGAAAAACCCATTTAGCAGACGCTACCTGCTCGAGATCTCCCGTGTTGCCGGCTCGCCCCTTTTTGTACGGAGGCCCTTCTCGGGCGCTTTGGAGGAGGTCGACCGGAGTCCAGCTTTGATGCGACAACTTTTGTTTTGTCTGAGGCCCGCCAAAGACGGCGCCACGGCCACGCTCGGTTGGAAGCCCGGCCCAAACACGGGCGGCGCCGGGGCCCCAAAACATCTCGGACGGCCTGGTCTCTTCTGAAGGCGCACGGGGAACGCCGTGGGAGCTGGCTGTACGGAATTTGAGGCTTGGGACTTGACTTTGGCGTACGTGCTTTGTCGTCAAATGAAGCAAAAAGGCCCAAAAGGCCCCAGCTTTTGGCAAATTTCACCGGCTCCAATTTCAGATGCTAAACTTTTGGACACTCTGACAAGATTGGACGATGGAGCGGATGCAGGCGGCGTCCACCGGCGTCCACCGGCGTGTTAGCGCGCCTCCAAGTCCCAGCGCAACATTGAAACTCTCAAAAGTAAGCGGAACCAAAGAGGAGTGGGAAAAGAAGACAAGGGAAAGTGTGGGTCGGGGGCGCTCCCACTCCACGCTGGGAGAAAAGCCCGTTTGGCAAGCGGCGGCGGCGCCGACGCAATCTCCGCCGTCCACTCGCCTCCCATCCATTTGCCGGCCGTGGCGGCGAGCGGGACCAATCCCGCCCGCGCAGCTCGCAAAGCAGTTTGTCGCGCCGGTGCCGCGTCGGCCAATGGGAATTGGGAGCGGCGCCCACCCGGCTCCCGATCCCATTGTCGGGCGCTGGCGCGTGGACGCCATCTTGTGCCGGCGCTTCCTCCTCTTCATCCTCCTTGGCTTTTAGTCTTAACCTTAATCGCTCCGCCGTCATCGTCGTGGGCCTCCATTTTGGGCGCTGGCTTTAAACTGGCCAGCCGGCAAGCCGTCGAAGTCGACGCCTGTCTGCAGGCCTGGCCGTAGCTCGGGAGCAGTCGCCATTTGAGCTCGGGTTTGGGCAAGCGGCTGCCTAGAAACAAAAAGAAAACAAAAAAAAATGAAAGGTCCAAGGCAAAGGTTGGAGGACAACATTCAATGGGATGGAGATGGGAAGAAAACGGCGCCTTGACTTTCTAGGCCAGGAGATTGTCAACACATCCTTCTTGTTGTGCTTAACACTTGTCTCAATCGCCTTTGTTCCAAAGGTTCTATCTGAGGCCCGCCGCGCTAGGACCGCGTCCAAGCCCAGGCTACAGACACGGCGTGGGCGCCCGCCCGGAGCGCCGTGGGCCGACTAGCGTGACCGCCGCCGCTGTCGCCGAGACGGGAGCCGCCGCGTCCCTTTAAGACGCTACCCTGGCCCACGCCGCTCGGGCGGAACCGTCACGGGGACGCCACGCCGTCCCGGACTTTATCTGCTCCGGGCCGGGGAACGCCGCCGGCAAATATCGCTCGACTCGCTCGGGCGCCCGCCGATTGCCGTGGCCGCGTGGGCGGGTGGGCGCCGCGGGCCAGCGCCGGCGAGAAATCGCACGTAGGCCGCGCGGGGCGAGGACCACCCGACAAGTCCAGTGAGATTTGAAATGTTGGACTTTTGGAGCGTCGTCCCTTACTTGAACAGCTTAGCTTTGGATGTTTAGCCAAAAACATTTTAACATCCTTGGTCATCAGTTTTGACGACTTGACCTGAGCGGAGACGCAAGTAGCCAGGAAAATGAGCCCCCCCAACCCCAGACCTTGCAGACGCCCTCCATTTTGGAACACAAAAAAGCGTGGGCAGGCCAGCGGAAGATAAGCCATCATTAGCATAAGAAACACTGGCCGTTGTCCCCCAGGCTGGAGGGGGGGGGGGGGGGGGGGGGTTGTCGCTCCATCTAAGTGGGAGCGCATGTTGACATTTAGAAGCATCTGCGGGCGGGGGCCGTATTTGTCAGCTGTTTAACTTCAATTAGGGAAGGAGGCGGGACTAGGGGGGGGGGGGGGCATCCGGGCCTGCGTTTGGGAGGGGGGTGCTCCCAAATGCTGGAATTTGCACAAACAACTTCCTATTTTGCCGGAGGATCTATTCACATCATTTCCCACCATCAAATCATTTAAGATCTGTCTTTTTTATTGATTTAGCCACAATACAGCCAGGACAGCAGCGGGCCTTCAAGCCAAATGTCGTTAAAAAAAATAAAAATAAAGAAATGATCCCGAAACGCGGCGGCTGTGTGAGATTCGCTCAAAGATGGAGACGCCGTGGAAAAATAAACACCTGCCTGCCAACAAATGAAACGAGGAGGTGGGAAATAAAGTGAGCTGTCAATCACCCGACGCCGTGGCTTTTTTTTCTCGGTCAGAGCCGATAGACCCCCCCCCCCTTGCTTGCCCACCGCCCCACGCATTCGTCTTCTTCACGAAGGAACAAAGAAGAGTGGAATTAAAAAAAATATATAGCTGGCATCAGATAAGGAGAAGAGGAAGGGGGCGGGGGCCGTGGCGGGGGCCGTGGCGGGGGCCGTGGCGGGGGCCGTGGCGGGGGCCGTGATGTGTGTATTCAACTCCGGGCTGACTCCTCTTATGCTAATACAGCCAATTTCCTCTTTTATTTCATTTCTGGAGCCCCAAATCTGCGATCTGCGATAAGGTTGCCGTGGCGACCGCCCGCTCCCCGGGCGGATGCGGGCAGCCGTGTGATGGAGATGTGGAAGGCGGCAAAGGCGGACCAAGAGGAAGAGGAAGAAGAGGAGGAGGATGAATAATTTAAAACTCTGGCAAGCTGTACTGATAAGAGCGCGCCGCATCCGTCTTCCTCGCCGCTCGGCAAGACGGGCTTTTGCCCTCCCTCCCTCCCTCCCTCCATCCCTCCCTCCCTACCCGGCCCTTCCCAGCTCCCCACCGACCTTCACGGTCAAGGTCGCACCGGCTAATTGAACCGGCGGTCTGGGGGCAGACGCCGCTCTTCCCGACCCACATCAAAGGAGGATAGGACGGACGGTGCCCCGGAATTGGCCGGCCCGGCGAGAGGGAGGCAGGGAGGCAGGGAGGGAGGGTATCCCAAATGTGCCCACGCCAGGTTAAATGTCACACGGACAAAAAAAAAGTCTAGCCGGCTTCCCCCCAAGAAACAAATGGTTGGCGTTTGAAAAAAAAATCTCCGTCTCAATCAAGCTAATTGCTAAGATGCTACGAGAGGGCGGCGGAATGCATCCAGCGTGCACGTCGCTCGGTCCAGAAATGATCTCCATCGGGTTCAATTCAGGAAGTGAACGCCGTAAACAAAACAAAAAAACACACGGAAACGTACCGTGAGTGATTGTTGCTCCCCTCCCGGCCAGCAGGTGTCAGCGCTCCCCCTGAAGAGAAAGCAAGAAAGAGAGAGAATAAGTCAGCGAGGTGGGCGGCCCAACACAAGTCAACCAACGGCACAAGATGTGCAGATAAGTGCAAGATAATAGCTAAATATTGGCCCGGAGAAATAATACAAGACAACACTATCCCGATAGTGTCGTCGAGGATAAAAAAAAAAAGCAAGAAGAAGAAGATTGTGATAGGAAAAGAGGTGGTGAAATTGCCGAATGGCAAAAGCTCATGAACAAAAAGAATGGTAAAGGAAATACGTGCGAGCGAGCGAGCGAGCAGGCGTCAATTTAGGCCTCCCTCACTGGCAATTTCTCTAATTAAATTATTCCCAAATGATCCCCTGGCATAAAGGAATCATCAAAATAATAATAATAATAATAATAATAATCATACAAATAATTGCAATACGTGGAATATATTGGCGGCAGAGGCGCTTTAATTAGCGAGGGGGGCCCCCCAACATTTGCGGGAGCCTCCGTTAAATCTGATCTTAATTAAATCTGATCTTGTTTTGTGCATTAATCGAGCGGCAATTTTAATTTAGTCAACACGCCACGCTCGGCAGAAGCACTTTTTTTTTCTTTCTATTTTATTTTGGGTTTAATCTAGTCGGCGGCGGCGGCGGCGGCGGCGGTGGCGCTCACGACTTTAATTTCATGCTTGTGATGAAGCTTTGGCTTTTTTTTTTTTTCGGAGGGGTGCTTTAGCTTTTTTATTTAGCTGACTTGCATTACTGCCTAATCTGACACTTTACCCAAAAGCCCCCCCGTGCCCCGCCTCCCCACCCCTCTTTTTTTTTTTTTTCCAGTCAGAGAATCGAGACCACTGTTGCGTACTCGGCGTTGTTATTATACTCTGATTATGATATCAGCAAGTCAGCGCTTTGGAATGGCTGACGTGACATGCGAGGAAAAAAAGATATAGATATTACTATCATTTATTTATTTGAAACTTTCTCAAAGGATGGCAATTGTGTCGATTCCCAGTCAAATTGGTGTGTTTTCCCAACATAAATGGCAGAAAGAACCAAGTTTGTTTTTCAAGGCCACTCGATAGGATTTTGGTGCAAATTGAAATAAAATTGAAGCTCTCGTTGTCGTCCAGCGCCACGGCTGAATTTCACAGGCCAAGGCCAATACCGGCCAGACAGACAGGCAGACAGACAGACAGTCAGACAGACTGACTGGCTGGCAGTCGGGCTCAGCCGACTAGAACAATAATTAGAATGGAGATTAAATGGAAAATAATTGCAAAAAGTTCATCAACTTTTGATGTATTAATTATTCCGCCCCTGCTTTATTCCGACTCTAATTATCCGCTCGAGTGGAAATGCCGGCGTTTGGGAAGCAAACAAGTTTCAGAAAGCTCCCCCCCCCGTAACCCCATCCGAACCCCCCCCCCCCCCCCCCCACGCCTTTGCCACCCAGTCGGTGACTGCGAGTCAGAACAAATAAAAAAAAAAAATCCCATTGGTGTAATTATGTCAGCAATTTGGAAGCAAGTCAACAAAGCAAAGCGGCGTGGCGTGCACCTTTTGGAGGAAGGAAGTCACTGGCATGATAGACGTCCCATCAAAAGAGAGACCTTCTTTTAGTTGGCTCCCAACTTTTTTTTTACTTTAGTCCAAAAGGCGCGCCAAACGGACGGGCGGAGAGTGGCAACTTTAACTAACGCCAGTGGTGAAAAATAATAGAAGGCAAAATAACAGAGCACGGACCACCTGCGCCATCTTGCCCGTTTTTACTTGATCCATTCTTCTTGGTCACTAGATCCTCATTTGCATATAAATGGAAATATTTATTGGTCCACGTGAGCAAAGCAATGTGCTCTTTTTTTAAAGACACGCGCACACACACACACGTGTATTTTGGGAGTGGAGCAGTTTAGAGAGAAAAAAAAAGAGGAAAACCTTCTAAGATGTTTAGCAGAGGCGATAGCGAGAGCGCGGGAGGGTCGGAAGGAGGGAGGGAGGGAGGGAGGCGGGCGGGGGAAAAGGGAGGCCTACTAAGCCGTAATGACTTTTGCCGCCGCCGTCGCTACCTGCCCGCCCGCCGCCTCAAAGACGGAAAAAGTTGGCGAGAAAAACTTGAGGCAAAAGCGCAGCGCATTTGCATGAAAACAATCGGCTCTTTTTTTTCCTCAAGAGAAAAAAAAAAAACAGGCGCAACTTTTTGGGATGACGTGGCCATAAAGCCTTTTTTTTTTTTTTAATCTAAAAACTCTTTGGAAAAAAAAGAGCGACTCTCCCGACATTTTCAACTATCGTTTTTGTCGCTCTCATTTGGAAATAATTTGGGTCGGTCTTGCCGGCCGGCAAAATGCCTGCGGACATCCACTGGTCATTTTCTCTTCACGCCCGTGCTATGCCACTGGAAAAATCATGGCAAGTCACAAAGGGGGCATGGCCTGGCTGGCTGGCGAATTAACTTTTGGGCTCAACGTTCATTTCTTGAATGGCATCGGGGAGCCCCGTGGGAGAGACCCGTGGGAGAGACCGGTGGGTGCCCCGGGCCTAAACAGGGCCCGCCTCTTCCCCTTAATGGCCCCCTGGTGCATGTTGGGAAGCGGCGGTTTGTTGTTGCTATGTCTGCGGCGGCGGCTAATTGACGACCGGGAGGATTTTTGATACCTCAGCCTACATCCAATAATATTGCTTTAGTTTTTCCAAAAGGGCCTTCATTTTTCTTTGGGGGGGTTGTCAGATTTATTTATTTTTGACTAAATAGGACTCTTTTCAAAAATGGATTCCCCCCTCCCTCAATTAAAGCATTAGCGAGGTCAAAGGTTACATAAGCAACAGCAGCCACGGAAAAGGCCAACGGGTGGGACGGAGGGGACGGAGGGCGGGGGGATAGGTCACCCAAATGTCATTTTCCTGAGACACAGAAGCGATTGGGCGCCAATCTTCTTTTGCCGCATAACCCATAAGCCGCACTTTTTCCTCAATGGTTGCTTTGGGCCCGTGAAGAAACCTCCAAAAGTTTCTCTCTGAGACGGCCGGTCAAAGACTTTTTTGCGCCGTGTTCTTGTCCGTGGAAAGGGACATCCGGGAAGTGGCGTAGTGAGCCATTCTTGCTTGACGGGGTGGATATCGCCGTCGATGGGGGGGCCGATGGGAAGCGACGGGCCGTGATGGGACGGCGCGCGGCTGTTTGCTTTGCAAAGCCCGGCCCGACAAGCGGGCGGCCGAGCGCATCGGAACGTGGCCCCGCGCTATTTTCTGACACTATTTGGCCACTATGGCGACCGCTCCGGGCCAATCACATTTGGGAGGGACGCACACACGGGCCCCCACCCGGACGCCTCTCTCCGGCGGAGAAGAAAGAAGTGGTCGGTGTGGTCGTCGGCGACGGCGGCGGGCTTTGTGGCCAAAGAAAGGGGGAACAAAACCAGGCGCTTCTGTTACCGGGAAAGGCTGTGGGAATGACCCCCGTTCTTCCGGGCGGGGGCCCGTCCACACGCCTCTCATTGCGCACATCAAGTCCGTCAAACTCTTCCCCGGTGCAAACGGGAACACCTGCGCCGGGCCCCTTTTTGTGAGCGCCGTAAGGGAATACCGGCCCAGGCGGGCGCACCTGCGCCATTGTGCTCGCCACCTGCGGAAAGGCCGAGCGCGCCCGCAACCCCCGTCAAATGTACTACGTTTGTCTCTGATTGCCAACGGCTGAGTATCTTCTTGTTTTTTTTTCCATCCCCAAAAAGTAGCTCTCCGCATGCGCCTCTTTTGTCCGCCGTTCCGAGCGTCAGCGCCGTTGCCGGCGGCCAGTGAGCTAGCCGGCTAAAAAGCCGGCTAAGCAGCCAGCCTAATCCGGACACTCCAGCTAATGACCTAATTGCTCGCCAGTCAAAAGGGAGTCCCGAGGTAGGCTGAGCCCCCGCAAACACGCGCGCACGCACACAGAAACGCGGCTCCCCGGTTTTAACGTCAACTCTGTGGAAAAAGTCATCAGCGCTTCTCCCGTAAGTGGTCAAGTCAGCTTCCGTTGGGATTTACTCGGAGAGAAGATGTCCAAAATGTCTCCCCAACTCCTTTTTTAGACAGACTTTTTTGCTAGGCTTTCCCATTTCCCATGGCCAAAACGGAACGGAGAGGCTTGCGTGGGCTTTACGCCTGGACTTTGGGCCTTTGGCCCTCCCCGCCAATCGGTCCAGATCCACAAGAATCCTTTCCAGCCAACAGAGATGACTTTTTCCGCTTCTCGACTTTGGGATATTCCCGCGCCTCCACCCCACGTCGCGCGGGGCCCTTTCCAAACGGGATCCGCCTGAGCCCGCGCGGCGGCCGCCAAAGTGCGCGGGTCGGAGGTCGGAGGTGGCGGGTCGCGGGAGGGAGGGAAGGAGGGAGGGGGGGCGCTCGGCAGTAACCGGAGCCGCGGCTGGGGTCGGGTCGGGCCGGAGGTGGCCTCCCCAAAGCACGCCGCCTGTCTCTCGCAATATACGCTTTGGAGGCAGAATGGGAGGGACGGCCGATTGATGGACGGACGCACATCGGGGGGGGGGGGGGGGTGGATGGTCTTCCCGGCCAGTCCACCACACGGCCCGTCGACGGCCCGGATGGGGCGCGAGCCGGACTCCGCGGGCCCGCCGAGCGCGCCGTTGAACTTGGGGACGAAAGGCGATACCCGCAGCAGACCGACGGGGTCCTGCCGGGGTCCCGCCGGGGTCCTGCCGGGGTCGGCGTCCCCGCTGGGACCTAGAGTCCATTTCAAGCCCATCAGTGTCAGTGATTGGACTAAGTGGTGACATAATCAGCGTGGCCATGGACGCTCCTCTGGGACACAGGCGAGAGGTGGCGAGGGGTGGCGAGGGGCGGCGGGGGGTGGCGGGAGGTGGCGGAGGACGGCGGGGGGCGGCGGGAGGTGGCCGCTGGCCAATTGCACAATTGCAAGCCAAAAGAAAAACAAGCTCTCAGTCATGAAGGATAATGCATGTGACGAGCGCTTTTTCCAATGGGGAAACCTTCTTCTTAAACTCTCAAAGACACAAAGTAGGTTCTTCATGAACCTCATTTCAATCAACGGAAGCGTCAATAGGGCTGAAAAGGTGTCCGTATTTTAATTTTGACCATCTACTGGTCGGAAGTGGGGCGCTTAAATCACAGGCGCACCTCGTCATATTTACGGCGGGCCGCCAACCAGCCAGTCGGAAGGAGGAGGAGGAGGAGGAGGAGGATAAGCGCCTCCTTTTATGGCCACCTGTCGGCGTGACGGAGAGAAGCGGGCCTTATCGGACAACTTTGGATGGGAATAGTACGACTAGGCTTTTATCTAGCGGGGCCCCGATGCCCCGGCACCCCCTTTAAATAGGGCTACCTACGTACGTGCATATATACATTTTTATCAGCACTGGGGCCATCCGTGCGCGGGTTATGGGAAATCATCTCTTGCGGCAGATTAAGTGGATTCATTAGAGCGGTATTGACGGGGTGGGGGGGCTCTGGGGGCATCGCTAGCTAAAGAGCTTCAACTGCTGCAACCACGGGGATTTTACAAGCCCTAATTATCACGCCAAGCCGCCCTACCGAGCGGGACGGGCTCTTGGGCTGGCTGCAACAGAAAAAAAACGTTGGCTTTTCTTTTACAAACTGGGGTCAAGTCAAAAAGACACAGATTCTTCTTCTTTGTATTGTGGACTATTCCCACCTGGCTTGGGGGAGGGGCCCTTTGAAATCGACAGAAAGACGCCGGACTCCAGCAATTTTTTGGAGACCTTGTCCGTCACGGGGACGGCAACGTCGCGCAATGGCCGTTTGGAATCCGACTCGGGTGGAGTGTGGGCCGCCCTGGAATCGATTGTTTTCTCGGAGATGGCGCTCGCCATTTTGGCTCGGCGCCATCTCCCATCTAAATAAGCTTTTCCAGGTGAGGGGGCGGGGAAAAAAAAATAAATTCCCACAGCGCGCTCCGAATAATAAAATGCGGCAAGATGGATGTCCTGCTGGCGGGAGATAGGAGGGCGCCATTACTTATTTGGTGAAAGGCCACCTGATTGCAGGCGCGCCATAAATTCAGCCGCGCTCCCGATTGGGATCGGACTCATATTCCCGCGTCACCAAGATGAATGCGACGGCGGCGACGGAGGCAACCACGTTAAAGCGGCCTTTTAATACATTTGCCATCATAATTCCCGCCGGCCCCGTTGACAAGCGTATTTATTTAAGGACACGCCAACGAATTGGATGATTAGCGCGGCGGCGGCGGCGGATATTTGCTTTGATGGCCAGACCTCCGTTTCACCTTGGAGAAACAACGCTCGTGGCCACTTGGCGGAGCGCTGAGCGCGCCCCTCTTTGTGGGCCAGACCCAAGTTGAAAAGATTTCCCTGAAAAGTAGCGTGGGCACGTCCATTTGCGGCTTTCCGGCCAACCCATCCTACATTAGCACGCGGACGAGGTCAGATAAGACGACGACGGTGGGGCGTTATCGGCGCTGGCCATAATGTCCCGTCTGCCTTGCTTAACGCACGGGAGTGTAAAACGGCCTCGCGGCCGAGAAGCCAACCCGCGGGCCGGCCGGGACAGCGTCAAACTTTTTGAGGAGAAAAAAAAACCCAAAAAACTTAAGAGTCCAGCGCCACCCACGGGCTCCAAAGTGGATTTCGGTGACAAATGAGCACGGGGGGGGGGGGGCGGTCCAAAGCCGTCTAAAGCCGCAGCGCGTCTGCCCCTAAGAGGTCAAATTTGCCCGCTCTTTGGCTCGCTTTGGCAATGTGCCGCGAGAGTCAGTATACAGGGCGAGGACGCACACCCAACCCCCCCCCCCCCCCCCCCACCCCACGGCCCCTTTTGTTTATCCGCGGCCTGGCGTTTTATCTGGCCGCCCACCTTTGCAAGCATGGCGCGTCATTATCTCTCCGTATTCCCCGCGGGCGCCCTATCGCCGACGTCCATCTCGCCGTGGGAATGACACAGGCGGCGGGGGGGTGGGGGGGGGTTTGGGGGTGAGGCCACGACGCCGACGTCTCAGGTGTAATTACCGGGCACCTTTTATCTGGCACGGACTTTGCATGGGCGGAGGGAGGAGGGTCTTTTTACGGCCGTGGCGCAATAATCAAGCCGTGGGCCCGCCCCCTCTCTCCCTCCCTACCTCCCTCCCCCGCCAAAGTCGGCGTGACCTTCCCGCGCGGCCATTGTGGCAATAAGAAAACCAATTAATGACTTATCCGTCCATCTCAATGTCAAGTCTTTTTCCGAGGTGTACTATTATGCGCCGGCCCCGGGACCTTAATTAACTCGACGACGACGACCAAGACGATGATGATGATGTCGCTCCAGCGAGACACGGCGCGTGGCATCAAAGCTTTAGTGTGCCGCGTGCGGCTCTGAAGCCGCGTTCCTTTTTTTTTCTTTCTGAAATCCAGCATTCCAAATACAGAAAAGCAACAAAGAGTTGCAGGTAGCAAAATCCAAGCAAACCAGTGGATATTGCCACACGTAATATTAGCGGCGATAGCGGGCGCGCTTTTTTTTTTGGTCATTTTTTTCCCCTTTTTCTGGGCCGGAATAAATGAGGCAAGCGGTTGTGGGGCCCTATCTTTTTAATTTCCTGAATGCAATTCTGCTCCAAACACTAATTAATTTGTATTTGATCACTTGGCCACTTTCACGGCAAGGCTGCAATTCACCCCCCCCCCAACTTTGGGGCCGCGCCGGCAACTTTAATTAAAGCGTTGCTCGGCCGTCGCATTTATCAGCCCCGCTTTGCCCGCCGTGCTTTGCGGCGCAAATTAAGAGGGAAACCGAGTGGGACGACGGAGAAGGCAAAAAAAAGGAAGAAGAAGAAGAATCTATGGAAAAATCCAGGGATCTGCCACCTTTTCTTCGTAGACGCAGCAGCCAAGAAAGTTTTGCCAACGCCGCTCACTTTGGCGAGGCCTTTGTTTGGGGCGTACTTTTCCCTCGCCATTTCTTCCTCTTTTGTCTCCAGCGAGCGGCTTTGGAGGCACAGGTGGATTTTTTAATAGGATTGTACGACGCTGGCAGACGCGCGTCAGGCTCAGCCTAATAAGCTAACGTTAGCTTTGAAGTACAGCGGCTCTTAAAAAAGAAAGAAACAGAAACTTTTGCGGGGGACCCACCGCTGGCTGGCTCCTTTGGGAACTCCTTCTTGGTTGCGCCGCCCAAAACGGAGGCCGCCCAAAACGGAGGCCGCCCAAAACGGAGCCGCTTTGAGTGTTGCTGAAGTTTTTCCAAAAAGTAAGCCGAGCCCACGCGGAAGGCACCGGACGTCCTAAATGTCCCGCATGTCCCGGACGTCGGAGACGTCCCGTGCATTTGAAGCGTGTGGACGACTACAATCGTCAATGGCTTGACTTGGTGATGGGATGGACTTTGGTGGGTGGGCTCGCCGCTTGTGTCTCTCTCATCTGACCCCCCCACGCTAGAGCGACTTTGGCCCCGGCTTTGCTTCTCGGGGTGAGAGGAAGGGAGGGAGGGAGGGAGGATGGGAAATAGTTTCTTTCCGCCACTCGCATTTGATGAGCTGGTGCAAAAGTGATGATGGAGTATGTGTGTGTGTGTGAGTGTGTGTGTGTGTGCACGTGCGTGTGTGTGTTGGAATCAGCGTTCCCACTTTGCCTAGCCTCCTCGCTCGGATGGCTTTAGCCGGGCGAGCGCACTGAAGCAGGAAATCCCGATTCGCGGCCTATCAGCGAAATAGCACAAATAGCACATAGACTCTATGAGCCCCCCCCACCCCCACCCCACACGAGACAGTCGTGTCCCGACCGACATTGGACCATTACCGGCCTTGACTTTGGCCAGATTTTCAGCCGGCGCCTTCACCTTCCGCTCTTTTGGGAAAAGCCGAGAGGCATTTGTCAAAGGAGGAGGCGCGCCATTTTGATCGGGGGCTCCACCCTCACATTTTGGCACATTGATCATCAAATGGCAATAAAGGCATTTTAAAACAAAATTTGTGGCAAATCGCGGGCATTTTTAGGGAGCTTTCTTTAAGCGCGGCTTTTTTCAGGCTTTTTCTTTTTGTGGCGGTGATCTCTTTTCCGAGGCAAAGAAAAAAAAAGCCCAGCCACGGTCGCCACCGCCACCGCCACCGCCTCTGTGATCCAAGCCCAGGCTTTGATAATTAGCGCAGCCAAATGAACTCGGAATTCTTTGGCTTTCAAAGGCCAGGCGCCGGCCCTTAATTACCGCCGTGTAATTAAAAGTCCCAATCAAAAGAGGGGGGAAAATATAGCCAGCCCCTTTTAATCCGCCAACGCCGCAGCCATTGCCGCCGCCGCCACCGCCGCCGCCACCGCTACCATCATTGCCAGCCCGTCAACGACACTCCGTCGACCTCGAGTGCCAAAAAAAGTGAGGCGCGGCATTTTAGCAAAGAAAGGCGAAAAAGACAAAGCCGCCCACCTCACCGGGCGGCCTTTTTGTTCCCCGGGGGCGGGGCTAAGGCGTCGAGGGCCGACCAGACGCGACGTGGCATGCAATTAACGGCAGAATGGATTTACTTTTGAAAAGTTAGCGGCGCACAATGGAAGGCTTTGGACGGCGTCCGGCGTGTCAGGCGCGATGATGCTAAGACCCCCACCCGGCCGACAGGCGGCCGACAGGCGGCTCGACAGCCCGGAGTTGTCGGACGGAATTAGCCGTCAACTTTGGGGGGGGGGGGGGGGCGCTAAAGCGTCAGCATTGTTTGCCAATGGTGGCCATCCCAAAGTTTGCGCAAAAGAAGCTGAGTTGACTCAAGTTGACTCGGAAGCACGCGTCTTTTTTTTCCCCTCCCGAGTCGCCGCTTTTCCGTCGTCCGCCTCGACATCCGTGGGCCCAGGTACCTTCCCGTCAATCTCCCTCCCCCCTCCCGATGGCTCTTTCCGGATCTTTCCGCTTTGAGTAGACAAAGTAGTGAAAAGCCATGAAAGCGGGCGCCACAAAGGCCAGATTACTCCCAGCCTCCATTAAACGAAAGAAGACGAGCGGCCGGGTTTCGGGTGAGACAAACGCCCACCAGCGTTCCTTCTTAATCCCGAGGCCGTCGCCCAAGCGGAAAGCCGGTTCGCTCCCGTTTGACAATGGCAACCGAGCGAGCGAACGAGCGGGAAGAAATAAAAGCTCGGCGAGCGACCCTGGCCAGCGTGACTTTCTTTCATTTTTTTCCTTTAATCTGGCCGGCGTATTCTATCAGCGCAGGTGAGGCACAATGGCGACACGGCGCCCACAATGGCGCGCCTTAATTCGCGCGCCGGCTGATCACTCGTCTGATTTGGCTCTTTTCGTGTCAGACATTTGGTGGGCTTTAAAGAAAGAGCCTGAAATGGCCGCTTTGTTTCCGCCGCTCGCTCAAATTAGGCAAATGAGATCAAGTGGGGAACGAGCACAAAGGTACGCAGGTACGCGGATACGCAGGGGGGGGCTTTCTTCATCTACCGGGCGCTCGCTCTCCGGTTCAAGTGGAGCTCCGGGTTTGACGCCAAGAGAAAAGCGCTTAACGGCTCACGGGCCGAAAGGCGCTCTGCCGCCCTTCCAATCAAGATTTGCCAGCGTTCTTGGCCGCCATCGCCGCCACCGGATGGCCATACGCATCTCTTCTCCCCTCTTATCGACAACCCTGCCATTAATTGGGGCGGCGTGTGCTCAAAGAGCCCATTGGTCACATGGATCCCGCCGGGCCGTTCGGGCGCGGCTAATCCGCTCTTTACGGGACGGGTCGCGGCCGGGTCGTTGTGCGAGGCGGGCGGAGGGAAGACGCCGCCGATGCCGCCGCCGATGCCGCCGCCGCCGCTCCCTTTCCGGGAAGCTGGGCGGAATGGGCTCAATCAAAATGGGAGCGGCTCCCAAAAAGGATAACCGCTAACCAACCGCGACCACCAGATGGCACCAAAACACTGCTTTAGGACAACTGGAACGCCTCAACTTACTTCCACATAGTGTGTCTGAATGATTTTCAGGATGCTCACTCCACGACGATGAAAATGAGAATAACAATTTTTGGTGGAGGGGTCCACAATCAAAAAACGAATCCTCCCCCCCACCCCACCCCAGTTGCCATTCTTCGACAGAATCTCGGCGCAGTAGGGATGAAAAAAATACAGATCTTTTGTTTATTTGCCAGCCACGCAAATGCCAGCGCGTCGGGATTAGCCGCTCGGCGCCGATAGCGCGGCGAGAGACGTTAAAGAAAAAGGCGGGCCTTTTTATGCAAAAAAATAAAAATAAAACGGGGCGGGGCGTTCCCTTCCCAAGCGCCGCGATGACAATTGCAATGCATCACTTCACAGACTATTTTTAATCTGTTTCCCGGCGCCGGAGCACACTTTGAACCGCTGCGAGCGGCAGATACGGAGCACGGGCGCCCGCCATTAATCTTGCCGGCCGCTTTAAGCGCCGCGCTGACGCAGCACTGATCTCTAACGGGGTCCGGCCAATGACATTGTGACATTTGCATTCTAATTGGCTCTATGAGGGAGGACATGTCCAATAGCTTGGAGGAAAGACTTTGGGGCGTCCGTCAAAGCCCAATGTCTCTCGGCAGAGACACGGCAAAATAACCAGAAAGTAGCCGGATCAAAAAGACGTCCAAAGGGAGCCAAAACATAATAATCCGGCAAACCAGGACGGTGGCGGCGCCGACTTTGCCTTAAATTGCCGGCTGTCAGACATTGATTCACCCGACGACGGCCATCGAGCCGAGAGGCCGCCGCGAGAAAACCCTTCCCTTGTTTATCTTGGGGTTTTTCCAAGGGGGGAGGGGGAGAAGCGCGACGGGGCACAAAAGGCCAGATAAAGCTTTCGGCAGACTTTTTCTTTGCCGTCCAAATTTAATAAGGCTGACGCGTGACGCGCTTTGAGGGGGAACAGGTAAACACAGCACGGGTGTTTTTGTAAGCCGCCGAAGCCGGCGAAGCCGCCGAGCCGCGTCCCTAAATACAAACAAACCCCTCAGAGAGCGCTTGACACGCTTTCTTAAGGCGTCGGCGGCACGACAAGACAACGACGTCTCGGAGTTGACACCAGGGAAAAGGCGAGGAACACGAGGGGGGGGAGGCTTACCTGGGCCCCCTCCTTTTCACCTGGCATTTTGAAAGCGCCTCTCCGAGCGGCACAATGGCGACGCCGACACCTCGCCGGGGGATCCGCCAAAGTGACAGCTGACGGCGACGCGGCCAAGTGGCGGAAACAAACACTGATCCACCGTCGTCGGCGGCCTTTGACGCACGCCACCCGCGCGGATTAGCCTGTCGGGCGACATGGCGGCTGACGGCTCCGTGCGCTTTCTTTTCAATTGTTCTTTTTGACGACTCCGTGCGCTTTCTTTTCCATTGTTCTTTTTCCCCCCCCTTTTTCAAACGCTCACCTCGACGGCTGCCGCCGGCTCACTGATTGAAAAGCCGGCGCCCAGAAGAAATAAACATTTTTCAGTTAATTTCCCCGATGGTCCCACGCACGCATCTGCCGTCTGAGGTCGGCGGGTAACCCCGAGACGCCTGAGCCAAAGGTCTGAGCCCATTGGACAACAGGGCAAACTGAATGGGGACATGGAAATCCACATCTGCTTTCTACAACGACTACCGATGGCACGGAAAGCACGCCAAAGTTTTGCCAGGGGTTTAGCCGTAGTGTAGGCGCATCCTGGCCTCGCTACTTGGCCAATGGGATCGTGCCACAATGGATATTTGAGAAGGGCCCAGCGTGCGCGCCGCCGCCGCCGCCGCCGCCACGGAAGCTCTTACGCCGGGGTCCTGGTGGTCCTTGGGTAAACACGCCGGCCGGCCAGCGGCCGCCTTTGGCAGGGAAAGGGCCAGAGAGGAGCACGAGTGGTGGCGTGCGTGCGCGCGCCGTCGGCGGCGGCGGCTTAAGAGCTTGAAACGGTAAACAAACGCAAGGGAGGGGAAAAGAAGCAAAACTAAAGAAAACAAAAAAATAAAAAAAGCCCGAGCGACGTGGCTTTGAAAAAGCAATTAATTCCAGATAGCGAGCACATGAAAGGCAGCGGGATTGCGGCGACATAAAACGCAGCGCCCCGCCTCCGATGACGTCCAATCGCGACCAGGTTGCTTTTTGGTAACTTCAAAGCGACTTAAGCCTGGACGCACCCGCTCGCTGGCTGGCTGGCTGGCTTTAATGGCGTCAACGTTGACGACGAGCTGTCCTGGAATATCTACAAGCTGAACATTTTTCACTTTCACTGTGACAAGTTTGCGCACGCCATGGGTGGGTGGGCTATTTGCTGGGGGCTTTTCCAAACCAAAAAAACAATGACTTCCCACATGATTGGGCGTATCCATTTCTGGCTGTTTTTTGACAAGAGGAGAAAATGTCAAGGCAGCCCATGGAAAAGTCATGCAAACACAAAATGCCACAGTTCATATCATTTAATTCCATTTGCCATTTTATGCCCGCCGCTGCTGGCCTATCCACAGCCCCACTAAACCCCCGAGAACCCCCCCTCCCCCCTCCCGTCTTATTTCCAGTGAAACTTCTTCTGCTTAGGAAATCCATATAATGAGAAAAGTGTCCAAAGTGGAAGATAGCAAATTCAATTAGAAGGAAAAAAAACACTTTTGTCTTTGATGGCGGACAAAACGGCAAGCCCGCCTCGGCCAAATGTATCGCCCCCCAAAAAAAGAAAGCGCGCCTGAAAAGTTTCTTTTGATTCATTTGAAAAAGGATGGAAAGTACGGTTAGGGCTTTAGAACCATTTGAAAATTGTTCTTTAATTCCACGACGGGATAAAAAAAAAAAAAAAAGGAGTTGAGCCAAGAGGCGCTAGCTAATACGCCCAGATGCTAACGTACACGTTTACTTGTTGTCGCCGTTGTAATGACTTGCCAATAATCCCACATTATGACGCCAAAGCCGTCTCGACTCCCCACAACAACATCTAAGTGAGAATATGTTAAATAGCTGGGACAAAAGGCAACGCGCAGAGGACAGATTTGGGTTCGATTTTCCCCAATCCCTTCCGGCTCGCCTCGCCTGGGATCCTCCGCCTGGACTGGGAGAGCGAGCAACTTATCTTCTTCCTCTTTGTAATTTGGCAACGTGGCATTAGTCCCATTAGCATTAAAAAGGCGTGCGACTAAAAGTAAAATGGAGTCAGCTTTGTGGCTTTCCACAAGCGGATGGAAACGTCGCCAGCGTGGAAAGGTGGCGGGCCACAAATACATCAATCGCTCATTTCAAGCCACAAATCAACACGTTTGAAGAGCTGCCGCAACGGGTCAATCGTCGTCAATTGGGAAACGCCATTTTTCACCTCTGCGTACTATACTTGAGTGCCAAAGGCAGACACTGCCGCCTAGTGGCCGCTGAAATTAAAACATTCGCCTTTGTATTAGCGTTCCTACACCCAACACAACTTTTTATATCTATTTGAGCCGCCGCGCCATCAATCTCTCGTGTGGCCGCCTATTGCTGTATTGGCAGCTTCAAAAAAAAAAAAAAACATTTCAATATCAACTTGGGTGTTAGCCAAGGATAGCATTCGGAACAGGCCACCCGATAGTCTCGTGGTTCATCGGGGATGGATTCCCACACGGCCACAGACGGGTGGGTGACAAGCGGCGTTGAAAATGAACGAAAGTGAAAAAATAAAAAGAGTCTTTGGAATTGAAAGTGGCCAAACCCTAGCAAACCAATGGGGGGAAAAAAAACACCAAACGGCGCCCGCAGAATCCCACGTAATACACGATTTGAAGTGACGCGGGAAGTCCAGCCAGACAAAAGACGGCTACATGAGCTTTCGATGTGTAAAGATGGGGGGGGGGGGCGGCCAGGGGGGGAGGGAAAGCAATCTCGAGCAGGTACTCGGCGCCTTTAGTGATGGAAATGCGACAAGCGCGGCCGGCAGCTGATAAGTTTGGCGCGGGCGGGCGGGCGGGCGTTTGGTCCGATTGTGGAGCGCGGCCTTTCATCCCGCCGCGGACAAAGGAGGAGGACGAGCGGCGTGACAAGAGAATTTGACAGACTTTTTAAAATGGAGATGAGGTGAGCGCCGCACTCGGACGCGGGCCACTCGGGCGGGCGGGACCCCCTTTTTCATTGGACGGCGGACAGATAAAATGAGGTCCCAATCAAAAAGCCGTGCGTGCTTGCGTGCGGCGGCGGCCATCTCCACGCCCGAGGTGATGTCAGCTTGGCTACATCAGACGCCTTCCGCAATGATCGTCCTTTTCGCCAAAACGGACCCCCGGAGATATCCCGGTGCACTCGTCACGGCCGTTCTGTGCGCTGCCGGTGGGTGTAGTACCAAGTCGGGCCACCACACGCCGGGGCAACACCGAGCTACACTGTACAATTATTTAACAGACAAACAAACAACAAAGCCGTTGGCTAGAGCAAGGGTGTCGAACTCGCAATAACATCCACTCCATTTCAAGTGGGCCGGACCATTTGAGAATTGACTTTGTCCAGCCCTGTTAAATTAATGCCTAGTCTTAGGGGGATACTACATCTTTCCTTCATATGTCACCTGCTTCAATTTCTTCCTCTCAATTCTTTTAAATAGGTCCAAAAATGTTTTCAACTGGCTGATTTTTTTTTCATCCAGCACAGACAAAATTGAATCCGCGGGGGTTGGGCCGCTGTGAGTGGGGAGGGAGGGAAGGAGGGGGGAGTTTTTGGTTGGAGTCGTCCTGGACCCAGCGAGCAGAGCTGACTGGAAAACTCTGAACCCGCGGGGGTTGGGCCAAAAGAAACAGCTGATGCCAATCCACTGATTGCACTCGCAGGAAACTTAGTATTGCAGAACATTTTGTGGGATAGCTTGAATTGAAAGCCTAGTAATAATATGAGATGATAGGCCTTTATATCAAAGCCAAAGCCTTTATTGTCATCACACACAGCTGTGTAGACTGAAATGGCTGAAATATCATTCAACAAAGGTGCTCTCCAATGAGTCAAAATGGTGAAAAGTTTGCACTTTGATGGCCCAAAGTGGCAAAAAAGTTTGGAATTGGCTCTTGACAGTTGATATCAGGCAGGGCTGCTGGCAAAGGCACATAGTACATAGGTGAAAAGGTTGAGTGGACGGGGGTTGGGCCAACGTGGAAGGTAGGGAGGGAGGGAGGGAGGGAGGGAGGGAGGGTTAGGGAGGGTTAGGGAGGGTTAGGGAGTAACTCTTCCGTTCAAGTCGTCCAGCAGCGACCGAGCTGACCAACTTTGAAGCAGCGGGGGTTGTGCTGAGACCAGCGGCAGCTGACGCCAATCCACTGATTGCAGTCGCAGGACACTTAGTATTGCAGAAACTTTTGCTCTGTTGAGGTTGAAATCAAAACACTCACTTTTGGCCCTTTACTTGCTTTGCCCAGCCCTGTTGAATAAATGTCTAGTTTTATGGGATGCAATGTCTTCCTTCATATGTCCTATGCTTCAATTTCTTGACCTCAATTTTTTTAAATAGGTCCACAATAAGTCTTGAACTGGCTGCTTTACAATTCATCCAGCACAGAAAAAAATTGAATCCGCATGGGTTGGGCCGCTCTGAGTGAGTGAGTGAGTGAGGGAGGGAGGGAGGGAGGGAGGGAGGGAGGGAGGGAGGGAGGGAGGGAGGGAGGGATAGGGGAGCTTTTGGTTGGAGTCGTCTTGGAGCGACCGGGCTGAGCTGACTGACAAAGTTTGAAGGAGCGGGGGTTGGGCTGCGACAAGCAGCTGATGCCAATCCACTGATTGCACTGGTGACACACTAGTATTGTGGAACGCTTTCCTCTTCTTTATGGAAAGCTACATTTTGTGGAATAGCTTGAATTGAAAGCCTAGTCTCATGGGATGCGAGGCCTTTATATCAAATCCAACGCCATTATTGTCATCACACACAGCTATGTATAATGAAATGGCTGAAATATCATTCAACCAAGGGTTCTCTCAAATGAGTCAAAATGGTCACTTGACGGCCCACGTTTGAAATAGGTCCAAAAAAAGTTTTGAATTGCACTTTGATGGCCCAAAGTGGCCAAAAAGTTTTGAATTGGCTCTTGACAGTTGATAGCGGGCAGGGCTGGCAAAGGCACATACATAGGTGAAAAAGTTGAATGGATGGGGGTTGGGCCAACGGGGGTGGGGTGAGGAGGGAGACGCTTTTGGCTCAAGCCGTCGTCCAGAAGCGAGCGAGCTGACAAACTTGAAGGAGCGGGGGTTGGGCTGCGACAAGCAGCTGATGCCAATCCACTGATTGCACTCGCGGCACACTAGTATTGTGGAAAGTTCTGCTCTTTCCAGGTTGAAAGCAAAGCACTCACTTTTGGCCTTTTTTTTTTTCGTTTGCCCAGCCCTGTTAAATGAATGTCTAGCCTTATCCAACGTGATATTGCGGAATGCATTTCACATGACTACACATGATACAATTGTGCTTTCTCTTAATGACACGCAACGTCAGGAACCGGATGTTAAATGTTTGCGCCCAGCCGGCGCAGCGTGGAGTGGAGTGAGTGGGTCCACGCTACGACCGGCACACTGCCTTAAAGTAACTTCTTCGGGTATTTAGAGGATCAACTAAAAGTGACGGACGCGTGTTTAGCCGATAAATACCGTGCAAAATACGGGAGGCAAAAAAAAAACAAACACAAGCGCGCCAATTCTAGAAGGCCTTAGCAGGGAGGGAGAGAGAGAGAGAGAGAGAGAGAGAAAGAGAGGGACGTCGACGTCAATTTCCATCGCAATTTCACACAATTGACCCCATTGTTTGTTTTCTAAAACAAACAACAGACGCCGTGTCGACGGCTAACAAAATCTTTTCTACTTTACAGCCTTCCTTTGAGAAATGGAGTCAGACGGAGATTGATCGCAGGCCAGCCGAGAAGCCACCGGTCGTCAAGCCGTCACGTTCATCCGTCTTGTTTTTCCTCTGGAACGCCACGCCGTCGCCTTGCGTCAGAACAAAAGCCGCCGTTTACGTCGTCGGGCAGCTCGGCCTCGCGGCCAAAACATCACCTCCCGCTGACCTTCCGGTACGGAGATCCGGCGGGGGACCCACACGCCAAATAACCACGTCCGCCCTGGCGTCGGCCCATGCCGCCGTCGGTGAGGACCGAGCCACCGTCGTGAGCGTGCCCGCCCGGTCAGACGAGCGGAAACGTGTTGGCCACACGTGTCCTTTTGGTCTTGTTTGGGCGCGTGCGTAGGACAAACGTGCGAGTGGCAGGCAGGCAGGCGGGCAGGCAGGCAGGCAGGCAGGCAGGCAGGCAGGCAGGCAGGCGGGCGGGCAGGCTGGCTCACTCACTCACTGGCTCGCTGGCAAAGCGCTGTAATCCCTCAAACATTGGGGAATTTTCACTTCAAACCAACGCCGCGTTGCCAGAAGACACCAAGACAAGCTTCAAACAGGCCTTTAACTAAGTCGCCCGCGGCCAGCAGAGACCGGCTAGCAAAGTCAAAACGGGTGGGTGGGACGTCCGGAATGGGTGAGGATGGAGGGGGGGGGCCGCCACGCCAGTCACAGGCTAAAGGTTAACCCTCCCTCCACCGCAAAGACAGAAGATCAAGTGGTGTTTTTGGTCAGAAATGAAATAGATCGGCGCCAGCGCGCTAAGCCTCTCTAGGCGGGCAGGCGCGGCAGGGATGCCCGCCATCCGGGGACCTCGACTTCCAAGTTCCGTCGGCCATCGGCTCGGACGTCGTTGGGAGCGGCCGGCGTGGACGGATGAAAAGTCTCTCTCCCAATGCCAACGCTTTAAGAGGGGGCGGGGCGTCAAAGGAAAACACCGGGAAACGACTGGCTCCCTTCCGGGGGCCGCGCTTTTTCAGCCTTGCCGCGTCACTCCGTTTCCCCGAAAGGCCGGAGGTATTTTTCTGGGGAAGAGCCGAATGACGCCGTCACCGCCGGGCCAAAAACAGTTAGGATGGCGTAAGCCTCGCCGACGGCGGGCCGACCGGTCGGGCCGCTCGCTCGGCGAGACGCGTTTGGAATTCCGTAGTGGGGCGCTGATTGCTTTGCTTTTGGGGTTAAAAAAAAAAAAAAGAAGGCGAGGACAAACGGCGGCGGCGGCGGTGCGCTCGTCAAGCGCTCAGCGCAGCGGCTTAGCCGAGACTCGCGGCTGTCAACACCAGCAGATAGCATCTACACAGAGGATGAACTTTCCCTGTTTGGGGCTTAACTGATAAAGAGCGCACGCACGCACGCACACACACACACACACACACACACACACGCCCCAAGATAACACCCTGACGGGTGTCAAGTGCAGGTGAACGGCCACCTGCCTCGTACACTCGCACTTGTAATGGGACGTCGTCAACTTGTTGGATTCTTTGTTGAAGGCACAACGGCCGCCGCTCGCCCTCTCGGCCCGCTCAGCTCCGCCTAGCTCCGCCTAGCTCCGCCTAGCTCCGCCCGGGGAAAAACCCCCGCGTGGCGACCGGATAGACGGGATCTGGCATATCAAGGTTGAACGGTTCCGTGACTGAAGCGGCGAGTCAGACTTTCCTTTTGTCACAAGTGGCCATTCTCTTCCTCCCCGCATGCCCAGATGCTAACGGAGCGTAATGCCAACCACATATTTGACGCCATTATTGACACAGGGAATGAGCACTGCCCGGTCTTTCTACGCCAGGCCAGGCCAGGCCAGGGACTTTGCATTGAGCAAAGCCTACTTAGCTTAAACCGACGATAGCTTGGGCCACGCGACATTTCCTTTTCGGGCTTGGGGAAGAGAGCAAACTTCAATGGCCACGGGCAATAAAGCCATTTTGGGAAGAACGGCCGCCGGTTTGCCGGGGATTAGCACGGACGGGGGACGCCGTATCCCAATCCGCCTCCGAGCCGCACAAGGACCCAAGCGGGCCGACGGGGCGGGTTCCCGAAAGCCCCACGCCGGCGAGGAAAAAAAAGCGCTGCCCGGGCATTTACGCGCCCGCCGTCAATCTCTTCTCGCGCCGAGATGGGGACGTGTTTACATAGCATTAGCATGCATTAAAGCCAAGGAAACGGGCCCGGCGGGACGGCGGTGGCGGCGGCGGTGGCGGCGCCATTGATATTCATTACGCCGGTGCCGGCGAGCCTTCGGGCCCATCGGCGCTTTAGCTCCTTATCGGTGTCGGGAACAAGGATTTCTCTCCTCGGCTAACAACGGACTCAATCTCTTCGGGCTCGCCACGTTAATCTCGGCGCCGCGCCACGGGATCCGCACGGTACGCTGCGCTACGCGGGCCGCGCGCGGACAAAAAAAAAAAAAAACATCCACGCTGACGGAAGAGCCCTCGATCACAAACGGCGGCGCATTTCCGAAAAGTCCATTTTTACGGCTACGCTAATTGCTCAAAGTGACAGCCAGTACGGTGGTTGTGTAGGGCCAACTAGAGGAGGGGAGTGGAAGTACAGCCGCCTATTGTTTATTTTTGTGGCAAAAGCGACGGTCGTTTTCATTTCAAAAGTAGGAAAAACAGGCTGATTTGAGGGCACAAGCAAGGGGGGGAAAAAATGGCATTTACCTGTCTTTCTGGGCGACTCTTATTGTGGAATGTCTTGCACAGGAAGTAAGTCTGGAAGAAATGAAAAAACAAGGTCAACAGCTATTACTAGTTGGCTCAAATTTCTAGCAACAGCATTGAAAAGTCCATTGAAAGTTGTGCCCGGTTCTGCATGGCTTTTGTGGCGGACCTTCCGGGCGGCACACAGACAAATTAAATGGAGAGCGGGTCCCAGAAAAGGGAAAAAAATGGGCATTGGGAGAAGTCGCCATCAAGTTAGGTTGGCCCCCAAAGCCGGCCAACTGGAAAGACGGTCAATAATTGGTCAAATCCCACAACCCTCGTCTTTGGGCAACGGTGCAGAAAGCGTAACATTTCAAAAAAGAACAAAAATTCAAATAAAGTTCACCTTGGCACCCCGCGGACCTCCGAGAAGCAAAATAAGGAGAAGATGAGAGGGAGGGAGGCGCAAAGCCGTGGCTCCCTCCAAACTTAATTAAAATGTGGAATAAATAAGCAGTACAACAACACACACACAAAAACAAGTTATTGAATGTTGAAGTCTTTGATAGATTTCACCCCCCCCCCCCCCCCCCACACACACAC
Organism: Stigmatopora nigra; assembly: GCF_051989575.1. NCBI lineage: Eukaryota > Metazoa > Chordata > Actinopteri > Syngnathiformes > Syngnathidae > Stigmatopora > Stigmatopora nigra. Next base: position 144,807 of record NC_135530.1, read on the forward strand.
CCATATGGGTGAATAATGCAAAGTAAGATTTAATAAGACCTTTTCATGGGGAGACTACAAAGCGCTTATTTGCATGAAAGTGCAAATCAGCGTCACGGCGAAGGCGGCGTCGCCCCTAAGCCGCTTGATGTGCGCTCGCCAGTATTTGCCCAGTATTGTTTCATGCCGTCGTTTGACGGGTGTCAAGGTGATTACGCCGCAGATCCGCCGCCGCCGCCGCCATCGGTGGCGGCGACGACGGCGGCAACGGCAACGAAAAAAAACCCTCTTACGACAGCCTCCACAAAAGCCGTCAAATGTTTGTTTCAGCGGTAGGGGAAGAAGGATGAGACGGCTTCACTCTCCAATGCACTTTTTCTCAGAAATAGCGTTGTGGGGTGGGGGGGCGGGGTCCTGATAAACACCTGAAACTTTGACAATCCGCCTTCTTAGTGGGGAGGGGGAGAAACAAAAAAAACTATTTGGAAGCAAGACGATGGCGAGGTGGACAAAAAGAAAAGCCCGTCGTTTTGTGCTTCCGGCGCCGTAAAATGAATTTCCTATTTGCTTCCAAATGGAGGTCAATTGCGCCCCTCCTTTCATTTCCATCAAAATAGTCACTTGACAAAAGTTGCTTTCCAACCGGCTTTGACTGGAAAAAGTACCCAGAGTGGGAATACTTCCATCCGAGAATTTGACAGAAATACTGCATTAGCAGCACACGTGGCTCGTAACAATTATGTGTCAACTAAAAGGCACGCACGCACGCACGCACGCACGCACGCACGCACGCACTTACGCACTTACGCACAGCTCATTAGGGGGAAGAGGAGAAAAAGAAAGAAAGTGTTAGGAATGCTGCTGCCATCCGTCAACCCCCGACAAGCGTTTGCCGCGTGATTGACAGTCGCCGAGGACGGAGGTCAAAAAGGAGTTTCAGGGCCGCGTCTTTGAACGCGGCCCTGAAACTTCAGGCCCGGGACCACGCCCCTCGCCCATCCCTGCTCGGGCGCGACTCCCTAAGCCGTGAGCAAAGACGGTGAAAAGAGCGCCCCGCGCCACGGAACGTGGCTCCTCTACGCAAGGCAAAGGCAAAGGCGCGGCCCGGTCGGTGACCGGCCCGTGACTTCCCGTTATAGCGGCGCTGTTGAAAGACAGCGCCGCCTGAGGCGCAAAGGTGGGGAGGGGGAGAGAGAGAGGGAGGGCTTAGGGTGGAGAGGGAGGCTAGGACCTTGTCTGGAAGGTGGGGGAAAAGCTCAGGTGGCACCTTCAGGGGGCCGGCCGGCCGGCCGGCCGGCCCACTGTCGCTCGGCCTTTCCATCCATTGACCTGCAGTGCCTCCGCAGGGCCAATGGCCATGGCCATGATGATGATGAAGGTGGGCCGTGGATATTGGGCAGGTTGCACACAAGTGCTGTGATTGGCTGGCTCCACACTCCGGCCACAACTCCATCCAAAAAGTGTGGCCGGCTGCAAGTGCGCGTCTCTACACGTGCCTTGTGCGCCTGCGCCACAACCAGCGGATGACCTCGTAAATCTAAACGGGATGTCTATCAGGCACGCGGACGCCCGTCCCCGGTAAAGCCGCCGCCGCCGCCACCGCCTCCGGCTGTGGGTGCGCCGCTCGCCGGCCGCCGATTCTCTTTTGACTGGCGGGCCGAGGCGCGCTTGCAAATATTTGGAAAGAAACGATCCGCGGAAGACCTGGGCCCAGGCACCAGCAGAATCCGCCGGCGACGTTCAATCCATTTGAAGGGGCGGAGCGACCCTTCCACGTCAGATGGGTTATTTGGAGTCTCCATGGCAGGAAGCCAGAGGAAGTTGCTAACAATTAGCCTAAAAAGTCAATTAGCATGAGGTTTCGGAACGGTTCTATTTTCCCCTCACCGTGACCGACCGACAAAGGATAAACTCGGTAGCATGAAAGTGCATCCGAGTTGACATTTTGCTTGGCGTTTCCGTGAGAAGATTTCCAAAAGCAATCTAGTCTGTCATTTTTCCCGCCGTCTGGGAATCCCGCCACGACTAAATCCCGGCGGGGTGGGGCGCGGCTTTTGAATTGGCCGATGGCGCGATACGAACGAGAGCGTCGCCGGCCGCTGACGAGGAGCGCGCGAGGGGGGAGAGAAGGAAAAAAAAGCGCGATTTACACGTAGATGAACGGCGCTTACAAGATGGCACCGGGGGCGTCTAAAATTCCCATCTGTCATTTTTTTTTGGTGCCCCTCCTCCATTGGTTGCCGTTTTCCCAGGCTTCCTCCGTTGCTTTCCTCTCTCCCTTGCCCTACCCTACCCCCCCACGGCCCCCCACGCCCCCCCCCCCCCACTTCCATCCCTCCCTCCCTCCCATTACCCTTGCTGATTGCAATCTTTAAGCGCCATTGGGCCCACTGCTTCTGCACTTTTTAATCTGCCTTTAATCCCATAGATTTTAAATATTCCCCGGCTCCCGGAGACTGCAGGCAATTAACTGCCCTTCTGATGCTCTCCTTATCACTCGCCTCCTTGTATCTCTCTGAAGCAGCCTGGAGACACTGCCAGGCCTGACAAATAATACCCACATTTACGGCGGGGGCCGGAGGGGAAAGCGTTGCCGCCGCCGCCGCCGCCGCCGCCGCCACCGCCGCATTCTAAACAGGTATTTGGTAAACATATCATACCGGGGAGGGAATGCGCCCAAAGGCATCCCAAAGCGGAGACCGAACTGAGACAAAAGCCGCCACGAGGGCCCGGCCCGCAGACAAATGAGCTTTAATGGCGCCTAAAAGCCAAATATTAGGTAGGAAGGCGCCGGCGGAGACATGTTTTGGTGGGGAAAATGCTGGGCCGGGGACAAGTCAGCCACCAACTCTGACTCGGAGGGCAGATGCAGACTATGTCTGTGCTGTGCGTCAATGTCACTCACGTGAGCATTTCTTTTCTCCAATACAAACGGCACTATTTTGACCTGACCATTGATGCACTTTGGACATTTTATCACTACGACTGTAAGGCATCTGGCTTTTTCTTGGTCTATGAAAGGGAAAATAACCCCCCCCCCCCCCCTAACAGCGCTTCCAATGACATTGCAGTCAGTCTGTTGATGTTCAAAAAAAACACCAAGGGATTATTATCAAAGTATGTTGAGCCAACAGAGTGCCGGTGGGCTGGCTGGCGCCTGGCAAAAATACGCCATTCAATAAGCGCTATCGTCCACCCATCGGGACTTTGGCCACTTTCCATTGCATCTCTGGGCGCCGTCATTGAGTTTGAGCCAGATCAACGTCACCACGGCGTCCCCGCACTAACAACATGTGACCAACAAACAAGGGCGCGAGGTCACACACCAGGAAGGTGATGGGCAACAGGCCGATGACGACGCCCATGTTTTTCCCGACTGACGTTGGATTACGTGCGTGAGCGCGCGCCATTAAAATCCCATTCAATTAGAGGCTGGAGATTGCAGAGGCGGCAGAGGCGGCAGAGGCGATGGCGGCGAGGGCTAATGGACGAGGTGGTGGAGACTCTGATTGCAAAAGGCACACAACGAGATAATTAAAACGGAAACGTACGCTCTGGCCGCACGCCACCTTGCCCACGTTTTTTCTCCTTCTTTCTTTCCCCAACAATGCGCGGTGGGATTAGAGGCCAGCGCCTGTCAATCACGCACACGCCAACGATCTGGAGTTCTCCGCACCTCACTCGATGACTCTCTTTGCCGAGTTTACGTTTACGGCAGCGCGCTACCATTTCCAGTTTGGACCCGGGCCTTTCTGTCGTCGTACGCCGCTTGGTTTGTCGCCCGTTCCGCCACTTGGTCATTGGTTCATTGGAAATGACCAGCAACGGTTTGGAAAAAAAATCACGTGATGTGACGACGTGAGGGCGCCCAAGGAGCGGCGGACCGAGGCCACACGGCCCCCCGAACTCCGCCGCCATCTCAACCCGACGCACGCCGGCGCCGATCCTCCTCCTCCCCTGGTTTCCGTGGCGACCGCTAAGCCCGAAGTGACGGTAAAGCTGGTGCGCCACTGAGCCCAGGGCAGGATTTGTGACAGAGAAATCACATCAGCCTATGCTGATTAACAATTCCATTCCACTCTGAGATTTAGAGGGGGGTGGGGGGTGGGGGGGTGTTGTGGGGGGAGCTTGTAGAAAAAAAAAAGAAAAAACTATCTTACATTTGGCTTTTTAATAGGAACGATCGCTATCTCAAATTGAGTCCCTGCAAACTTTAATAAAGGCTACAGGGTTGAGTGGCATTTTGCATGCTGATTTAGGCCCGATTGGCGGCTTTTGATGAAGGGGGGGGGGGGGGGGGGGCGCTGGGTGGGGGTGGCGGTGGCTGGCGCTGTGTAAAGCGGTGCTCCCAGCGCTTTTCCACATCGCCGCTTCAAATACGCCAGGATAAGAACATGAAAAAAAAAAATGAAAATATAGCACTTCCATCTGCAATCTCCGGATTTCTCTCGCCGGCTGCCATCGCCGCTGCGACACAAATGATTGACTGCTGAATATGAATAAATGCAATAGAAGGAAAAATCCGCAAAGAGAGAGTGAGTGAGTGAGTGAGTGAGGGAGGAAGGGAGGGAAAGGATAAAAGGAGTCCTCTGCTGGACTTTTTCCTCTGGAGGTGAGACGGGAAAATAGGCAAGAAGAAAGAAAAGAAGGCAGAATGGTATTAGTGTCCAATATTCAGAAAGGCCCGCGGTCGTCTTTGGGCCCCCTATAATACAAAAAAAAAATAAAAGGAAACACTTATCCTCTCTGCAAAAAAACGTGGCCCCACCCCACAAATCTACATTGGCATTAAAACCATTTCTAGCCAGAGTTCAGCTTAATGGGATGATCAGATGTATTTGGAAAGACACGGGCTAATCCAAAAATCGGTGATCGGGCGGGCCACGCGCATTTCAAACATTTCCCTGTCAGAGAGAGAAGGAGGACTTAGATGGAGAAAAAAAAAAGGCTGGCGCGCTCGCGCCGACTGGACGGACAGCGTCCAAAAGGGACGGGCGGCCAGCGGCAAATCCCCGCTCATACCGCCGGCTCCCTCCGGTGGCGCCGACGTCCGCCGCAGCCAGAAGAAAGAGGAGACGGCGCCGGCCGGGGGAAAGAAAAGAAAAAACAAATATGAAAATGACAAGTTCAAGGTCCCAGCCAAAGGTCGGCGCGCCAGAGCGATAAGATGCCATAAGATGCCATGAGATGCTATGAGATGCTATGAGATGTTATCCCAGTGCCCTCAAAGCACTCCAAAGCCACTTTAGGAGATGACTGCCGGCGGCCATTAGCGGCAAAAGTCAAAGATAGCAGATTAATAGCCGGCCAGCCAGCCAGCCAGCCGGCGCTCTAGGGGGGATCGATTTCAACAGCCTAACCCCCTGGTCGCCATCGACGGCGCGATGCGGGCCCGTGGCTTTGGTGGCCTCCCGCTTGCTCGCCGTCGCCCCCCGCCGCCCCACCCCCCCTCAGCGCCTCGGCTATCTTTGCTTCCGCAGGCCCATCCTTTAAGAGCCCCGCTCTTATCTCCTGATGTTATTCAATTGTTGCGGGGACAATCTGGGCCATTAGTCCACCACGTTAAATAATGCATCCGCCTTATCTCTTCCCGTACGTGCGTGCGTGCGTGCGTGCGTCTCCGCGTGCATGTTATTAACGATATTAGTCACCAAGCGGCGGAATAATAAGAAAAAAAACCTATTCCACCTATTCTCTCTCGGTCCCTGCTTTTATTAGCAAGGACAACAAGAAGCGGAAACGCCAGATAAAAATGTATCCGCGGCTCCGATCGATACCCAGGCGGCCGTGGTTGCCGTTGCTACGGGACGGAGGGGTGGGGCGGCGGCCAGTCGGCCTTTTCGCGACGAGTGCCCATGCTAAAGGTATAAGCTAATGAGAGAGAAGAGAAGGTGTCTTGAGTCGCAGATTTACACGGTCCCTTCCTTGCGCTGGCGCTTATCGCTGGCGTTATAGTGGGCGCCGTTCAAAATTCTGCTTGCATTTCACAAAATCTAATTGCGCCAAGTAATGATGGCCATTCCCCGAGGCCACGTAAAAAAAAAAAAAGAAAAAAGCTTGCAGTCATAAGCGGCTATCTTTATTGCACCCGTCGGCCGTCACCCGTCGGCTCTTTTTTCGTCGTCTTTTCCCGCATTTTCAGGAGCCAGCGAGCACGCCGTTTTCCACGTCGGCAGTTTGGCCGTGTTTGGTGCAAAACGCAAGGGGGGGAGAAAAGGTCTTTCGACGAGCCAACTTCGAAAGATTCTCCGAGACGGCACCGAAGAGGCGAGCCACGCGCTTCTGACGTGGCGTACTACGTTGGGCGTCAAAGAGGATTGCCGAGGCGTGGGCAAGTTTCCCGCGGTTACGGGGGGGGGAGACGGCTCCCGCGGCCCGGCTGACATTTGGCCGCCGGCTCCGTGCCAACGGAGCGGCGTCTCCAAAAGGGAGTCCCCCAGGTTTCCCGGCCCGCCACTTTCCCGGCGGGCCGGTTATCTAGGCCGACCCGTCGCGCTCCGGCCCGCCGGGCCCCTCGGAAATCCATCCGAGGGCCCGAGCGGGAGCCGCCGCTAATCCCGGCCGCGCAATCGCGCGGCTAATTGGCAGGCGGCGGCGAGGCAATCCGTGACGGACGTTTTTTGTGCGGCTGAGAGTGAGCTCCACCCGCCGGGTACCCGTCCCGGCCCCAGATGTGACGCGAATAGATGCCCCACGCGCCTCAATAATGCTAAGCGCGCGTGGCTCTTTGCTTGGGAATCTATCTCCGGGCCATCCACGCTTGGCCAGTCTGCTCGTCCAAGGGCCAATGAAATAAAAGCAAGCGCTCTACGGACGTGGCCAGCGACTACACACTTTGAGGGAAGGAAGACACCAACGCAAGGTGTGCTAGAGCAGGGCGAGGCAACCTGTGGCTCGGGAGCCACGCGTGGCATCATAAAAAAGAATTGACGGACCTTTTGGACTTGAAAGACGGAGGAGAAGGCACACGTTTTCATTAGAAAATTGGAATTAAGATGGGGAAACTTCTTTATGGGCCACCCCAGTTTTCCAGCTCTTTGACTTCCTCAAAGGCCAAGCGGCCAAGGAACCGCCATCCTTCCAAGAGCCATGCCATGCAGTTTATGCCTTGACCACCCCCCCCCCAGTTATCTGCGCCGTCATCTGCGGTCGCGACGGATGGCGGCGTCCGTAATGCGGGCCGCAGCTGGCCATTAGTCAATGACCAAATCCAATGGTCACAATTAGGAGGAGCCATAACGATTAACAGCGCATTTCCTCTTTTAATTCAGCCTTGATGATTTTTGCGGAGGGGCCCCGACTTCCTTATCTGCCACGAGCGCTCTCCTTTCCCAAGCTTCGTATTGCAACTTTCCCCGGCTTGAAAAAAAAAAAAAAACAACCCAAAGTAGATCTCATTAGGCCGCTCATCGCATTACAACTCTCCCCGGTTGTGGTTCTGGCCCGGCCGGAGCGCCGATCCGGCCCGGCCGCCGAGGAATCTGATAGGGATAAACCAATTTGCGCCGCACGCCAACATCACGGCGAGCCGGCCGGCCGACGCCCGTGCGCGCGAGAGGCCGGCCAGCCAACACGGCCATCGGCCCCGGCCATCGGCCCCGGCCGGCGGCCCCCGCAGCTCTCGTCGACCGCGTTCGGAGAGGCCGGCAATGAACTTTTAATTAGGCGGGCTAATTGTTGCCGGCCAGGAAGTATCAGACGCCGGGATGATTGTTCTGGAGGAGGAGGAGGAAGAGGAGATCAGACTTAATTATTGGAGGTTGAGGGGTGGGGAGGGGGGCTTCTACAGTTCCTCCACCCACGCACGCACGCACGCACGCACGCACACACACACAAATGAAGGCTGACTTTAACCCTGAGCCACCTTGTAAACTTTTCCCCACTTTCAGTTTCAACTAAACGGCAGCCCCAAAAGGGAACAATAACATCCTGATAGCACCTTTGAGCACCTGAGCGCACCCAAACAACGGCCTCTTGGCCTCCTCCTCCTCCTCCTCCTCGCGGTGCCAGCGACGCCTTCGCCGCGCAGCTGTCACTTTGGGCTGTGGTTTCCCACGGGCCAGGGCACGGGTGCACCTGCGCCCTGGCCCGCCACCAAATAACTGACAGCGAGTCGGCGGTCGTGGCGACAGACGCAAAAGCAGGCTTCTCGACAGAAAGGAGAAGTATTTGGAAGGCGGCACAGCTCTCCACCAGGAGGCCATTTATTAATGACGCCGTGCGTGTGGGCCGACCCGTGGCTTTTGGCGACGGTCCAATTCCCGGCGCCTCTTTCATCGGTCGCCATTACCTGGCGGTGGACGCCCCCCCCCCCGCGCTTTCTTCCGCCGTGGCCGTGCAAATTGGCCGGCGCAAAGCGAAGGGAGGCGTCGGCCTAATGCCTTCATTTTCTCTTTCATGTGGAACGTGTCAAAAGCGACAAAAGCTGCAAATGGGGCAATCCAATCTGCTTCTTCGGAGCCCAAATCAGATGGGGAGCCCGTTTCCAAATGCTGGGATGGCCGACGCCGGATCCCTCCGGCCATTTGCCACCAACCGTTTCCAAGCACGTCATACCGGAGGGATTGGGTTTGGAAAAAAACCTGGAGTCGAATACCCGTAGTCTTCGGACTATAATATAGACGATATAGATCAGAAACAAAGCTTTTTTTTTCTTCTTAAAGATAACCACAGATGAAGAAAGACATAACAGGCCTCAACTGAAAGCAAAAGTTTAGTCGCATGGCTAAGCAAAGTCGATTTGGAAAAAGTGCCACAAAAGGCCTGGAAATACGAAAGAATAAAGCCTGGAATGCGACTCTTTCAGGTACTACTTTGTCGAGTTAAGAGCGCTCTGATAGATGGATTTGGATTGAAAGCGTTGGACGGGAGGGAGACTTGTTGTGTGCGCTTCTCGCAAATGACAAGCGGCGCCCAACGGCGGGCCACGTTTGCGCAAACGGCTCCCGAGAAGTACCGCAAATGCGCATTTGGCGGTAAAGCCCGGATCATCTGCGATTATTCCTTCTCTGGGCCCGTTTTGCCGCATTCCAGACCAAGCGCTCCTCCCGTCTCTATTGTGAGGTGGGGGGGGGGGGGGGGGGGTGAAGCCAGCAAAGAAGGAAGGAAGGAAGGAAGAAAAGGCCACCCAATTTGTACGCCAATCCACACGGCAACAGACGCTTTGCTCACAGGCACACATTGATGTGGGATTGAGAGCACCAGATTGGCGCGCCGTATCTGCACGCCGCACACATGGCGAGCGCCGTTTGGGCCGACCCATTATTAGAAGAGGTGTGTCCGAGTGAGCCAGCGCCGTCCGTTCGTTCGTCCGTCCGTCCGTCCGTCCGTCTCTGTGGTGGCCCCGCAAACTTTTTTTTATGGTTCCAGAGGCTCCCTTTCACCGTTCCTATTTTGGAGACGGTGCCCGCCAATCCAACTTTTTCAGTGGCATCAAAGAAGGCAACCTAGCCTAACTGGAAGCTAGGAGGAAAAAAAAGGGGACGGTGGACTACAGCGAGTCCCGAATGAAAAATCCTCCCAAGATAAAAGGAGGGACTGGCGCAGACAGAGTCACACTCGTTGGACTGGGTGGAATTAAGATGGTGGCGGGCCTCTAAAAATAGGCCAGGTGTTTGACGCACGTTTGCAATAATACAGAGAGGGCGGGCGCCCACGCAGCCGGCCGGGCGGCCGGCGCCGACTGACGGATGCACGCGCAAACGCCGCAAAGCCGTCCGAGAGTCCAAACGGCGGAAATTCCACGGCCGGGCCCCGTTTCCCACAAATTTGCCGCGTCCCCCCCCCCCCCCCCACCCCTGCTTCCGTGAGTGACGGGAGAAGGCGGGGCCAAACGTCCCGTTCACAATGGAATGATGTCACAGCGTGCAAAGCAAGCGTGTTGACTGAAAACACGGCAGACTCAAAGACAACATACCGCAATGATCCGTGTACACAAGCTGACGCGTCGGACAAAAGCCGCTTGTTTTACTTGACTTTCATTTAAGACACGCATTCATTCACTCGTAAGCAACGGTGGCCGGCCGCTAGACGCCACCGGAATCGACGCCAGCCTTCTCCGTCCAGAGCGGCACAGCGGGCGAGCGAGCGCGGCGGGCCCGGGAAGGGAAGAGCTGCGCGTGGGTCAGGGGGCGCCATTTCACTTTGGCTTTTTTTTTCTCCCACATTCAATGCTTTTCTCAAACCAAAGATTTGAGGGGAGGAAAGGGTCACCGTGGGGGGGGGGGGGGGGGGGAGCCATCATATCAGCGTGTTTGCTCCCACTTCTCGGGAACGGGAAGAAAAAAAAAGTCCCCCCGTCTGCCAAAAGCTGCCTTTCACAAGGTGCCAAGGTGGAAGGAAAGGTGCTTTGTAAGGACCCGCGTGCGTACCCGCGTGCGCGCCCGCGTGCGTGCCCGCGTCCTTTGGCTGAGACGGCAGCCCGCACGCTTTGGAGTGTCAACACGGCCTCCGGCGTGAGAAACAGTCTGCGCCCTCTTTCTTTGTTTTGGTTCTCACGGCGAGCGTGCGGGAATACGTGTCCCCGTCCGTCCGCCCGTGCGTGCGTGCGTGCGTGGGCCTTTGGACATTCTTCCTCTTATCGTTCATCACGCCGGCTCACTCGCTTTCGTTCACTCATCCAAGAGCCCATTTTACACATTTAAAGCGCAGTCCAAAAAGAGGGGAAAAACGGCGGATGGCAAAGTGGCAGTTGACCGTCGAAGCCATCGGAGAGGTGCGAATGGCCAGGAAAAGTGACTTCTTGGACGCCGAGACTCGATTTGTGCCGCCGTTGAAGCCAGAAATGCGTCGGGGTGGCAGCCTCCCACTTCAAACTAGTCGCGTTTTACGCAGCGGATAAGAATGACATTTGGGGGAGAGAAAAAGTCAGGTTTGAATCGCGTGGGGAAAGTGCTGCCTTTGAAAATCAGCTCCCAACTTATTAGGCCCGCCGTGAATATGCCGCCGGTTCTGGCCTACAAAGAAGAGAGCATTGGTGACGGGACGCCGACTACTTGGGAGTTTTTCACCCCAGTCAGGCGCAAGAATGTCTTTGATTAAGACGCGGGCACCCCGGGCCGCGGCAACACGCGCACTGATTACAGGGGACGCTACCCCCCCGGGGCCCACCCACACACACACACACACACACACTGCTGCTATTTAAAGACATTTGCATTGCAAAGGGCCGTCGCGTTTGTTTAATCCTGCGGGGCCACCACAAAAGACAGCCGGCCGAGAGAAAGTTTTTTCCGTGCCGAGGAATATCCTGCGGGCTGGCGGCGACGCCGGGTGAGACGGGGCCGCTGCCACGCCGCACGTGGTGTCCACGTCAACCGGAGCTATCCGTACCAGATGCTGATCCCTTCGCCGATGACGGAGGACCGCACGGCCGCGGATCCACGAGGCCATCCGCCTTTTTTGTGCTCCCGCTAAACGGGCAACGCTCCGCGGGGGCCGCAAAGGCCACTTAAACACACACTTGGCGTCGTCAAGGCCGCGCGGAACAGACGTCAGGCGGGGGGGGTGTTTTTCGGGTGTTCCGAGTAGGGGCAATAAAAAAAAGAGAAAAAAGAAATGAAAACAAAAGCCACGATCGGGCCTGTAAAAAGGCTACGACGGAGGAGGGAGCACCCTAATTAGAGGGGGGGGGGGGGGGGGGCGCAACAGATGGGGAAGAGGCCGTCCGGCCCGCCCGGCAAAATGCACAGGAACGTCACCAAGGGGCGTGTGTGTGTGTGTGCGTGATAAGCACATTGGTCCCCCGGGGGGCGCCTTACTGATCTAACAGGGGCAATTAATTTGTTGTTTTTAATTCCCGTTAAGACCTGCAAGCACCAGTGGGAAAAAAAGGGGGGTGGGGGGGCATCCCTCTGGGACTTCTGAATGCGCAATGATACAAACTGGGCCCAAGGGGGGCGCCGCCAATCACCACTTGTAAAGCAATGCTAGCTAGAGGTGACCCACTTAGTTCAAGCAGGGGGAGGGACTTTTTTCCTCCCCCCCCCCAAAACCTTTTTGCTATTAAACGGAGCCCAATTGAAATGGAAGTCATCGAGCGCCACTGACCACGTCAATTTCGTGCCCGGTGCCGCCGGCCTCCCCATCCGTCGTTCCCACGCTCGTCTGGCCTTTTGTGGGAGCCATCCGTGGGTCCGGTCCCGTTCCAATCCGAGCGCCGACAATGAGCGCGCCCGTCTCCGCCATCCCAGCTGGGCGGGGGTCTTTGTCCCGGGCGGGGACTCCGACGCCGCGCTCTCCAGAGGACCATTTGGGTCTCCCGTTCCCCGGCACCGGGACTCTCAAGAGAGCAATAGGACGGGGGGTGGCGTCCGTTAACGAGTGGGAAAGCGTTGATTGGGCGGATGGGCCACCGTGAAGGAAAAAAGTCCAATTTGGGAAAATGGGCGTGCAGGGGGGGGGATTTAGGGTCCCAGCGTGGAGTTTTTTGGGGTGGATTGCCCATGACTTTTGCCACGTTTCCTTGCGCGTATACGAGAGGCAAACCAGTCCGGACCTGTTCCGCCAGCCGCCGCCGCCGCCGCCGCCGTTGCTGCATCAAGACTCTTAAACGCCGCCACACTTTTAAAGGCTGACATTCACTCGCGGCCGCTTTCTCGTCAACTGCATTCCAGGCTTTTGCTTTTTTTTTTACTTCAATGCTTCCTGTTATCAGCTACAGCAAACAGGAAGTGGGGGGGGGGGGGCGCGATCACTAACGTACTGTCAGGAAGTAAAATCCTTTTTAAAACGCAGCAAGTGCACGTAAACACACCGTGGTATGATTTGTCAGCCAATTCAGAGCCAATGACAAACGAGACAAATGGTAGAACGTTTGCTCTTCATTCTTACGTTTGAAAACGGATTCATTCAGGCGTGATTTTCGACTCATTGAAGAAAACTACATTTGAAATGCTTGCACGAGGCCACGATAAAAGACAAAAGACTTGACCAATAAGTCAAAGATTGGACCAAGAAAGAAGGCTCCTATCAAACCGCAACGGATTCTACACTAGAACGAGAAAGGCCGTTCCCAAATCAATAAAGGGCACATTTAAGAGCAAAAAAAAAAAGAAGCAAGCTAAAATATACTGATGGTAATAATAATAATGACTGGAGATCAGGGGAATTTTGTGGAGGCGCCAGATGCCGCAGCGGCGAGTCCCATCTTGCCTGCCGCGTTGCGCCACTCGAGGAATGCGAGCGCACGTGGCCGTGGCCGCCGCCGCCGCCGCCGCTCGCGGGGACAGAAGGCCACCACCGGGGGTCCCGCTTTTGGTTAAACGCCTGCTTAAACGGCGACGTGCGCGCTCCGGCGTAACGTGCGGAACGTGCTCGGCACCCCAACGCCTGTCAAATGTTGGAAAAGAAATAAATCTAGTGTGCTTGCACTCTGCTTCAACTTTGGCTGGGAGGGACGGGCGGGCGGGCGGGCGGGCGTGACTCGCCTTGCACGTACGCACGCAGCATGCGAGCGCGCAGGTGTCTTTGGGCTTGACAAAGTCTTTGCGCGCTTTGGCTGAGACAAAAGTAGCCCCCTTCACCCTGGAGAAAATGCTCACACTCTGCTGCCTCTTTGGCTTTCCACACAACACACTGGCCGAGTGGGACACGTCAAAGACCGCTCTCTCTCCATTGGCCAAAGCGGAAAAGCGTGGAAAAGGGCGGAAAAGGACGGCCATTTGCTGGCCGAGTCGCCGGTATGGGAGCACGGGCCACCGGTTCCTTCATTGGCCCTGGGGTGTTTGCGCTCCGACGCACCTGTGCCAAAGAAACACGGCCCTTTACACCTGTTTATGGAACAAGGGAGAACAAGGGAAGGTTGGGGGTCGCCGTCATCAGGTTCTAACTTGCGTGACCCCCCGAATAAAAGCCCTCACGGCCAACGCTGGATGGCCATCAATGGGGCCTTAAATGAAAGCTATTATCCAGTGGCGCTACCTCCCAAAACGGAGGTCCCGGGAGGGTTTTAGTTGGAGGGTGGATGGAGGTGTCCATTACGGGTCTACGGCCCGGACCGGAAGCGGGAGGGGGCATCCATTACGACTCGGGGGGGGATGTAATGTCCAGATGGCCAGGTGCTCCCAAGAAACCTGTGCCCCCACCCAACAATCAGCGGCCTTCACGAACCGCCCCGGTCCGCCCCGGCCCGCCCCGGCCCGCCCCGGGCCCGCCCCGCCCGGCGACCCCCCGGGGGGGGTTCCGGGCCCGACGGTCACGGCGGAGCGCTCAAGCGGAGACGAGGCGAGAGGGCGCCGCCTCGGCCAAAACTTTGCGGAATGCCGAGCCACAGAAAAGAAAGAAGAAAAAAAAATCAATTCAACAAAAGGCGCGTTTTCCAAAATGGCCACCGATGGAGAAAGAAAGTGATTGGACGGGTCTGACTATTCTTGGCCGACCAGGATATGCAGACTTATTCATATCTTACGCTCGTTGTTTAGGGGCTTGACGGCACAAATAGGGGGTGACAAGTATTCCATAGGCTGCATTTGTCCTGCTACGTACGTTGGATCGACATGACAGAAGCATCATTTCAATAAAAAATAAAAAAAAAACTCTTACCGTGCTTTTCTTGAACAAGCGACACATCCGTGTAGGTGGGCGACGCTTTAGGTGGGCGAGGCTTTAGGTGGGCGACGCTTTAGGTGGGCGACGCGTGCTCTCCAAAAGCGCCCCCCCCCCCCCGAAGAGTCTCTGTAGCAAAAAAAAAGAGATATTGATAAACACCCTAGGGAAATGGACATTCAGCACTCAATAAGGACAAACGAATGCGGGGTGGAGCTGGCCCCCTCCAAAACAAGTGCGCATCTCGGATTACCACTCTTTTCATTGTTGGGGGGGCTTGGGAGATGGGGGCTTTAAAGTGGACGCGCCGCCGCCGCCACTGCACTCATTCAACCTTTCAAAGTTGCGAGTGGCGTGTCAACAACACTGCTGATTTATGAGCGCGCTTGGCCATTTGAAAGGTGGTGCGGGGGGGGGGGGGGGGGTGCGTAATCCATACACTCACACACACGCACACAAAAAGTCTTATTTGCTCAGCGCAAATACCCCATTCCCAAACTTCGAACCCTTAAAGTATCATCCCAGCCCAGGTAGAATTCAAATGGCAATAAATTGCCTTTAGTGTCAGGAAACGAGTGCAATGACATGTAAAAACAAAAAGTGCAAACATCCACTTACGTTTGTTTCTTCAACCAGCACATTTCTTCAGCGGCCAGTCCATGAGTACGCACGCACGCACGCACGCACGCACGCACGCACGCACGCACGCACGCACGCACGAAGGCACGCACGCACGAAGGCGTCTTTCCAAAGACACATTGTCGTGCGTCCGTTTGAGCAAAAAAAAAAAGTGCACGTTTCAACGTTCAAACGTCTTGTGGACGTTTGACGGGCCGTTCGGACCATTTGAAAACAATCAAATAGTAAAGCCAAACAATGGAGAACGAACAGCAACGCGCACACAAAACACAGCTGATGTTTATGGTCGCCATGTTTTTTTTTTTTTTCTTCTTCTACCGATTTGATGGAAGTTGGCATTTGGGTGCATTACCGTAATGCACTGTGTTAAACGATGCGTTTTTATGAGATTACCGAGCTGCCTGCCCCAAGTCTTGCTTTCAATGGCAACCTCAGTGTCCAAATATTTCAAGTTGACTTTGAGTTGTAACTTTGATTGTAACTCTTTCTTGTCCTGCCACAAACTGTGAAAAAATCAAGTCAATTGCATTGGAAGGGCACGCCTGCCAATGTTTTCTCCCAAAATACATACAAATATATATATATATATATATATATATATATATATATATATATATATATATATATATATATATATATATATATATATATATATATATATATATATATATATATATATATATATATATATATATATATATATATATATATATATATATATATATATATATATATATATATATATATATATATATATATATATATATATATATATATATATATATATATATATATATATATATATATATATATATATATATATATATATATATATATATATATATATATATATATATATATATATATATATATATATATATATATATATATATATATATATATATATATATATATATATTTATTCATAGTATATCCATTTGTAAATAGTCTCCTGGCAAGGAGTGTTGAAAAAGAATGGATGGCTGGATGGATGATGGTCTTTTGTAAATGCTCTTACTTTGGCTGCTTTATTTGCAAGCTTGGGTTCAGCTGCCCCATTTGACTACTTTCCACTTTTGACCAAAAGATTTGGAATAGCGCCAAACGCGGCGGCCAATGTGACGGAAGGAAAGCCAGGCGAGGTGACCGTGGACGCCGCCGCCCGCCCAACTCTTTCTTTCTTTTGTGGCCACGGCGTGTCTGGACGGGCCGCGGGCTTCAACAGGCTCCAACGGGTCAAGCGAGTGATGGCTTCCATTTAAGAGCGACCTTTGGCTCACCTGCCCCCGGGACACCCCCCCCCCCCCCCCCCCCCCACACCCTATGGGCCCGGCAGAAGGACAGTTCTCTGGACTTTAGTCTCTTGTCGGCCGGCCGCCAAAACAACTTTGCGGATTTGCGCGCCTCGCCGACAGACGGAGGAAAATGTCAAGTTTGGCGAGGGGAGCCAAAAGCAGCGCCAAGCCAGCCAGGAAGCCAACGAGGAAGCCAACCGGGAAGCCAACGTGGAAGCCGCTTTACGGCGACGACACGGCCCGGCGGCCCGGAGTGACTGAGCTAGTCGGCGGCACAATGGGGGCCGGCCCCCGCTTTTCTTTTCTTTTTGGGATCCGCCTGGGGCTAACGGGGCGAGACCCGTCGGCGGCTTCGGGGTCATTGGCGGAAGAAGAAAAAAGAAAAGAAGCCCCAATTGATTTGCTAGGAAAGTCAAAGGAAACTTTGGCCCGTTTTCTGCCAGGTTTGCTCTTGTTTCACAAGACCTCACTCGGGAGGGAGGGAGGGAGGGAGGGAGGGAGGCTGGGGGTGTGGGGAGGTTTGGAAATTCTTCCTTGTAGGCAGTTACTGGCTGTCTCATTCCACGGCTTTTCAGGGAAATGATGGTTAAAAAAAAAAAAAGACCATCCCCCGCCCCTCCCGCCTCCCCCTCCTCCCCCGCCTCCCCCGCCACCCCCATCCTCACCAAACCAGTTCCTCCACATAGAGGCTCGCCGTTGGAGCGGAGCACCTGCCGCTTTTCACTTCCCGGTCGACGACTCCCTCCCGCTCCGGCGGCCGGCCGGCCCTTGGCGTCGGCCCTCGGCGTCGGCCCAAGTTGGCTCTGCCCCGAGCGCGGACGGGCCGGCCGACCCGGCCGGCCCACGCCGTGCCGCGCATTCCCGCTTTCTAACCGAGCGTCGCGTGACGTGCCGGTTGACGCAAGAAGGAGCCTCCTGCCTCCGGGAAACAGCTATATCCATATTTCTACCAATAAAAACGGCCGGGAGAAATTCAAAGCTTGTCCGTAGCGCTTCACCCGCCCGGCCCAATAGAAACAGCCACGGGCGTTTGCGTGGGCCGGTGGACCGCCTTTGATTTTGCTCGCCGTGACTCTAAACAAAGGAAAAATCAGCCAGCCGTCGCTCAAGCGTTTCAATTCCCAGTTAAACTTTAAGCCTCGATTTGGATGGGCTGCTCGACCAACGGAGGCCCCGTAGAGACCCCCGTTGTCACGGAAGCGGTAAAAAAAAAAAATAAATAAAAAAAAAATGAAGCCCGCCGGCGTTGGAGAGCAACAAAGCGTTAAACCACAAACCATAAGCGCGGCAACTTGGCCAGGCCTTTGAAAAGAGGGACATGTGTCCGGAGAAGTTGGGAGTCAAGATGAAAGATAGGACAAAAGACTGGCTGGAGGCTTAGCCAACACACTAGCGTGTTTTCCTTTCAAAAAAAAATAAAGAAGAAAAGTTGGCGTACGCCTTGTAAAAGAAAGCGTGCCAAGAAGTTGGGCAGAAGTCAGCAAGCAGCACCTGCCGCCGTCCCAGATTTACGACAGGTGCCCCGGCGGGGCCGGCGGGGCCGACTAATTGCCGCCGCCGCCGCCACAGCGACCACCATTAAAAGAAGACACACGGGGAGATAACAACAGTGAGTGACGGTTGCGCTCATGCAAATGTTAGCAGGGCGTCGCCAGCTCAGCAAAACTGTTGGGGGGTGGGGGGTGGAAGGGGGTTCACGGTTTGAAAACGACGCCCCCATGACTTGCTTTGTTTTTGCTTTTTCAACTCTCATCAACCTTGGGTGTCAAAAAAAGGTGAAGCTTCAGCCCTGGGCAAACGTTTCCAACTGAAGCACGTCAACTGGACGCGGCTTCCACAAGAAAACTTTGTAAATCCAAATTTGTCAAACGCCAGGACATTTTTTTTTGTCTTTTTCCGGCAGGCCCACCATTTGAATTTAAAGAGCCGCGGTCCGTCCGACGGATTTGACGGCGGGTGGTAGCCGCGTTATTTCCCCCCCCGCCAGCGGGGCTCTGGCGCTCTACGTTCGTTGAATGCAAAGTCTGCTTTTGGCTGGCTCGTCGGGACGGCGCCGCGTGCGCCGCTTCGCACAGCTTCGCGCAGCTTCGCGCGGCTTTGCGCTCGTCATCGGCGAGGCCGTCCAAGAAGCCTCGGGGGCACGTCGCTAAAAGAGATAATTATCTTTTATCTTGCGCGTGGTGACGGGAGATTACGGTGGAAATTTACGATTGTTAGCGAGACAATGGAAGCCACACGCCGCTTGTGTTGGGCTTTTTTTTTGTCAACAAGTGAGGGGAACTCCCGCAATGGCGCCTCGCTTCAGCCTTGAGGTCTTTTCCCAAACTAAAAAAGAAAAACATAAAGCATGTAATCCCGTGAATGATGGTTAATCTCCACCATCGTGTGTCACTTGAAATCATCTCCGTGTGGAATCACGGCGGGAGCTAAAAAAGCTAAAAGACAAACGGTAAAGGGCCCGCCTTCCAAAGGCCCACAAGAAAAGTCCAGGAGGGACAACAAAAAACTCCCATGGAAAGCCACGGGATCCGAGCAAAGCCGAGCCGGCCGGACGGCGCTCGGGGTCAGAGCGAGGGCGGGGGTGTCCGAGCGTGGGGCAAATCTCGCTTCCTATCCCTCTGTGTACACACACACACTCAAATCCCATCCCGCGCTTGAAGCGGCTACTGAAAACAGGGAGCGGATCTCCCGATGGGTCACAGCGCTCCCAAACAAATGAGGAGGGATGCATGCTGAGCCAGCACGCCAGCCAGCACGCCAGCCAGAACGCCAGCCAGAACGCCAGCCAGAACGCCAGCCAGAACGCCAGCCAGAACGCCAGCCAACCAGACAGCGCGCCTTCCTGGCTTCCTAAAACATCAGCTTGATTGGGAGGGGGAAAAAAAGGGTGAAGAAATGCCATGCCCCCGACGCCACAGAGAAGAAAGGCAAAGGCGGCAGGCCCGGCAGGCCCGGCAGGCCCGGCCCTCCCGTCCCTCCCGTCCCTCCCGTCCCTCCCGTCCCTCCCGTCCCTCCCGTCCCTCCCGTCCCTCCCGTCCCTCCCCGGCAACAACGTCCGTCTTTCCGTTGTTTGATTTGCGGGTGTTTAGAGTGGCGCTTCCCGCGGGGCTTTATTCCCGCCGGCCGACCGGGCCGAGAAAAGAGGGCTGGGGAGGGCCACGCTAACAGAGATTCAACTCGTTTTATTATTTTTGAAACAGGGGGAGGGGGGGTCCCTCGGGGAGATTCTCTCTAGCCAACAAAAAAAAACAACCCAAGAAAAAGCAGCCGTATTTTACACTGGTGATTATTAGTATTATTATTATTCATATTATTATTATTATTAATATTCCATTTTTACAACCATTCAGTCTGCATAACATAAAGAAATAATTCTACATCTTTGTTTCTTTCGTATTTTTGGTACTCTGTTTTTTTTTTTTTTGTACATACAAATAACAAATACAGGAACTTTTTTTTCTTCTTTTTTTTCACAATGCATATGTTCATCATCATCATCATCACCTGTCAAATGTGTGCGTGCGTGCGTGCGTGCGTACGTGCGCGTGTCAACACAAAGCCACGGGCCGAGACCTAAAGCACATCCAAAAATAAAAGCATAGGTGTTGACGTTATCTTTACATGGATTCGCTCGTCTTCTCGTACCCTTCTTCGAGTGTCCTTTTTTTTTTGTTTCTTTTTTTTTTTTGGGTCCTTAAATGTATTTCATACAATTTGTACAAACGTCCTGTTACACAGGTGCAGGGGCGGGGCTTTTGGCCGTGAGATTTTTGTACACAAATGGAGATCCTCGTCCCGCCCGGGAGGAATCAAATCTCCCGTTGTTTTTTTTCTTCTGCCCCCGTTTTGAGATTTTATAAAAATAACGTGATCCTCAGTCATCAAGGTAGTCCGCAAAAAGTGCACGGCGGAGGCTGGAGGTCGCCACGGGAAAAGCTTCTTGGCTTTGGAATTCGCGGGGGGGGGGGGAGGGGGGGTGCGCGTCCAAACTGCGGACATAGAATGCGGTATGGCCGGCACAAGCGCCCTGCGAAGCCGGGAGTCGTCGCCGCCGCCGCCGCTCCAAAACGCATACGGGGGAGAAAGCGGCCATCCTTTGCTGTTGGTCCTTTTGACATCTCCTTTCGGGACGGGGGATGAGTGCCGGGATTGGAGGGACCGGAGGGGGCGGAGGGGGCGGAGGGGGCGGGACTTCCGACCTCCGGGACTTTCAAAAAAAAAAAAGATGGCGGCGCCGGCCGTGGATCGGGGTGGAATTTCAAAGCAGAGAAGCCTCGGAGGGATGATGGGAAGCGGCGTCCGGTGGTCCGCCCGGACCGCGCCCGCCTAGCCCATGGCCGTCACCATGCTGGACGGGTGGTGAGGCGCAAAGGAAGGGTGCATGGGCGTGGGGCTGCTCAGCATGTGGCCCGAGTGCGAGAAGGGCGGGAAGGAGGACATGTGGCGGGAGAGGGCGGCCGGGCTGAACGAGCCGCTCTTGTCCATCAGGCTTTTGGAGAAGTCGTCCATGCCGCCCACGCCCATGCCCACGCCCACGCCTACGCCCACGCCGTCCTGCAGGGACTTTTTGCTCTTCTTGGACTTGCTGGACATCTTGCGGTTGCGCGTC
Source organism: Stigmatopora nigra (assembly GCF_051989575.1). Lineage (NCBI taxonomy): Eukaryota > Metazoa > Chordata > Actinopteri > Syngnathiformes > Syngnathidae > Stigmatopora > Stigmatopora nigra. Next base: position 165,873 of record NC_135530.1, read on the forward strand.
TGGATGCCTTCCTTCTTCATGGTCAGAGGTCGGTTGATCTGCTCTCCACAGGGAAGACACGGAAGAGGGCAGGTTAGTACGGGAGGGCGGGGGACGCGGGGAACGCGGGGGATGCGGGGAACGCGGGGGACGCGGGGGACGCGGGGGACGCGGGGAACGCGGGGAACGCGGGGGACGCGGGGAACACGGGGAACACGAGTAACACGGGGAACACGGGTAACACGGGGGAGCGCCATTTCCGGCACACTCCCATGCAGCTAACCCAACGCCACGACACTCCTAGCTAGCTAACCGGGGGCTGGAGAATGACCTTCCGCGGGCTAGGTTGCTCGTTTGGAACGGAGCGCCTCGCTCGGCGCCAGGAGGGACGGAGGTGGCGGCGGGGGAGGTCGGCCCGGTGGGCCAAGTCCTCCTCGAAGCGTCTGGTCCCGGCACTCGCCGCTCTGCGGTTTAGCCGGCGGGAATGGAGACGATGGAATTTGGGCCGCCGGCGGGATTACGGAGAGAGGGGCTCGCTGTTGCCGGGGGGGAGCGCTCGCTGGTGGGGTGGGGGCGCTGGCGGATGAGCCCGACTGGCGGCTCCCCGATCTCTGCCGAGCGTTTCTTCTTCCCGGAGAAATGGGAACGGGGATTTCTTTCTGACTGGCTCCGTTCTCAAAGACGGCTTTTTGGGAGGGGGGGGGGGGGTTTGTTTGTTTGTTTGTTTGCCGATTGGCCCCGCCCGCCGACCGGGTCCCCTGCCCGACCCGGGTGGAGCCAGCCGTAACGGAGCGACTTTTTGAAATGCGCCCGTCAACTTTAACGTCTCAATGTGCACATTTGCCGCCGCACTAAACCATCCGCTCAAGCCAGAAGCCTATTTAGCAATAGTTGTTCCAATTTCACCCCCCCCCCCAAAATGTCGTATGGTTTGTAAGCATCGGAGCCACTCCCGGCCCGTAAAGTAACGCATTGTATATTGTGTAGGGGCGGCGCCAAGGGGCCGGCCCCATACACAATCTTCTCTCGGCCCTCGGCAAGGTGGAAAAACCATTTAGGAGGCCTGGGAATATTCTGTTTCCGTCCCTCCCGGTGGTTATTATTAGCGTCACCCAGGATGGAAATTGACAGCTTTTGACGGCGGTGGGGGGGGGGGGGGGGGCAGATACGGTGGTCAGGGGAAGGGAAGAAAAAATTAATGGGATTTTAATTAAGCTCCTTCTTTAATATTCACAAGCCGGCGGATTGACGGCGGCTGCCAATAAAATCATTAATTCGCTTTATCAGCCGCGCTTGTGCAGGGACAATTAGCGCTGGGGGAGGGACGTGAGCGGAAAACAAAGATGGTGGGCCGGTGGGGGGGTGGGTGGGGGGGGGGCAATCTGGGCAAGGTGACTCCACGCCGCTATCTGAAAGAAGAACATTTCTTTTTTTCCCCACTAAACGGGACTTTTAAAAAGCCTCCGTTTGAAAAAAGAAACGTGGAGGACATGGTGATGAATTACCATATAAGAATAGAAAAGGGCAAATAGGGAATATTGAGTCCAAGCATTCTATATTGTGACCCCTAAATACAATGACAAAAGGCCATCTTCATTTAGAGAAGTGAAATCCCACTCTTCTATTTCACGCGACTTACTATTCCTAATAACGTCACATTTTGGGGGAATGCGTCAGAAAAAAATGCTATTTTTTAAAAGGAACTTCCACCCTTTTTAGTGGTTAGCAGCTCTAATCAATGGACGAGTCCTTATTGAGAAATGCGCAAAGTTTGCTTAGCTTTGCCCGCGTCAACTACAAATGACGCGTGGCACGAGGGCAAATGGATGGTCTGGCGGAAGACGCTCTGCCAAAGCTCCACTTGGTGACAAAATTCATTTTTCCACACTCGTCTTAACCTTTTTCCCACAAAATATTGTCCATCCAGGCAAAAGGCCCGTCGGCTTCCCTCCCCTGTTCCGTTTTTTTGGGTCAACTTACATTGTGCAGCTTAAAGTAGAGTCCGCAGGCGTTGCAGACGGGGTCGCCGTTGGCGTTCCGCCTCCACAGCGTGGTGGTGGTGGTCTGGCAGTTGGCGCAGGACGTGCCGGCGCGCCTGGCCGCCGACTGCAACCGCAATACGGCGACAACAAGGAAAAAAAACAAGAGAACAAGACAAAAAAAAAAAACAATCAACAATCTGAGGCCATTCCCGAAAATTCTGACAATTTTGCAAAGGTTAGAAATGAAGACGGGAAGAATGGGGGAGGGGGGAGGTTGGGCTGAGGGAAAAAGAGAAAAAAAAAGCAAAAGGAGCGGAGGCTAGGCGGCTAAAAATAGCACCGGTGCAGAATCAACATTTGCACCAAACATAAAAGCAGAGATAAAGGCGCAGCCTTGACACGCTGCCGCCATTAAATCTGATTAAATGTCCTCCTCCTCCTCCTCCTCCGACAAAAAAATAAATAAATAAATAAAAAAGAGAAAAAGTGGGCCTATGTCGGCACGGTGTCAACAACAATAACAAAAAAAAAACGGGGCGCACGGTCAGATGCCGGTGGAATGATTATTTTGGGTGAGATGCGCTAATTAAAGGCATGCATGCAGGGGGGGGGGGGCTGATGATGGATTGAAATGCTGCTGCTGCATGCTTGACATTGATGTTCTAATCTCTCTCTCTAAAAAAAATCAAATCAACAGGCAGGTGAGCGCCAGGGAATTTCATCATGGTGATTTTTCTCCAATTCAACGCGCACGCACACACACACACTTTCCCTCCCCTACCTTCCAATTTGGGGCAAGAAAGGTTGGGGCTCTGGGCCAAAAAAAAAGCACCCCAAACAAATGCGCGCACCCATGGCCAGCGCTTATCTGGCATCCCGCGCCGCCGCTTTGAGGGCGTCCCAAAAGATTTTTCCAGAGAAGCTCAAATCGGGGATGTCCAAAATAGGGCCGGAGGCCCTCTCTTAAAAGGGAAGAGCGCCGGGAAACGGCAGTTTCACACTAAGCGGGACTCAAGTCGACTGAGGCTAGCTAGCTAGATGAAGGAAATTGCTATCGGCAAAAAAATTAAAAAAAATAACTTTCCCTTGAATTTAGCCGTGCGGGACAATCTCATATTTTTATTCTCCTTTTCACAAAAATAATTTCCCAGGTTTGCAGACGTAATTATTTTCTCCGTTTTTTTTTTAGCCCCAATTCAAAAATCAAAATGAATGATGTCCCAAAAGAGCACATTTGGCGGCTTATTTGAGAAGAGTCAAGGCTTTCAAGGCCTTCAGCCCGCATGCCGCTTCCAACCACGATACGGCTGAAGCGGAAAGCTCCTTTTCGTCGCACGTCATTCGAAAATAATAAAAAGGGAACGAACGGTTGGATTTGCCGTTTTGCCGTTTTGCCGTTTTGTTTTTGGACACCCCCAACCCGTCTGCTGGGGCCGTAAGAATCCCCCGATTGTCCGCTTCTTTGCTTTTTGTCTTTCAAATGCTAATAGTGAGAATACACAGTGCAGCTTTTTTTTCTGTCTTTTTTTGTTTTGTTTTGTTTTGTTTTTAGGATCTGAAAGCAGAGACCTGCACTTGTCGAGTCAATTTCCTGCAGCTAATAGGCCTACTTCTTCCTGGAGAGGAAACACACACAGAAAGAGAGAGAGAGAGAGAGACGCACATGTCATCAAGATGCCAGCGTGGCGCGTTGACGTACCAGCCGCCGCTTGGGCTTGATCAGGGGCCTGTTCTGCCCGTTCATCTTGTGGTACAGGCCGCAGGCGTTACACAGGTAGTGGCCCGTGCCGTCCCGCCGCCACAGCGGGGTGGACGTGGCGCCGCAGTTCACGCACTCTCTGCCCTCTGCCGAGGACGAGCCCGCCAAAAGACACACACACACACACACAAAGAGACGCGCGGCGGGTCAGTGCGAGTGCGCGGAAGACCACGCCACGTTAACGTTATTCCTGTTTTGTTTTGTTTTTTTTGGCTGTGTCTCGCTATCAAGTCAAATCAGCAGTCGACCACACAAACGGCGACCTATCCCGTCGGCAACGACAAACAAACAAAAAGGAAAGCGTCTTTCCGGTCACCCGCTTCAAACGGCTTGGACTGCGGTGGGTGGAAAAAAAGAGAAAAAAAAGGGAGGGCAGTCTGTCATTAATATTTTCAATTGTGGAATAATTCAAAGAAAATTAGCAAAAGAGATCACAATTTGAAAGAATAAATTGGAGGTCACGCTAGATCCCCCTTTTAAAAAAAAAAAAGATATCCATAATTCCAAATGAGATATGAAAATAACAAGAATGGGCGCAACGTTGATTTAAGGCTGACAAAATAAGAGACGCAATAAAGTCCGCTCCCAACAATTCATTAAATAGAACTGTCAGACGTGTTATTTTTTTTTAATTACTACCCCGTGATTGTGACAGCCGGCGTGCGCACGCCAGCGAACGAGCGAGCGAGTGCGTGCGTTCACTAGTCCAAGCCAGCGCCATTTGTGCCATTGTCTTCTATTGTGCTCGTCATCCATTAAAAAGAGAAAAATAGTACGGCGACGAGGGGTGCTATTAGTCGGAGGGTGACGTCTTTAAATGCACATCATCCTCCCATTAATAATAATAATCCCGATGATATGCATCGCATAATCCGTCTGATTTGAATCTCATTAGCAAAAAAAAAAGAAATGGAAAATAATACATGGAAAAAAAAAATCCTTTTTTTTGGGGCGTTTGCTCGCTACCGATGTGATTATGGAGCGCAATTTTGCTCGGTGTGTTTTGCGGGAGAGTGCGTGCTGAGGCCTACCTGAACACGACCTTGTTTTTGGTCTTGTTTTGGAACCGTAAGTAGAAGAAGACCCACCTATCAGGCTACTTGGTGGGAAGAGGCCTGGCCCGTATTCGGGGACATAGGATGGGTAAGTGACGATGGGGTGATGGTGGGCCGCGGCCGCCGAAGACGATCCGGGGGGTCCGGGTCCGGGTCCGCCTCCGGGACCGAGCGCGGCCGCCGCCGCCGCCGCCGCCGCCGCCGCCACCCCGCGGCCGTGCCCGTTCTCCAGCTTCATGCTCTCGGCCAGCGACACCTGGTACTTGACGCACTCCTTGTCCTCGGGGCGCCCGCCTCCTCCTCCGCCGACACCGGAAGCCGGCGTGGACAGGCCCGGGTCCGGCGACACGTCCTTGGGCGGGGTGGGCGGAAAGGTAAACAGGTGCGGGCTAGAGTGTCCTCCGGCCAGCGACGAGGACGAGGAGGAGGAAGACGAGGACGAGGACGCGGACGACGAGGCCGGGGGGTAGACGGACAGGCCGGCCGGGGGGCCGTGATGGTGGTGGGGGTGGTGGTGATGGTGGCTTAGGGGGTTCTTGGGGAAGGGGCTGAGGTTCCACGGAGAGGCGCCGTGGTGCGCGCCGATGCCTTTGCCGCCCGCCGCCTCCAGCCACGGCAGCGAGCCGTGAAGCAGCGACGGCCGGCAAACTTGGCTACCTGGCGCCAAACACACAAACGCGCGCACACACGTAAACACACACACACACACACACACACACACCACACGCAGGAACGCGTTAACCAAAAACAATGGCTGGGCTCCACTTTTAGAAATTCAAAGACACCACGAGTCAACGAATATTTCCATCCAAAACATTGGCTAAATTGGCTCAATAAGCTTGGCATTGTTGATGTTGTTATTTAATTTTTTCCCTTTACTAATTATTCACATTCTTGTCGCGCTAGTAATTGCCCAAAATTTGCTTTTCAAACGAGCAAGTCAATTATTATTATTATTTAAAAGCCTTTTAAGCGAGCAGTTTACCTTCGATTTTTTTTTAAAATAAAACATTGTTAGTGATTGACAGTCCGGGAAGTGAAAGGTTACAATACTGAAGAATTCCCAAAATGCCCGTTTGTAAATAACCAGTTTATTTTTTTTTTCCTGAATCTGAAAGGACAATCGACGTTTTGTATTTTGGGTTTTCATTTTCTCTCCTGTTATTTTGAACGACCGTAATCGAATTATTTTGATCAAATTTGCCGATGAATTATGCTTGAACAAATGCGATTTTTCCTTTGCCATTAATCCACTTTTACTTTTTTTTTTATTAAAACGAAAAAACATTTCGCTGTGAAATACGCGCTCTTCTGTCTCGTTAAGAGAGAGGAAAAAAATCAGCGGCCTATAGGTTATCAAGCCGATTTTTCCAAGGTTTTCAAGATTTGATGAAAGTGATTTTTTTTGGTTAAAATTGTGTGCACTTACTATGTGGGGGCGGTGGGTACCTCTGCACGGCCCGCACCGAGTTTCCGTAGTAGGGCGAGACGTGGTTTCCCTGGGCGTCGATGTTAAAGAGTACATCCACATCTTCGGCCAGCGGGTACTGCGCGGGCTCCATGTAGGAGTGGCCGAGGCCCGGGTGGTGCGAGCCGGGGTGCTGCTCGTTCAGGACGGCCGGGTGATGCGACATCCAGCGGGGCTGCTCCGCCGCGCTTACTTCCATCGCTCGATCGCTTCTTTCCTGGGGTTCTTCTTCTACTTCTTGGTTGTTGTTTTTTTTTTTGGCTGTTGTTGTTGTTGTTGTTCCTTCGCTTCTTCTTGCTGGTTTATTTGTTTGTTTGTTCTTGTGTTTTTTTTTTTCTTCTTTGCCTTAAAATCCACAAGGTTCTCTCTCGCTCACCTGCGCACACAGACAGAAGCAAGCGATCGACGCATCCCGAGTGAGACGCACACGACTGGATACGTCCAACATGGAGAAGTCGGAGGGGGAGAGCCGCGATCGAATGAGGGCCTTTTTCTCTCCCTCCTCACTCAAATGTGGCCGTTCACACACACACACTCTTTCTCTATTTCTCTCTTTCTCTCTCTCTTTCTCCCTGACAAAGATCGAGGTGAGGACGTACGCTCAACAGGTTCGCGTGCGGAAGAGTGACCGGAGAGGCGAGCGAGCCAAGTGTTGCAGCAGTCTAGGCCTCCCTTCTCCCTTACCTCCCACCCCCTCTCTATCTCTCTCTCTCTCTTGCTCTCTCTCGATCGCTCGCTCTCTCTCTCTCTCTTTTTTTCTCTCGGCCCGCCTCCCTTCCTCTCATTTACACTGAAGGCATTCTTTGCGGATGGCGCCAGGCGGCTCAGAGCGGCAGACAGCTGTGGCGCGACGCAACTTAAGGAGGGTCTTTGCATGCTTTGGCCGAGAATGGGGGGGGGGGGGGGGGGGGTGCGTCGCCCGGCCTAGCGTGGGGGAGTGGGCCAACCTGTACTACTTGTAATTGAATTGGCGATCTTTGGGCACGTTTGAAGGGAGATGTGACACAAGGCCAATGAAAACCCAAACAACGACGAAGAGGAGGAGGAGGAGGAGGAGGAGGAGGAGGAGGAGGAGGAGGAGGAGGAGGAGGAGGAGGAGGAGGAGGAGGAAAAAGTCAAAGTCAACATGGGGCAGGCAAAAAAAGGGAAAAAAGGGGCGCATGCGCATTCGCGCCTCTGCACCGTTGCGTCCCCTGACGGTAAGGCACATTGGCTATTGGGTTCAAACACGTGCATGGTGGGCCAGCCACTCAGCCAAAATAAAGGGGAGAAAAACTTTTGTGCAAATTGGAGAATGGCAAAAAAGGGGGATATTCTTTCGTTTGTTCATTTCAATTCAAATCACAATGTATACATTTCAAATTGGATTTTTCTTTCACTAAAACACAAATCATTTTTTTTTATTATAGGCCAGCCGATTCTGCACATTTGTTATGTTTAGTGTCAACAAACTGCACGAAAAACAGCTCACTTGGCAAAAAGCCATTTGTGAACCTTTGAAAATGCTCTCTCTCTCTCATCTTTTGCAAAGAAAATGAGCACAAATACCAAATTCGATTTTTCAATACAAACTATGATTGACTGGGAATATCCATCAAAAGTATGTCATCCAATTTTATGTAGATATTCGATTTTTCCCTTCAAAAAATAAAAAAAATCCAAAGATTTTTTTGGGAGGTGGGGAAATAAATCTGAAAGTAAAAGATTAAAACATCCAAACATTTTGTGTGGCATTGGGTGCAAACCCCAAACAAAGTCCATCCATATTGGAGGCAGCACCGTCACTCACGTGAGCCACCATTGACACTTGGACGGCCCTCACGACACCCCAAAATGATTGCGGCCTTGTCGCCTAGAACGTAAGGTGTGTGTGTGCGTTGCCATCCCCAAATTTAAAAGGAAGCCCCAGTTTGCAGCGGGTGAATTTTCACAGAATGGAAGCCCATTTGAAAGCGGATTGGATTCAGTTTGCTTTTCTTTCCTGGTCTAATCTCAATGATTTCCTTGGCAAATGATTCCATTTTTTTTCCTTCAAGCAAAATGAAAGATGCTTCTAGTAGGACACTTGACATTGTAATCTGACGTCGATTTTATTTTCCAACATCCACCACAGTCTACAAGATCTGCAACATTTCATCCCTGGCTGCCAGAAATAATCCACCGGTTTTAAACACACACGCACACTCGTACAAACACACACACACACACGAGATCCTTTTTGTGTTGCAGTTGATTGAAAATGAAAGCTGCAGAGAAATCCCAATTAGAAGCCAAACGACGTCAAATATCAACGTTATAAATGTACATATTTAATCCACAGGGTGGTGATTTCAATTTGGAGAACAACATTATTTGGAAGTGGCCGGGAATTGCTGCAATTGCATTGAGCATACAAATGGACAAAGGCTGTTATTATTGTCAAGCTCTGCTGATGATGAAAGAGGATTTTTTTATTTTATTTTAACATTTTTCTAAAGAAAATTCAAGGGACGCAAGAGATTTTTTTGCTGCTTTCTTGGAAGCAACCTACAGGGAAAGACTCTTTTTTTTTAATTCTCCTCGACTGAATGAAAAAAAAACGTTTCCTTTTCAAACGTATTTTCCCCCGATCTCATGGCCCCCACAGTCGAGTAGAGAATGACTTTTGGATTGGACGACACACGCCATGCTCGTCGCCGGGGACAAAGAGTGGACGGAGACTCGCCTCGCCTGCCACAAAATGGACGCGTGCGGACGGACGGACGGACGGACGGACGGACGGCAGTGAGATCGAGCGAGCCAGCGAGAAGGCAACATAAAAAAAGCAGCTCGTCCGAAAACAGGTAAGCAAAAAAAAAAAAAAAAAGATGCAAAAGAACCTCCTCTATTTCCTCCTTTTGCTACTTGTGCGCTAACCGAATTGACCTTGTAATTTTCTCCAAATGTGTGTGACATCACCGACGTACCGGGCTATGTCATCGTTAAGATTATTCATTATCATTGCATTCAGAGGGCGACGAGATTGGACACACACACACACACACACACACACACACACACACACACACACACACACACACACACACGTGAGCCAGGAATGACGTCATGGTGTTTATGAGGAAAGGAAATGGATGCAATATTTACCGACCTTGTTGTCTTGCGGGGATGAGCAGTGACCTGACCCAAGACGAGCCGAAACGAAGCGAAGCGAGGATGCCCGCACAAAGACACGGACTCGGATTGGATCGGAGGTGAGGCGAGGCGTCCACGCGCTCGCGCTCACACACACACGCATGCGCTTCTGGGACTTAAGGCGACACTTCAACAACATTTCCCTCCTCGTTCATTTCGTTTTCACTAAAAGAAAGAAAAAACAAATCATTCCAATCTACCGCCTTTTATACTCTTTTCTGCCATTTCTTCCTTGTCTCTGATTTATTTATTCATTGCTTTTCTTTCTCTTTCATTATATACGTTTGAAATGTAATATTTTACACGGCGTTTTGTCCTTATTTTTCCTCCTCTCGAAATGTAATTCCCTGATTTGATTCAACCTCTGGTGTCTTTATTTATCTTGATTTATCCGTTTGCCGTGTTTTTTTATTTGAGGACAGTGGGAGGCAAGGGGGCGGGCGGCTGATTGGCTCCAACAAACAAACAAATCCGTGACGTCAAATAGCATTTTCGGAATATTGTGTCATTTGGATGTTTTTCGTTCGAGCGCATTTCAACGTGCTGACGTTTTTTTTTATTAAATGACGTAATAAAGAGTAACGTTTGCATTGGAATATTGCAAGCGCTTGTCTATTAATATGTTGCCTATATTTATTTTTGAAATATTCCACAATATTTTCGCTGTGGGCCACTACAATTTCGTACATTTAGAGTTACAACATGAATAATAATCCCAGTCAAGCCGTTGTAAAAAGAGCAATCTCGTTCAAGGGACATTTGACCTTTTAAATAGGGTTATTTTCAAATTCCTCGCAATCAAATGCACGTCAAAGAATTTCACATTTTGCGCGTCGGGCTGATTGCAAAAGCTCCGCACGGAATTTCGACGTCATATTTAGCATGAAGCCGGCCTTCGGTGGCGTCTGCGTGGCTTCACTTCATTTCATAGAAATAGAAAGGCGCACCCTGACAAATTAATACCTTCTTTTATACAATAAGAATGAGCCCGTTTTTAAAAATAGCATCAAACGGCTCGTCCCTCTTCTTATTTCGTTTTTTTATTTTCGGCGTTACTTCCTGTCATGGACAAGTAGTAAAGGAACACAATGTAGGCAATCGTGCCGAAAAATATTGGGGAGGGTCGTGTTAGGGAAAAAAAAAACAAGGAAAAAAAACAAGATTGAATAAAAGCCTATTAGTCAAATAATTAAAAAAAAACATCCATTGAACAGAGGAGGCTGCATCATGAATATTTCATCTTATTGGCACGTACTGTAAAGAATAATCCCAAAAAAATAAATGCAATTAATTATCAGTAAATCATGTTAATGTAGATGAGTGCAATAAAAAATACAAATGGAATGAATTTAAAATGGGAGAAAATACACTTTAAGGGAAATATATTAAAAGATTAACATCTGACTTGAAATTGAATTGTTGGAATAATATGAAAATACATATCCTAGTTAGAAGGGGATTAGAAGCAATCATGATTGTACAATTCCTTTAAAGGCATTTAAGTGCATGGGAGGGGCCTCGTGCACTGCACGCGCAATACATTAGAAAAAAATAATACGTACAATCAAATAAGATTGGGAAATAAATGTCAAATAAATTCCACATGCACTTATTAAAATAAGATTGAAATCAAGCACAACATTTTTCTAATCGTCTTTCTTGGTTTTTTTTTTTTTATGTTGAAAAATCAAGATGAGAGATCCACATTTTGCTCCCTCCCCCACGCCGCTTCCCTTTAATTCTCCCATCTTTTTTTATTTTTTTTTGGAGGAGGGTGCATTAGTATTTATTGGGGGTGTGAAATATTAGGACGGGTGCACGCGCACGCCTCTCTTATCAGCTCATGCACGTCTCCTCAGGCGGGATCAGAGGCGCTGATTGAGAAAGAAGTGCCAAAAAGGGGGTGCAGGGGAGGGGGGGGGCTGCAGGATGCCTCACAATGAATCCTTATCAGCTGCGTGCACATTATCAGCCTTTCAGCACGCATTTATTGCACGGGGGCCACGAGCACGAGCACTTGCAGGAATGCTGTTTAGCATTGCAGCCAAAAGAGAAGAAAAAAGAAGAGAGGAGAAGAGGGTGGGATCTGATCAAAATAGTGGATGGGGGGGGGGGCAATGTGGGGCGGGGGGCAATGTGGCCTAATCTCTCCCAACAGTCTTGCAGCCCATAATTAGTGTGTCAATTTCAACCTGAAAGGAAGTGCATCGACCTGCCGTCACCCAAACTAACCATCAACATTCACAACCCCCCCCCCTACCCCCCAAAAAAGCCTCTATTATGTTAAAAACATCATTCATCAACACTATATATGAGCTTCTTCCATGACATCTCATCATTTTTTGTACTCACTTTTTTTCTGGTATCCTGGCAACCATCAGATGGATCATGTCCAATGAGAAGGATGGGGTGGTGGTGGGGACGAGGGGGGGGGGGGGGTGTCCATGTCAAACAACACACACACACACACAGACCATGAGCAGAATAATCCACGAGTGGGTGGCCCCGTGTAGGAGGCGACAAAATCCTCATCTCTGCTGCTGCACATATATATCTGAAAACAATAATAACAATAATATCAGTCATAATGGCAATGCATGAGAATATTTCATGCGTACCAAATGCTAGCTTCCAGAATGGCTTGTACAACAAAATGCCTTCCAAGTACAGCCAGATTGTTTCAATATCACGTAGTATACTACATTGGCTGCCAAAAAATATTGTTTTCGTCAACGGTCAAGCCACTGACATGAAAACAAGTGCAATCAGTCAATCGATATGGAGGCGGCCAGCTGCGGGGAGATCACTCGTTAACTTGTCCGTGGGCGCACCGTCGACGGCCAAAGACGTCCGATGGGTTTGAAGCGGAGGCCCAAACGCGCCCGTCGTCTGGTTTGTTTCTAAGAGGCGAAAGGGGCTTTTTACGGCGTCAATCAAAAGCCACCTTCATTTTCCAGGAAGGCCACTTTTGATTGACGGGCCGTCGGCGGGATCACCTTTAATCCGCGCCCGTTCCCAACTCATTTCTCCTCCGCGGCCAGATGGTTGCCGTGGCGACGCAGATAACGCTAAGCCATTTCCATTTTGTGCAAGGGGGAGGAGTCCCCGCGCCAAAGGTTGTCGCCGCAAAGTCCAACGCTCATTGGTCGAGAGGGATTGGCAGGCCCCGGGACGTCCAACGGTGGGAAGCGGGAGGGCGCAGTCGAGCGGACCGAGGAAGGAATGCGACCTCACGTTGACCCGCGCTCCGTTTATCTACCTGTGCCGACGGAGCGGTCCAGCCGGGCCACTCGGATGCAAACTTTGACCCGTTTGTGACCGCCCGCCGCGTCAAAGTCGTCAGAGTTTTGCCCTCAACGACAAACAAATTTACGACTGAATGAAAGGAGGTCTTTTTGCCCATCCCGCGGCCCCCGGACGTCCAGGTGAGAGATACCATTTGCAGCCTGCACTCTGGCGATAGAAAGCCAGCCCGAGCACGCGGGCCCACGGTCTATCCGGGGCGCCGCACGTTGCCCGGGAGCCGTCCCCGCCGTCCCCGCCGCCCCCGCCGCCCCCGCCGCCCCACATTCAAATATCAAAAGCGCCCTCAAATGACGCCGACCGAGCCGGATAACAAACACTTTGCATCCAATTACCAGTGACGACAGACATAAAAAAGGGAGTTCATTGTGTCAAAAGGGGCCCGTCCTATTTCCTAACTTTTCCACGAGAGAGTTCGCCCCAACACGAGCCGGGAACCCCCTCTCCCGTCCCGTTCACTCTGGTCTGGCCAACCAATCGTTTGGCCAATGGGGCCGGCTTCCTTCCAAGAAAAACAACAGCTGAAGATGGAAAGTGAAAAGTGCACCGACCGAGCTGACCGACTTGAAGCCACGGGGGGATGTGCTGTTACCAGGAGCACCTGACGCCAATCCACTGATTGCACTCGCAGGACACTTAGTATTGCAGGCGGACTTTAATGGAAAGCTACATTTTGTGGGATAGCTTGAATTGAAAGCCTAGTCTCATGGGATGCTAGGTCTTTAAATCAAATCCAATGCCTTTATTGTCATCACACACAGCTATGTATAATGAAATGGGTGAAATATCATTCAACAAAGGTGCTCTCCAATGAGTCAAAATGGTCACTTGACGGCCTACGTATGAAATAGGTCAAAAAAGCTGTCTTGAATTGGCTCTTGACAGTTGATAGCGGGCAGGGCTGGCAAAGGCACATACATAGGTGAAAAAGTTGAATGGATGGGGGTTGGGCCAACGGGGGTGGGGTGAGGAGGGAGACGCTTTTGCCTCAAGCCGTCATCCAGAAGCGAGCGAGCTGACTGACCAACTTGAAGCAACGGGGGTTGGGCCGCAAGAGAAGCACCTGACTCCAATCCACTGATTGCACTCGCGGCACACTAGTATTGCTCTTTATGGAAAGCTACATTTTGTGAAATTGTTTGAAATGAAAGCCTATTATTATGGGATGTGACGACTCCATATCAAATCAAAAGCCTTTATTGGCATCACATACAGCTATGTAGAATGAAATGGGTGAAATATCATTCAACCTAGGTGCTCTAAAATGGGTGAAAATGGTCCAAAGCTTGCACTTTGATGGCCCATGTTTGAAATAGGTCCAAAAAAAGTCTTGAATTGGCTCTTGACAGTATATACCAGGCAAAGACACAAACATAGGTGAAAAAAGTTGAATGGACGGGGGTTGGGCCAACATGGGTGAGGAGGGAGGGAGGGAGGGAGGGAGGGAGGGAGGGAGACGCTTTTGGCTCAAGCCATCTTCCCACACCGACCGAGCTGACCAACTTTGAAGCAGCGGGGGTTGTGCTGAAACCAGCGGCAGCTGATGCCAATCCACTGATTGCAGTCGCAGGACACTTAGTATTGTGCATAACTTTGCTCTTTAGAAGTTGAAACCAAAACACTGACTTTTGGCCTTTTTTAGTCTGCCCAGCCCTGTTAAATTCATGCCTAGTATTCGGAGATGCTACATCTTCCTTCATATGTCACATGCTTCAATTTCTTTGAGGCGCTTGTTCACTCTTCAATGGTCAAAAGTTTGCACTTTGATGGTCCACATTTGAAATAGGTCACAGGTGTCCAAGTGGCGGCCCGGGTGCCACATCTGGCCCGCAGATTTAGGAAAAAAAGGGACAAAAGTAGAATAGTGGCAAATTGGCCAGCATTGAGGCGTGTGGCCTTTTACACAAAACGCTTTCATCAGATGGCAACGCAACACCTGCCACACGCACGCACGCACGCACACGGTTAATGTGTTTTTTTTTGTGTGAATGGAATGAAAGGTGGTCCTATGAATGAAAGGGGGGGGTGGCCGTCTCGTCAGTCAGCACTTTTGATGAAGCTTTCTTCAAGCGGAGGAATCAAACACTTCCTGCCTTGAAAGTGGGAACAGCGGCCACTTCCTCCCTCATGCAGGTAGACGGAGGCAGCGTTCAGGGGGGGGGGGGGGGGGGGGGGGGCGCCGCCGGGATGCCGGGACGCGGGGGCCCAGTCTAAACAGCCAGCTGTGCCCCCTTCCACTTTTCTCAAATGGAGACAAAATACGGCGTGCGTGCGTGCGGCACTCCCTTTGACACCATCAAAGTATTTTCTCTTTCTTCCATTTTTGATTTTAGTTTAGTTTTTATTGAAAAGGTCCATTTTTTGGTGCGGAAGCGCGCAAAAGGCGCCCGCTCCTGCGCCCGCTCCTGCGCCCGCTCCCGCACCGCACACACGCCCCGCCCACCCGGCCGGACCCCTCCCGGGGCCGTAACCCACACCGCGGTCGCGGCGGGGGGCCACAGTCCCAGCGCTCCGTTCTGAAGGGGCTCATTCCACCGACGGTCACGGGGTTAAGTGGCGCTCAAACACTGCCGCCATTGACGTGCGCGTACACCAGACGCCGACGGGGCGGGAGGAAAGGGGGGGGTGGGGTCCTGTGCCGCGTGCTCTGACGCCTCAGAAGCATTCGTCTCCTTGGAGGGGGTGATTATTCGACCCGGCGACGTCCAATCCGCTCCGACCAATGAACCGATGGCTTGAAATGAATGGCTGTCAAAAGTGGTCAAAACTCTTCATAGCTCACCTATTTACTGCTAGGTTAAGGGTCAACGCAGTTGGACGTGGGGGGCCACGCAGAATCAATATTTTTTTTTTTTTTCCTTCTTCAACATGATTCACTTATCAATGATGCTTCACTTAAAGTCAAGTCAAATTGTCGCATTTGGGACATCCCTAGTATACATGTTTTGATATGGGCCTTCTTTTCCCAGATTTTGGATTTGGTCCGGGAACGCAGAGCCGGCCCGACGGCCAGTCGGACGGGCTGCCGGTGGAAGAAGCGGCGGGGCCGGGCGGGGCCGGGCGCATTTGTATTGGCGCCTTTGTGTGGGGGTGGCGGGGTAAAGCCCCTCCTTTTGTCTCCCCTCTGATCGCCGCTAATGCCGCAGCACTAATTGTTTAACACAGAAACACATCTTTTCTCCCTTTAATGTTTTTGTGGCTATTGTCAGCGGCGCATTGATGACAAAACCTTTGTGGATAGCGCCCCAGAAAGCCCCCCCCCCAAAGCCCACTCCCACATCCTCCGACGGGGAGAAAAAGAAAGAGATGGGGGAAAAACGTGAACGTCAGCGGAAAAAAAGAGAAAAAAAAAAGCGGGGATGTCTGGCAAGTTGCATCATTTTGCCAAACAAACAGTGTGAAAGGGTGTTAGCGGGCCCATTAGCATACGCACACAAAAGGCCCGCCTCGGAAAGAAAAGGAAAACACGGCGCAAAAAAAAAAGGCGCGCTGGTTACTCTCCTCCGCCGGCCGTGACGGAGGTTCCACCGAGAGATAAGGCGGCGGGTAAACACGCCGTCGCCGCAGATCCCATCGGCTCAAACAAAAGCCATACGTCGCCATCACCGACGCTGCCGCAGGTGCGGCCAACGGAAGCGCTCGCCTCTTATCATTTGCATCATAATGGTGAAAAAGTGATACGTGCGCGCTAAGCGCTTGACAAAGTGTCTTACCTTCAAGAAATGTGTGGCCATTGTGTCGTCCATGCCGACGCTTTTGTCACTTTGGGAGGAACCGGGACAGGTGCGGCGGCGCCGTTGGCGGGGGCGGCGGAAATGGGACAGGTGCGCCCGGCGTTTGGCTTCCTTTTCCTTCCTTTTGCTGGAATTGGAAAAAAAAGGCTAAGTTAACTAGCAGTAAACAGGACAAGTGCTATGTCACGTACGTCTAAAGTCATGGGGACGACGTTCACGCACAAACAGACGACGTGAGCCAGCCGACAGACTCACACGAGGGAGGGAAAGAGCAGCTGGTTCAAACGCTGGCCTTCAACGCTGGCCCGTGTTGGGCAAAAAGCATCCGATGATGTCCTCCCGGGAGACAGAAAGTCCACTTTCTCATAGTTGACCACGAAACGATAGTTGGCTTCGTTTCTTAGCTGTTTTTTTTTTAAATTCCACTCGCACTTTAATTAGCCGCTCGGCGTCCGTTCCAGGTGACGTCTGTGTGTTTTTTTGTTTCCGTGTGTGCGGTTGCCAAGGTTACCGGGAAGACGGATTTCTTCTCTTTTTACGGGCCGCCCGTTCGACGGGAATAAAGTTGATGGTTATTATCGTTTCGATTCCGGAGGCGTTCTTAGAGGACACGTCCAATGACATAATCCCCCCCCCCCCCGCGGCGCCGTGGCAAACGTCGTTACCCCCCACCGCCCTCCACCTTCTTCCTTAGGAGAGCGGCGAGGCCTCTGCACATCCCAGATAAGTCCTCCTCACTGGGGGGACGGGGAGAAGCTTGGGGGTCACGGCGACGGCCCGCTTGTGATAGCGCTATCGCTTTATGCTAATGGTGCGCCAAGTGTTTTGGGGGTGCCTTGTCCCTCCTCCGAGCTCCTCCAAGTTCCTCCTTAACCTGCGCCGCCGCCGCCGCCGCCGACTTGCTGTGGCCTTCAAAGAGCCCAAATTGATTAAGATTGTGGCCCATTGATGTTGAGAGGCATGGGCAGCCTCTCTTTTGCCTCTCTTTTCACCAATTGTTCCGGGCATAATGGCGCTTTTGGAAGGCTCCCGTGAGACGTCTTTGTGGGCCACGTTGGGAAGATAAAGACGCGGAAGGAGGAGAAGCGCTCTGGCCAACTCTGCCTTCTTTCTCCGCAAACTTATCGTCCCAACAAGAACAAAAGGGATGTGCTAGGATGGTTTTTTTGAGGGCTTGGCCATCTCTCTGAAGCTTTTAAAAAGGAGAATTGGACAGAGTACTGTTTTGAAAGGAGGACATTTTCAGCGCAGCACCTTCGGAGGGAGGCCTTCAGAGCACCACTGGTGTACTCCAAAGAAGTTGAAGAGAAAAGGCGGGCCCAACAACTGCTTTCCACCGTGGCAAAGGGAGAGGGAGAGGACGACGACGTGGGCCCTTTCAAAAGTTGTTTTTCTCCCCGGCGGGGGGCGGGAGGCGCAAAATCATTTTCTCCCACCGCTAAATCGCAAAAAGGAAGTCGAGGGTGGATGAGAAACGGAGCCGTTATCGCCGTCCGGCCGCCCAATCGCCACAGATTAGGACAAAACGTTGGTCGGGGGCTTACGCGCCGCCGCCACTGCCGCCGCCACTGCCGCCGCCACCGCCGTTGGTATTAGTTTGGGTGAATGGACGCCCGCCTTTACACGCAAGCGGACAAATCCGGACGCGAGGCGTTTGGCGCCGCGGCACAATGCGGTCGCGCAAACCGCCGACCGGCCCCGAGAAGACCGGGCCCGGCTGATACGGCGTGTGGGCCTTTCTTTCCCAAAAGTTGCTACTTGGGGCCAAAGAAAAGAAGTTTTTTAATCATCCATCTCTTTTCTCCTCAGGTGGGAAGTAGCCACAAATCTCCCGCCCTCCCTCCATCCCTCCCTCCCCCATGCCTCCCTCCCTCCCCCCTCCGTGTGGGCCCTGACAGCATCTTTATTCAAATGAAGACGGCGTCAAGGCAGATTAAGCGCTCGCCAGCCCACGCGGGATGTTCTTGCCAAAAAGTACACATCGCGTCTCATCTTTAAAAAAAAAGAAAAAAAGAAAGAAAGAAAGAAAGAAAGAAAGAAAAGCTTCCCACATTGTCAGTATCGCCCGCTAATCTCGGCCGGGCGCCGTAGAATTTGTCTTCTTGTGAAGTCCTTCACCTCGTCCTTGTCGGCGGGATAATTCTGCCTTTCATCCACCGACTGGCGCGTCCTCTCGTCTTTGCCGTGACAGAAGAAATCAAAAAAAAAATAAAAAAGTCCACTCGTACGCATTTTTGCTCTTTAAATGATCTTGGCCTCCTCGTACGGCGAGATTCTTTCATACTGAATTTGTGCTTCGATCGTTTATTCTGGAGAAGAAAAAAAACGGATCGGTCCAAACGCATTGGACGCTCCATGTACGTGAAACGGGTTTAAAAAGGCCAACGAAATGAAAACGTCAGGGTGGAAAGGCGCTAAATGGTGGGAGCGACGGCGCTCTCGGCCACCGACGTGCTTGCGTATTCTTCGATAAAAAGCCCGGTCAAATCAAGGCAGAACAAAGCGGCGTGATTAGCCATCGCCATTTATCGTATCTGCCGGCCGGGCGGCGTCGGCGGTTATCATAATTCATATCGTAAATAAGCGCGGGCGGCCAATGGCGCCCGTGTCATCCCAAATAACCTTTGATAACAATTACCATGGAAGGCCTCTAGTCACAATGTTATCAGCTTCCCATTCCGCCCGTGTAGCCTACAACACTATTACCATATAGATTAGACTATTTACAAAGCGTGCGCGCGGCCGGCCCTTCGTCCGTCCGTCCGTCCGTCCGTCCGTCTGGAGGCGCGCGCCCCGTCAATGGCGGGCTCGCTATCTTTGACGGCCACGTTGTCGCCGGTGCTTTCCCGGAGGGTTTCGACGGGGAAAAAAAGCAACTCCGAGAAGAGCGGCAGATGAACCCGGCGCCGCCGTTTTATCTGATGATTGCCGTCGCTCGACGACACGGCCGGCGGGCCTGTGTCGCCGGCCAGTTACGAAACCACACTTTTGCCGAGCTCAAAGGCTCCGACTTATTTTATTTGCGCGACTTTTGTGGCCGACACGACGTTCGGAGTACCGCGCGCCAAGGCCGCTTCGCGCCGACCGGCTTTGAATAATTGCAACCGGGACGCGCGATTAATTGGAGCGGATAAGAAGGGGCCGGCTCTCCCGATGGCAATCCCGCCGAGGAGAGGAAGGATTGAAGTGACCCCGGCGAGGTGGTGGTAGCGACGCCGCGACTGCCCTAATTACTCCACAATAACAAGCGCGCGCAGCCTTGACGAGCGCCCGCAATCAGCACTTCTATGAATAACTTAAGAGGGAGGCTTATTTCAACTGGCGTTCGACGGAGACAATGGCGGCGGCGGCGGCGCTCAGCTCACCTCCAGATGATCGCGTCTTCGCAAATCAACAATTAAATACGCCACGGCCATTTTTTTTGCCATCGCTGTGGAACGGATGGGGGGGGGGGGTGGCTTTAACGAGCGTAAGAGTCAGGGCGAGGAGGAGCGCACTCCACGCCCGACTAATGGCCAATCTGCGTCACCATTGCGCCATTTAGCGCTGCGCCCGCAGGCCTCTGAAGCGACTCAATTACGACATGAATGAGAAAGAGAAGGTAATTGAATGGGAGCGTTTCGCACGCCAGATCATCGCCGACGTTTGCCGATAGAAGAGGAGGAGGAGGAGGAGGCGGCGGCGACTGGCGAAGTCATTTACGAAAGGCCCGGCCGCCTCCTTTTTTCTCTTTTTTCTCCTTGCCGCCGGTAATGATGTTTCACTACACCTGCGCCGAGCGGCGCTTGGATGAAGACGCGTCGGAACGCCGCCGTCTCCGATGTCGTACGGAGCAAGTCAAGCCAGCGTGGTGGCTTTTGTACCTTTCCGATTTCTCCGCGAGGCGTCGGCGACTGCGGGCCGCGACCGGCGCCTCGTAAAAGGGCTTTTGAAGTGCCGCAGTGCCGGAAATGGCCACTGGGGGCGGGCTCCTAAACAGAGCAGTGCATGTATGTGCTATGTCTCCGCGTCCGATCCAGTTCCACGGAGAGGACTTTTGTCCTTGGCTTTTTTTTCATCTCGAAGCCCATCGGAAGTGGGAAAGAGGCCACGCGCCTTTGCTTTCATATTCAAAAGAAGAAAAGAAGCAATGATGACAGCTGACGTGTGTCATATGGGGCGGGGGTCAAGCCATTTTGTCTAACCGGGCAAACACAAGTGATGGTGTGCAAGAGAGAGTGGAAAAGAGCTGGCAACAATGTGTTTCCCAATCATTTGCCGCCCTGACTAAACACAGACGGCTTTTGCTTCTCGTTGGCTTTGTTGCAGCACGACGCGCGCGAGATGGCGTGGATTTCAAAGCGTTTGCTTCAAACCAGAGAAGGAACTGCGCAACTCCGGGGGCCTTCCTTCGACATTCTTTCACGGGTTGACTGGCGATGGCGGAGCGGCCACCTCTCCACGCCCCCGCCCCCCCTTAAGCGCCCCCCTAATCACCGGCGGGCCACTTTGAAGCGACAGACAATTTGCTACGTGTAACGCGAGCTCCAGACAGATGAGCGGATAGCGAGCGGCGGGCTAAGTCGGGTCGACCCCGGGGTGGCGTGGGTGCTCGCCCGACACCCCAATAATACAACGATTTTTTTAAACGGGCCGAAGGAAGCGCGGAAAAAGGCGGAGGCCGGCACGTAGGCGACGTGCGTGTTTATTGTTTACGTGGCCGCGGGTGGCGCCAGTCGTTGGAAAAACACTTTGCCCAGTAATCGCGCAAGATCGCCAGACGGCGAGGGGGGGGGGGGGGGGGGGGTTGGGGTGGGCTGTACAAGGTATGTTATTCCACACGGAATGCAAAGAGAGTTTGGCCTGACGTTCCACTCCAAAGCAATTGAGCGTTATTCCACCGCCGCTGATTTCCAAAGTTAGTGGACGGTGTAGTGGCCTTTTTCCCCCTTTTTCTTCATCTATTAGCAAGCAAAGCCCGTGTCGTTGGCGCCGCCGCCGCCTTATCTTGTTTACACGTGGCCACTTTTTCCAAAGGCAAACATTTTCTTGGCAGGCAGGCTGATAAAAATCGCGCGCGGGGACGCAAATGGAGGCTTATTAGAGGGACGCCATATACGTGGGTGGCGCTTTCTTGGGAAACGGCCACCGCGCCACGCACCTCATCTCTTTTGGACGGACGGACACGCGTTGACAGCGATAGACGGAGAGGATTCAATTGGTTAACTTGTCGCCGGCGCAGAGGTGTCGTTTGTCCTCCTAACGAGGCCGGCTTTTGTCTGCCGCGACGCCTCCGGGCCCCCCCTTTGGAGGGGTCGCGACCCCGGCCGGAGCGCCCCCGGGGTCGGCGGGTCGGGTCAGCGCGGGGTGAACGCTATTGCAGTTTGTTGGTTTAATTTTTGCGTCAAACGCCGGCGCGTCGGCCTCTGGTCGGGGTGACTGGGCCAGAAACTCATTTATCTCGGGGAAATAAAAAGAAAGACCTCATCTTCAGCTGGCGTGACGACGTGATGTCGGAAGAAAAAAATGTTTACCCACAAGCTCGGATAAATCCATTTTTAAAAAAGCAACATTGTCATTTTGGGGTGGATAGACATTGAATGGAAAATGTATCTATTGACTAAAAGTGCCATTAAAGTAGGCTCACCGGAAAGACAAAAAAAAAAAAAAAACTCCCACGTGAGGAAGGCCAAGAGGACCAAACCTCTGGATGACTTTTGTCCCGTAACAATGCACTTGATTTGCTACGGCGCCAGCAGTCTGCCCTTCCCTTGAGAACGTAACGGCTGAGCGCCAGCCCAAAGAAGAAAAAAAAAAAAGGATGGGGGCGCGAGAGGTAGAGGGGCGCAGGTGGGACAGCCTCTCGCTCAGGTAAAGAAGGGAATGACGTCGTCTCAGAGGGGCCAACTGTGGGCAGGAGGCTGAACGGGTGGTCACAGGTGGGGAAAAGAAGAAAAAAAATAAGAACTAACCTGAAAGTCCTAACTTTTGGCTGGCGGGAAATGTCCCAGGGGAAGTCGAAATGACGCCAAGCGCCGGGGAAATTTCACCCTCAATGCCGGACGGCGAAAAGTAGCGCGCATTGTCGGTGTGTGTGTGTGTGTGTGTGTGTGTGTGTGTGAGGAGGCGATAAGAAAGTGGGCTGATGAAATGTGAGGCAACAACACAGAAGGAGCCCGCCTCGAGATCACTGATAAAAACAAACAGGCTGTATACACAGTAGCGAGCGCAACTGCAAACACCGAGAAATAAGAATACCAACAAAGTTTGAAATTTGACAAAGTGGCTGGCCAAAAGTAGACCGGCCGTCCAAATCAACTTGAATGTGTTCAGGTCAAGGGTCAAGTGGGTTTCTCCGATTTCCATCCAGTTCTTCTTTAAACGCTCCCCCAACAATCTCACCGGTCGCCATTGATGCCGATGCGTCCGCCACTTTAAAGGGATCGGACGTCTAAACCGGCTCGCCGTTCATTTTGTTCCGACTCGACTCCGTCTTCCTTCCTTCCTTCCTTTCTGGACACACCCACCTACTTGGAGCTCATCTGATAGGAGGTCACTCATCTGCCCCCCCCCCCCCCCCCCCACTACATCCACACAGGCCAGCAAGCGAGCGAGAAGGAAAGTGCAAATACGTTTTTCCGGCTGGCCGGCGTCGGGCTCGGGGGGGCCGCGCTCCGCCGCGCCCGGCAGATTATTCATATCGACGGCGTCGGCTTCGGCGAAGCAATTACGCGGCGTCACACTCCGTCAACTTTGGGAATGACGCCGCCGAGGCGCTAAAAAAGAGGCCAGCGGACGACGCTACGTACGACAAGGCGCTTCTTTTATCGCAGCCATCTTTTTTTTTTTAGGAGTTTATTCCTGGAGTCTGGAGAACTTTACGTTGTTCCAAACTCAATTCTTCGTTGCCAACAACGGTCTTTTGTGCAAACAGGTTTAAATGAATGCAAATGCATGGTTAGTGCAGTACTGCATTGGGCCACAACGTGACAGCACTGAGCTCTATAGGAAAAAATGGGGCTTACGTAAAAATGGCTTATTTTCTCCTAAGATGATGTTGAAGTATTGTATCCATCACGCATATTGTAATGAAAGGACCAAGCAAATAATAGACAATAGATTGCTGCTCTACCACTCCTGTCCACTAGTGGGCAGTAAGCAGCCACCCATGTCGATGACCCAAAGTCATGTGGACAGCCTATTTGGACGCATTATGTGGCCCTTTTGACGTCAAATTTCAATAAATGGATCAAATCTCACATCCTTCAAGATTTTTTTTTCATATTTAAAAATGTGCATTCAAGCAGGTTGAATCAAATGTTGGCCACATATGAGGCTATACACACATTCCTTAAAAAAAATACACTTTTTTAAGGCCATTGTCAAGTTAACCAGAAACGTGCGCGCACACACAGTAAAAGTCAGTGAGCAATACGCACACGCATGTAGTAATTGAAAGGTGCCAGGGTCAAAGGTGGCACTCTTTATGTCGCTCAGTGGAGGTGCTGAATATTTTGCTGCTGCAAAAAAAAAGACAAAATGCTGGGAAAAGGCCGGGAGAGAAAGCGCCTTGAATATAAACGAGCATTAAAGGTGCGCCTTTGGCCGCGGGCCACTTGAGGAGAATTCAATTCAATTGTTTGTCGGCACGACGTCTCACGCTCCAAACTTTGCCAATGGCCACCTTAACAGCCACGGACGGATGGGACGCCTCACCGTGGCGGTCAAGCCAATAAAAGGGTCAAAGGTGACGGCGACGGGCCCCCCCGCTCCAGAATCTCCTCAAAATGGACATGGGATGTGAAAATGAACCGGCGCATTTTGATTTCATTTCATGGCCATCCGCTGCTTTTCTTCTGCCTTCTGAGCCGTGACAATGCGCCGGCCAAGGTGAAAAATGACATATTTAATGGCTTTCTCTCTTTCTACCTCCGTCGTAACCTCCGTGTGTTTATTTCATCATGTATGTCATTCTCTCTCTCTCTCTCTCTTTCTCTCTCTCTTTTTGTCGTCATAAATATCCTCTCGCTAGCGCCGATGGACACACGCTTATCTGCGGAAAAGGAAATGAAAGGAGAGGTGAGGATGCTAGAGGAGGGGATGGGATTGGAGTGGGGAGGAGTGGAGTGGAATGGAGTGGAGTGAAGGAAATGAAATGAGGAATTACAGCCTAGGCGAGGATGTGCCAGGAAACCAGGGGGTAGGCCATGGATGGAGGGATGGAAGGAAGGCAGGAAGGCAGAGCTTTTGGATTGGGAGGGAAACCCAACACGCGCCTGGAATAAAACGCTCAAGCAAACGCTCGAGCTCAAACCAACTGCCAGAAAAGGGAGGCAAAGAAGAGAGAACCTCCGTCGTAGCGTGGTCACGGGTACGCAGACGCAGGCTCCTTTCCGTCCGCGTCGAGTACACAAACCGGTCCCCATTAGCCCTCGCCGTGCGGTGGCGTCGACGGCGGCCATTTTGGAAAAGGCGGCCGGGCGATCACCCCGCCCATTGGAAGACGGGATAGGCTCCAGCACCCCGGCGAGCCCCCCGTGACGGAAAATGAAGGAACTAGTAACTAGTAGTCCCCAGCGTGGCAGGAAAACACAAAAAAGAGTGAGTGAGGCAGACGTGGCAACAGTGCCACCCAGGCCCAGCTGACGCAACTACATCTGACAAGAAAGAAAAGAAAAGAGGGGGGGTGGGGTTCATTTTAGTTTTTAAATCAGCTATCAAAACACGGCAGCCAGGCGGCCCAGTGTCTCTAATGGACTCTACGCAGGGCTAAGAAGAAGAAGAAGAAAAAAAATCAAAGTAATTACAATTTGTCCTTTCTCTTTTGTCCTTTTCACAAGATTTGCTTTTAATTCCCGCCACTCGCTCTCATTTAAATAAGCGCCAAGCCGGCTTCTCCCACCCAAATACGCTCGTCGTGTCACCACAATGAGAAGTGGCGGCCCGCGGCGAGTATTTCAAATACCATTAAAAAAAAAAAAAAGAGCCGTCGCATCTGTAATTCAGAGCGGATCCGCTATCAGACGGCGCGCTTGTCACTGGCGCGGCTAATCTCCCGCGCGCCCGACAAACACGACCAGCGCCGCTAGCGAGCGCTCCGAGGGGGGGGGGGGGGGGGGGGGCGATGGGATTTTCCCCGCTCATTTTAACGCGACACCTATCATAACATCAAGCCCTCAAACGGATTGGAGAGGAATCGCGCTTTTTGGAGAGCTATTAGCCGCCGCCGCCAACCCTCATTTTCACCGTGGCCGCCATGGCTTGGTATCCCCATCCCCTTCCCTATTACACTCGGGGCGGCGTGATTCTTTTCCAAAAGAAAAAAAAAAAACAAGAAGAAAATAGTCCTGATTTTAAGATGGGACTGGGATATTCAGCACAGTCCTGTGGATCATTTGTTTAGCTAGCTAGCTCTTTGTCGTTTTGGCTCTTCCGACTCAGGTGCAACTTCTATTCGGCTGGGGGTGCGGCGGCCTCTGGTTCCAACCTCCAAAGACGAACGACACTGGTCCGGTCTCATTTTCTGAATGGCTTTATCCTCCCGGCCTCGACGCCGTGGTCTTGCAATAACACGTGGGCTCTGGCCGAGACGTGCGGTCTGAACAGGAAAAGACGGGGAGCCGCCACGCTCAGCGGGACCCCGACACGGAGCCCTACGCGGGGGGCCCCGGGCACGGGCTTCAAAGCGGGGGCCGCGTATCCGTCCGGCATCGGGTCTCCGGTGGAACTGGGCCATCTATCACCCTCCCCGGAACCCGACACTTGATTGGCAGCAACGTCAATATTGGGCCAAGAGGTCAATTCATCATGCCACCTTTTCCATCTAGGAAAATAACGGACCGCGATAGACGTCCAATAACGACGGCGGAAGCGAAAGGGCTGTCGGTCGGTGTGTCTGTGTGTGTGTGTGTGTGTGTGTGCGTTGGTTTGTTAGGTGACAACCTTACCTGCTTCAAACGAGATGGACGTCTAGGGCCTGTAATGGCAGCCGATGATGAGTCAATGCACCCGTTGATTATCCTTGTCCGGATTTTGGGTTATGTCCACACACAAAAAAATGGGAAAAGAGTAAAAATTCTACGGCGTCGTAAATAAAGTCATCCAGGCAAGAAAAAGCTCCCCAACTTCGACAACGCCAGGAAACGAGTCAGGTGTTTGATTACAAATCAGGGCCAGGTGTGTGGCTGGTGAAGGGCGCTCTGCAGTACTGCATTGATCCTGGGGGAGGGCGCTGTTTGACTTCCTTATTCCATGTTGTTGTTGTTTTTTTTTTTTTGTTCATTTCCCTCAGCCTGACTGAAGCACGTCACTCAATGAAAGACTCCTTAATCGAACATGAACTCGACCTCCCGGACTCGTAGCCCGCACGACGGCAATTTATTCGAGCAGCGATTGTTGTGGTGGGGGCTCCAGTACTGCATTGGTCCTGGCAGAGGGCGCTATTTTACTCCGTCCCTAGTTCAAGTGTTTGTTTCAGCATACGTTTTTCATGCGCATACTATACCGAGACAAACGCCATGTCCCATTTTGTGGTGTGTGTAACGATCTCCTCGGGGGGCGGGTGGTCTTTGGCGTTACGTCATCAGAATGCGCAGGCCCCCGAGCCCATTTTGCACCCCGAGCATACCGTTCACCTCCACCTCAACCACGCAACAGCTGCTGACAAGATGGCGCCCCTCCGAGGTCTAATAAAAGCACGGCACTAAGCGTCGCCCCGTGCGGGACAAGCCGAGCTCGGTACGTGGCCTATGGGCTTGAATAGAGCCGGTTCGGCCGGTCGGTCTCCGCTCGGAGCGAGCCCGGGACGAGCCCCGGCGAGCCCAGGCAGGCGAGCTTCGAACCGGAGCCCAAAGCTGCTCGAGGCGAGGCGGAAGCGAGCCCCGCTAAACTTAGCTTAGCATGCTGCCTCGTCAGTCAAATTGTATTACTAGTACGTCATTTGACAACCTGAAAATAGCGTTGACGTATTTCATTTGAAACATTTGCACTATGGAAGCTTTTCTGTCGCTGCTTTTGATTATGGACTCTATCCGAGCGTTTGTTTACAAATCGCTCCATTCCACGCGAGCTTGTTGACGTCGGCTGACTTTAGCGCACCCCTGGTTGTTGTTTTGTCCACGATACGCGTGTTGATTTTCTTTGGCATTTTTACAAGGGAGAATGTCCTCTTGTCTCGTGGCGGCCGTGTACAAATTGCTGACCAAAGTGCGAGACAACTTGTTGCCAGTCGCCGACGTCATTTCCCATGGTGATAGCCGTTCTTGTGTCGGCCCCCCAAAATCAGCCTGAGGCGTGCCTGGCCAGAGCGCCGTTTTGGCCACTAGCGGCCGTCGTGGCTCGTCCCTTCCGATAGGCCGTGACAATTCTAAAGGCGCTTCTTTTGCGGTCCCCCACGCAGGCACCGGTCAGCATGCTGCCGCGGTGAGGCGCTGACACGGAGCCGGCGTCAAGATGGACCGCTGCCAGCACGTCAGGCGCCTGCGGCTGGCCTCGGATCACTCCGTCCTCAAGCCCCGCCAGTGGCACTGCGTGGACTGCAACACCAGCGAGTCGGTCTGGGCCTGCCTGGGCTGCGCTCACGTGGCGTGCGGGCGCTACATCCGAGAGCACGCCCTGCGCCACTTTGAGCGCCAGCGTCACCCGCTGGCCATGGAGGTCAACCATCGCTACGTCTTCTGCTACCTGTGCGACGACTACGTGCTCAACGACAACGCCACGGGGGACCTGGAGCTACTGCGGAGCACGCTGGCCGCCATCCAGAGCCAACGCTACCAAGTCACCACCCGTAGCGGGCGCGTCCTCCGCTCGGCCGGCGAGGCGCCGGTGCCGGCGCCCGGCGGCGGCGGCCTCTCGCGGCTGCGGGACGAGGACCACCTGTTCACCGCCCTGTGGCACCGTCGCCGGGCGCTGGCGGCCCGCGTCTTTCGCGCCTGGTCCGGCCTGACCCGCCTCGGCCGGAGCCGGCGGGAGGAGGAGGAGGAAGGGGAGCGCAAACGGGAGGCCCGGGTGAGAAAGCCAACGCTCAAGAGGCGCAAAGGAGAGGAAGCGGAGCACGCCCCGCTGAGGAAGAGCGCGCGCTTACGTGGGAAGACTCACGCGGCTTTGGAAAAGGCCCAAGTGGCGGGTCCCCTCCCGTCGCCGGCCGGGAAAAGGACGGGCCGGAACGAAGCCCCGTCCCAAAGTGGCTCCTCCTCCGCCGAGCCCCCGGACGCCGGCTCGCCCGTCCCGCAGCGTCCCGCCGTCGTCCCCGGGGTCACGGGTTTGAGGAACCTGGGCAACACTTGCTACATGAACTCTGTCCTGCAAGTGCTGAGCCACCTGAGCGTCTTCAGGGAGTGCTTTCTGCGCCTGGAACCGGCCCAGGCGCTGCTGGCGTCGGCCCCTCGCGGCGGCGGGCGGTCCGCCGCCGGCGGGGCGCCACCGCCGCCCCGGAAGACGGCCGGCCTGAGCGGCGGCGCCTCGCGGGGGGGCAGCATGGAGCTGATCCAAGCCTCGGAGCCCGGCTCCAAGCGCGCCTCCCTGTGCCACGAGCTGCGCACGCTGTTCCGAGTGATGTGGTCGGGCAAGTGGGCGCTGGTGTCGCCCTTCGCCATGCTGCACTCGGTGTGGCAGCTCATCCCGGCCTTCCGCGGCTACGCCCAGCAGGACGCGCAGGAGTTCCTGTGCGAGCTGCTGGACAAGGTCCAGCGGGAGCTGGAGAGCGCCGGCGCGCGCCAACGCCTGCTCCGCCAGGTCCTGGGCGTGATCAACACCGTCTTTCGTGGCCAGCTCCTTAGCCAGGTTCGCTCGCACCCGTCCGTCGGCGGGCGCCTCGGCCGTCCTCTCTCTGATCCGTGCGTCTGCTCGCTCGCGGCAGGTGACGTGCGCGGCCTGCCGGCGTCGATCCGACACGGTGGAGCCCTTCTGGGACCTGTCGCTGGAGTTCCCCGAGCGGTACCACCGGAACGGCGCCCGCGACTCCTGTCACCTGACGGAAATGTTGGCCAAGTTCACGGAGAGCGAGGCGCTGGAGGGCCACATCTACGCCTGCGACCACTGTAACGGTGAGCTGGCCGGCCGGCGAGCGCCCGGACACGTTTTTGGGCCGATGCGGCGGGGAACTTTTAGGGAGGCTCTTGTTGTTGGGCAGCCACGCGAAGGCGGCGCTCCCTCTCCAAAGCGGTCCTCCTCACCCAAGCACAAAAGCAACTGACGGTGCACGACATGCCTCAGGTTCTGCGGCTGCACCTGAAACGCTTCAGGTGAGATTTAAGACCGTCCTATCGTGTGGTCCGCGAGATAGATTAATAGGCGCCGCTCCCTTCAGGTGGTCGGGTCGCAACCACCGGGAGAAAATCGGCGTCCACGTGAGCTTCGACCAGCTCCTGGACATGGCTCCGTACTGTTGCGGCCGACCCGAGCGCTTCCTCTACCAGCTGGCCGCCGTGGTCATGCATCACGGGAGGGGCTTTGGATCGGGACACTACACGGCCTACTGCTACAACTCGGCGGGAGGTCAGTCTCTCACCTTTTTTTCCCCCAACATTGCAAGATACGGTGGCCTCCAATCCATTCGTCCGTCCGTGCGTGCGTGCGTCCCCACCGGCAGGTTTCTGGGTCCACTGCAACGACTCGGAGATGAACGTGTGCTCCGTGGACCAAGTGTGTCAAGCGCAGGCCTACATCCTCTTCTACACGCAGAAAGCAAGTCGGGCCAAAGAGCGTCCGCCGTAGGAATGGACTCCTTGGCCGGCCGGTTGCCGCGCCTACTCGACGGGCTTCCAAAATCCACCAGTTGTTGTTGTTGTTTGCTGTTGACTTGACAGTGGGATGGAAGGCCAGTCGCAATTTGTAGGCGGGGCCGTGTCCCGAGAGGGAAGATGCGAGCCTACTTACGGAGTATTTGCCGGAAAGCACATTGTTTGTTCTATGCAAATGGTTACCTCACTTTGTCGAGAAATGACCTCAATAAAGGAGTATTTTTCCACTTTTCTACGAAAACAACGCAGCGCCCGCTCACTGAATGAGACGACCAGGTGGACCTTGAGCACATTTCTTTAATCTTTTCCTTAGAAAAATCATTTTGGGTAGGAGTGGAAAGAGAGGGCGAGCCGCCCACCCGAGCCAAAGCCTACTGGACGCAGCCACCGAGCGTCACTTACCCCGTGCGCGGGGGTAGATGGCGGACGGGCGACACAGAAGAGTCCAAAAGCTAGGTGGGGATGGCCTTTCAGTAGTCATCTCCCCGGCTGACCACCTCCTTGCAGGTGGGCCTGAGCAGGATGGTGTGCTCAAACTGCGCCGTGTAGCAGCCCTTGCTGTCGCAGAGCGGCGGGTAGGGGTCCACGATGCCCAGGTCGCACAGGTTCTTCAGCGCCATCAGGTACTTGCTCTCGCCCAGCCGGTCCAACCAGCGGCGACAGAAGGCCAGCGTGCCAAAGTTCTCGTTGACCACGTTGAGCAGGTGCTTGGCCCGCGGTAGCCTGAAACGACAGCCAAGTGAGCCGGCGGTCGCCGCGCGCGCGGTGACGCCGTGGCAAAAACCCACCTGATGGGCACGTGTCCCACGTCAAAGTTCTTCATGTAGTGCGAGCACTCCATGTCGTCGTGGACCACGCCTTTCCCCGTGCTGCCGAAAGTCTCGATGGCGTACACCTCGCCTTCCTGCCGCGACAAAAGCGTGAGGGACGACGGGCGCTGGCTCTGTCCCGGGCTCTGTCCCGGGCTCTTTCCCGGGAGAGGGAGCCCACCTCCATCTTAGTGGCTTCTCCTCCCTTGACGATGGGCACCGTCTTTCCGGCGTGTATCCTGTACTGGCCGATGGAGTGGCCGTTGAGGTTGCGGATGGGTTTGACTGCGTGGGACGGAAACAAAAGGCCGCGTCGTAACTACAAGGCTTTCGATTGGGTGAGCCGCCGTAGAGTCAAAGCTGGTCGAGATCCGCAAGTTTTGCCGTGGCGACAATGATACAGAGATGAAACGGGGCCCAACGTCACCCTTTTTGGCCAGCCGCTAAAGGCTCGCGCAGTCAATCACGGCGCCTGCAATGGCTCACCTTGGTACGTTTTTCCGTCCAGCTCCACTTCGTAGGACTCCATGACTTCCTGAATGGCCTCGCCGACGTCACAAAGACGCACGTCGATTCCGGCATTCTGCGGAAAGAGCTCCGACGTGAGTCTGGCCGTCGCCTGACGGCCAACCGCGCGTTCCCGCCCCACGTACTTTGATGCCGGTGTTGGTGGCGTCTTTGACGGCTTCCAGCAGCCTGTCGTACTTTGGGTTGAAGGTGACGGTGAAGGCACAGTCGATGATTCGCCCTGCGGACGGCGACAAGCGTGAAGCCGGTCGCGTGGACGGATGGGGACGCCCGTCCCCGGGACGCCCGTCCCCGGGACGGCTCCGCTTACCGTTGACGTGCGTGCCAAAGTCGATCTTGCACACGTCGTCGTAGCGCAGGACGGTGGGGTCGCCGGCGTTGGGAGTGTAGTGGGCGGCGCAGTGGTTGAGCGAGCAGCCGGTGGGAAAGGCCAGGCCGGCGTTTAGCTTGTTCTCCTTGATTAGCTTGCGGGAGCAGTCCTCCAGACGCTCGCTGTCGCCAGGGCCCCCCAAAAAAAACAACTCCCATTCGTCATTGGACCGGCACAGGCGCCCGCCGACGAGGCCGGCGTCCTCCTCACCATATTTCAATCATGGTCATCCCGGGTTTGAGGAAGCCTCGGACGTGCCGGCGGACCTGCCGGTGAGCCTCGGCCGCCTGCCGGAAGTCATTCCACACCTCCTCGTTGGCTCTGTCCAACACTCTGCGCTCGTCGTTGCTGGCGCGCCAGGCCGCGCTCCGCCTGCCGTGGCACGGGCGCTTTCAGAGAGGCCCCGGGCCCGGCGGCAAGCCCGGAGGGGCGGACTTACCCGTCTTGAGAGGGAGGGTATTCGCACTCCTGACCCACGGGGAAAACCCCGCCGGGATAAAGCTCGCAGATGGGAACCGACGGAGGATCGCTTTGACATTTGGCTGGAAAAAAAACAACAACAAAAAACATGTGAAAAGCTCTGGGACGAGTTTCCTCCGGACAACTCACGTCCTTTCTTCTTCTTTTTCTTCTTCTTCTTCTTGCCCGCCGAATCCTCCACATCTGTTGGGAGCAGGTGTCCATTAAAAGGCACAACGAAAGAATTGCGATGCTGGCCTATGCTCACCTTCCTCGCCCTCCTCTTCCTCCATCACCTGCTTCTCCAGCTCTTTGGTCACCTCGGCGACGGCGTCTCCCTCTGGACCTGAGGCCGGCCAAAAGGGATTGAAAAAATACACCATCAGGATTTCTTCTAAAAAAAATCATCCATCAGTTTAGATTGACAGCAATGAATGAACGCCGTGTACCATTGTTTTTCAAAAAAGGATTTAACTTCAGAGTCACCCGGGTTTACGGGTTGACGATACTGGAAAACTACTGGGAAAGAAATCGGGGAAAGTGGCTTGGCCGGTTTTGGCGAATAGAAAAACAAATGTCACGGGTCGTGTCAATCCCTGAGAATTGGAAAGTGAACCCTATAGTATGGCCAAGTCAAAGTCGGCAGGCAACTAGGCTTCATTTCTGCCAAAGTTTCATAGTACGCTTCGTCGATTTGAACCAGATCTCAGTAGACCAGAACTATTCCCGACCTATCGAGATTTCGCAACGTGTGGCAGCAGTCCAATTGGTTTTCAACAGTCGTGGGTTGCAGCAAGCCAAACAGACAACAACAGGCAGTTGTTTTATTTTGAAGGCCAACCCCAATCGCGTCCGGGATTAAAAAGCATGTCCACCCTGTCGCAGCAACACCAACAGGTAGCTATTGCTAAGCTAACCCAGCTAGCGGGTGTCTTCTCACCGGGGGTCGATGACTTGTTCTTCTTCTTCTTCTTTTTCTTCTTTTTGCCCGCAGCTCCTTCCGCCGGATCGGCTTCCTCGCGATCCGCGGCATCGCCGTTCATGTCGGCTGTCTGTACCTGTTTCTGCTCAGCTAGCGTCTCCGTGAGCACCGCCGCCATGATGACAGACTGCTCCTGGATCCGCACGGGGCATTGTGGGTAAGTATGGGGGAATCTGTGACGTCGTTGTGTCGCGTTCATGGAACCTCGAAATGTGGTTTTCCCGAGGACGCTGCTGGCCACTACTTCAACGTATAAATGCAAAAATATATTTATACCTTCATTTTAATTATTAACAATCCAGTACATTTATGCGGATATTGTTTACGATTACATAGCATTTTTGTTTGATACTAAATATGTGTCAGTTTAGATCAGGTTTTGTGGTAGAGGCCCCGCTGTTGGATGGCAGTGCAGAGCGCCCTTCAAAAAATATTATACTAGGTGACCCACCAAAGCCGTTAGTCTGGCCCTGGGAAACGATCAAAACATAAGGCTTCTTTGGGGCATGAGGTAGTAATAATGAGATCATTGTTATTCAACAAGCCCAATAATTCAGATCCAAAAAATGATAACTACGTGTGGGGTGTTGGGGAAAATGATTGTGTGCCATATTCCTCCTCCCCCTCAGGCCAAAAGTGCCCCCGGACGGGAGCAGACATCCTGCCGAGGTATTTTAAGGAGGTGCGCGTGAGTGTGCGCGCGAGTGCGCGCGCGCGTGAGGCGCGCGCTTGACAAAGTTCCCAGTCGGCAGCACCTGTTGTCCGTCTTGTTTTTGTTTCGGTACCGGGCCGGTCCGGTCCGCTTCAGCATGCCACCGTGCCGGTCCGAAACCTTTGAGAACTTCCGAACCGTCCGATGGCGCGACAGGACGCCGTGAGATGCGTGCGCCTTTTCCTCTACGTGCTCAACGTGCTCTTCTGGGTAAAAATTCACTAGATTTACTTCTGAAAACACCATGAGTGTGTTTTGTGTGTTCTGTTCGTTGTCTTTGTATAGTATCGTGTTGTTGTTCCTGTGTGTGAAGAAAACGTGTCTTTTTTAGTGTAACGTTGTTCCTGTGTTATAGGCAGAATACAGTACGCGCGCGCGTGCGTGTGTCAGGGAGAGCGTGCGAAATGTTTGACATTCTCACATGTTATTTTGGTCACAGAAACGGATCTGTGTGTGTGTGTGTGTGTGTTTCTCTGCAGCTCATGTCAGCGTGCATTCTGGGAGTGGCGGCGTGGATTCGGGATTCCCTCAATGCCGTCCTCACTCTGACTGCTCACACCAGGTTGGCGTTCGACAACGACGACGACGACGACAACAAGAAGACAACTTGTGTGTTGTGCACGCAGGCTGGAGGAAGCGGCGGTCCTGACTTTTGCTCCCGTGGTCCACCCCGTCTTGGTGGTGGTGTGCTGCTTCCTGCTGATGGTGGCCATGTTGGGCGTGTGCGGCACGCTACGTTGCGACCTGGCCATGCTGTCCTGGGTCAGGCCCAACGCCGCTCCCGGCTGAGCCACGTGCACGCCAACGCTGAACACGGATTGCCTTTTGTCTTGCAGTACTTTGGAAGTCTGCTGGTCATCTTGTGCGTGGAGTTGGCCAGCGCTCTGTGGACCTACGAACAGGTGACGCACGGACGCAGCTGTGCTCGCACAGGACACACCCGGCTAACAAAACACACCACAAGACACACCTGCCTAACCTATTGTGTTGTTATCGGGAAACTCCTGGCTAATAAACCACGCGTTTGTTTTTAGCCCCCGTTGCAACGCTCGGACATTCTCAGCCTCAAATTTCGTATGGCCAACTTTGGCCTTCGCCAGCATCAGTGGCTCACGCACACCTGGAACACCTTTCAGACGGAGGTTGCTTTTCTCTTTCTCACACACACACACACACAAAAACAGATCCTAAACCGACCCCCCCACCCTGTATGTAGTTTGAATGCTGCGGGGTGATCTACTTCACCGATTGGCTGGAGATGACGGAGAGGGAGTGGCCTCCTGACTCCTGCTGCTCCAATCAGTATCCGGGGTGCGCCCGGCGAGCCCACCAACACGACCTGAGCGATCTCCATCAAGAGGCGAGAGGCGCCGGCCCGGAGGAGGTGGCCCGCTGGAGTCCAGGTGGAGACGCCACACGCCTAACTGACCTCTGTCCCCAGGGCTGCGGTCCCAAGCTGCTGTCCTTCATCCGATCCGGCGCGCCGCTGCAGCTGCTGCGCTTCCTGGGCGTGGCCTTGGGCGTGGCGCAGATCCTGGCCATGGCCCTGACGCTCACGCTGCTGTGGACGCTCTCCTACGGAGGCCGGAGACCCAAGGAGCCAGCGGGCTGGCCGGCGCTCTCTCGGGACCCGTCCGTCGAGCTCCCCCTACGGGCGGAACTCGGCTCCTTGCGTTAGAAAACATTGTCAGCAACTTTAGACTGAATCTATGTACTAGTATATGGTCAACGGATGAATAAATGAAAGGTTATCTCGAGAACAGAATCCAGACTGTAACGATGAAATGATGACATATTGACGACAATCTAGTATCAATACTGCTACACGGAGCAGGCTGGGAAGTCCCTCACTTGTCACGACCATGCTCTCGTTCTTGTTTATTTCCTGTTGGGAAGCAATGTTTCCCAGGGTCAGAGTTGGCAGAGCAGAGAGGAAACGCTCAATGGACGCAGGAATAACAGGCTTCTTCCCGAGACACATTTATTTGGGAAAAGGGGAGATCAACGCCACACGCCGTTGGGCCCGGTCAGCTCCCGCTCGAGCTCAGAGTTCCGAAATGCAAACGCTCTCGGGCCCCTGCCAACGGTCGCCTCGGGACGCCGGGATTGACGGCGTCGAGCTCCCCGCGGTGACCGGATGGCCTTGACGGCTCAAGGGGAGGGCTTCCCCCAAATTGGCGTCGGGGCTGGCGCGACTGTGGAGAAAAGCCGGACGACCGGGCTGGGAGGCGCCGTTTCGCATCCAGACGGCGGACGGCGCTACCTGAACGGCCGTTGGGCGGAGGGGGGCCAGTCGGACCTCTCGGTGCAGCAGAAAGCCAGAGGACGTGGCGAGGAGGACCGGTCGGAGCCGAGAGTCGGGCCCCGCTCGGACCGGGGCTCCTCGGGACGGGGCTCCTCGGGACGGGGCTCCTCGGGACGGGGATCCTCGGGACGGCTGCGTTCCACGGAAGCTTGGTCCACAAAATGCAGGTTCTGATCCAGACCAAGACAGAGTCAAAAGAGGTGACTTGATTGTAAATGCTGCGCTTTTCAACCAACGCTTGGCTCTTGACCAAAATCCAACAGTTTGTGGAAGATTGTGGAGGAGCCGCCCCGCTAAGCCAATGGCTGCCGGGGGAAAAAAAAAACTCACCGTTGTTTTCTCCAGGCAGTGCAACAGGTGATGATGCTGCTGGGCCACGTTACCGTTGGCCGTGGCCTCCAACGTCGGCGCCCCCGCCGCCTCCTTGGAAAACAAGGTCAACAAAGTCAACAAAGTCAACAAAGGAAATAAAGTCAAGAAAGGAAATAAAGTCAAGAAAGGACCACGGTGGCTGCGGACCCGGAACCCGGAAAGAGGGGCCACGGAAAGGCCGTCCCAGAACAAGTACCTCAGTCAGCAGTCTGTAGCTCAAGTAAGCGCTGGCCCCTCGTCTCTTTCCGGCTTCAATTCGGGCCAGGCGACATTTCTGCGGGCAAAGACGGCCACGAGTTTGGCGCGGAAGCCGACCTCGGGCAAATGGCGCTCGGGGCCGAAAGGGTCGCTACCTTCTGCGCCCGCCCCTTCTCGGCGCGCTGGCTCTGATTGTAGATGCGGCTGAAGTTGGAGACGATGACGGGCACGGGCAGGGCGATGACCAGCACGCCGCTCAGCGAGCAGACGGAGCCCACGATCTTACCCGTGATGGTTTTGGGAACCATGTCGCCGTAGCTGAGGAAGACGCTCGGTCATTTGGGAAAGGGCTCGGGCCCACGGACATCTTTGACCGGGTCGCAGGGGTCACGTGAGCCGCCGTCTAACATGACGGCGCTCACGTTGCGGCCGGGTGACGGGGATCGGGTGTCGCGCACCCGAATCCACGCGACGGGCGGCGAGCAAAGCCAGCGGCGAACACAACGCCGCTGATTCTGCCCTCTCCATTAAACCGGCAATGAAACCGAAGGAGCTCATTGGATGAGCAGCGCGAACGAAACCTTAGCTTTCTTCTTCATTCTCTCTCTGCATGTTGGCGTGAAATCCTGCCGCAGCGTGTCTTTGAATAATACATGGGCGTGCGTGGACGCCCATCCTGAAAGGCAATACTACGAAGAAGTGGCTGTCACGGCCCACAAAAAACACAGAGACAAGCTAGTGGCTCAGCAAAGTTAAGTCAAACTAAACGCGGGATTATTTTAGGTGCAAATAAGTGACGGGATCAACCGAAAGTACGCGGCGTTTATCCCAATGTTTCCGTGTATCAGACGATTGGGTGGCCAACCCGAGGGTTTCACTGCAGCGACCCGGGTGGGTGGCTGGCGTCCCCAGAGTGGCCTCGGCCAGTCCGCAAGCGTCCCCAATGTTCAAATTGTGGCAAACGGCGCCCACGCCTTCCTTACCCCAGTGTGGTCATGGTGACGACGGTGTACCAGAAGGCGGCGGGGATAGAGGTGAAGGCGGAGCCCTCGGAGCTCTTCTCGGCGTAGAACATGACGGTGGCGAAGATGACGATGGCCATGGTGAGCGAGAAGAGCAGGAAGCCCAGCTCCGAGGCGCAACTCTTCAGCGTGTAGCCCAGGATGCGCAGGCCGGCCGAGTGGCGCGACAACTTGAAGATGCGGAAGACGCGGAAGACCCGCAGCGTGACAAAGGCGCCGCTCACCTCCTCGTTCTCGGGCAGGACCAGCCCCACGTAGTAGGGCACGATGGCCACCGCGTCGATCAGCGACATGACGCTGGCCACGAACTTCAAGCGGCCGGGCGCCGCCGCCAGACGCAGGAGGTACTCGGCCGTGAAGATCAGCACGCAGGCCGTGTCCAGGCAGAAGAAGGCCAGGGCGTAGCGCTGGCCGCACGTCCCGCCCCGGGCCGTCTCCCGACTCCCCCCGCCGCAGGGGACCGTCTCCAGGACGTTGGCCGTGACGGACACGGCGATGAAAAACCCCGTCACGTAATAGAATACCAGTGCGGCGGTGGACGTGTGCGGGTTCTCGAAGGCTCGCCACACGGCCTCCCGCCGGCGGGAAGCCCAAGACGCCGTTGGCGCCGTGGACGACGCCGTGGGCGCCGTTGACGCCGCCGCCACCTCGCCGTCCGCGTCGTCGTCCAGGAGCCGCTCCAGGTTCTCCCGCCGCCGCTCCTTGTAGTCCTCGTAGCAGCAGTCCCCGACGGCTTCCGGGAGGAGGCCGAAAAAGGCCAGCTCCTCCTCGAAGGCGGCCACGCACTCCTGGCGCGGGAAGTGCAGGCTCCCCGTCTGGTAAAAGTTGAGGACGTGGCGGAACAAGTGCGGGTCGCGATCCAAGAAGTACTCGCCGCTCTCCCGCAGAAAGAAGAAGTCCTTCTCCGAGCTTCCCAGAAGAGTGTCCGGGTAGCGCTCCAGCGTCTTCCGCCGGGTCTGGAATCGAATGCCGCTCACGTTGAGGACCAGGACCGGGTCCTCCCCCGCCCGTCCTCCCGGCGGGACCGCCGGCATGGGCCGGCGGGCCAGGGGCATCCAGCCCACGGCCGACGCGCGAGCCAGCGGCAACCACGCCGCCATCCCGGCCGCCATCCCGGCCGCCATCTCCGCGGGAGTCCGTCCGGTGAGCTCTGGGGGGGTGGCGCTTTTCCGCGCTGGATTTGCGGGGCAAGTCGTCGCGGGGTGCGCTCCTGTGTGGTTGGGCGGTACGCAGCTGGCGTCCGGCCACCGTCTTATCGATGACACGGGTGATGGAGGCGCTGGGACCTCCCCCCCGAGGCGTGTAATTCCTCCCCCTGCTCTCATCACCTGCAACGCGTTTGCAAACTTGCGTGTGTGCGTGTGCCCTCGTCTGTAAAAAAAAGAGAAGGCGTCAACATAGTACAAGGAACGTTTGCAGCCGGCCTGCGCCAGCAACTTTTGCTCTTACTTTCAATGTTGTTGTTTCTTTGAGCCGCCGAGGTGATGAAGGGAACCTTCCCCCTGGACTTGTCTCCGGGCTTTCTAGTAGAGCCGCGGGACCAACGACTTTCGTCCAATCAAAAGGCCACGTGACGACAGGCATCAAACTTTTATTGAAGTGGTTATGTATCAAATGATTGGCGTAGGCAAAACTACAATAAGACTTTCCTCTTAACTTCCCGTCATTTCAGACAAAGAGAAGAGGAAGATTGATTAAGAGAAAAAAAGGAAACAAAAACAAAACAAAATAAAATCACAGTTTACCCTTTCCAATTGTTTTTTTTTTTTGTTCTACGTAAAACAGGGGGCGAGGCTTCACGGCACGCTGACGTGGAAGGGGCTCCCGGGTATGTGGGCGTCACCCCACTTGACCATGACCACATAGTTTCCCGCTTCTTTCACCGTGTACGTCACGTTGTACATCTTGTGGCCGGCGTGCTTGACGTAGACCTCCTCGCACGGAGCCCTGGGACCGTGGACCCCCACCATCAGCATGTTGCTTCCTGCCAAGGAAAGCACCGAGCGTGACTTTTTTGCATCCGGGCGGCGATGGCATTTTGCGGCATTTTGCGGCATTTTGCGGCATTTTGCGGCATTTTGCGGTATTTTGCCGTATTTCGCGGCACCCACCGGCCAGGCTGCAGTCCACCACAAAGGAGTTGTTGTGGCCCACGGCGGCCCTGGACAGACCCGACCCCTCGGAGACCACTTTAGTGGCATCCGAAGAGAATTTGGGCAGAGGGGCCGGGGCCCCCGCTTCCTCGGAGGAAGACGACGATCGAGTGACCGTCTCCACCAGAACGGACGAGGTCTCGCGGAGACTGCTACCTCCGGACGGGCCGGGACCTGAGAAGAGCGGCGACGTCAATACCACACCCCGGCGGACGGGCGGGCCAGCGTCCACCCATTATGGAGCGCCGTGCCCACCTGAAACTTTGGCCTTGAAGGGGCTGCCCAGGATGTGCTGGGCTCCCGCGTACTTGACGGAGATCAGGTAGTTCCCGGGGGCCGTGGGGGTGTAGGACACCAGGTAGCCCTGGGCACATTCCCGACAGCTCATCTGGACTTTGGAGGGGCCGTCGATGGTCACCGACAGAGCGCCGCCGCCGCCGTGACACGTGTCCACGGTGAACTCGGACTCCACGCCTAGTGGGGAAGCGCGCCGTCGGGCGCTTTAGACCGCGGTGGCCAATCGGGCGGGGCCGGCCGGCCCCGACCGGTTTGAACACGGTTAGAGGCTCACCCGTGGTCCCGACCTCCAAGCCCGCCCCGGAAGCCGACACCTTGCTGGGGTCTCCCGCCTGGCCGGGCTCTCCCACCCGGATCTTGAAGGGGCTCCCGGGCACGTGGCTCCCGCCGAAGCGCACGTCGACGGAGTGGACGCCGTTTTCTTTGGGGACGAACCTGATGGCGTGCCGATCTGCCGACCGACAGAGTCCTTTGGACCCCGGCCTCTCGCGCCGGGGCCCGGGCGGGTATTCTTACCGCCGTCCAGCCGACTGATCAGACACTCCTCCGTGGCCCCCGAAGGTGCGTGGATTTTGCCGTGGATGGCGCCTCGGGCTCCGTTGAGCTGCACCGCGAAGGAGGCTTCCTGGTTGACTTTAAGTCCCGAGTCCTAGGAGACAGCGGGACGGGCCGTCGGGACGGGCCGTCGGGACGGGCCGTCGGGACGGGCCTTTGAACATTCCACCAACTCGGGGTCTCACCTGAAGGCCGGTGACGGTCAGGCGGCGGGCGTCTTCGGACAAAGCGGCCACGGGGACCGCAAAGGGAGAATCGGGAACGTGCTCGTCGTTGAACTTGATGGAGACCTCGTAGTCTCCTGGTGGGAGAAGATGAGGATGAGCGGCAGAAGGTGGTCAGAGAGGCGGGAGCGGGTCCGGCCGGGTGTTACCGGGCTCTTGGACCACGTAGGAGACTCCGCAAGAACCGTCCTTGCGGTCCTCAAAGGCCATCTCCGCCTTGCTGGGACCCTCCACGGCTATGGAGAGCCCCCCGGCTCCCGCCTCTCTGGTCCAGATGCTGAACTCGGCGGGGACGGCGGCCACGGCGCGCTCCAAGCCGCTGCCGCCGGCCCGCACCTTGTGGGCCCCGCCTTCTCCCAGGGGCCCCACGGTGAACTGGAAGGGACTCCCGGGCACATGTTGTCCGCGATACTTGACATCCACCACGTGCGCGCCCATTTCCCGCGGCACGAAGCGCACGCTGTACGTGGCGTCCTCGCCGCGGACGATCTGGGCATCCCGGCGCTCGCCGGCCGGACTCGTCACCTGAGCCGCCATTTCCTGTTGGGTGGCCTCGGCTGAGGGAGGGAGAGACGGACGGAGTTGGCTGAGGCCTGGGACAAACGGGGTCATTTCTGGCGCCTACCTTCCCGCGATGGCGACTTTCCACCAAAGCCGCTGCCGCCGCCGCCGCTGCCGCCGCCGCCGCCGCTGCCGCCGCCGCCGCCGCCGCCGCCGCCGCCGCCGCGACTCTCTCCTCCCAGGAAGTCTCCAAAGACGTCCCTGAAGGGGTCCCCGACTTGCGTGCTCTCCTCCACTCGGACCTCTCGCTTGGTCTCCCCGCCGCGCGTCTTGCTGATCTCGGTGCGCTCGGTGCGCGTGTAGGTGTGGCTGCTGCGCGTGAACGTACGGCTGACGCGCTCCTGCGCCGACACCATCTGAAACCAGTTGCCTGAGGGGCGCCGCAGCCAAGTGAGTCTGCCGGGCCGTCGGCGAGCGAGTGGACAGGAATGTCCGCTAGCTAGAATGCGGACGCTCGCCTGGAATCTTCAGGTTGAGATCACAGGTGCTTCCCACGCTGGCGATGGCGGGTGCCTGGCGCTTCCTGGTGATGCTCTCCTTCATTCTGCCCTCGCCAAACATTTTGACGGTAAAAGGGCTTCCTGTGGCCACGGGAAGACGCGCAGGAAAGAAAAAAGGGACGTCGGGTAAGCCGGTCGTGCTGCACGGGCTTTCCCCCTCGCACGTGAGCCAGAGTACCCGGGACGTGGCGGTCGGCAAACTTGATGTTGATGATGTAGTTGCCGGGCTCGCTGGGGCAGTACGTGACACGACACGTGCCGTCCTCTACGTCCTCGCAATTGATGTCCACTTTACTGGGGCCCTCGATGGAAAGACCCAGACCTCCGTAACCTGCACCCAAAACTCTCCGGCTATTCGAGCGGCGGCGGGAAGTGGAAAGAGAGACTTTTGACTTACCGGCGGCCCTGGTGTCCACCACGAATTGCGCCACCCGGAAGGTGCGTCCCTCCAGCAGACCTTCCCCCGACACTTGGACCTTGCTGGCGTCGCCAATCTCAGACTGCGCCACCGTGATCTTGAAGGGGCTGTTGGTCACGTGTGCGCCTCCCTTTTTCACGCTCACCACATGCTGGCCCACTTCCCTGGGCGTGAATGAGATACCTGACAGGGAGGGGGGTTTGGGGAGACCCTTTACGCCGTGCTTCTTTCCTCCGCCGCAACGACTGGGCCGGCTCGTCCACGCACCGACGTGTCTGTTGGGGAGTCTCTTCAGGAGGCAGGCTTCTTGGCCGCCCGAAGGCGCCCGAATGGTCGCCGTCAGACTGCCCAGATCCGTCTCCGTGATGCTCAGGGAGACGTCGGAGGCCGTGCCCACGTTGAGCGGAGACGTGGCCGGCGGCTCGTCCCCTGGGAAGATCCGGACGTGAGCCGCGGGAGACACGGGCCGCCGCCGTCGCCGCCGCGCCCCTTCGCTCACCCGTGATCCTGGCGGCAAAGGGACTGCCGCCGATGTGCTCGTCGTCGAACTTGACAATGACCATGTAGTCGCCGGGGGCAGTGGGCAGGTAGGACACGGTGCACGTGCCGTCTTTGTTGTCCTTGCAGGCGATCTCGGCCTTTGACGGCCCTTCCACCGCCAGAGACAGGCCGCCTGCGCCCACGCGTGGGCCCACGTGGGTCAGCCGACGCGTCCGTGGTACATCGGCGACGTCGAGCCGTGCTTTTGCCGCCTTACCTTCTCCGGCATCCTTGGTGGCGATGGTGAAGACGGCCGGCGAGTTGGCCACGCCGTGGCTCAGACCGGGACCGTACGCCGTCACGTGACCGCTGTTAATGGCGTCCACGAAAAACTGAAGCGGACTCCCTGCGGGAGAGCAGCGCGTTCATTCCTTTTCCATCGGCCACCCCGGGATCCCGACTCGGCATCCCACCCTCAGAGAGTCAAAACGGTCACCTTCTGGATGACAAACGGCGCTACCTGGGATGTGCGTGCCGTCGTACTTGATGTCCATCTCGTGCGGGCCGCGCTCGTTGGGCGAGTAGTTGACGGTGACCGTGCCGTCCTTGTTGTCGGCGATGTGCGGGCGGGCCGTGCGGCCGGACGGCATCCTCACTTGGCCTGCGTGGCCAGGAACCGTGACGTCGGCACCCTGGCTCAAAGTCAGGCGGGCTCACCTGTGATTTCGCCCGCCTGGATGGTGAAGGGAATGACCAGACTGAAAGGTCGCAACATGGCCTCCGCGCCATCGATGGGGATCCCGGGGTGGTCGGTGGCCTGCGGGAAGAGAGTGGAGTCGGCTTCTGACGGCCCTCAGCGCCAAGAGATAAGAGCGCCGCTTCCGGGACGGCGGCGAGAGGGTGGCGTGAGTAGCCCACGGGCGAGAAGTAACTCACCAAAAGGTGGAAGGGACTGTGGGGAATGTGCTCCCCCC
This sequence comes from Stigmatopora nigra, assembly GCF_051989575.1. Taxonomy (NCBI): domain Eukaryota; kingdom Metazoa; phylum Chordata; class Actinopteri; order Syngnathiformes; family Syngnathidae; genus Stigmatopora; species Stigmatopora nigra. The sequence goes on from NC_135530.1 coordinate 209,961, forward strand.
CAAAGCGGATGGTGATGACGTACTTCCCGGGTTGGGGCGCCGTGTAGTAAATGTCAAAGGTCCCGTCTGCGTTTTCCACCACATCCACGTCCAGCTCCCCGCCGTCCGGCGTGGACACCTTGCACGTGACTTTCCCTTTGCCGGCCGCCTTGGCGTCCACCGTGATGACCGTTTCCTCTCCGATCTGGATGCTGGGACCCACGGCGGACCCTGGCCAGAAGAGGACGCCGCCGTCAACTCGCTCACAAATGGCCGAATGGCCCGCAACGCAGACTCACCGGGTCCGTGTCCTCCGATGGAGACTGGAAAAGACAGAAATGGCATTTTGGCGTCGCAGATAAATGAACTGCGCTCTTTTCGGGGCTGGAGGGGGGCGGGGGCAAACTGGATCTGACCTGTGACCAGACACTTGCTGGCGTCCCCGGTGGGCACGGCGTGGATCCGGTAGGGCGAATAGGGGATCTCGTCGCCGCCGTACTTGACGCCGATGGTGTAGCGGCCCGCCACGTCCGGCAGGTAGGACACGGTGTAGGTCCCGTCGCGGTTGTCCCGGATGTTGGCCTTCTTGGGCTCGGCCTGGGGATCCTGAAGGCGAGCCGACACGTCGCATCAGAGTTAAGCCGAGGCCTCGAGTGCTTCCCACCGCGGGTCTGCAAACTGCCCGAGCATTCAAAGTTTGGAGCGCTCATCCGTCTTTGACCTTTGACACCCGTGCGCCACCCAAACTATGGCAAAATGGAACGGGAGCATCTTCTCCACGCTCTGCTTTGAGACCAGTGGTGGCAGACACTTGACGTCAAGTCTGGCCAGAGTTTGTGACAATGCTGAGGATAAATAAGCGAGGATAAAGAAGCGCCTCAGGACGGATGGGGAAGCTGAAGATGAAAAAGTTAGCCGACGTGCCGAGAGCGGTATTTGCCCGAGGACACGTCGCGACAACGTGCTCGGCGGCTGGGATGAAATGTCAGAATGATTTCATGCCATGGTTGGCAGACAAAGTTAAGCAAAGTGGAGGGAGGGGTGCGCTCTTGGCCTTACGTAGGCTCTCTTAAAAATGGAGAACGGGATGGTTCTCTTGACTATATGAGATTCCCACACACGGGTGTGCCAGTCCCGCACAAAGACGTCGGCCCGGCGTTGGCGGCCGTGGGGATCCTGCGACCGGCGGCACGGGAGGTCAACACGGAGAGACAGAGAGAGGGTGACGGGCACCCCGTCTGGCCCCGTGAAACGCCCCCCCCCCCCGGGACTCACCAGGATGTGAACGGCGAGAAGCCCTTCGCCGGCGTCTCTGGCGTCAATGGTGAACTCCACCGGCAGACTGGCGGGAACGCCGGACAAATTCAGACCGGGACCGCTGGCACGTACTTTGCTGGCATCGGAAGCGGCCAGGGTCTTGATCTTGAAAGGACTACCAAAAAATAAAAACAAAATCACACCTTTCCACCATCGCTCGAGGAGAGAATCATGCCAACGATTGTTTCCCAGCCACCTCCGGGGGACCTCTTGCCGGGCGTACTTGACGCAGATGGTGTACGGACCGTTGTGGCACGGGGTGTAATTGACCGCGTGCGTTCCGTCCCCGTTGTCTACGACACTCACCGGCTCGGTGACGCCTGCACGCACGCACGCACGGCGGAAGCGTTTGGGTGGACTGGACTTTGTGGGCGGCTCTCGGTCATTACCCGTTGGCCCGATGATCTGGACCTCCAGAGGAGCCACGCCGGCCCTGCTGCTGTCCACGGTGAAGGTCTGAGAGACGCCGGCGCGGACGGAGCCGCCGAGACCGGGTCCGGAACAGCGCACTTTTCCGGGGTCCACCACCTCTCGCGCCGGGACGCCAAAGGGACTTCCTGCAATTCACGAGTGTGAGCGAGCGGGCTGGTCTTGGGTGCCGGGGCGGGATGTGAACGCTACCCGGAATGGGAAGTCCCCCAAAGGTGACGTTGACGCGGTATTCTCCGGAAGTGAAGGGAACGTACTCCACGCTGCAGCTGCCGTCTTTATTGTCCTGACAGGACATCTTGGCCTCTGACGGGCCTTCGATAGCCAAGCCCAGACCGCCGGTGCCGGCGCCCCTGAATAGAACAGAGGGCAAGACTTCAACTAAGTCCATTGAACAAAAACAAAATCTCATTTGAAAAAGCTGGGCCAAGGTCCGAGGCCAGTACTTACCTGGTCTCAATGGTAAAGCGGTTGGGTTTGTTAACCAGAGCCCGGTCCAGGCCCGGCCCGTAGGCTCGGACTCGGCCGGGATCACAACCTTCACTCACGGACACCCTGAAGGGACTCTCGGCCAAGGGCTCGTCGTCCAACGAGACCGCGATGGCATGCACGCCTGCCCAGAGAAGCCAGCCCCGTCCGTCACCCACCGTGAGCTGACCCCAACCCGGTAATAATGCCAACCAAGTAAGAGTCAAGTCAAGCCACCGACCGTCTTCCAGGGGAGTGTACTCCACCCGCCGAGTGCCGTCGACCTGCTCGCTGATGGAGGCGTCCGTGTTGGCGCCCGAGGGATTGCTGATGTACACTTTGAGATGAGCGGCGGGGGCGCTCTGGTAAACGCTCCTGGCGTCCACCGTGAAATGGGTGGCCACTTCTCGCAGGACCCCTGGTGAGAGAGACAACACAAAGGGGAAGCCCCAAAAAAATCCAAACTCAAGAGCCACAGCCGGTGTTCCAATTGGCTCACCTCTAGCTTGGACGCCGGGTCCAAAGACCCGGACGCCGCCCACGTCCAGGGCGGCGTCCACTTGAAGGTGCGCGGGGAATTTGGGCACCGGGTGTCCTCCGTACCGGATGGTGATGGCGTAGGTGCCGTGGCAGCGCGGGACGTAGGTGACGGAGTAGGTCCCGTCGCCGTTGTTCTCCAGGTGAACTTCGGCTTGGGAGCCCGACTCGGAGACGATTTGGACGCTGAGCTCCGCCTCTCCGGCCCGGGAGCAGTCCACCAGGAAGGAGCCGGCCCGGTGGGCCTTCCCCCGCTCCAAGCCGGGCCCGCTGGCCGTCACGCGGCCGGGGTCCAACGGCGACCCGACCACGGCCTTGAAGGGCGAGCCGGGAATGTGCCGCTCGGCGAAGAGGATGTTGATGTTGTACTCGCCGCCTTGGGTGGGCAAGTAGGACACGGAACAGGAGCCGTCGCCGTTGTCCCGGCATTCGATCTTGGCCTCGCAGGGACCCTCCACCGTCAGGCCCAATCCGCCGGTGCCCGCCCCTTTGGTATCGATGGCGAACGGCGCCGCTCGGCCCACCGGGCCTCCCTGGAGCCCCGGACCGTAGGCCCGCACCTGTCCGGCCCAGAAAGGCGGCCGTCGGTGAGGTGAGCCACGGGAAAATGACCGGCGCCTCCGGGAGGGTCGAACTGATTCCAAAAGGGGCCGAGCGCTTCGGTGCAAGTTTTCCCCCCGACTGAAAGCTACAGGGCGGACGGAACAAGCCGCACAATCCACTGATTCCAGTCGCAAGAGAACAGATTGGTGGCTTTGGAACCAAAGGTGGCTTTGGCCTGCACCCACTCGGCCCTTTCCGGAATGAGGTTGACGGCTAAAAAGGTTAACCTCCTCAGGCCTAACCTTAGAGGCATCAGGGGGCAAGATGGCCTCCACGGCAAATGGGCTTCCCGGGACGGGGTTCCCGTCGTAGCTGAGCTCCACTCTGTAAGGCCCCTCCTCTGGCAGGGTGTACCTCACCCAATGACTTTCACTGCCGGCGTCAGACTCCAGTTTGCACGGTATTGGTCGCTTGGAGGGGGACACGATTTTCACTTCCAGGTGGCCTCGACCGCCGGCGCCCGACGTGCCGATGCTGAATTCCCGATCCTCGCCGACGTCGACCTCTGATCGACAAAATAGAGCGAAACGGGAAATCCCAAATTTCCTTTGGACAAACACCGAGGGGCCAGTGCAAAAAAAAATAAAGAAAGAAAAACTGGACTGACTGTTGTTAAGGCCATGGACCTGGATCTTGCCAAGATCCAGAGGTGGCGCCACCGTGATGCCAAAGGGACTTTGGGGAATAGCGTCGCCTCCGTGGAGGACAGCGATGACCAAAGTTCCCTGGACCGTCACAGGCGACACCGGGAAGGTGAGGGACAAGTCGCGGACGCCACGGAAACGCGCTCCAAAGCTCACCTGCCGGCAAGGCGTGTAGCGGACCGTGTACGAGTAGTCGTGGTTGTCCATGATCTCAAAGTCTCGCACGGCGTCCCCGCTGGCACCGCCTACGAAACGGACCTCGGGCTGGGCTTTGCCGGCTCCTTTGGTGTAGATGGTGAAGTGGGTGGGCTTTCCCGCCTCCACGCCTTGAAGGCAACATATGAAGGAGCGCCGGAGTTCAGAGGACCACCAGAAAAAGGGCACAATCTAAGAAGGTTCTCCGCGGAGCTCACCTAATTTGCCCAGTCCGGGTCCGTCCGCTCTGACTTTGGCGGCATCGTAAGAAGGATCCACGTTGATCCCAAAGGGGCTAATGGGAATTTCCTGTTCCCAAGGCCACAATTTGTACTTTTCCGTACTTCCGGTACTTTGAGATGCACCTGGGGATTACCTGGTCGGCAAAGAGCACCGTGACGGTGTACGGGCCGGGCGCCGGTGGAGTGTACTTGACCGTGAAGGTGTCGTTGTCATTTTTGATGATGTCAAAGTCCACGCCGGCCTCGGCGGGCCCCAGCACGCCGGGCGCGCACTTGATGCCAATGCTGACGTCACCTGGTTCGAGGGCGGGTGGGCGTGTCACGCAAGTCGGGCACTTTGCCCTTGGCAGTGGGCGTGAAGACCACGGTGGACTTCCTCACCTTGACCCGCCTGAGCGCAGTCCACCGTAAAGTAGGTGGGCTCCTTGGCTTTCAGTCCGTTTCTCTCCACGCCAGGACCAAAGACCTTGACGTTGTGCGGGTGGCAGCCCTCGCCGATGGCCACCTGGCTCCCAAACACAAAGCTTTAGGAATGTCTTCCGTCTCCGACCGTGGGACGTTCAAGCGGTACGTATTGCGCTCAAAAGTAACGAAAAAGGAAGGCGGTACCCTGAAAGGGCTGTCGGGAACATTGACTTGATCCCACGTGATGATGATGGTGTGCTTGATGGGTTTTGTCGGGATGTAGGCGCACGCGAAGGTCTCGTCGCCATTGTCCCCCATCTCCACGTGGATCGGGAAGCCTTCGGCGTCCTGCGGAGAATGCCGACGCCGAAGTAGTGGAGCACCAGAGCGGGCGAGTCCTCACCTGCGCGTAGAGCCTGAGCTGGCCGCCGCCGCCGCCGCCGCCGCCGCCGCCGCCGGCTCCCCGTCCGTCGACGGTGAAATCGGCCGGCTCGTCGACGATGCGGCCCGTGGGTTCAAGCCCCGGTCCGAAACACCTGACCTGGGGGAAGGGAGCACGGCACACGGGCGCGTGGCGGCGGTCAAAAGCTTCCACGGACGGATTGTTTCAATTTGGCGGACGCCACCTTCTCCGGGTGGACGTTGGCGACCGGGGGGAGAATGCGCGCCATGAAGGGGCTGTCTTTCACGTCTTGGTCGTCGCAGATGACGTGGATGGCGTAGTCGCCGGCCTCGGTGGGCCAGTACCTCACGTCGCACGAGCCATCCCCTTTGTCATCGCACTCGATCTTGGCTTGAGACGGACCTTCAATGGAGAAGCCTAACGGACGGGAGAAAGAAAGAAAGAAATCAGTCACCCGCTTGTGTTCTTTTGGGGCAGGCAGGCAGGCAGGCAGGCAGGCAGGTTTGCCAAGCGCGAGGACGTACCCAGCGTGCCCACCTCCAACCCGATGGCCTCCACCACAAAGTCGGCGCTCTTGCCCACCGTCCCCGTCTCCAGACCGGGACCCCAGGCCCGCACCTTCTGAGGGCCGGCTTCCTCACTCACACAGACCTCAAAGGGACTGCAGAAGGCCAACACAACAAATGGGACAGAGATTCCACTTGTGGAAACGGGCCACTTTCAGGTTCACCTGCGCGGGATGCCGTGACCCCCCCAGGCGATGCTGATGATGTAAGCGCCCGTCACCTCGGGGTAGTAGCTGCATTCGTAAAGCCCGTGGTCCACCTCCACCACCGTCACGGGCTCGTCCAGGTCGTCTGAATTGAGCCGGGACAGCAGAAGCTAAACGGCGGCCGTACGTAGCCTCGAGAGAGACACGGAAACGTGTGTCGGAGATGCTAACTTGGTCCCTTCACCGCCACGCCGAGCTCCCCGCCGCTGCCGCCGCCGCCGCCGCCGCCGCCGCCACCTCGAGTGTCCACTTTAAACTGGGCCACTTCCTTCACCCGCACGCCTCTGGGTTGCAGACCTCGGCCGGAGGCCCTACAGGAGTTGGGGCTGCACGCTGTGTGGAACAATCAGAAGAAGCGGCGGTGAGATTGTGCTCGAAACAGCTTCAGCCGTCGAGTTAGTCGTGGAAAAGAAAAGTCTCATCCGGTGAAACCATACGATGATCCGAGAAGAAAGAGGAATCTATTCACATCGCTGAGCTAAAGAAAATCTCGTGCTACCCAAGCCGCCTGACGTCAACGCGCGCAGGCTGGTTTGCATCTAGGGATGGTTGTGTTGTCATGCTTACAGCGCCACAGGGAGGAGGAAGCGTCAGGAGCCCAAGTCCATCCCCCGGCCGTCCCAGTGGTACGACTGAGCGCGACCGAGCGCGATCGAGAATCCAAAGTCAAAGAGTGTGCTCGGGGTTTGGAGCTGTACCTGGCGCAATGAGGACGGGGAAGGGGCTCCCGGGAATCTGCCGTCCGGCAAAGGTGACGTGAATGCCGTGCGGCCCGTCCAAGACGGGAACGTAGGTGCATCGGAACATGCTGTCGCCTCTGTTCTCCAAGGCCACCTCCACCGTGTCCCGCCGACCATTGGAGTCCACGATGATCACACCCACGTCGCCGGCTCCGGCGCCTGGTGGTACGCGAGGCCAGGAACATTTAGCAAAGCCGCCGATGGGGCCAACGGGAGGCTAGGTTAGCCACCTGCCGTGTAGATGTCAAAGTAGGTGGGCTTGGTGGCCACGTTTCCCCCCACGTGCTGCAGTCCCGGGCCGCGGGCCTGCACCCGGCTGGGCTCCCCCATGGCTTTGGAGACGTGGACCACAAAGGGGCTATCGTTGATGTCCTGGCCCGCAAACAGAACCTTGACCTGCGACAGAAGGACTGCGCTCACGAGTCCGCTTTTTATTGCCGGCCGCTCGACGTTGCCTGCCGCACTTACTTTATGGAGACCCTCCACTTTGGGAAGGTAGACGACAGAGTAGGTTCGTTTTTTGTCATTGTTGGGGATCACCCGGGCCTAAAATGACGGCACCAGACAGACAGTCGTGGAACTCCCCCGAAGCAAACTAATCATAACGTTGATAGCTCTCACTTACCTCTTCCGTGTGCCCTTCCGAGTCCTCCACGTAAACCAGAACCTCGCCCAGTCCGGCCTCCACTGTTTCCACTAGAAATTGTGCCGGCTTGAGAACCGTATTGCCTCCAGGTTCAATGCCTGTGATTCAAGGAGAACAAGGTTTTTCCTCCTTCCTTGAAACCTTTTCTTGTTACATGACTTAGTCGATGCTGGAGAACATTGCTGAACAAGAATGAAGACCGCTAGCCCCGAGTGGCTGCACCACCGCATATTCTAGCGCTTCCGGCAGAGAAAGTTCCGGCGGGGACCTTCTACTCACCGGGCCCAAAGGCTTTGGCCTTCTTTGGGTGCAGCGTCTTGGCCTTCAAAGGGGCCCCTGGCTTCAACTTGGCTTTGGGAAACTGAGACAGGTAGGTCATCACCGAGTGCTCGTCGACGTTGGGGTCCACGATCTCCTCTGGAGCGATGACCTGCGTGGACATTAGACATCCCCAGGAATAAGGCAGGAGCTTTTCCACGCATGAAAAGCAAGCGCATTTCTTTTTTATTTTGGCTCTTTTGGCCACGATAAAGGCTTGGCAGCAGTTCCACCGAAGCGTCAGCTATAGGCTAAGCGGCGATTCTGAGTTGCCCGCGCACAACGCAGCCAATCAAAGTCGTTAACATTTATCTTAGGGCGCAAAAGTAAAGACACGTGACGTGGAGCGCATACCTGTCAACTGGTACGTTCTCGCCGTAATTGGTACAACTGAAAGCCCATTTTTATATTGGTACGCTGTACACATGAAAATGGTACGCTAAACGGTGATTTTGAGAAAAAAAAATAAATTAAGGCACTTTCTAGCCATTTTTCACCATCCGCCATTGTTTCTTCCCGGAAACGCATGTCTGCCAAGTGATATATGTACCGGCGCCTCTGATTGGCTAAAAAAAAAAGATCATGATAAACATTTCGTTTTGTAACACTTTCACCATGTGATTTCCGTTTCCTGTTCCCTTGTTTATGTTTACTTTCATTTGAGGAAGCTGTTGTAGTGGAACTTTGAAAGCAATAAACACATAAACATACATTTTCTACTTGTTGTTCGTGATTTTTTACAAAAAAGTAAAGTGGTAAGATTTTCCATGTATTTATACATATATGTAAGGGCGAAAACAAAATTTGGTAAGATCACAAATGGTTCGAGGTTGACAGGTATGGGAGCGCATCGTATCATTGGCTGGACAGTTAGTATGGGTTTACTGTTTCTTGTGGTTTGTCAGTGACAGCATGCCGCACAAGTAAACACACGTGACGTGGAGCGCATCATATTATTGGCTGGGTGACAGTGTCATAGTGTCATAGTTTTATTTGTTTAATGCCGTTTGTCACTCTCAGGGTTGCGTTCCAAAATGGCACAGAAAAGAAATTGTCATGTGTTTTTTTGTTTTGTTTTTGTTTACTGTGCGCGGAGAACACGAGAGTAGTGCGCATCTTAGAGGGAAGATTGGTGGTGACACGGCAACGAACCTGAGGTACACCCAACCAGTCGTCTGCCTGTTGCATGGCCTCTCTGGCGTTCTCCACCGGCTGACACGGATCCCATGTTTCCCAGTCTGGACAGAGACCTGAAGACAACACCAGGCATAGTAGTATGGAAGCCCCCGCCCCGCTGTGGACTTACTGCTGTCCTGGCAGTAGGGCAAAGACCTTACCGGGGGCACAGTTGTCCACCAGGGCTCCTAGAGCTTTTCCGTCCCTCCAGTCGCCATGGAAGTTGGTGATGGGCATCTGGGGCACTTTGTTCTGGATCCAGCCCAGAAGGCGCTGCTTGGGCGTCAGCTTCCTGGCGTCCTCGTCCTCTTCGTCCTCCCACATGGGCATGGAGATGGAGTAGTGCAGGATCAGCGTCCAGATCAGACCCAGGATCAATTTCAGGTTCCCGTCCACGATGGCTTTGGAGTCTGGGCAGAGGAGGAGTGGCTCAGCGCCATGGAAATAGCGTTTAAGGTAAGCCAATACCCGCCCCGGCCCCCCGAGTGATGCCGCGACGACCGTGTTGGGGTTTGGGCTGCACCCCGAGCCATCCCAAAGTGTTTGGCTTTTTCTTCGGGGGTTCCATTTAACCGCAGAGCCTGGCCCTTCTTTAATTGGGAGGACGGCCCTGCCCTGACTTCTTCTTCCCTCCCAAATGCCATGAATTCTGCTAAGATTGCTGAAAAGCCTCCTTTGTTCCGCACAGACCCTGGTTACTCGCGGCAACGGGACAAACACGCTGATCATGTGTGATGTTGGAGAGAAAGTGTTCCACGAGCAGGAAGTGGGACAAATGAGCGCACAGGGAAACTATTTGTTAGACTTCTTGCCCCCCCTTTCACTGTCCACTGCCCCGGATGGAATGGTCACGGTAAAGCTTGTACCCGCTCTGACCCGGTTTGAAGTCAAAAGAACCATCGGTGAGGGGAACATCCCACCCGAATCACGTGAAAGGACGCTGGCGAGGCTGACTTGAATCTGTTCGTTTGTTTGCATGATAACAAAAGCACACCTGACACCTCACGCGTGTTCCGCGTTGACGGTTGTCTCGGGTGAAGAGGTGACGACATCCGCCTGGGACATATACACACACGGGACACACAATCGGTCCGATACACACAATCGGTCGCCCGAGATGAAATAGCGTGCGCCGTTGCCCAACGTCAGTGTGGGTGCATTTAGCTAGTACGCCATACTTGCGAGATACGTCACACAATATCTTTACGGTGGGCTCAAGTAAAAGATTGATCTTTTACACAAGATGTAAAAATAATAAAGTGATCTATGCGTTACGTTATGCCCTATGGTATCGTAAATCCTAAAAGAGTAGAGGGCTTCTATTTTGAGTTGGGGGCAGGGCGGACGGCAAAATTCAGCTGTTGCTCTGTCAATCAGGAAGCGACCCCCCACCCAGAAAAAAAGAGGGGCCCGGCTCGCCTATACAAGGCCACGTTAGGAGCTCAGGAGCTTGAGTTTTGAAAGAAAGTCGGAGCATTGGCTCAATCCTAAATGGATGGCTAGCGCTCCAAATTGGGCCTGACGCTGGTTTCCCCGACTCGCACACTCACCGATGGACACCAGTCGGATGTGTTGTCGCTCCAGGAACTCCAGCGCCACGGACACGTTCTCCAACTTCATCTGGCGGAAGTTGGGCCTGCCGTGGTACTTGCGGTACATGTTCTTCTGGCTCAGGACCTCCAGCAGCGCGATGAGCCTCAAGCCGTCCGCCAAGTCCTTCTGCAAGTCCAGCATGCGCTTGTGGACGCCCTTCAGGTGCTCGTTGCACCACCTGGTGAAGGTGTTCTGCTGGATCTTCTTCCAGGGAGCGTCCTCGGCCAGGTCCTTCTCCGTGGCCGGCATCTCCTCCGCCTCCTCTTCGTCCCCCGCCCCCTCGTCCGGGACAAATTGGCGGAGGTGCCGCGGCTGGGTGGCGGCCATGCCGACGAGGCGGTGGGTGGGCTTTTCTCGCCGCCGCCGCCCCGGGGAGCGCACCCGACCGGCGCAAAAAGTGCCACGGGAGCCCCCGCGTCGGTACGGGGAGGGAGGAAATGAGCGAGCGGGCGAGCGTGCGCCTCAGAGTGCGGGCCTCCCTGGAATGTTCCTTCCAGACCGTAATAACGCGCAGCCCGATAGCCAGCCGCCAGCTCATTGGACCGAGGGGGACCGGGGAGGCGGGGCCGCCCCACCTCTATTTTTAGAGCCCACGCTCGGAGAGACGCTCCGGGCCGTTGGGATGTCATGGGCTAGCCTTTTCTTCAACTTTCCCAAAGATAGCGCGGCCAACACGGAACGGCCACCGGAGCCAAGTGAGACGACGTCCTTCCGTATAACCCCAACGGTTCAGTTCAAAACAACAACAACAACCACCACGGCATCATGAGCTCACCCATCTTGTTGGTCATCAAAGAAACCCGGTCAAGTTGTAGTGGTGTTTATTACACAAGTCAGTAGTACAACATAACATGCTAGCTTGTAGCCTGAGTTGGCTGACAGTTTCTGTTGAAGGATGCTACATCTACGCTAAAGGACCCCCACAGTTGCCCTCATTCTTGCTTGACAGTGGGTGAATAATGGCTCGTAGCTACGGGGTTACGTGAGCGGCCCATTTGTCTAGGATACGGTAGCCGTCATTAACCCTCGCTCGGACGGGGGATTTCGGGGATGACGCTTCCCGTCAAGCTCGGGCCAGCCAGATCAGAGACAGAACAAAGATGGCCGCCACGGCCACGGCCAGGTTCCAGCCTCCCGCGTCGCCCTGAAGGACAAGCAAAGAAAAGATGGCGCCAGCGGGGAAAAGGCCGGCCGCCTTTTGCGGCAAGTCGGGCGAGCGGGCAAAGGTCAGATGCGCCATTTCTTTTCAACGCTGGGTCTAGTTTGGAGCGAGCCGTACCTGCTCCCGTCTAGGACGCCAGCTCCTCCCACCAGCACCACATCAAGCCCATTATAGCAATCGCGCCTAGCACGGGGGCCGACACGTAGGGGCTCTCGGGGGGGCCCGGCCGGCTCTACGGAGGACACACAAGGAAAGAAGTGGCCACGTGCCACAACAAGAGGGGGCAGGGGGGGGCACTCCTTTGATGCCAGGGTGGGGAGGAGGTGGTGACGTCAAACGGGAGGAGGCCGCATCCGTATCGGCCAAAGGGGCCTCAATTCCATACCGGGCCCACCTGCTCTCCTTTTTCTTTTTTTGCCTCCCCCAATTTGAGCAACCCACGGGGACCGCCGACCCACCGACCGAGGGGATTCTAACAAGCCATTTGACCTTCCCGAACGGGCCACGCTTCCTCTCACCTGCGCGCCAAGTTGGGCCTTGCGGCATCTCAGCTCGTCCTCCAGGGCGGCGCACTGGCGCCGGCTGTCGTCGTGGAGACGTCGCAGCGAGTCGAGCGAACGCGCCACGCGCCGCCGCTGTCGTCAATGAGAAAACGCGGCGGTCAGTCGCCGGGCGTCCGTGGCGGCGCGTGACGCGCGTGCGCGCGAGCGCGCGAGCGCGCGAGCGCGCGAGCGCGCGCTACCTCGGCAAGGGCCTCCAGCTGGGCGTCCCGGAGCTGGCGCAGCCGGAACCGAAGCCGGGCGGCTTCCGGAAGGTCGGCGGGCGACGGGCGCGGCTCTTCCTGCGTCCTGGCGGCGGAAACAAGCGTGGGCTTTGAAAGCCACCCACAGCCATTGGCCTCGGCGCGTTGGGACGCGGGAACGCGCCGCTTACACGTGCGCCGGCTGCTTTTGCTCTTCTTGTGTGACTCTGCTGCTCAACTCCTGGTTGGCGTGGCCCAGCTGGAGACGTTGGCGGCTCAAGGACGCAAAGTCGTCCCCCGCGTGCGCTCCGTCGGCACCTAAAGAGCCGGCCGCACGTGACATTGCCGTCGACGTCAATTTGTTAGCTGGCGCACGCCATTCAGACTCGCCTGGGTCACCGTGGCAACACACGGCCCCGCTTTCCGTCCTCGGGCCGAGGACCGGGCCTTCCCGGCCCGCCCGTTGGCGGGAGCGCCGAATCTCCACCCCGAGCCGGCAGAGCTCCTCCTGCAGGCAAGCGATGTCGTTCTGGCTCTCGGCCGCCGCCTCTTCTCCGGCCTCCTGCAGCGCCAGCGCCACCTCCTCGGCCCGGCGCAGCGACGCCTCGGCGTCCTCCAGATGGCTGCGCTTCTCCCGCTCGGCCGCCGCCAGCTCTTCCCGAACGCGGACGTACTCAACTGGAAGGGTTGGTGCATGGGTGGAGTGCGGAAAGGCCGTTCAGACGTCAGATTTGGGCTCGCAAGCACACGGACGCGGGCGACATCCAACGGTACCTTTCAGCGAATCCAATTGTCTGGTGAAGGTTTCCGCCTGATGGACCTTGGCCATTCGCTGGTCCTCCAGCATACCTGGCGAGAAGGAAAAGAGGCATAAAGAGCGGCGGGGAGACGCAACGGCCACTCGTTCTCACTCTTCATTTGCAGAAAGTTCTCTTCTTGTCTGCAGGAATCATTCCGAGTCTCCTCCAGCTCCATCAGGAGCTCCACCATGCGGAGGCGGAGCTCTTCCACCCCTGCCTCCTCCTCCTCCTCCTCCTCCTCCTCCTCATTCAATTCAGTGGCATCTCGTGTCACGTGACACACGTCGTCCTCCAGCTGGCCTGCAAAACCACACGCCGGCCGGGGGGCGGGCCACCACCAGACGTTTTCCACCAGGTTTTAAAATATTTCCATGTTCTTTTTCATACGTTGGGGACGATCCCACTGACCGTACGAGTCCAGAACTTCCTCGATGAGGGGTGGCAGCCGTCGTCTGTTCAAGTTCATGTTGAGGGCTCCTCAAGATGTGAGCAGTCTCGTGCGCCGAAGACTCCCGTTTGTCGTTGTCGTCATCGTCGTCCTGAAAGTCACACGGACAAAATGATCACGATCACTCACTCGGCACTAATATCGACTGGAAAGCGGTTGAAGCTGGACGCAATTACTACACTCGTGTGATCACATGCAACTATGGAGTGACGTCAGCGTGATGCGCACGAAGGTGCTGTCGATGTGCCGGTTGCCATGGAGACGCCAACGACCTTGACAATTCGCCTCTTAACACGAGAAGGATTTGAATAATAGGTATTTTGGTGAGGGGATGGAGGATGAAGAAGAATGTACCCGCTGACTTGGCTGTCTTGCCGCGGCACCGCATCTTCCCCATCACCATCACTGGAGTCAGTGACGGTGAACCCTGCGTCACAGCGTCGTCATCATTAACGCTTTCCAGGCCGATCAGCGAGTCCGCTGTACAATTAAAAACGACGGTGTCAAACTATCCCATATGTATACAACAAGGCGTTTGGGACTTTTGAGTTTGTCTGTGGTGTTGAACCGTTTTGTCTTGAGAGAGTGCCTCGGACTTCAAGGGCGCGTCTTTAATGCGTCATTGCTGTCGCATCTCTATGACGAGGGCTCCATAGGTCGCATTTGCCTGTAGGAAAAGCCGATTAGAATGCTGTTTGTGGATGCGTGTATTCAACCAAATGAATCCAACGTTCGCCTTTGTGTCAATTAGTTGTCGAAAAGGCCTTTGCATACTAGCGTTTTCGCAGGAATTTTGACAAGCCGCCAATCCACTACGCTTCTTCTTCTACGAATCAGTCATTCACCAGCGCCGTCTTGTGGCACTCACCCCGTACTGCATGTCGAAATTGCATTGCGGCGTTTAGAGAAAAAAACAAATCGTTTTGTCGGCTCAGTCAAGGCAAATACTACTCGCCTTTAACGCACGAATTCGGCCCCTGCCCTTTAATTCCCGCTCATCGATCCTGTTTGTGTGTGCGTCGTGTAAAGTTTACTTTCCACCAGCGGCGACGCTCTCAGCTCGTAAGTCTTTCGCCTTTTTCTTCTTCCTGGGCTCAACACTTGGAAAGGCTGGAGTCCGAAAGCTCGCCCTGATCTCTCGAGTTGCTCGCTTGCTAGCTTAGCCTGGCTAACCCGTTAATTGACGTCGGCGAGCGAACGTTAGCACGAGGAGCTAACAGCTGCGAGTCGTGCTTCGACTCGGGTTTGGTGCGTATTTCCTTGGGTCAACTCCCTTCCAGTGGACAGGCCACGACACGACTTGACCGGTTCATTTGAAATGTATCTGGCTTTGTTTTGCTTCCGTTTTGGCCGCTCACTCGTACAAGAGCTGACCCCGGATTGGTCGCCACTCCCATCACAGTGCACACATGGACAAACGCGGCAAGCTGACTGGCGGTCAATGACAAGATCTGGGTGCAAGAAAAGCCACTTGCGCAACACTTTCCACAGTTTTCTTGTTGATCTCGTTTTCCCTTTTAATGGGAGCCATTGTTTCCTTGCAGCATCACAAGTCCGGGGAGGAATGCGCTTTGTAGCCTTAGGGCCAGTCTGTCAGGCAGTCAGGCAGTCAGGCAGTCAGGCAGTCAGCCAGCCAGGCGGCCAGGCGGCCGACCGGCCGGCTTTTAAGCTGGCATTCTCTGATAATCGCCCTGTTGTTTTCTTGGCTGGGCTGTTGATTGCACTCGGGTTGCCTTGTGACCCACGCCGAGTGACGGAGCGTTCGTTCAGTGGGAGTCCAGATTTGTGCCACTTTCAGCTTCCACTTTTCGTCTCTCTGTCGTGTCGCATGACATCAAAAGAGGAAGTGGAAATCACTTTTCTCGACAACTCGGAGATGCCAACGATAAATACCATTTAGCCCCTAAACAAAATTGAAAAAAAAAAAAACAATGTCCATGTCTGGGTTTGGGGCTCCAGTCCAAAAATAAAAAAGTTTGGTGGCCAAAATGTCTTAAATTTGAAAGAATGTGAACTAAAACCTTGCGTGTGGTTGGCAGGTCAACGCGCGTGTGGTCCACGCCAAATGTCCCATCGGCCCCTGAAAGCTAGGCACGGCGACACGAGCTAGCGCAGGCTGGCATGCGACGGCGACCCGACCTGTCCAGGTGGCGGCGCTGCTGAGCGAGACATGGACGAGTTCGGCAGCAGGACGTACGGCACCAGCGGCCTGGACAACCGACCGCTCTTCGGCGAGACGTCGGCACGGGTGGGATTTGTGCGGGAAGCCGGCCTGTGTGGATGGAAACAAACAAAAACAAACAAAAACAAACCAAACAAAAACAAACCAAACGTAACCCCTCTTTCCACTTTTGCTGGCTTGTCAGGATCGCATCATTAACTTGGCGGTGGGAGGATTCACGTCTCTGGTCGTGCTGGTACGTACGTCCACCAATGAAGGAGAGGATTTTCAAAGTGAAGCCAATGAAAAGAAGGAGGCATTTTTCCCTTTCAGGTGACGGTCATCAGCTCTTTTGTCTTCCCTTCGTTGCCGCCGCGGCCGCTCAACATCTTCTTGGCCGCTTGCATGCTGCTGGCCTGCGGATCCACCATCTTGCTGGTACGCCCAAATGCTCCTTTTGGTGACGCCCGGTGCAGAAAATGAGCCCCGGCTGCCCCCCCCTCTCTGTTGTCAGATCTACTGGTACCGCCAAGGCGACCTGGAGCCCAAGTTCCGCAAGCTGATCTACTACAAGCTGGCGTCCATCGTGCTGCTGTGTCTATGTGCCAACCTCTACTTTCACGACGTCAGGTGAAGCGGCGCGCCTGAGCCCACGCCGGGAGTCTTCCCCGCGTCGCTTCCCGTCCGCCACCCGTTTTACGTCCGTCCGCCCGCCGGCTTGGCGCTTCGGTTGACCGTCCTCGGGTTACCGGGGTTCCACCGCTAAATGCCCAAGTGACGTCCGCTAGCCGGGAGCCCGTCTTTTGCCCGTTTGTTTTTTGGTTTTGTCCCCCCCCCCCCCCCCCCCCCCTCCCCCACGCCAAATGTCAAGTCTTTCCAGACATTCCAGCGGTTGGCTTAGGAAGAGTGACACATTTGCACTAACGTTGGTTAAATGTCCGCCGAAGAAGAAAGCAGACCTCGGCGCAGAAAAGCACAGAGCGCACACTTCCACTGGGTTTGGGTTTCAAGGCAAACGCCCCCCCCCGGGGGAATTTTAGGTCCCACACTTTTCAGCCCTTCTCCATCCCCCCCGGAGAGTCACCACTTTGGGATGCTCCGAGCCACTTGATGCTTTTCTTTGTATTTAAGATGATGGAATAAATACGTGGAGCCTGAAGAGGAAGTTGTCCGTCTTTGTTGTTCTTTATGGCAAGACACATGATGGGAACATTTGGCAGGAATTCACAGTATAACGAAAAAACTATTCCGCTCGGAAGCCTAATCGCAGCCATCCTGGTTCTCCAAAATGGGATCTGCGGACAAAAGAGGGACGGCGCCATTGAGCCGCGGCCGGACGCCCGTCGGGTCGCGCGTCGGCCTCACCCGTCAGCGTGCCGCCGATGCCGGGAGAGGGCACGATCAGGACGGCGGCGACGGACGGACGCTGGGCCGCGGACGAGAGGGCTCGCTGGACGCAGCCCGCCGCCGATGGCTTGTCGCCGGGCGGCCCCTCCCGCTCCGTCTTTTCTGACTGGTCCAGAAGATGGGAGGGGTGGAGACGCTCCTCCTGGCGCCGTCCCTCCGTCTCGTCCGAGGCCACCGTCTGGATGATGATGCCGTCGGCGCCGCACAGGCCGTCCGTCTACGGAACGGCCGTGGGGAAAAAAAAACGGCGTTCGGAAGAAGAAAAAAAAAAGGCGTCCTGGCGCGAAGGACGCCGGAAGCGGTGGACCACGCACCGCCAAACTGTGCAGGATGATGTGCTCGTGCGACGACGAGGCGCTGGCGCTCAAGGTCACCGTGCCGTTGTTGGCCAAGCCCAGCGGCGGCGGGCCCTGACCGGAGGCCGTCTGCAGGACGTACGTGCCCGGCGTACTGGTGGGCTGCAGCTGGAACGACTGGTGGGGCGGGGACACAAAGCGCGGTGGGGAAAAAGTCCGGTGCCGACCGGCGCTCCGGCCTTACCGGAAGGATCTCGAAGGCCTGCAGGGCTCCGCCGTTCAGTGTCACCGTATCGGCCTCCCCGCCGACCGCCGAAGCGTCTGAGGGGGCGGAGACGGCGGCGGACGTTTAAACGCGGGACGCGGGAGCCCACTGGCCGACTCTCACCCAGGTGCGCGATCTGCACGGGAATCTGCAGCGCCGCGGAGCTGCTTTCCTCCAAGCGCCCCCCCACGCGGATCTGCAGCGAGGAAGAGGCGGAGGCAGAGGAGGAGGAGCAGGAGGAGGAGGAGCAGGAGGCGCTGGCAGACATCACCTCGTGGAGGCCCTTGACCAGCACTGCAAAAAGGCCAAAGCGTCAATCCCTTTTGGGGGTGCCGTTTGGGGCGGGGGGGGGGGCTACGCACCTGGGAAGGGCACGGCCTTGTGATTGGCCACTTGTCTCTTGATGCTCCACCATTTGGAGCGCAACCACTGCGGCGAGCGCACGCTGCGCCAGCCGCCCGCCAGCTCCTCCCACTTGATTTCGTTCTCGTCCACGGCGTCCAGCTCCAAAATCCTGCCGCGGAGGGTGGAGCGACACATTGAAAATGGCGTGGTCCCGGGCCATCCGGACCATCCGGGCCATCCGGACCATCCGGACCATCCGGGCCATCCGGACCATCCGGACCATCCGGGTCATCCGGGCCAAGCGTACCTGCGCGCCAGGACCAGGTCGTCTTCCTTGGTCCAGTCGGTGCCGCCGCTGTGCTTCCAGTTGAGGTAGTTGAGCCACTTGGAGCGGCACTGCTTCTCGGAGCGCGTGCCCACCCGGTTGGCCACCGAGGCCCAGGACACGCCCCCGGTCACCGCCGAGCCCGGCGACGCTCCCGCCATTTCGTAGACCACCTCGGCCAGGCGCCGCTCCTCCTCCTCGCTCCACTTGCCTACGCGGCGGAGGCAGCGTTTGGTGGGCACGCCGCCGGAAGCCCCGGCGGCGTGAGGCGGCGCGCTACCCGTGTTGCAGGTGTCCTTCATCAGGCGACAGCGATCCTTGACGGACGAGGCGCTGCGGCCCAAGGCGGCGCCGATGGTGGCCCAGTCGTTGCCGTGGCGATCCCTCAGGCTGAACATTTCAAAGATCAGCAAAAAGGAACCGCCACCGACGACAAAAGAAGGGCTCGCTCACCCTTTCAGCTTCTCGATCTCCCCCGGAGAGTACCTAAATGGTAGGGAGGGAGAGAGGGAGGGAGGGAGGGAGGGAGGCAACGGGTCAATGCCCGCCCGACCTGGCCTCGCAAACAGTCCGGCCCACTCACTTGCCCACGTGGTTGCGGTTGTCGTACATGCGCAAGACTCGTCGGTAGACGGCAAAGAGCGGCCTGTTGAGGCCCGCCGCCACCGAGCGGTAAAAGTCTTTCCTCTCCTCTTTGGACATCTCGAAGACGATCTCGGCCGGGTCTTCCACGCCCCGACCCTGAAGGGGCAAAAAGGCAATTCAAAGCGTCTCTCTCTCTCTGTGGGCCCACGTCGGCCTTGTCACCTTGACGTATTGTTCGATGTTGCTCATGAGAATGTCCGTCTCTTCTTTGGACCACATTCCTTGTTTCCACTTGTGACCTGAAAGTAGCAACCAAGTCAGGGCGTCGCTCTGTTTTGCCGCCACCGCCGCCATACCTTTGTTGGCGAGCGTATCTTTGTCTTCTTTGGTGGTGAACCAGGCCTGGCTGACGGCCGCCACCTCGGCTTTCTCGTTGGACGACAAAACCTCTTCCTCGTCGCACAGAACCTACGCGTGACGGCGGCGGGAGCGTGAGTCCGCCGCCTCCCCGAGTCGCCCGACCTCCGCCGGCCGACCTGAATGGGAGCCGCGCCCCCCCGAGCCACGCAGTCGTCGTCATCTTCCGTGGTGGTGGTCGTCATGGTGACCTCGAAGCTCCCGCAGTCGTCGGCCACTGAGGACGGCCTGGCTGTGGTGAGCCCGAACCCGGCGGGGTCCCGTCCGGCGTCTCACCTGGCATGCCCATGAGAGGATAAGACGCGGCGGCGTGGGAATCCTCCGCCGAGACGTGGGCCTTCTTGGCGCGGGAGTGGCCCTCGTCCTCGCCGTCCTCGTAGTCATCGTATTTGCGAGAAACGCGCTCCTCGGCCGGGGACGGCGGACCGGAGTGGACGCCGCCGCCGTCCTGCGTCAGCACGAGTGATGATGTTTCCACCGCGCTCATGGCCTGAGATGGAAGAAAAAAATGACATGATATATCCCATTCAAGTTTATCCCTAAAAAATAAACCTCTTAAATCAAGAAAAAATTGATAACGCATTTTTCCAATATTACAGATTAACGAGTATAATTTAAATTGCGCTGTCATCATCCAAAAGATTTGATTTTTTTTTTTTTACATGATCCATAGGAGCAATTTTCAGTGTTTACGCGGATATCGCACTTTATTCCGAGGAACACAATGTAAAAAAGACAAAGGAAACGAATAGTATCCCAAAATTGCTGGCCACATTTGGACCATTTAATGGGTTTGTGCACGTTTTCGGAGCGCATATATGCAAATGTAACATTGTTTGTGCCATTTCAATGAGTGCCGCTACTATGACAATTGTTGACTATTACTGACGCAGAAGTTAAAAAAACCCAGCTGTCAATAGCACTGATCTGTTCTCCTAGTAATATTACCACACGAGCATTATTGGTTAGATCACTCTTATTACATTATCAACAAGTCCGCTAACTCGGCTACACTAAAGGACAAAAAAAGCTCCGGCGCCATTTTAGCGTCCAAGGTGAAGCTGGTGAACATTCGCGTGAATCCAAGCATTTATTTTCCAATTGATGGATACGTTTGCGGCGCTGAACACTTCTTGGGGTGGTACCACATGGGTACCGCGTGGAAGAAAGACGTTTATTTGCAGTTGAAATAGGTACTTACTTCCTGTTTTTGGTCCGGGAACTTGCTAGTGACCAGGATGCAGGCAAGTGCCAGGATGCAGGCGCTTGCGACGCGCTCTGTTCGCCGACCGGGGCGCTCGTTGCAACATGTCGGCCCTTTTGTGGCAGTGACATTCGAGAGCCATGACTTCACAAGTAACTCCATAAACAACGGAGCGTGTCCTTTGGAATAGTCACAGATTGCACCATTTCCAATTTCAGACGAATTTGGGTTTCTTACACGTGAAAAAGGCAGTAACTCGACTGCTTACTAATCAAAATAAAGCACACAGAAGCACACACACTGCCACTCCCATAAATTCAATCCTAGCCACGTCAATGAGGTTTTTTATGAACAACATCATTTAAGAGAACATTTCAGTGGGGAAAGCCACACGAACTTAACTGTATAACAAAGAGCGCCTCTGACTTATACTGCTTTAAGATGGCGGCCAGTCAGTCACGCCGTGATCTTGGAGGCTTCTTGGAGACTTCCGGATTGAGAGGTCACGGTGAAGTTGACGAAACAAACAAAGCGAGATGAAATACAATACATTTGAAAAGTTTTATTTTTATTCGTACACATATAAATCGTTTTTAAAAATCGAGTCTATTTATGGTGATTTTAACAGAACATTTCAGTCGGCCGTCGTTTTCCACGGAAGCTAATAACGAACGGAACACTCACTCCGCTCGCAGGATTCCCCGTGGACCTGGCTTCTTTTCAATTCGTAAATGGGGGAACAGGCAGTCAAAGTGTGAGTAGCGCCGATGAAACGTTTGCCTTTGTGCTTCTTCCCCGGACCGAGCGTTGGCCTCGTTTTGCAGCTTGGTGTGCGGGGACGTCGCAGGCGAGCTCAATGCTCTTTTCAAAAGAGTGGAAAGCATCCAGAAGAAGACGGGGAACTTTGATGTGAGCTCGAGCACACGTTTTGGCGCGCCGCGTCCTTCACGTATCAACACGGAAACTTTTGCGTGCAGCTTCTTCTGTGCGTCGGGGAATTCTTCGCGGCCACACCCGAAGCCGAGCAAGAGTGGCAGCTCTACAAAAGCGGGGTGAAGAAAGGTGGGTAGGAAGGCGCTCATCTCCTCTCGTGACCAATGTAACGTCGACGTCCCCGACCCATGGCTTTGCTCAGTTCCCATCCACACGTACATTCTGGGCGCCGGGAGTCCGGAAACGGCCGGCAAGTTCCCCGGCCCGGACGGCTGCGAGCTGGCCGACAACATCACCTATTTAGGTACGATGGCCGGCGGCCTGGTGGGGCGTGGCGTCTCTGTGGTTCTGGCTCACGCGCTGCGCTCCAGGTCGTCGCGGCGTCTTCACGGGGGCGTCGGGCCTGCAGATCGCCTACGTCAGCGGACGCGAAGCCGCCCGGGAGTCTGCCCCGGACCATTGCTTCGCCTCCAAAGACCTGACGGACCTTGTGGCCCCGCTCGCCATCGGCGCCAACTTCCGCGGCGTCGACATCCTGCTCACGTCACAGTGGCCCAAGGACGTGTGGCGCTTTGCCAATAAACCGGTAAGGGTCCGTCTCTCACACACACACACCGGGGGTTTGTTTTTCCGCCGACCAGGTTTTCGGTTCACTTCCCAGGAAGTGGATACAAAGTCGTGCGGGAGCGGCGCTCTCGCCAACGTGGCGGACAGACTGAAGCCCAGATATCACTTTGCGGCTTTAGAGGGAGCTCACTATGAAAGGTTACCTTACAGGTGAGCCGAAGAAACTCCGCACCAAAAAACAATGTCTTCTTTTGGGCCTTTGACATTATTTTTTCCCCTCAGGAATCACACAGTGCTGCAGGAGAATGCCCAGCACGTCACCCGCTTCATCGCCTTGGCCGCAGTCAACAACCCCGCCAAAAAGAAGGTGCGTGGGCTGGCCCACCCGCCTACACCACCGTTGGGAAGGATGACGCGTCAACGCCCTTTCTCGCACAGTTCCTGTACGCCTTCAACATCGTGCCCATGAAGACCATGGAGTTGTCGGAGCTGGTCAAGCAGCCGCAAGACGTGACGGAGAGTCCTTACAGGGGCCTGGCCAAAGGCCAGGAAGGCGCGGTCAAGGGGGAGGTGAGCACGCCGCCCGGTCTTGCGCACGAGGGGGCGGTCCTGATGGCTCTCTTCCGCCCAGGAGCCCAGAACTCAGTTCTTTTTTGACCTCGGAAACACCGACGGCGCCGGCAGAAAGAGGCCGCAACAGGGCGAGCGTT
This sequence comes from Stigmatopora nigra, assembly GCF_051989575.1. NCBI lineage: Eukaryota > Metazoa > Chordata > Actinopteri > Syngnathiformes > Syngnathidae > Stigmatopora > Stigmatopora nigra. Next base: position 232,795 of record NC_135530.1, read on the forward strand.
CGGGACCGAAGCGACCCCGCAAACTTGCCCGTAAGTGACGACCCGGTCGCGCGGCGCCGCGTGGCCAAACTGACAGAATGCTGTCGCGCAGCTCTTCCCCCGGGGGTGGAGTGTTGGTTCTGCCTGGCCAGTCCCGAGGTGGAGAAACATCTGGTGGTCAGCATCGGGACGCACGTGAGTCGGCCCCCGCCGCCGCCAACGCCACGCCAAGCTGCCGCTGGCGGAGCCTCCACCCCTTCCTCTCTGACCGCAGAGCTACCTGGCGCTGGCCAAGGGAGGCCTCAACGCGGGACACCTGCTCATCCTGCCCATCGGGCACTACCGCTCCACGGTGGAGCTGGCCTCCGAGGCCGTGCAGGAGATGGACAAGTACAAGGAGGCGTTGGTCAGGTTCTACCGGAGCCGGGACGAGCGCTGCGTGATCTTTGAGAGGAACTACAAGAGCCAACACCTGCAGCTTCAGGTGGCCCACCCGACATTCAGAGGGACGCCGGCCGGACTTCAGTTGGACGACCGTCTTTTCCTTTTACCTCAGGTGGTGCCCCTGCCGCTGAAGTCCTGCGCTAGCGACGACATCAAGGAGGCCTTTGTGCAGCAGGCTCAGAAGCGCAAGATGGAACTGGCCGAGATCCCGCCCCACAGCGATCTCAAGCAGGTAGGTGGGCGGGCGGGCGGGCTTTCGGGCCACTGGCGCCGGCCCATCGTGCCGCTCTCACCGCCGGCCGCGTTCTTCATCCCGCTACAGCTGGTCTCTCCCGGCGAGCCTTACTTTTACGTGGAACTGGACTCTGGCGAGAAATTCCTCTACCGCATCCAGCGCAATTTCCCCCTGCAGTTCGGGAGGTAAGGAGCGTCACCCTCGGGACGTTAGCCAAAGCGCCGACCGCCTTCTTCTCGGACAGGGAGGTCCTGGCCAGCGAGGCGCTGCTCAACGTTCCCACCCGGGCCGACTGGAAGGAGTGCAAACAAAGCCAAGGGCAGGAGAAAGCGGCGTGCGAGCGTTTGAGGAAGGACTTTCAGCCCTTCGACTTTGCCTGGGAGGACTGAGGGGAAAAAAAATGTCATCTTGTAAATAAAGAAGCTTTTTTCCATCCGGGACACCTTTCGCTTCTTTATTTGGCATACAACGGCAATGCAAAAATGTCAACGTTAAAAGTTAGTGGCGATAAAAGTCAAACGGGTTCCTCAAAGGGGTTAGCGTGTTTTGGTGAAGATGTGCAAAGTCAAAAGGCTTCCGAGTTTTTTTGTTTTTTTTTCCATGGCCAGCCAAAGCAAAGTGGACCGGGACGCTCCCGCGCTCACGTGGGCCACACGTCCATCCCGCGGGCCCCTCCACTAAAACAAGAATAACTCCATTAAAAAGGCTAGCCTGGGGGGCAGGGGGGGTTAGACAAAGTCTCTGGATCGCTTGATGGCGCAGCATAGCATCATGCTGAAGATCATGCCGAAGACCTGGCCACCCCAAAAAAAAGGAAATGATAGTAAAAAAAAAAAAGGCCAGTGTAAAGTCAAAGTGGGACGTACCATGATGACGCCCACGCCGATGCCCACGCCTCCCAGGATGTGCAGCTTGTCGGTGAACATCTCTTCAATGGCGGCCGGGCAGCTCTGACGTAGGGCAGGAAAAAGATCCAGTCAGACAACGGAAATGGCCAGAGCGGGGGGGTGCCGGACGGCGGTTACCGTGGTGACGAGCACCTCCAATCCCCCCATCTTGGGGCAGATGTCCTTGGCGGCGTCGATCACCGTCCCCGTCGGACCGCAGCAGTTGAGCTGGGGGGTGAAATTTGGGAATGGTACTCGGCCGGGGCCGCTGGAATCGTGGTCCCCCGCCCCCTGGCGAGTGATCTTACGCCAAAGTGGATGAGGCGAAGGCTCTCCTTGAGCGCCTCCTGCCTGGTGTCCTTGTAATTGGTGTAGGTCTGCTTGTAGAACTCGGTGAGCTCTTCCACCACGCGCTCCTTGTTGGACAGACCCCAGATGCCCGCCGCCACCTCCACGGCGAAGATGAGCAGCAGGAAGAGGAAGAACTGGCGCCGGAGACAAGCAAGCTCTCGGTCAGCCTCTTCGGCGGCCGACCGAGCCAAAGACGGAGGGGAACACGGACCAATCCCAGCATGCAAGAAGACTCCTTGATGGCGCCGCAGCATCCCAGGAAACCCACCACCATCATCAGCGCCCCGGCGGCGATCAAGATGTACACGCCTGCGAGGGTTCAAAAGACAAGAAGACGGCGGGGCGGGGGAACGGGATTCTCGGGACCCGCCGGGCTATCTGGGGACACTTTCGGGACCATCCCGGGTGGCCGGCACAAAAGGCGCGTTCCCGCCCGACGGGGGAACAAAGAGCTGGCTGTGGGAAACCGGCGGAGCGCCCGTCGGACAACGGCGCCTTTTAGGCGCGCGTCCCGGTGTGACGGCGAAGCCGCTTTTGTTTGGCTTGACAAACCTTTCCGGACGTCAACAATTCTAGTTTCCAAAGTGGCGGGGCCATTCTGTCTTACCCGTGAAGAAGACGGTGGAAGAGCCCTCGAATAGTCCCGAAGTTCTGGAGTCGAAGCGCAGCCACAGGCCCACCGCCACCACGGACGTCCCGGCCAACTGCGGGAGGACAAAATAACAAGTGAGCCGAACGGAGTCCGTTTGGCCATGGCGAGAAGTGCCGATCTCCAGCCGGCGAGCCGCGATCTCCACGCGTCATCAAATGGTTCCTCTACGCTTCCGGGAGAAGGAGAAGGGTCACTGGAGACGGCAGGGACATTTTTCACCACAATGAGTCCACGTCCCCCGAGAAAAGCGCGGCCCGGTGGACTTCTCCCGATGACCACGCCCTCCTTGGCGGTTTTATCGCAAGCCATCAATGCGTCTTGCGTCAGCGCCCAGGCCAAAAATACAGGGGGAAAGTGTAGACAGAGTTTTCAGTGGCCTTTCACCACGGTGGACGCCAATCAAAGCAGCCCTCCCAGTCCGAGCGGCCGTTGCGGCAAACGAGTTCATGTCGAGGTCAGGTGCCCCGAGGGAAATGGAACTGGGCTGAAAGGGAACGCGCTCCGACGGCTAAAAGACAGTGGGAAGCGCACCCGGGCTAACCACTTCAAGGAATACGCAGGGAGAAAGAAAAAAAGGGACTGAAAAATGAGGCCACCTACCCAGAAGAGAAAGTTGAAGATAAAGAGCAAGTATTTGACGCACAGCACAATCCCCATGTCCAGCTAATGCGTCCAAGTCGTACCGATGAGGAAAAGACTGCGCCGGGGACTCAAGCAGTCGAGTCAAAGGGAAGAACGGGAGCTGGAGGCCCTGCCTGGCTTGGCTTCTTCACCTGAGAGGTCAAGTGGGAGGGGCTTTTGCTTTGGCGAGGGGCAGCAAGTGACCATGATCGGCATTTATTGGATTTTGAACACCACCATGACTTGCCATCAAAAGCAGCATTGTCTTGCAACAAATGTAACAACAACATTCATGGCAGGCGCCAAGATACATAACAAAATGATACAAATGTTTCCTTTCTTAGTCTGATAAATAAACGTCCCATTAGACGTGACTTTTAGTTTTACTAACTGTTACACAATATGACCTCGAATAACGTTCAAGATAAATAGCATGGCGGCGTGTATCAGGTGACTCGTGTGTTGTCAGTCGTTTTTAATTAGATCTAAACAGCAACACCCGTGAAGTACTAAATACACTAGCAGGAATTTCGGGAAATGTCGCTGTTCTGTGGAAAAGCCCTGTAACTACTCAAGAGTTGTTATTTATTTTTTTGGTCCAGGTGAAAATTGATTTGACTGTACGTATAGTCATTGATTTCCCAATGACCAATTTGGTCATACGCAGCTGGGTATGATGACAATTAGGCTTTTGTCAAGTCAATGATGATGACATAGCCTACGTCTGATTTTATTATTCTTTTTTTTATTCCCGTTTGAGTGCCCAAAAGTGACTCGTCGTTAAATTTGGCATTGAAAATATCAGGCTTAAAATGATGTTTGAAGTGGAAACCAAAGTAACTTTCGAAAGTAAGTTACTTTCAGAGAGAACTTGCCACTGTAATTAATGGCAGGTGCGCTCCACTCATTCATTCACGCACTCACTCACTCACTCACGCACTCAATCACTCACCCAGAAGACAAAGTTGAAGACGAAGAGGGCGTACTTGACGCAAAGCTCCCAGCTGCTCAGTGCAGTCGTCATCTTTCCTCTCTGCTCCTTCGGCGACTGAGAGAAAGCGCTAATAGACGTCGGTCTCCTCTCGTCTCGTGTCGGCACCGCTGGGGGGCGTGCCTCGGGCTCGGAGCACTTCGGCTTTCTTCGGCTCTTTCCGGAAGCCACCGCCGATCTCGTTACCTTGACGCACGAGCGGGCGGGCGGGCTTCACCCCAACAACGCGACAATATCGAGCGCTTGGTTCGGGACAATCCCACAATAAGTATGACTGAAAAGGGGGGTGGAATAGGTCATGGTTCTTTCTGACAACACCTGACAGGCCAAATTTGTGGCTGTCTGTGCGAGCACTCGGACACAAAAGAGCTAGTGTGAAGACACCCCCACGTAGGACGAACAATCTTGTTGCTGTGTGAGTTTGTGTGTCTTTCCTTTTCTCCTTTTTTTTCCTGCCCCACCAAAACAAGGCAGCCTTCATGTCCTCACAAAGGCTCCCTTCACCGCTCCTCTCACTCACTGCGAGTGAGGAGGCTGGCGAAGAGGACATTTTCTGCATGTTTTCACCTTCAAGTCAGCGCTGACACGCAACGGCGGCGCAACAACGTCGCAGGAACGTCTCCGAGTTACAAACAGAGAAGCGTTTTGCTCCTGGTGTTAGAATTTCAACGTAAGACTAGGGAAGAAAGATGAAGGATTCTCCAACTGGAAGCGGCTTTATTGTTCGACGGCAAATACAGGGGGAAAACAAACAAACGGGAGCCCGCTAAACATATCTCAAATAGTGATCAAATGTACTATCATGATGGTACGCTCAAGCCAATATGTTGGAAATGAAGCGAACGGATGGAATGTCTGCGCGACCCACCGTCCAGAAAATGTCCGCCAAAATTCGGGAGGGAGGGCCCGAGTGTATCGTCGTCGTCGTCGTCCCAGCTGCCCGGGGGTGAAAGAGCGGGCTCACATCCTGGCCCTGGGAGGCGCCGGCGAGTAGAGGTGGCGCCGGAGGAAGGCCAACATCTTGCGCCAGGAGTCCTCTTGGGCGTCCGAGTGGGCTTTGGGTTGGCCTCCCCACAGCATGGTGACTAAACGGAGGGCGGCGGCGGCAACGGGTGAGCCACGGGCCGTAAAAAGGTTGAGGCGGCGCGCCTCACCTCGGGCCTTCTGGCGGTCCCACATGAAGTTGGTGGCTCGGAAGTGCGGCGAGTACGGCGGCTCGATCAGGTGACCCGCGTCGGGGTACTCCAGGCGGGTCAGCAGGTGCTCCTTCCCCACCGAGCGCATCATGCGCTCCATCTCCATCACAAATTTACCAAAAAGAGGGGAAGAAAAAAAAAAGAAAAAGAAAAAAAAAATACACTTATTTATACGCAACATCAAGTCAATTTGAAAACGGACCTTCGCTCACATCCTCGGCGTACTCCACAGTCGGATGATTCTGGTCGTCCTGACCGTTGACCAGCAAGAGTGGGCACTTGATTCTCCTCACCTGTCAAGCGGAAGAACGTCACACATAGACGTCAGCCGCCAGGGGGCACCGGTTGGGCTCAACTCACGTCCGATTTGCGGGACAGGTCGCCGGAGACGGGCAGGCTGAGATCTCGCCAGATGAAGTTTTGCTCCTCGTCCAGGCGAATCTTGCTGACGTTTCTGTCACCGTCGCCGCCACCAGCACACCACGTGTGTTTATTTAAGTACCTACGTGGAAAATTGGCGTCGGGCGACAACCTATCCGTACGTGGGTAGGCCGATTTGACTCAGGGGCTGGTCGCGTGGAAAGAAATGGCTGCCGCTGATGCAGACGCAGCAGGCGGGCTGTCGACGGAAACTGGGGTCAGGGGCGCGGCCATTTTGCTGGCTAGCGGCGGCGGCGACGGCTCACCTCCACCAGGGTGCTCTCGGCCGCCAAGGAGATGGCCACCATGGCGCCCAGGGAAAGACCGAATATTCCCACTCGATCGGGGAGGACGGCGGGATGACGTCTGACCAGGTCGAAGGCCGCCTGGCCAGAAAAAAACAAGGGGCGGCTCCTCTAAAATGGCGGCGCTCCACCACCACCACCACGGCGCCGTGTCCTCACCTCAAAATACTGAAACTCCAGGTCGGAAGAGGCCAGCTCGCCGGGGGCAAAGTACTCCAGCGCCAAAGAGACGTAACCGTGCGAGGCCAGCAAGGCCGAGCGGTACTCCAGTAATCCCCCGCCGCCACCCCACATGTCCAGCAGCCCCGGGAAGGGTCCCGGACCTGCGGGAGGCGCCCATTGGACCTTAGTTAGACGGTCGGTCGTCTCGGCTTGCCGGCGGAGCGCGTCCACCTGAAGGAAGGAAGAGGGTCCCTCGCACCCCTCGGTCCTTGAGCTCCAGTCTGCGCACCCCCGGGGCCAAGTACCACCTCTCCACGAGCTGGCGCGCCAGAGGGAGGCGCTCCCCGAAGTCGGGGCCCACGTGGCCGGCCAAGACGGAGACGGTGAAAAGCATGGGGCCCAGCACGTTCCTCTTCCTCAGTCTGCTGGGACGCCACGGGGTTCCAGATGGGAGCGCCACGCGCGCGCCCGAGTCGTCCCGCTCACCTGAGGCCCGGGCGGCTGCCGGGAACCGCTCGCATGCTCCACAGCAAGCCCATGGCTTCTCTCCCTCGGTACGTGCCTCCTAAACTGGCGTCGTCTGCGACTGAAAGACAAAACGACGTTCGCTGGGTCGCCTGCGGACAGCGGCTGCAAAATGGCCGCCGGTTTCAGACCGGAAACGGCTCCGGCGGCGTCGCCGACGTAATGGGCGTAGGCCTCCCAGTCGTCTTGGTCCTCCGACCGGTGCTCGCAACGCAGCGTGACGGGCGCTCCGGGGGGCAGATTGTCCACCCGCACCCTCCAGGGCTCGTCCACGAGGGCCCGCGTGGGCGCCACGGACAAGAGGGGCGGCGCGGAGGATTGGGACATGACGCCAACTACCTTCACCTTGCCTGTCATCCAATTCAATCAAAAGGGAAGAGGAGGAGGAGGAGGACGAGGAGGAGGAGGAGGAGGAGAGAGGAGGAATTGTGAGATTGTGAGACAAGCACGGCGCAATGATCAGGTTCGCCACCGATGGTCGCTATTTTACCACTTGCTAGAATCGAAAAGCATCAAGTCACAGGAGACAACTTTTCAAAGACGTTCAAAATGCCGTTTTCTATTTCGATGAGGTGCGGTCGTGCGCAGTTATTCAATGTTGCTTTGGCGTGCAAGCGCAAACATCCGTCTCGACAACAAATAATCTAACCCAAACTGCGGAAGTACGAGTAAAAACGTGATCTCTGCGACCGTAAACAACGCGTCAACCTAAAATAGACACAAACGATCAAATACATTGCTTTTTGAACAAAAAAAATGCACTCCACCTGCTGTCTATGTCGCCATTTCTCTTGCCTGTGGACCAAAACTTCTTTATGTTTAGCCAGCTTCGTTATGGCTAGGTCATCAAAGCGAGCCGGAGGAAGGCGCTTGTTGATGACGTTGCCGTTTTGGCGTTGACTTCCCAAACCTCACGTGAAAAGCGCTCATTGCTTGCCTCGTGTATACGTTTGCGAGATAAGAAGTGGAATACGTGATGTATGTACTACGATAACATGTACATGAAGTTAATGTACATAGAATTCACATCAATTGCACAAGTCTCTCCACAGTACTAGTCAGAATGGTTGTTTGACCTAAAAATCATGAACGATCTCAGGAAAGAAACTTTAAAACTCAATATAACAATGGACATATTCAAACAGCCTGGGTCCACCACGGCGGGAGACTTTTTTTGCCCCACATAGAGGATTAAAAACCCCGAGTTGTTTGAAATCAAAGTATATAAAAATGTACCGACCTGCTGGCCGAGGACGTTGTAAACGGCGAGATCGCTTGCACCAAGCCCGTGGCTCGTTCCCTGCACCTCAGAAATAACCTTCATCCACTTGACATCGTGTTGAGCTCGATCATCCAAGACGGGAGGTCAAAGTTCTTTCGTGAGCACAGAAACGTGTCAGTAGATTGGAGGGGCCAGGGATGTCCCATTATTCTCCTCATAAAAAGTACACCCAGTGCGTCGGAAGTCAATCATTTATTTCACATTTATTTCCAACAGTGCCCAAGATGTGCATTGTGGTGGACATGACTCAAAGCCTGGCAAATAACGAAACCATTCTGAGAAGAAGGAGGCCCTGTAGTACAATGCAATGGATAGAACTCCTCGATAACCTGAATAGTCGCGCCAAAATTGGGGGATATTTTAAGACCAAGCTTATATCCAAAGATCACGGACCAGCAAGTAGTATAGGATGGTTCATGGTTACTGTCGTGCAACGTTTACCCTATTCGAGCCCCATATGGGTCATTTTGGGCTCTTTTCTAGTTCATCCGCCAGGGGGCAGCGTGCACTAAAATGAAACCAATCCATGGCGTTCAAATGTCATTTTTTGACACATTTTAGACAAGAGTGAAGCCAATCTGCTTTTGGGAAAACACAGTGCAAAATGTTACTCACAGGTATAAATAAAAGAAAATAAGATGCCGGGGTCATGAGTGAATAAGATTTACTGAAGCGGGACGTCTTTACAGAGAACCAGATCCCAGGCGGGATGGCTCTGGAGTTACTGGGCTTTGGGGGGCACCCACTCGTGGATCTTCTTGCGCGTGGTGGCGTAGGGCACGTATTGCTCCGGCGTGCCGCTCACGTTGAACTGGTGCACCTCGGCCAGGAATTTCTTGGCTTCGGGCGGGTGCGTGGTGGGGGGGTTGTCCGTCATGCAGTGGAGCCAACAATGCCTGGCGACAAGGGAGGGGGGGGCGGCCGTCAACACGCGGTCGTGCACTTGTTGGACATGCCAACTGTGAACATAGACTTAACCATTCTGCGGGCACCATGCTGCCGTCCACCTCCCACAAAGTCTTCTTCCCATTCATCTCGGTGGTGTAGATGACCCATCGATGGCGGCCTGCAAACATTTAGGACACCCGGGAGGAAAATGAAACAAACGACTGACTGACTGAGACTGTGGATGCTGACTTCCTCACCAAAAAAATAGTTCTTCTTGTCCTCGTAGTATTTGTTGCCATATTTGTCCACACCGATCAGGGCTCCCGTCTTCACGTCGTTTACCCTGTCACGGGAGACATTAAACAATAACACAAATCAATCTCAGCGCTAAAGCTACACTCCCGTTGAAAAACAACAAGCTTTGCGATCAACGTCAGCTATGGAGCTAGGGTCAGGGTTGGGGTCAATCACCTGCCTGACACTGTGCGACAATGACAGTCATCGTCAATATAGTATTTGGAAACACGTGTCGTAATGATCACTTCGACGCACCTGAAGAGTTGTAGGAGAAAGCCCCGGACTCCGCCATGACCTCCTATTTGTCCCAAAGCCCGTCGGACAATGTTGACGTACTCCGCCATTTTGAGGGACTCTATTTGGAGGCGGAACTATTTGGAGGAAGGGGGGGACTATTTGGCGGTGGCAACGATTTGTCCTGCTTTCAAAAATGCCCGGACGGCAACAAGCACAACGCAATTGGGTTCCAGTCCAAATAAACACAGCAGACTAGAACTTTGTTGCCTTATTTTTACTTTTTTATTTTGAAACTGTTGCCTGACAGTTTATTATATTGTTATGTCAGAGACTCGACCTCCAAACGCTTGATATTTTCTACACATAATTCATGTCAATCACAAACACTTTGAAGATTGTGGATAAAACACAATTTAGGGATGAACAATATCCCATTTTGTTACACGTGAGACCGACAAGTCGAATAAAAAAATAATGTAATGACAAAACAGGTTTTGGGAGGTGTTTCTTGAGCGCGTCCCTGATGGATAGTGCAAGCACATTCCCTTATTTAAAGAAAAAAAGACAATGAACCTAAACAGTCTGACGGACCGAGAGCGACCTTCTTCATCTTACTTAATAAATAACAACGTTGCGCTGTCATATACACAATATCACTGCTTCCAGTTTTGTCCCATGACGCAATATTTCCACAGTAAAAAACAACCCTTCTTCTGTCAAGCCTATCGATGGCACTGATCAATGTCCCATTCATTGTCAGTGGCGGTCAAATGCTTAAAGTTCACATCAAATAGTTGTTCCCGGTTCACTTGAGCCGCCGTGGAAAACGATGCACTTGCTCACACGTGATGGGGCCTTTTTGGCAGCACTGGGAAATAAAGAAAAGCTCCCAGTTAGTCCAGGAAAGAAAAGAGTGGCGTCCCGTGGGCCATCACCCAAAGCGCTGCGCTGCGCTCCGTCCGTCTACTGTTCCAGGATCATGGCTTGCTGGAACACTTGGATCCACCTGAGGGAAAAGACACAAAAGGTGGGATTGGCATTCAAGTATCTTTCAAGTACAGGCCCACTTGCCTCTGCGCGGTGGGGACGTCGTCAGCTTTGAACATGTAAAAAAGCGTGTTTTTATGGTACAGCTTGAACTGCAGCTTCCGCGCCGGCCCGTTTTTCTCCTCGCGCAGGAAAAAGCCCAGCAGCGGCTGGCTTTCCAGCGCCGCCACGTCCTGCCGCCGGGCGACCATTTCAAGGGTTGGATCCGTGGCCACGACGGCAGCGGCGGCGGCCACGGCGGCGGCCACGGCGACCCTCACCTCGCTGGCGGCGTACGTGTACAAAACTTTGTTCTCGATGACGAACCACAGGCGCTTCCACGGCTTCTTGAAGCCCTTGGACCGGCTCAAGTAGCCGCTCATGGAGGAGTTTTCCGTGTTGGCCGACACCTGTCGGGAGAGGCGGGTCAACGGCTGGCCCGAACGGCGAGCCCGTCGCACCGGCCCGGCTGGCCCGAGCCGGTCGCTGAATCCTTGGCCACTCGCCTCTTTCAGGGCGGACGGAATCTTCTTTTGTTTCCTGCTGAAGGAGAAGGCTCCCGATTTGATGGGGGAGACGGACGACGAGGCGCGCCGGTCGCCTGGGGGGGGGGAAAAAGGCCAAAGGTGAGCCGTATCCCCAAAAGGCAAAAAGTGGGCCGTGGCTTAGGGTGCTTCAAAGACAACTTCCTGCACGTACTGTTCTCCTGCAGTTTGGCAAAGCAGTGGTCGCACACCCGTGCCGCTTGGTTTTTCAGGTACTCCAAATAGTACTTGTTGCTGGAGCAGGCCTGGCACACCACCTGCCCGGACGCCACAAATCAGCCAGAGCGCGCCTTGGGCTGGCCGCCTTGGGCTGGCCGCCGATAGCTCGCCGCCACGTGGGGGCTACCTTCCCGCAGGCGCGACAGTGGTGGCGCCGCCAGGTCAGGGTAAACTCGCAAGTGCAGATCATACACATGGTGGCCCTCAGGTCGGGGATCCAGATGGGGGCCTTGGAGCCCAGCGGGGCGCTGCCGTCCGGCATGCCGTCGGCCTGTGGGATTGGGGGGGGGGGGGGGGGGGTTTGGTGGTGGCTTGTCAGAGGGAGGGGGTGGGCACGTCAAACGGGTGGGAGTACGGGAGGGAGGGAACGTCACCTCCTCTTGGCTGCGGCTGGAAATGAAGCTGATCTTCTTCTTGGCGTGGTCGTCGATGGCCTCGGCGATGGCCTCCAGCCACCGGTCTCGCTCCGTGGCCGAGCTGGAAGGCCGGAAGCGGCTCAGGCTAAAGAAAGCGCAAACGGACGGCTTTTTTCCCCCCACCTGGCGGAGAGGATGAAGGAGCGCTCCACGCTCTCGATGTTTAGCTCGTTCTGGTAGGCCTCCTGGCTGGGCTTGCTCACCTGCCACGCGCAGAGCAAAGGGTTCGCGGCTGGTGCGCACGCGAGGCGGACCCTCTCACCTTCATGCCGGCAAGGGACAGCACGCAGTTGAGCTTGTACTGGGCCGACTGGACGGGCGTGGTGTACATGAGCGCGTCGTTGAACTGAGAAGAAAGAGAAGGTGAAGGAGAAGGCGGCGGCGGCGGCGGCGGCCCGGGCGACCCAGAGATCTTACCAAGAAGAACATCCGCGGCTGCATGACCTTCCTGGAGAGCTTCATCAGCGTCCCCTCCTTCAGAAAGACCTGCGGCAGACGTCCTTTACCTTCCAGAAGCGGCCGAAGCGGCCGAAGCGGCGAGCCGGCGGGGAACTCACTCTGCCGGGCTGAACGATCTCGTGGTGGCCGTTCACACTGTACTGGATCTGCATCAGCTTCTGAAAGTTATCCTGTAAAAAGCGCCAGGATGAGGGGGGTAACGCCCATGATGGCGGGTGGGCAGGCGGGTTTCCCGACTGCCGCCGTCTCACCCCTTGTTTCATGATGTCGTTGGCGTGGTTGGCCACTTCCTTGACGATGCCCAGGGCCGCTGGCGGGATGAACGCCAGGCGTCAGACAAGAAGCGCTACCCGAGTAGACTCGCTCCGTTCTCGCTCACCTTCGGTGTCCCCGTAGTCTTCTGAATCCCGGGGCAAATTCTTCAAGTAATCTAGAAGAGCAGTGAGGAAGGAAGAAAGGAAGGAAGGGAGGATGGGAGGATACTGGCTTTCCTGGCTTACCAGAAGCACAAAGTCGAAGCAAAAAGTCAAGTACCTGTGAGCAGCAGCTGGTATTGGGGGATCCTCTGGACGGGCTTCAACAGGTAATGCTTGAGAGCCAGGTTGGCACACCTGGCGCTCGTCTGCACAGGCCCAACGCAGTCAGTCAGAAAGGGGGGGCTCCGCCAGCGGTCCGGCGGCTCACCTCAAAGTCTCGCACGGCGGCGGCAAAGGCCGGGTTTTTCCTGCACTGCTCGTCCAAGAGCGCCACGTTGTTGTCGAAGCGGCGGATGTAGGTGGAGTACATCTTCAGGTACGGGCCCTTCTGCACAAAGATGTCCGCCAGCCGCTGGTGCTCGCTCCTGTCGACGTTGAGGCAAAGGTGAGGCAAAGGTGAGGTGAGGCAAATGGTGCACCCGTCCGTCCCCTGGCACCGCCGACTGCGGCCGGCCTACCAGTGCGCCACCCTCTCCTCCAGTTCCCTCAGCAGGTCCTTGTTGAGCTGGTAGAGCTGAGGCAGGTAGTACAAGACCTGGGCCAGGACGCGATCGTCCACTGCCGGCTTGCCGTTGTGACGCGTGGCCTTGGCCACGGCGTCCCTGAAGTCCTGGGGCAAAAAAAAAAAAAAGAAAATAATACTCATCTCAGTGAGAGTCTTTCACTGGCCACAAGGGAGCAGTGTCTATGTTTGACAGTTAGTACATCCAAATAAGATGAAATGAACAGCATTTTTGTAACTTTTGTTACATCACATTTGACTTTTTGGTGACCTACGCGCATGCACGCACACGCACTTTCCTAAAAATGCACGCCGGCCAGATTTCTGGCCACAAGAATGCGCTGCAATTATGTCAGTGTGTGCGCGCGCAGGTCAGTCGGGGTGGCGAGAGGAAGCAGCTGTCACCCGCGTCCGTGCGTCCGTGGACAAAAAACAATACCAGCTGACCCCCAACACACGTTCTCCACCCGGCCACTGGATGGCACTAGTACAGGGAGGATGATGGTGTGAGACTTACTATGTGGAGAAGCTTGAGGACATCCACAAAGCTGTCCAGGGCAAAAAAAGGCGCGTTTAGTTTGCCTCTGGGGAATAATCCAAATTGAAATGTGGTTAGTGCATTTAAGAGGACGACGACGACTCACACTTTCTCCGAGCTCATGATCTCCTGAGCGATGTGCGCCACCTTCTTGCGCTTGGTCTCGTCCTGTGGTCCAAAGGAGAAAGCCTCCAGTCAAACTTTATTGATTGATTTGATTTTTTTTTTTTAATCAGCAAAGCTATTTGCGGACACGTTATCTTTCCGAATCAATCCCGGCAAGAGCACGCTGTCACCTGTTTGTCGCCTTCGTCCTCCTTGCCGGTGGACGAGCTATCGTCGTCCTCGTCCCAACTGCGGGTCGCCTCGTCCTCTTCCTCGGAGTGGACGCCCCTCCTCGTCCGCTCGCTGCAGAGGACCAAAAATCACGTCTGAAAACAGCGAGGTGGCGAATGGATCTTTTTCCACTCTTGGAAATTGGGCTCCGGCGGCTCTATTCACTGCACAGATGCTCCTTTAGCGCTGAGAGACAAATTGATTGTTGCGCCGGGCGCCATTGGCTGGTTTCTCGGACGAAAAGATAAGTCACGGCTTCCCGAACCTATTTGAACTAGCTTTGAGTCATCTGGGAGTCAACGGTGATCACGTCATCGTTCTTTCTTTCTACACTTGCTGTCATTTTGGGGAGATTTGAAACGCTCCGGCAAGCTAGAGCGCTGAGCTAAACCAAAGGGGACCAAAAGGGACCAAAAGGGACCAAAAGGGACCAAAAGGGATCAAAAGGGACCAAAAGGGACCAAAAGGGACCAAAAGGGACCAAACCTGTCCAGAGGGTCGTCGCCGACGCTCCGGTAGAGGTCTTGAGTCTCGTAAACGTCGGCGTCGTCCAGCGACCGACGCGGCTTGCCGTTGTGAAAGGGCAAGTTCATGTACTCGGGGATCTCCTCGTAGAGAGGGACGTTCTCGTAGTCGGCCACGCCGCCGTCGGGCCGCTCGGGATCGCCGTCCGGCTCACCGTTCGGCTCACCGTCCGGCTCACCGTCCGGCTCACCGTCCGGCTCACCGTCCGGCTCACCGTCCGGCTCACCGTCCGGCGCGCGGCCTCCCTTGGCCAGCAGCTTGGGCAACCTCTTGACAGGCACGCGCAGCTCCAAGAGCTTCCGCAAGCAGAGGCCGCCGCGCTTGTTGTTGGGGTCCGCCGCGCCGGTGGCCAGGTCGGCGGCCGAGAAGGACTTGGCCCGTTGCTTGCCCCCCAGTGGCGGCGCCCGGCTCTTGGCCGGCACGCTGCTCCTGCCGGCCACGTGGCGGCTGAAGAAGGTCAAGCGCCAGGAGGCTTTCTCCTGCGGGGGCGCCGGCAACTCCCTGGCGGGGCCGTGAGGGGGGGGCGGCGGTGGCGGTGGCAGTGGCGGCGGCGGGCAGGCGGAGGGCGGGGCGGCGGGGAGGCTGTGCCGCTGGGGCTTTCTGGGTGGGGGGCGCTCCTCGGCCGAGAGGGCCCTCCTGGCCTGCGGCGGGGGTGGTGGGCAGCCCAACTTCAGCTGCTTGGGAAGGCTGCGCGTGACCGGGTAGCGCTTGAAATCCCCGTAGCCGTCTTCCTCCCCTTCCTGTACGCAGGCCACCGCGTCTTCCTGGCCCGCCCGCTGAGGCCGGGTGAGCAGGGTGAGCGAGTGCGAGGCGGTCTGCCGCAGGTTCCGCCACTGGAGGCCGGGCGAGAGCGAGGTCTGGCGGGGGGGCGGCACGGGGGCGTGCTCCTTTTCCCCCATCTCCTCCGGGGAGCCCTCCGTCCCGTCCTGCCTCACCAGAGTGGCCCTCTCGTGCTTGCGGGGGCGTGGGACGGGGAGGGGCTTAGTGGGAGGCGCCGGGACCGAGGAGTCGCCGCGCGCCGCCCCTCCGTGAGCTCGGGCGGCCGAAGACCAGGCGCCGTCCGTCGTGTCGTGGTTGTCGATCGTCTCGCGGCCGTCCACTTTCCCGGGGCCGTCCATCGAGTCGTGGCCGTCGATCGAGTCGTGGTCGTCCACCGTCCACGGGCCGTCACCCGTCTCAGAGCCGTCGCCCGCACTCTCCCAGCGTCCCGGAGGCTCGCCCCCGGGCCTTTGGCCGACCCCCGTAGAGTCCTCGTCGGCCGCCCTCTGGTCCGTTCCGTTCTTGGCCTCCGGCGCGTCCTCCTCCAAACTCCGGCTCCGGCGGGGCATCGGCGGCCCGCGGTGGTCCGACAGCACGCCATTTCTAGCGCGGGGCGGCGACGGGTCGCCCTCGGGACCCCGGCCCGCAGATAGGCCAGACTGGGCTCCGGGGGCCCACGGGGCGTGCTTTTTCGGGAGGCGGGGCTTGGGGGCCAGGGCCGGCTTGGCCCGCTTGAGGGTGGCGGGGGAAGGCCGGGCGGATTGGGTGGGGCCCGGTTTGGGGGCCAGGGGCGGGGGGCAGGCTTTGGCCACGCTGGCTAGTTTTGGCTTGGGAGCTAACGGTGGCTTCTTCACACCTGCGTGGACAACACAACACATGAAAGGAGTCAACATGGTCTCACGCCCGTGCATTGATTGGACTTCCTTCCTCAAATACCGGCCTAGATGAAGTGAGGGGGAGGCTGAATTGCTCACGCCGACGTCACGGGGGAGGATTAACGCCACAAATACGCGCCGATGGGGAAATACGGGAGACCGAGAAGCCAAATTGATGTTGCCAACAACAAAAAAGACATAAATAAATGAAAAAAAGACACATTCCAAAAGACCATTAAGCAGAGACTGGGAGATATCAAAAAGCTCCCATTGTAAAAACTTGTTTTTTTTTTTTTTCCAATACAAATATTTGCCACTCCTCGGCGATCGGCGAATCGATCCAGGCAGGCGTCGTGCGTGACGCCGCTACGAAAGCCCTTGGCCGCCCTTCGCCGCCCTTCGCCGCCCCTCGGCCACTTTGAACGGCGACAGACGAGTGGTCGCACACTCGTCGGGCAAGTCTCTCGACTGACTCGTCAACTGAACAAGACACTTGAATGACGCCAAATGGACGTGAGGACGAGACTTTAGTCGAAGCCATACGAGGAGACTCGAGGTGTACCTTAACCATTTGGAGCATTTGGAGCATTTGGAGCCGCAGCATCAACAGTGGGGCAAAAGACAAACTAGTCGGCGGCCACTCAAAACCAGTGTCACTTTTGGATGCGCCTTAACAAGTCCCCAAACCACGTCTAGTGAGTCCTATTGTACTATTTATGTGGAGGCGATGTTTTTTTTTCTCTCTCTCTCTCTCTCTTCTTCCCCTCTCACGAGGAGCCTGTAATTAAGCGGTCGGTGAACAGTGGACGCTAACTTTGGACAATGGTTTTCCCCACAACAATGCCATTTGATAGGGATTTTGTTCCAAATCCAAAAAAGTCGAGCGCGGTGCGGCCGATGTGAAACAAACCTGTGCTCATGACTCCCGAGTTGTTGCTGCTTTCTCCATGAGGAACGTACATTCACTTTCAATGGAAGCGGGACGAGATCTTCGTTCTTTCCTGCCTCAGCACCATTGTCACTCGCAAATCCACTTGGCGAACAAGA
This sequence comes from Stigmatopora nigra, assembly GCF_051989575.1. Taxonomy (NCBI): domain Eukaryota; kingdom Metazoa; phylum Chordata; class Actinopteri; order Syngnathiformes; family Syngnathidae; genus Stigmatopora; species Stigmatopora nigra. The sequence continues at coordinate 249,990 of NC_135530.1, forward strand.
AATCCACCGCCATGCGCCACTTGAACTCCTTTTTCTCCGTCACACATCCGCCGATAACCACTTTATCTTGGTGCCTTTTGCCATATTTCTCAGACTTTTCCAACTTCGGCAAGTTTGTCGGTCGAGTCAAGCGACAAATGCTGCTTACAAACCTTTTCCGGTTGTTGACGCAGCTTCAAACTTCATTGGGAACGACGACGAGTTTTTTGTTTCTTTTTTGGGAAGTACGATAGATTTCTCTTAACTGGGGTTTAATTAATACGTACGGGTGCTCAATACATCTTTTTTGACGGGCACATTTATTTTATTTAGGGTCAGTTGTGTGATTTATTTTGAAATGGCGTCCTCCGATTTTTGTTGTTGTACTTTTGCCTCGGGTAACCTTTCTAACGGTCCGGCACGTACATAAAATGATCAGCAGATGGCGCTATGGGGCAAGGGTGTATGTTTCTCTTTGGCGAAGAAGTAGAAAAAGTGTTTCACTTCGAAGGGAATTGTAGTTTTTAGGCTAAGTTTAGCAATGGGCTAAACTGACACTTCACTCCCTTCTCTCTCTAGCTTTTTCTCCTTTCTCGGGACCAAGTCGTCTCCCAAGTTTGGTATGGCGGGCGTCGATGGAGGAGCGCCATGATGGAGGAGTTTGACGAAGATGTCGTGTTTGAGGTTCGTCGTACTTGTTAGCCGATGCTTTGTCATGCTGCAACACAAATACAAACTCACTCCTTAGCCTTATCTAAAAAAAATAGATATATATTTACGTTTAAGTGTAAAACACGCGGATGCTTTGCTGTTCTAATGATAACCCCGGGGCAGGTTTGTAGACTATTATTGGTTGTCGGTGTCTGAAGGTGGGGCGGGACGACCAGTTGGACGGAACCAACGGGTCGGTTCTGACCATAACAATAAATAAATCCAAAAGGATAGCACACGCACACTCTTGGATTGCGACAAAATGAGCTCAAAGTGCCTATGGAAGTGGGTATGATCCCGAGAGCAAATGTATCCACTCCCATGTTGCATCTGTAAAGTGTCCCGTCGTGACATAAAAATGATGCCGAAGGCGAGGGAGGGATTACGGCGTCCATCATTTGTTCCGGCGTCCATCATCTATTCCGGTCATTCGGAGATTGACACGTGAGGAGATTGGGATCCTCTGACCAAAGATGCTTCGACAGGTCGGCGTAAGACGGAAGCCCACCTGACCTCTGGCTTTTCTCCACAGAACTCGCCTCTTTTTCGATACTTGCACAACTTGGGACACACGGACTTTGAGGCGTGTCCGACGGCGGCGCGGGAAGAAGATGAGCGCCCCGGGACGCCTTGGCCAGGGTCCCCGGAGGCCGAGGTGAGGACGTGCTGACCCCCCCCCCCCCCCCCCCACCACCACCACCTCGGGACGAGAAGTCTTTGGTCGCCGGAGAGAAGAGCTCCGGAGACACTTTTAAGATAAAAGCACTTTTTCTTCTTGCTCTGGCCTAGGGGTTAGTCGTGCGGATGCTGGCACAATCCTTGGGGGGATTGAGCCCCTTTCTAAAGGCGGCCCGTTCGTCTGACACGCTGGAGAGGCAGCTGGTGGGTCAAAGTCGAGAAAGAATTTAAAAAAAAAAAAGTGCCCCACCTCAACACCACGTTGTCTGTGGCAGGACGGCGTGCTGGGAGAGTACTCGGTGCGCTGCATCCTGGAGCGGGACGTGCTGCTGCAGGAGGACGTGGAGCTGATCCAGCTGCTGGACCCCGGCCTGATGACGCTGGGCCCCACGCCCGACGGCGGCGGAGCTCCGCCTCCTCCCCGTTTCTTCGCCGCGCCCTCCTCACGGTACGTAAACTCACCAATGAGTTGAAGGAATTGAACCCTGACGGAGTCGGTCCGCTCAGGGACTCGGCCTTTCTGGCGGCCTCGGCGGCCATTCTGACGGGGCTCTTTTCGGCGTCGGGGGGCGCCTGGTGGCCGTGGAGCCTCCTCTGGCTCCTGATCACGCTGGGATGGAGCGCCACGCGAGCGGCGGCGCTGTGGAAGCGCGGCGGCGCCCAACGGGCCGTCCACGGGAGGCTGTCGCAGCTGCGAGCGCTGCTGGGCGACAGCAAGGCGCTGACGGGGCTGTCCCGCAAGGCGCTGCGTCTGGTGCAGGAGACGGAAGTCATCTCCAGAGGGTTCACCCTGTAAGGTCGCCCCCGCCCGCCTCCTCGCCGTTTTCTTGTCCGTTCGCCGCTAGGGATGTCCCCATGCTGACTCTTTGACCCGCCACCCCACTTGTGCCAAAAGGGTCCAAAGGAGACCGAGGCAGCGATCGTATCTGCCCATCGCTTTGAATTTGAATTGAATTGAATGTGGCACCCACAGCGGAATAGTTAGCCAGCCCACCCCCGTCCTAGGTGATAGCATTCAATCTGGTGCTATCCGTATGGGATGGGAACATCGCCGGGCCGGCCCATTGTGCACCAGTGTCCCCTCCAATCATTTGCTCCCCCATTTGTCTGTGGTATTTTTGCTGTACCAGTCGAGGGACGTCTCTACAGTCGTATCGCATTTCACTTGTCAAGTTTGCTCGACAGGGTGAGCGCGGCCGGCCACTTTAGCAGGGCGGGGCCCGGGAGCCGGCAGCTGAGGGGACTGCGCCAGGCCCTCTACCGGGCCCTCCGCTCGGCCTTCAGAGCCTCGCGCAGGGCCACCTGTCACATGCTCAAGGAATATCCTTTGGCCTAGCGCCACTATCGCCGGGTAAACGCGGGGTGGGGCATGGCCGACCGGCAGCCCGTCCGACTTCCGTTCCGACCTTAACGCCCCCCCCCTCTACATTCCCGCTGGGCTCGGAGGTGGACAACGTGACCAACTACCTCTCGGCCGTGCCCCTGAAGGAACTGGGCCTGGGCCTGGGAATCGAGCAGCTGGCCGACGAGCGAGCCCGGGAGTTGACCGACGACTACAGCCTGCCGGCCCTCAAGGTCGCCGCTTCCTCTTCCGGAAGGCGACGGGATGCGCCAGAAGTGACCGCGGGACGCCGTGTCCTCCCGCAGGTCCTGTTCCAGCTGTGGGTGGGGCAAAGCTCCGAGTGCTACCGCAGGTTAGCCCTCCTGATGTCGCCCCGCCGCCTGGAGGAGGAGCGCCAGGGAGGCGGACGGGCCCACGCGCCCGCGCTCCACGCCGCCATCGGCGCCGTGACCCAGCCTCTGCAGCGGGCGCTGGCCGCCTGCCTGGAGGAGGTCCGGCGGAGCTACGACTTCCACCGTCGCTCGGGCGCGCGGGTGGGCTCGCGGGACCCCGGCGCCCGGGGCCCGGAGAAGAGCCGAGAGCTGGACGCCCTCCACTCCTCCGTCCGGAGCCTGCAGCTGCATCTCAAGGCCCTGCTGAGCGAGTGAGACCACGCGGCCGCGGCTTGCGCCCACGTGCGCCCACGTGCGGCCACCTTGCTGACCCCGACCGACATCGTCGTCAGGATGATTATCTTGGAGGACGACTTGGAGAAGCTGACGGTGTCCAAGGGTGCCCGCGAGCTGACCCCGGACGGCTACCGGGAGCTGAGCGCCAGGCTGAACCAGCTCCAGCCGCACATGCGGGCCAGCGCCGGCTGCTGGGACGACACCGTCGGACAGGTGGAGCGCATGCTGAGGCGGGCCGACCCCTGTCCGGGTAGGAATATCTCCTCACCCGGAGATGGAACGATTGCCCGCTTTCACACGCGCCACACCCGCAGGGGCCGCCGAAAGTCGGGACCGGTGCGGGACCCCCCCGGTCCAGGCGCCCGAGCCTCCTCCGCCCTGTCCTCTGATCCTGGACAGAGATCCCGTTCCGGAAGAACTGGTGGGAGGCGCCTTGGGCCGCCTTTTGGCCCGCCTTTTGGCCCGCCTTTTGGCCCGCCTTTTGGCCCGCCGTCTCGCCCGACAGAAAGCACTCATTGGACTCTTTGGTGACAGGAATTCGAAGCCTACGTCTCGGAGTCGGACTCGGACGGCCAAGGAGAGGAAGCGTGGTGCGACCGGCAGACTCCGGAGGAGCGGGAATGTCGACGGCGCGAGCGCGAGGAATCCCGTCGCGTCCTCTACGAGCTCAAATCGGTGCTGGGCTTCCGTGCGTCCGAGGGCGAGAGGATGAAGAGAAAACAGATGCTCTTCAGTGACCGAGGTCGTATGGGCATTTTCCCCGCTTACTTCCGCCAAGGCAACCCAATTTTTTATTAGTATTTCCTGTCGTCGCAGCCGCTTCCGCTCGCTGTTCGGACGCCGCGGTCGACGGATCGGCCGAGCCGGTGGAAAAGGGCAACGGGGGCAGAAACGACCTCTCGGAGGGAGGAAACGGACGGGAAGCGCGGGAAGGAAAAGAGCTGCGGCTGAGGCCCGACCCCTCCGAGTTCAGCTGCGGTTTGGAGGCCGAGGGAGACGGCGAGGAGGCCACGTCGGTTTGCGCGCGAGGAGGAGGAGGAGGCGGCGGCGGCGGCGCGTCCGAGTCGCACCAGTATGACGGCGACGAGGACGACGAGGACGAGGCCCGGGATGACGATGCCGTCCGCCCCCTCCGAGCCAAAGTTCCCACAGTCTCCATCATGGACAGATTGACGGAGATCCACGGCTCGCGGGCATTCAGCTTCAGTTCGGCCGTGGCGGCGCAGGTGGCGGCGCGCTCGCACTCGCTGCCCAAGATGGAGGAGCAGACGTTCGGAGACGACGAGTACGAAGAGGAGGACTGACGGTCGCTGAGGGTTGAGGGTTTAAAAGCACTCCATTTTCAATTTTTTCCTTGACCTCATTTATTCTGTTGTGAGATGCCCGAGGAACCCCGTGAACCCACCCCCAAAAAACAAACAAACTGTAAAACCACTGAAGAACATGTTGCAATTAATGCAACACTTTGTTCGTGGGTTCGGCTCATCCGAAGCTCGACTCTGCGAAAATTAAGTTTTGACTTGTTTTTTCTATCGGCGCTTTGTTTCAGTTCGTAGCGCATTCCATGCACGTGGATGCTGCCTTAAACTGCTCGGAATTGAACAAATAAATCCTTTTTCTTGAGTGAGGGACAATCACTTACGGGTCAGCCTTCGATCGCCTATGCCCCGCCTTGCACGGACGTCTGTCTATCTATACAACCCTTTTTCCAACGTGAAATAAAATTTGGTTGGCAACAGTTTCACTTTGTGTCCGTTGGAGGGTAGCAGCGAGTCTAAGTTACCAGAAGGAATAAACGAAGAATAAGCAGTTCTCTTTCTCCGGTTCCACCCATATAACGCAGTCATCATGGTGAGCTACCACTCGTTTTATTCTCTCTTTTAAGCCCCAATACACACTTGAGGCCGAAGGGGAAGTTCCTTAGGACGGCCGAAAGAAGCACGAACCCTTTTGAAATTGGAAATTTGCTTTGATATGTTTCGCTCTGTTAGCGCCCAATTAGCTGCTGTTGCTAACCGGCGAGCACATGGGGCTTATTCGCAGCGAAGACAATGCAGACACTAGTCACATTTGCTCATAGTTTCACTTCGTTTCAAGTAACCCGTATCTCGCATGATGCGGCTAAAAGACGTTTTTTTTAAAAAAAAATGTATCCATCTGAGTCGCTAGCCTTATCATGCTGTCTTTGTGGCTGTCAGCGTTTCATGAAAGACCATGACGCTGATTAGCAATGTAGTGTGGGGAAACTAATCAACTCCTTTTTATTATCCGTTAGTATTGCTCACTTTTTTGTCTGCAGCTTTTTATAATTGAAATGTCATTCGTCTCGAACCTTCTCGTGGATTCGCGAAGGAGTGATGCTGCGTTTAGGGCTGCTCGAATATTTGGGAGATTCCGTTAGTCCCACCCCCCCCCCCCCCCCCCCCCTTGCACTTTCCAGTTATTTGTTTCTTTTTCTTTCGACTCTGAACGAATGCACACACTTGGTAAGCTCACTTTATGAGGTGGATCACAAGGGCATTTGTTTTCCACAGGCCTCCTTGTCAATGGCCCCCGTCAACATCTTCAAGCATGGAGCTGATGAAGAAAAAGCTGAAACCGCTCGTCTGGTGCGTCTCCTTACTACTTCTTTTTTACGCCGTTGATAAAAGCGTCACTGAGTGGCTCACGAGTGTTCCGCATTGTCCACGCAGTCATCTTTTGTGGGCGCCATAGCCATTGGAGACTTGGTGAAGAGCACGCTGGGACCCAAGGGAATGGTACGTCTGTCCGGTTGCCAGGTGGACGCGACGGACCGCCTGAAATAAAGGGAGCGCGGGTGAAACCACCACTGCTATTTAGGACAAGATCCTACTGGGCAGCGGCAAGGGCGCCAACGTGACGGTGACCAACGACGGAGCCACCATCCTGAAAGCCATCGGCGTCGACAACCCCGCCGCCAAAGTTCTGGTCGGTAAGTCAAGACGTGCGGGTGGCTCGGGGGCGTGTCTGCGGGACCAATGGGGGCGTGTCTACAGAGCAAATGTGGGCTTTTTGACGCGTTTGCCACCGTACAGACATGTCAAAGGTCCAGGACGACGAGGTCGGCGACGGAACCACCTCCGTCACGGTTCTGGCGGCAGAACTTTTGCGGGTGAGCGTCTGCGCCCGCTCGCCCCCCTTCCATTTTTTTTTCCCAGTGTGAATTGACGGCGCCCTCTTTGCCGGTCAGGAGGCGGAGCTTCTGATTGCCAAGAAGATCCACCCGCAGACCATCATCGCCGGCTGGAGGAAGTCCACGCAGGTGGCCAGGGACGCCCTGAGGGACGCGGCCGTCAATCACAGGTGCCCCGCCTCGCCTGGCGTGCCCGCCGGCGTTTGGGTGGCGGCTCATTGGCCCCTCCTCTCTCCCTAGCGACGACTCGGCCCGCTTCCAGGAAGACCTCTTGAACATTGCGCGCACCACGCTGTCGTCCAAGCTGCTGACCCACCACAAGGATCACTTTGCCCGCCTGGCCGTGGACGCCGTGTTGAGGCTGAAGGGCTCGGGCAACCTGGAGGCCATCCACGTCATCAAGAAGCTGGGGGGCAGCCTCACCGATTCCTACCTGGACGAAGGCGAGCTCCCGGGCCGACGGCCGGCTTCCCGGGTGCCCCCGGCTGACCGATTGTAAGCTAGCCGACGCTGTGCCCGTTCAGGCTTCCTGCTGGACAAGAAGATCGGCGTGAACCAACCCAAGAGGCTGGAAAACGCCAACATTCTGATCGCCAACACCGGCATGGACACTGACAAGATCAAGGTGAGAGGAGGGGGGGGGGGGGGGGGACTAGAGTGACGGGCGGGCACATCAAGGTCCGTTTGGGTCTGGCAGATCTTCGGCTCCAGGGTCCGCGTGGACTCCACGGCCAAGGTGGCCGAGATCGAGTTGGCCGAGAAGGAGAAGATGAAGGAGAAGGTGGAGCGCATCCTCAAGCACGGCATCAACTGCTTCATCAACAGGTCCTTTGCACGTCGGGGAGCGCCCGTCGACCCGTTTTAACGGCCCACGTTTCATTTGGCAGGCAACTGATCTACAATTACCCCGAGCAGCTCTTTGCCCAGGCCGGCGTCATGGCCATCGAACACGCCGACTTTTCCGGCGTGGAGCGCCTGGCCCTGGTCACCGGTAGGTCATTTGAAACGCTCGGCGGCGCCCCCGCTGTGCCCTGAGCCGAGAACCCTCCCCCTTGTACGATTCAGGCGGCGAGATCGCGTCCACCTTCGAGCATCCCGAGCTGGTGCGACTGGGCCACTGCAAACTCATCGAGGAGGTGATGATCGGCGAGGACACGCTCATCCACTTCTCGGGCGTGGCCATGGGTACGTGCCCGAAACCAGGCCGGACCGGGCCGGAGTTTGTCCGTCCCCGCCCTTCAACGCCCGCCCACCTTCTTTGCAGGGGAGGCCTGCACCGTGGTGCTGCGCGGAGCCACCCAGCAGATCCTGGACGAGGCGGAGCGCTCGCTGCACGACGCGCTCTGCGTCTTGGCGCAGACGGTCAAGGAGCCGCGCACCGTCTACGGGGGAGGTGAGCTTTTTCAATTCTTTTTATTTTTCACGCGGCCCGGGCCCCCTTCCCAAAACGGAGGACTGAACTGGACGATGCCGTTTCAGGCTGCTCCGAGATGCTGATGGCCAAGGTGGTGAGCGATCTGGCCAACAAGACACCGGGGAAGGAGGCCGTGGCCATGGAGTCCTTTGCCAAGGCCTTGAGGATGGTACCTAAAAAAAAAGAAGCCGCCTCCTTTAGCAGCTGGAGTGCAAAGCGTGAAAAGCTCCTTCTCTCCTCCTTCAGCTCCCCACCATCATCGCCGACAACGCCGGATACGACAGCGCCGACCTGGTGGCCCAACTGCGCGCGGCGCACCAGGAGAACAAGACCACCTTCGGCTTGAGTGAGTGGCACCGACCGACCGACCGACGCCAGCGCCTCCCCCCAATTGTGGCGACGACGACGACGCTCACGCCATTTGGGGGATTTGTGCAGACATGGCGGAAGGCGCCTTGGGCAACATGGCGGAGCTGGGCGTGACCGAGTCCTTCCAGGTGAAGAGGCAGGTGCTGCTCAGCGCCTCCGAGGCGGCCGAGATGATCCTGAGGGTGGACAACATCATCAAAGCGGCGCCCAGGTCAGTCGGGGAGGGGCTGCCGTAATCCCGTAGTCTCTGGCGTGTGACATCGGCGCCCTTTGTTTGCAGGAAGAGAGTTCCCGACCAGCATCCTTGTTAGAGAAAGCCCTTCACCGAAGATGGATCCTTCCTTCTTTATTTATCCGCGTCGCAGCGCAGGGCGTGGGTGGCTAGCGCCAGCGTCTTTTCTTCTACTTTTGCTTTTGTTAACCAATAAAAATCCCCAAAGTTGCACCAAGCGCACTCGTGTCTCTTCCTGCCTGTTGACCTCAACGTGTCGTGACATTGGCCCGCCAAATGTCAACACCGCTGATTGCGCACGTGCGCGCGCATCGATTGGAACCCCGTCGGGCGTCCCGCCACTGATAAGCCGGCGCGCTTCTGCCGCTCGCCATTGCGGAGGCGAGGCGGCGGACGAAGCAAGCGGACGTGATGGACGCGATCAAACTGGCGCTGTTCCTGTTGAGCGCTTCCACCTGCCTGGCCGTGCTCAGGTAACAAACGCCCTGCAATTTCTGGGGGCCTTTGGCGGCGGGGCCTTGAGCTCCACCGCCGTTGCAGGCTTCCTCTGCAACGAAGGCGCTCCATCCGCTCTCAGCTGCGCGCCGACGGGGCGCTGGACGACTTTTTGCGCCAGCACCGGCCCGACGCCTTTAGCCGGCGCTACGCTCACTGCTACCCCGCCGGGACGCCGTCGCTGCGGCTGGGGCGCTCCAGCGAGAAGCTCTACAACTTCATGGACGTAAGTGGAGACGGAACGTGCTACTTTTGAGGTGGTGACCCGCGCCGTGTTTGGCAGGCCCAATACTTTGGGGAGATCAGCCTGGGGTCTCCCGCGCAGAACTTCTCCGTGGTCTTTGACACGGGATCGGCGGACCTGTGGGTGCCTTCGTCGTACTGCGTCAGCCAAGCCTGCGGTAAAGTTGACGCGTGGCACGGGCTCAGACCTTGAACGTGCACGCGAGCGAGCGCGCGCACACAATTTCTCTCTCTGTGTCTGACCCGCGTTTTCGAGGAGTCAGAACAGTTTGACCGCACTGGACGATAAGAGGCCAATAACCCACCGACGCGTTTGCAGCGGTGCACAAACGTTTCCGGGCGTTCGAGTCGTCCTCGTACCTCCACGACGGTCGAACCTTCGGCATCCATTACGGATCGGGTCACCTGCTCGGGGTGATGGCCAGAGACGCGCTCAAGGTGGGGGTGGGCCCCGGCCGCCACGGGAGGGCCGCTCTCCGAGGCCCGTCCCCAGGATCCCCCCTCGTGTGTCCGCGCAGGTGGGCAACGTCCGCGTGCTCAACCAAGAGTTCGGGGAGGCGGTGTACGAGCCGGGCTCCACCTTCGTGGTGGCCCGCTTCGACGGCGTGCTGGGCATGGCGTACCCGCCCTTGGCCGAGATTCTGGGGAACCCCGTCTTTGACAGCATGATGGCGCAGAACTCCCTGGACCAGCCCGTTTTCTCCTTCTTCCTCAGCAGGTCAAGCCCGGGTCCATTTGGTCAGAGCGTGGTTTGGCTGGGTGACGGGCACCCGCTGAGGTTTGAGCTTTACCCCACCACAGGAAATCGGGCGGCCGTCAAGACACGGACGGCGAACTCCTGCTGGGCGGCACCGACGAGGCGCTGTACCAGGGACCCATCACGTGGCTCCCCGTCACCGCCAAAGGCTACTGGCAGATTCACATGGACAGGTACGATACTCGCTCTGGCGGTGTCGTGTGCGCCCGGTCCTCACCGGCCCTCCCCGCCGCGTCTCAGCGTGTCCGTCCAAGGGATCGAGACCTTCTGTCCTCACGGCTGCGAGGCCATCGTGGACACGGGAACCTCCCTGGTGGCCGGGCCCACCGACCACATCCTCGGCCTGCAGCAGCTCCTGGGAGCCACGCCCACGAGTATCGGAGAGGTGGGCGCGACGGCGGCCGCGGCGGCGTCGCGCCGACTCACGTAACCACCCGTGTTGCCGTGCCTCTCAGTTCTTCATCGACTGCGCCCGCTTGTCCAGCTTGCCACGGGTGACCTTTGTCCTGGGCGGCACGGAGTTCACGCTAACGGCCGATCAGTACGTCAGGAAGGTGAGGGATGGCCGGCCGGTGTCTCTTCGGGTCGGGCCCCGGAAAATGTGCACTTCTGAACCGTGACGCGCAGGAGATGCTGGGGGGCAGAGAGCTGTGCCTGAGCGGCTTCATGGCGGTGGACATCGTGACGCCTCAGGGCCCGCTGTGGATCCTGGGAGACGTTTTCCTCACAAAGTTCTACAGCATCTTCGATCGAGGAAACGATCGCGTCGGATTGGCTCTCGCTCGCCATCCTTCCGACCCCTGACCGTAGGATCGTTATTAATAAAAGCATTCGCTGTTAAAGCATCTACGTTGTGTCATTTTTGCAACAACATAAAAATACCTCCTGAAGGGGTCAGATAAACAAAGAAAACAATGGGACCTAATCTTTCCTAATTATAGTTTATTTTATTGAATTATAGCTGTAACAGCGCACAGCGGAATATAATCCTATAATACTCTTAAAATGCTGCATTCTTGGCGAATTTACAAAACATTTGTTTATGGTAAAAAAAAGTATCAACATTTCTCATTGAATTGCTCGCCCTGTTTCTGTTACAAGATGGCCGCCTTACGAGGACAACTGTTTCGCTCAAATTCACGCTTCCGTGTTACTTCCGGTTACAGTCCAGTTTCGGCGCGTGAATTTCAATTCACCGTAAAAAAACCAACAAACAATTACGACGTTGACGCTGTACATTTATTTCTGAGTAAGTTAATTATGTCTTTGTTTATACGATAACTGTCACGGCATAAAAATAAACTCTGAACGCTAATATTGCTGTTAAGTGGAGTCGGTTATTAAAAAAAGAGAGAAATAGGACTATGCTACCGTTAATAACCCTCTTGCTAGTTAGCTGCCTGAAGTTATGGTACACATAACATTTGTACGTCGTAAACCTTGTACTACAAACGCGCAATGTACAGGAGATGTTCTTCAATGCCACTTAAATGTCAATTTTTGTTCAAATGTGTATATAAAATTCGGGTTTATCCTTTTAATTGAATGAACTTGACAAGTCTATTATTTGTGTACGTGTGTTCCGGAGCTTGTACTACAAACGCGCAATGTACAGGAGATGTGCTTCAATATCGCTTAAACGTCAATTTCCGTTCAAATGTGTCTATAAAATTCGGCTTTTAATTGGATGAACTTGACATGTCCGTTATTCGTCTACGTGTGCTCTTGACGAGACCATGCCCATTATGCCAAGTGACCGCGAGTGTACGACGCGATATTAATGTTTTTGAGCGTAGGATGCTGTCCAATGTGGAGATCAAGGCCAGAGTGAGCCAGCCGCTGCAGTTGGCCAAGATGGCGTCCCAACTCAGCCAATCGGAAGGCAGCGTCATCAGGCAGCGGGACACTTTCTTCCACTGCCGCCGCGGACGACTCAAACTGCGAGACTTGACGGTGAGTGAGTGGCTGCGTCGGGCGGACACTCGTCAAGCCGCCTTTCGTCCGTGTCGTCAGGACGGCTCGGGTCAGCTGATCTTCTACGAGCGTCCCGACGAGGACGGACCCAAACTGTCCCGATACTCTGTCGTCCCCACCTCGGACCCGAGCGGCCTCGAGGTACGACCGCCACGTTTTGCCGGGCGCGTTCCTCCGGAGTCTTCACTCTTGTGCGTTCCTACGCCAAAGGCGGTGCTTTCCGCCGCCTTGGGGGTGAAAGGCGAGGTGCGTAAGGAGCGCCGTCTCTTCCTGGTGGGTCAAACGCGGGTGCACCTGGACAGCGTGGAAGGCCTGGGCCACTACATGGAACTCGAGGTGCCTCTCGTCTTTTTCCGCGTTAATGGCGTCTTTCAATTCATCTCTAACGCCACTTTGAAACACCTTTGCAGGTCGTAATGCGTCCACAACAGACACTGGAGGACGGGCAGAAGGTGTGTTTGCTTTTTTCCCTCTTGTGTGTGTGTGTGTGTGTGTGTGAATCCCTCCTGTGAATGGTCTCCCAAAATCTCTCTGGATTGATGCTCGCCGGAAGGTGGCTGAGGATTTGATGGACAAGTTGGGCGTGACCAAGGACAGTCTGGTGACGGGCGCCTACGTGGACCTGCTGCCGGAAGGACGCGCTGACACGTAAATGAAGCACACTGAACGTTCACACTCAAAAGCATGTCAAAAGAAAATAAATGAAGCGTGTTAACTCCCAAGCGGCTTTGTCCTTTAAGTCATTGGCGACCAAAGTGTCCTCCAATTGGATGGAATGCCTATGGTCGCCAAACACGATGGCTCCACACCACTTTCTAACGAATTTGAGATCTGTCCTATAAGAAATATCATTTTGATTGCAAATGTTTGATGACTGTGATGGTTGCCATAGCAACTGGTTACTGCCTCTTGAAATTGCTGAGTGGAAAAAAGAAGAAGCGGACTTTCGAGATCGTCCACCGGAGGGCGCTGTTTCACTGCAGCCGCAAAGCCTCCTGTGATCCAATTTGGAAAACACTGCATATCTTTTTCGATATGAACACTGTTTTGCAAGTGAGTCACTTGATTTGAGTTCATGTTAACTGATATTGCAAAAGTTTATTGACAGTTTTTATTTATTTTTTTCCCAATCGTCCTTTTTATTTTGATAGAAACCTGAACCTGGACTGAAAGCCTACATTTGGCCACGGAGCAGCTTAAGTGCGGCGCCGGACTTTTTGAATGGTCCGGCCGTCTCATTTCCCACCATGCACCGGGTGGGCCGCGATTGCCGGAGCAAACTTCCCTCCTCCCTCGCCGCTCTGGCGCACGGTCGCCATGGCGACGGGGCCGCTCCTCCGCACCCACGCCGATCACCCCGATTCTCTCGCCGTGGATGTCGGCGAACGGGCGGGCGAGCGAGGAGGTGTGTTTTGAATCCCACGCGTTGGAGTGGGAGATAACGTGCGCATGCTCACGTGCAGGCGAGCGGGCGGGCGGGCGGGCGTGCGAGCGAGCGAGCGTGCGTGGGCCGGAGCCGTCAGCCTTCTGCTGGTCCTGCTTCTTCCTGGCTTGGTCTCCCGCTCTCCGCCAACTCCTCCTTCCTCTTTTTTTCCCTCTTCCATCATTCATCTTCCTTTTCTTCTCCCCATCAGCCATCGGGAGGATGGAGAAGAAGTCGCCGCTCCGCCGGGTGAGTCCCCGCACACGCCGGCCGGTCTCCTTCCACTTTTTTGTCGGAGGTCGCTGCCCCTTTTGGGCTGGCTTGTAGTCACCTGTCACGGCGCCGAGGTGGGGACGCGCCCTGCCGTCGCGGTACTCGAGCCGACCACTTTGTGTGAGTGACGGGAACGCAAGGTAAGACGAGCGGGGGGGGGGTTCACGCCGAGGGGGCCGGTTGAAGTTTTTTTTTTCTTTTCCGTCCCCCCCCCCCCTGAACTTTTCGGTTGGAATGTCCTTTTCCCTCAAAGCCGCTCGTCGGGAGGCACCCATTCTAATCGTGGGGCCTTGTGGACAAGCTCCTAGGGTTAGCCCAGAGGTATCCAAAGTGGTCCCGGAGGGCCGCTGTGGGTGGGTGGGTGCAGCTTTTGCTTCCAACCCATCCAACTCAAATAGTGCAAGCCATATGCAGAAAAACGAAGCACCTGACTGCACTTGTAGGATGCCAGATTGGTGGAAAGGTTCCCTCTTGCAGGTTGGAAGGAAAACCCGCACCCACTGCGGGCGGGCCTTCCTGGAAGAGTTTGGGGTCCAGTGTGTGAGCCCCTACCCCCTCACTGCCCCCCTGCTCTGACGTGATCATGTTTCTTGACCCCGGCATCTTGTGGCCTTGATATTGGCTGGCCTCCTGGATCCCTCCTGGATCCTTCCTGGATCCCTCCTGGATCCCTCCTGGATCCCTCCTGGATCCCTCCTGTTCATTCTGGTTCTTTGTAGCACAAAGTCTGGTCACCTTCTGGCCGCCCTGACACCCGGTCACTGACGTATTCGTGTCCACAACTTACGGCCGTCTCCCTTTCCCCGTAGGCTGGTCCCGGTCCCGGTGTTTTTTGATCCTCTTGGCTTTCTCCTCGCTGGCTGGTCTCCACCTCCACTTTTTCTCTTTTTTATTTGCCCTCTTTTTCTGTTCCCCGGCATGCGTTCCCCACCTCGCTGGCGCCGGCGCCGAGTTACGTAAGTGCCAGTGTGTAGGCCGTGGCAGATCTGAGAGGATCCGCTCATGCTAGGAGGGGAAGAGAAGGAAAATAAAAAAAAGACCACTCTGAGCAGGAAGTGCTTCTCTTTGGCACATCACATGGTTGTCTTGGTAACCGGCGAGTCTTCAGAGACAAGTCGGCGTCTCTCGTCCACCGGGCGAGATTTTCTTTTTGGGAGGGGGGGGGCCAAACGCAGAAGAACTACAATCCGTGGCGCTTGAGCCGCGAGCAATGTGAGAAACTTGACAAGATAACGCAAGAGAACCGTGGTGGGCTCCTGCCACTGGTTGCCATGGTAATGGGCAAAGGGAGCGCAGTCACCAAAGCAGGGGTTGTGACCGACGGCGAGCAGATCCGATGTGGATGGCTTCTGCCTCTTCCAAGTTTACCGGCGCTTCAACTTTCCCCACGGCGCTGAATTTCTCCATCGGGCCACTCCTGGTGGATGGAATGTAAACCCCCAAAGGCCCCCCACCACCACCACCACCACTCCCCCTAGCAGATGGCATCCGCTCCCAGATGTGGATGTGTTGAAAATGTCATCCCGGCTGATGGAATTGCATGCGACGGAGTGTGTGAAGTTTGCTTATCAGAGAGGTCCAGCTTTTCACCTTTTCCTTCCTTCCTTCCTGGCATCCGTTCCTTCGCCCACGCCGACAGGAAACGGGAAGCGTGAGTCACGGGAAGTGGCGCAATCTTTTTTCGGAGAGGGCTCGGAGGACCTTCTCCTGGCTCTTTTTTACTTTGCCGTCGGTGTGACAAAGTCTAACGTTAAGAGGAGTCCTCGTCGGTGGCCTTTGCGCTCCTCCATTTGTACGTGTCTCCAAATGGCTTCCAAAGCCAACGGCGGTGGTATTTGGTTGTCCACCCCCAGCTGATGCTTTTCTTTTCTCCTCTGTCGTCCCCTCCCTTCCCCTGGTCCACATCCTGGACCCCCCCCCCCCCCCACCCCTCACCCCCGTTTCCCTCTCGCCCTTGGCAGGATGGGCCGAGGGGCTCCGAGCACAGCGCCTGAAGATCCACCCGTGGCGGCCAGCGTCCGGCCGAGGCGTCCCGACCGGAACGCGCCGAGCCGACCCCTCCTCGCGGACCGGATCGGACCATCGGGAGCCTGAAGCGGGTTCGGCGGGATCAGATCGCGCTCCGGAAAAGTTGGGACGGGACCGGCGCCAGCAGGTAGGAGGGCCGCCCACTCCGATTCGACAAAACGGAACAATCGATGGACCTCGACGCCAAATTGAGAGCGCCAAGCGAGAAAAGCGCCTTTTCATTTTTGCGCGAGTAGTGAGTTCGGCAACGTTTTTGTCTTTGCGTCACGGGGCCCAAATTTGAGGGGGGTCAGCTAGTGACTGAAAGAACTAACGTCGGTGGCTTGACCCCGTGGAAGACAATGCGGGAAAGCTGGCCGGGCCCACGGGCTGCTCATGACTTATTCAACGTATGAGTGGAGCGCCGTGGCCGGCCCAAAATAAACCACTCAAAGTACCTCGATGACAGAGGGGGGCGTCTTTCACTCAGACCCTTTCCGCTCTCACGACAGTCTTGTTTGCCATCTAATCAATCCGATGAGCGCCTCAACCTTAAAATCCTCAGTTTCTTCTCCCCAATGTAAGAAGTCGTCATCCAGGGGGGGGGGGGGGACAAAAGGCTCATTGTGAATGCGGAATTTTAAAGTTGATTCTGGCGATATGGCTTTTTTCTCCAAATTACTCCCCGTAAAGTACAAGCGTATTATTCTGGAAACGTGTTGCCGTTTGTGACACTTGATTTGATACGGCCATTTCCGACTGCCGGGGGCCCCACTTTAAGAGCCAGTGGGCCCTCCGGCTCACGTCGCCCCAAACCGGGCGCCGGGCCAAATCTTTTGGCAAAGGCGGCGCCCGGCATTAGCCGACGTCCCGGATGCGTCGGAGCGGGACGGAAAAAGAGCGAGCGTCAGCGGGTAGGATGTCGTTTAAACACGGCAAACTGTGAAAATTTGTTCAGCTGCGTCGCCATAGCAACAGTGAGCATGTAGAACGCACGCACGCAGAGAGTGACACAGTGAGGTTAGCGCCGGATTCCCTGCTATCCCAGTTGCCGTGGCAACACGGCACCGCCGACTCGCCGGGAATCGAGCGCACGTCTCATTTGGGGCGCTGACGGGAGGAGAAGCCACTTTTGCCCCCCGGGGACACAATTGGACGAGTCCCCGGGGCCGGCCGGGAAAAGTTGTTTTGGGACTTTGAAGAATGGAAGCCGCAATTAGCGTTGCCGTCGACGACAAAGTTCAAATGTGAAAAACACAAGGAAGCATTTGGGATCAGACAGGAAAATGTCTCATCTCTCAGCAAGCTGTGACAAGGCTAGCGCATGTTATGATTTTCAATTGTGATATTTTGTTGAAGGTTAGGGGTTTGTGGTTTGGAGAGCCATCACGTTGACCGGTTTCCACTTTCACACTTTTTGTCCGCCAGCCACATGCCTGCCAGTCCGGCCGCTGACACCAAACATGATCGCCCACGCCAACAGGCGGTTACTAACGGCAACCCGCCAGGCTCTACCGTCGCCCGGGACGACGACGGCGGCGGCGGCGGCATTGGCGGCTTTGGCGGAATGGGCGTGGAGGACACGCCCTCCGGAAACAACGTGGTGGTCCGCGTGGGCATCCCGGACCTGCAGCAGACGGTAACGCGCACGGTAGTTCGCTGGCTGGCTCGCTCGCTCGCTCGCCCGTCCGCTGGGTTGGGTCGGCCCCGCCCGGATGCGGCGAGAGGGTGCGGTGGAAAAGGCGAGAGGCGGGTGAAAGTTTTTTTGCGTCAAACGTGTCCGTGTGTGCGTCTGTGGCTCTCTCAGAAGTGTTTGCGGCTGGACCCCGACTTGCCCGTTTGGAGCAGTAAGCAGAGGGTTCTGGTCACCTTGACTCAGTCTCTGTCGGATGTTTTGAACTATGGTCTCTTCCAGCCGGCGTTCAACGGCCGAGCTGGCAAGTTTCTGGACGAGGAGCGACTTTTCAAAGAGTACCCTCTCCCCCCCATCACGCCCATTCCCTACCTTGAGGTGGGTGGGCTTGAGGAGACACGCTGCACTGTGTTTGGAATCGTCGGTCTGCCGTGAGGGTTAGGCCCCCAACTATAAAAGAGTCAACACCCGGCCAGGCGTCCGTCTTCCAATTGGGCGAAGGGGAAGCACCCGACGATTACAAACACAGTCCCCCCCACCCGCCCCCACATGTTGTTTTCCGGATGGACACGCTGACCTCACGCCCCTTTTTCCAGTTTCGTTACAAACGCAGAATTTACACACAAAGTTACATAGACGACAAGCAGCTGGCCAAGCTTCACACCAAAGTAGGCAAAGAATTTTCCCGGGCCACCGCCACCGCCAATGACGCCACGTGCCAAACTGTCTGTCTGTCCCTCCCTCCCTCCCTCCCTCCGTCCGTGTGTGTGTCTGTCTTTCTCAGGCCAATCTCAAGCGCTTCATGGAACACGTCCACCAGAAGAATGTGGAGAAGGTTTCCAAATGGCTGGAGAAAGGCCTGGATCCCAACTTCCACGACTCGGACAGCGGAGGTGCGTGGCCGTTGTGCCCTTGGCTGGGTTAAACCCTGACCCTCTCTCTCTCCTCTCTCCCCTCTCTCTCCCCTCTTCCCTCTCCCCAGAGTGTCCGCTGACGCTGGCGGTCCAGCTGGAAGAGAGCTGCGAGCTCATCAAAGTCCTCCGCGGCGGCGGCGCTCACCTGGACTTCCGCACCAGAGACGGCATCACGGCCCTGCACCGGGCCGTCCTGTGCCGCAACGGCGCCGCCCTGACGGTGGGTGGAGCCGGCCGGCGTGGGCGGGGCGCCTCCGAGCCGCAGACGCCCGCTGACTCTGGGCTCCGGCGCTAGACCCTCCTGGACTTGGGCGCCTCTCCGGACTACAAGGACAGCAGGGGGCTGACTCCTCTGTATCACTCGGCCATGGTGGGCGGCGCCCCTTACTGCTGCGAGCTCCTACTCCAGGACCACGCCCTGCTGGGTAAGCGCACTCCCACTTTGCCAGCCTTTCCTAAGTTTGGGAAACATTTGAAGAAACGAGCGCTCCGTGGGCCGTTAATTCCATCCGTATTCATAATTCCACGGTTTGCTTGATGGAATTGGCAGTGATTGATGGCTGCCGGTTGTCACGGTTACAGGCATGACCGACGAGAACGGCTGGCAGGAAATCCATCAGGTGACGACGCCCGGTCGCCGGCGGAACCCCGGGCGCCCGACCAGTGGCCTAAAGCGTGACGCGTGCTTGTACAGGCCTGTCGCCACGGAAACGTGCAGCACCTGGAGCACCTGCTGTTCTACGGGGCCGACATGAGCTCCCAGAATGCTTCGGGAAACACGGCGCTGCACCTTTGCGCTCTGTACAACCAGGTAAGAAGTCGGTGGCTCGCGACCGGTGGGGCGCCCTCTAGCGGCCGCCGCGCGAGAACTTTGCTTTGCGGACGCCTACGCCCGGTGAATGGGCCGCCTTGCCGCCTCCCGCAGGACAGTTGCGCCAGAGTCTTGCTGTTCCGAGGAGGCGACAAGGACATCAAGAACTACAACAACCAGACGGCCTTTCAGGTCTGTAGTCTTCGGACCAAAGCCTTTGCCGCCGTCGACGGCAATAGACGTCCGGTTCAGCTTGAACCGAGATCCGTTGATGCTGAACTGGACTT
Organism: Stigmatopora nigra; assembly: GCF_051989575.1. NCBI lineage: Eukaryota > Metazoa > Chordata > Actinopteri > Syngnathiformes > Syngnathidae > Stigmatopora > Stigmatopora nigra. The sequence goes on from NC_135530.1 coordinate 269,354, forward strand.
CTCGCCGCTTGTTTTTGACCACCCTGCGTTAACTAACCGACGTTGTGCGCAGGTGGCCATCATCGCCGGGAACTTTGATTTGGCCGAAATCATCAAGGTGCACAAGAGCTCCGACGTCGGTGAGTGAAAAAAAAAAAAAAGTAACGGTATGGTAACCGTATGGTAACCGTATGGTATCTAGGGCTGGACGTTAAAGCAAAAGCGTGTGTGTTGTGTGTGTCCGTCCAAGTAGTCCCCTTTCGAGAATCTCCGTCCTATATCAAGCGGCGCCGCCTGGGAACCCTGCGCTACCCGGCGGGAAACGGCCTGGCCTCGCCGCGCTCCCTCATTCGCTCGGTCAGCGACAACGCCCTGGAAAGCCCCGCCTCCTCGCCCGGCCCATCCCTGCAAAGCTTGGAAACGCACCTGGACACGCACTCGCTGCGCCGACACGCGCGCAGGCTCAGGTGAGCGCCGCTTTCTACGCGCCTTGGACGGCCTCCGACTGCCTCCCCGAAGTCACCGGCGTTGCGGACGTCCGCCGCAGTCCGAGCGGCGCCGGAGGTCACGCGGACGGCAGCCCCCCGTCTTCGCCGCCCCCGGCCCCGCCCCGGCCGCTCACCCCGCAGTCCAGGAAGAGGAGGCTGTACAGCGCCGTGCCGGGGCGCACTTTCATCGCCACGCGCTCCCACGTACCCCAGGGGCCCGGCGAGATCCAGCTGCACCGCGGCGAGAGGGTCAAAGGTAAGAGTGGATGGCGCGCCCCGCCCGTCTCCATCCCCGGGGCCCGCCCGGGGCCCGCCCGGGGCCCGCTTAGGGCCCGCCCACTCACGCCTGGCCGCCGTGCAGTCCTGTCCATCGGCGAAGGCGGATTCTGGGAAGGGAACGTGAAAGGAAGAGCCGGTTGGTTTCCCGCCGACTGCGTGGAAGAAGTTCAGATGAGACAGTACGACCCCAGGCTGGGTAAAGACGCACGGCGGCCACAAAGCCACGCTCCCGGCGAGCGTGGGCAATTTATACCCAGTGTGTCTTTTCAGAGACTCGCGAGGACCGCACCAAGAGGCTCTTCCGACATTACACGGTGGGCTCGTACGACAACTACACCTCGTACAGGTGAGTCGGCGGCCGGGCCGCTCGCTTTGCCGCGCGGAAAGTGGGCTCACGGGCGCCGTGGCCTCCCCCTCGTCGTCAGCGATTACGCCATCGAGGAGAAGATGGCCGTCCTGCAGAAGCGAGAGAGCGAAGGCTTCGGTTTCGTCTTGAGGGGAGCCAAAGGTAGGAAGCCGGGTCGGGGCGGGGTGGGCTTTTGCCCCTCTCGCCTACGCTGAGCCGTCGTCCCCTTTTGTCCACAGCCGAGACGCCCATCGAGGAGTTTGCCCCCACGCCGGCGTTTCCCGCTCTGCAATACCTGGAGTCTGTGGATCAGGGCGGCGTGGCCTGGAGGGCGGGCCTCCGCACCGGAGATTTCCTCATCGAGGTTGGTCGGCGTCGTCGTCGGCGTCTCCGCGTCCTTCCCGCGTCCTTCCCGCGTCCTTCCCCTCCTCTGGCTGGAGCTTGAACGGCCCCGCCGTGTGCGCAGGTCAATGGCGCCGACGTGGTAAAGGTGGGCCATCGGCAGGTGGTGGGCCTGATCCGCCAGGGCGGGAGCCGCCTGCTCATGAAGGTGGTGTCCGTCTCTCGCAAGGCGGAGAGCGAACTGATCCGGAAGAAAGGTTGGTTTTCCTAAACGCACGGACGAGTCCGCCGTGGTCGGCGAGCCCGTTTCCATGCGGCCTTCCCTTTCTCCTAGCACCTCCCCCTCCCAAGCGGGCCCCCAGCACTTCGTTGACCCTACGATCCAAGTCCATGACGGCCGACCTGGAGGAGATAGGTACGTGTCGGTCCCCACGTTGCCCCCCCCCCCCCCCCCCACGCTCAATGGCGTGCCCGCCAGCTCAATATGTAAGAGGTCTTGTTGACTTTTTCCTTCTGCGCAGCCAGGAGGAGGCGCTTCGGTGAGTCATGTGATCGCGGAGCGTGCGTGCTGAGTCTTGCTCGAGGCGCTTGCGTTAGCCGTGTGTGTGTGTCCGCGTCCGTGTGTGTGTGTGATGAAAAGGATTCCATTCGAAAGCGGGTCCTCACACAGCTGTGTTGTCAGTAACCCCCAGTTGAATGTAATGTAAAGCCCAGAAATCGGAGACTTTTGACGAAATGTGGTCCCGCAGAGAAACTGGACGACATGTTGGCGGGGAACACGCAAGAAGTGGTCCTGCGCTCCCGGCCCCCCGACGACTTCCGGGCGGCCACGGTCAAGCAGAGACCCACCAGCCGCAGAATCACCCAGGCCGAGATCAACGTAAGAATGGACACGGCCGTCCTGGCGTAACACTGGCGTAACACTGGCGTAACACTGGCGTAACACTCTCTGCGCCCGTCCAGTCGCTGTTTGAGCGCCAAGGCCTGGTTCCGCCTTCGGGCCCGGAGAAGAGCACCATGGCGCTCCCCCGCGGGATGTCCAGGACCAAGAGCTTCGGTGAGTTCTTCTCCGCGTTTGTCCACGCTCGTCAATCACCCCTTAACCCCCCCCCCCCAGGCACCCCCGAGGACGAGCGCATCTCGGCCCTGGTCCACGAAAGTCGCTTCCCCCGCAGTTCGTCGCTCAGCGACGGCTTCATCCCGCCGCCCCCCCAGACGGCGCCGCCCCCTCCTCCGTCCCCGCTCTTCCTGCTGGATTCTGGCCCGCCGCCCTCCTTCCTCCCGCCGCCCCCGCCGGCCAGAGGGGAGGGCCTGACCCGCTCCAGCTTCAAGCCGGGGACGGAGGCCCGGCTGCAGGAGCCGGCCGACGCGCCGTCCAGGATCCACGCCGAGCGGCAGAGGAAGGCGCGCTCCATGATCATCCTGCAGGACACGCCGTCCCCGCCGCAGCCGGAGATGTCCGTGTCGCACAGCTCCACGCTGTCTCTGCACACCGCCTCGGCCTCCGCCGCCGCCGCCGCCGCCGCCCTGGGTCACTCGCCGCTGTCGCGACGCCGCGGGCGAGCCATCGAGAACCCGTACGCCAACGTGGGACAGCAGGCGCCCCCGGCCAAACCCCAGAGGAGGAAGTCCCCTCTGCTCAAACAGCTTCCCGTGGAGGAGCAAGGTAAGCCCGTCTGTCCGTGGGCCCGTCTATCGCTCTGAAAGCCGGCTTCCTCCCCCGGGCAGGCCTCAAGGAGTACGACGGAAAGTTGGAGGTGGGCGGCCCCAGCAGGGCGGAGCTTTACCAGCAGCAGGTCCTGTCGGAGCGCGCCCGGGTCCACGGCCGCCGCTCCTCCCTCTTCCTGTCCGTGGAGGGCGCCATCTCCGACAACCAGGCCCCCCCTCTCCTGACCCAGAGTCACTCCATGGACGACCTGGGCGAGCTGCCCCCGCCGGCGCCCGTCCTGTCGCCCTCTCCCACGCCGCACACCTTCCTGCACCCGCTGACCGGCAAGCCTCTGGGTAAGCGCCTGCCTGGCCTGGACGAGGAGCCCAAAAAACCTGGCCCAGACAGAGCTGGCTCAAACCTTGGCTTCCGTCCACAGATCCTTCGTCCCCGCTGGCCTTGGCCCTGGCGGCGCGCGAACGAGCGCTCACGGCTCGCACGCCCAGCCCCGAGCCCCGGGCCAAGCACTCGTCGGCCTCGGCCACGCCCGTACCCACGCCGGCCGCCAGTCCCGAGGGCCGCCCCAGGCGCACCCCCGCCGCCACCCCTCAGAGCAGCCCCGAGCCCCGCCCCGAGCCCCGCCCCGAGCCCCGCTCCGAGCCCCGTTCCGAGCCCCGTTCCAAGCGCGCCACCCCCCAGAGCAGCCCCGAGCCGCGCGGCAAGCGCGCCACCCCTCAGAGCAGCCCGGAGCTGCGGCGCAAGCGGGTCACCCCGCCGCCCTTCCCCGACGGGCGGCCGGAGCGCCCCGAGGCCGAGGGCGGGCCCACGTCGCCGGCGGCGCCCCCGGCCAAGGAGAGCCAGGGCCACTCTGCCGGCGCGGACAGGCGGCGGAGCCTGACCGTGGGCAGCTCGGAGGAAGAAGGCGGCGCCTACACGGTCACGCTGCCGCCCGCCTTGCTGTCGTCCAGCGACGAGGAGACCAGGGAGGAGCTGCGTCGGATCGGCCTGGTCACGCCGCCCCCCGCTTTTGCCGCCCCGCCGTCCCCGCTGGCCGCCGGCGAGGACGAGCCCCGCGACGGCTCGCTGCCCCCTTCCATCACCCTGGCCTCGGCCCCCGGGCCGCCGTCCTCGCCTCCCGGCGGCCACGCCTCCTCGGCCCTCAAGCCCCGTCTGCGTTCGCCCGTGGGGCGCGGGCGCTCGGCCCTCAGGGACCCGCTGCTCAAGCAGTCGTCGGACAGCGAGCTGCTCCCCTCCTCGCCCGCCTGCCCGGCCGCCGCCCGCCAGCCCCGCTACCTCTTCCAGCGGCGCTCCAAGCTGTGGGGGGGCGCGGGCTTGGAGGAGGAGGACCGGCCGGCGGCGCCGGGCGGCCAGGGCGGCCAGGGCGGCCAGGGCTCCGCCTCGTCCTCATCCTCGGCCTTGGAGTTGAGCGGCAGGGCCGAGTCGGGCCTGGATCTGGCCAACAGGCTCCACCTCCTCAACAAAGACAGCCACTCCTTGGGGGAGGAGCCCAGTCCCCTGGACCCCGGACGCAGGTCCCCCGTGGGCGGGGCCAGGTACGTGAGCCGTTGGCGTCGGGCGTGCGCGTGCGCCGTAACCGAGCGTGTGCTTGGTGTTCTTGCAGATGTGTGGACAGCGGAGAGAGAAAATCGTAGGTTTTTGTCTCTGGTAAACATTTCTTGTTATCTACGTGACTGTCGCGCCACTGCTAACAAGGCCGCCGTGAGAAAGAGCAGATAGCTTGGCTAATATTAGCGTGGCTTGACTAAAGCAAGAGAGGTTCCTTCCCCTTTGACTGACGCTGCACGCTAACCCCGCGCCCGTTAGCGGTCCAAATGGCTTAACTTAAGTGCGACGCGCACCGTGTCTGGGGGGGCGGATGCTAACACTCAATGCTCAACTGCCGCCGTAGGTTGTTCTCCAGTTTGGGCGAGCTGCACACCATCTCCCAGCGAGGCTACGGCGGCGGCGGCGCAACCACCTACACGGTCCGGCCCGGAAGCCGTTACCCCGTCAGCCGACGCAGCCCCTCGCCCTCCCCCTCGCCGTCGTCGCCCTCCCCCTCGGACAGGGCGGCGGGCCGCTCCCCCGAGCGCCCGGACCTGAGCTCGGGGCGCGGCCTGACCATCCTCAAGTCGTCCAGCCTCAGCCTGCCGTCGGAACCCAAGGAGGTGCGCTTCGTGATGCGCAGCGCCAGCGCCCGGACCCGCTCGCGCTCCCGCTCGCCCTCGCCCTCCCCGCACGCCTCGCCCTGCCCCTCGCCGGTGCTGAGCGGGCCCCTGCTGGCGCTGCGTCCCTGGCGGCAGCGCCCGCTGGGCCTGTGGAACAAGTACGACGTGGGCGACTGGCTGGAGAGCGTGGGTCTGGCCGAGCACCGCCAGCGCTTCCAGGATCACGAGATCGAGGGCTCGCACCTGCCCGCCCTCACCAAGGACGACTACGTGGAGCTGGGCGTCACCCGTCTGGGCCACCGCATCAACATCGAGCGGGCCCTCAGGCAGCTGTTGGACGCCGCCACCTGACCGCCGCCGTGGGTCCACTGGCCGTTCTGGCCGAGTCGGCCGGTCGATGATAGGCAAGGCAAACGTTTTTCCCTGGTCGAAACGTTTGTTAATGGCATCTCCTCTGTCTGTAGTCTGCCCATCTCACCATTATCATCATCATCATCATCTTCCCCATCCTCATCCTCACCATCTCCATCATCACTAATCCTCTGTGTTGACCATCCATCATGTCATTCCTCTTTTCATCTGGCGGTAAGTAACTTCCACATTTCATTGTCCCCTCCCCGATGCCAATGTCTTCTTTTGGTCTTTTAGCTCAGCCCATTCTGCCTGGCTGATCATAGAGTTGATTTTTTAAATTCTTTTTTTTTTTGTCTTTCTTCCAATGTTTATCAATGACCCTATGATATTATATTAGTCTTGATTTTGAATATGTCTGGCTTGAATGGACTCTATGCACGCAGCACTTGGGCGGCCACTCAAAGTCCCCGTAGAGTCAAAAGAAAGCCCTAAAATCGGAACAAGTCCAGCCTCTGCGGTCCGTGGCTTTCCCACGGGACGGCCGGGAAGTCGTCGCCGCCGCGGAGAGCATTTCTTGGGCCGCCCAAAACGCCGCCAGTGGCGGCTCGTGCGTAGAGTCCATCATCATCTTCTAGATTTGATGAGCAATGGTGTGATTGTGGTGACGATTCTATTTTCACTTTTGATTGGTCGCCGTGTACGTGATAAGTGTCCGTCCCTCCCTCCGTCGGTCAGTGGGTGGGAAATGGTGCTAGGCGTCCCAAGCCATCTGTACGGGGAGGAAGTCGTCACTAGCGCGTCATCTCCTAAGCAATGGCGGCGAAAAATTACAATCAAAAATGGGGGCTCGAGGTCAGAGGAGGAGGAGGAGGAGGAGGAGTTTCTGCCCCGCCATGAGGAGGTTTTTAGGAACTCGCCATCGGTGGAAACTTCCCCCAGTCCGGGAAGAGTACGGAAGTGGCCCTCCGGGTGGGTGGGACCGAAAACCACGGCGATAGATGCGTACGTTTCCCAAGCGGCGCGTGTATTTTTCTACTGGAGGCCCGTGAGCTAAGCTAGTGTCCGGGTGAGCTGGTCGTCTACACCATGTATCCATGTAGCTTGAATAGTTATCCTTAAAGGACCATCAAGCAATAGACTGCCTGCCATGAAGTGGTCACGGGTTCCCTTTTTTTTCTTGTTTTTCCCTCCCTGATGTTGACCGAACGTCACGTGAGCGCGCTGAAGAATGCTCCATTAATGATTACAAAAAATTGGTCGAAAAAGGCAAGTGAACTTTGACATTGATGGCAAACGAGTCGAGCGGGACGCTCCGCGTGGGTGTGTGCGACTTGTAGCTCGCGTACCAATGTGCATTGGATGAAAATGGTGCCGCCTAGGGGGTGATGGGGGAATGTTGTATCTTTGGGATGGCTTGGCTCTTTCTTTGTGCTCTTTTTCCTTCTTTACACAACATGCACACATGCATAGACTAAACGTGTCACATTTGTAATAAAGGCTTGTTTACCAGAAAGGCCCGTCCGTTCATAAGTGTCAGGCAGGCACGCCCCCGCTCCGGCCTTCGGAGATCCTCCGCGGAGTTCCTCGAACCGCCAGTCAACACGGCCCGAAATGCGACGCCCCCCCCGACGTCATCGGACAGCCTCGGGCGGGGGGAGGGGGTCAGGGTTCACCAGTGGCCCGTGGACATTTCTTCTGTTTTACGGTGTGGCGTCTTCATCCTCAGGTGAGTGCCGACACGGACGCGATCATTTTAGCATGATTATATTGGATGACATGTTAGGTTGCGTACTGGGGTAAAAAAACAACAACTTTTGGGCCCCAAATGAGCACTATGAGTTTGTGTCTGCTTTTACTGGAAAGGCATGAAAATGAATTCTTTTATTCAAGACATGCATGGCGGAAATAAATGACTGTTGGTGCTTGGTAACGGTGATGCCGTCGTTTGCCCATCAGACTTTGTTGCCATCATCCTAATCATAACATTCCTTGATAGCAAGGCCAAGCTTGTGTACTCGCTTGGCGGCAAATGAAATGAAAACCCTGAGAAAAAGTGCGTCGAAAGCCACCATTTGGCTCCCCTAAAAAATTTAACAACCAATGCTACCGAATGGCGTCCGTTCCAGGCAGGCGGCCATGTTGTCCATCCCGGAGCTGATCAAGAAGAAGCGAGACGGCGGCCAGCTGAGCGACGCCGACATCAAGTCCTTCGTGGAGGCCGTGACCCACGGGAGCATCCAGGACTGCCAAACGGGTGACGGACGCACAACACGCGTGCCGGTTGTCTGTGGCGAGGGTGGATGGGCTCGCCCGACTCTTGACGCCACGCCCACTGAAATGCCTTCTCTTCTTTTCTCTTCTCCGTCAGGCGCCATGCTGATGGCCATCTGGCAGCGGGGCATGGACTCGCGCGAGACCTCCACGCTGACCAGAGAGATGATGCTGTCCGGCCAAGTCATGTCGTGGCCCCCCGAGTGGGCGGGGCTGCTGGTGGACAAGCACTCCACGGGTGGCGTGGGCGACAAAGTCAGCCTGGTGTTGGCGCCGGCGCTCGCCGCCTGCGGATGCAAGGTGAGGCGCGACCGTGGAAACGCGACCGTGGCCTTTTGCCATCCGGTCCAATCCCCCCGGCGCCGTCCCCGTCAGGTGCCTATGATCAGCGGGCGGGGCTTGGCCCACACCGGAGGCACCCTGGACAAGCTGGAGTCCATCCCGGGCTTCGCCGTCTACCAATCGGCCCAGCGAGTGCGGGACATCCTGGGCCGGGTGGGCTGTTGCATCGTGGGTCAGACGGAAACGCTGGTGCCCGCCGACCGCGTCCTCTACGCCGCGCGCGACGTCACCGCCACCGTGGACAGCCTGCCTCTCATCGCGGGTAATAGCCGTTGGAGCGCCCCCCCCCGCCCCCCAAAGGCGTCCCACCGACCACTTTTCTCGCCGCCAGGCTCCATCATCTCCAAGAAAGGCGCCGAGTCGCTGACGGCGCTGGTCCTGGACGTCAAGTTCGGCCGCGCCGCGCTCTACAAAGACTCGGACGGCGCCAAGGAGCTGGCGCGGCTCTTGGTGAGCGCGTCCGGTGGCCCCGCCCCCACGCCGCGTTCACGCCCCGACTGTCGCAGGTGAAGGCGGGCAACGACTTGGGCGTACGCACGGCGGCGGTGCTGAGCCGCATGGACGGCGTGATCGGCCGCAGCGTGGGCGCCAGCCTGGAGGTGGTGGAATCCCTGGAGGCGCTCAAGGGCGCCGGGCCGCCCGACCTGATGGAGCTGGTGGTCACCTTGGGTAACGGCGCCCCTCCCTGTGCCCGCCGTGCTCTACTTGGCGCTTAACCACCGCCGGGCCCTTTCCAGGCGGCCTCCTGCTGGCCACGGCGGGCCTGGCGGCCGACCGGCGGGAGGGAGAGCTGCGGATTTCCCGCGCCGTGACGGGCGGAGACGCTCTGCTCAAGTTCCGGGCCATGATGGAGGCTCAGGGCGTCTCCGGGGAGACGGCCGGCGCGCTGTGCTCCCCCGACGCCGACTACTTCAAGATTCTCCGGAAGGCCCGCCATCGGCTGGAATTGAGCGTCCGGCGCGACGGTGAGCAAAAATGCTTTGCGTTCCGAATGGAAAGTGAACGCGTGGTACGCTATGTCCTCCCGGCCCAGGCGTGCCGACGGACGTGGACGGTTTGGTTTTGGCGCAAGTGCTGCACGAATTGGGGGCGGGCCGTTCAAAGGCCGGCCAGGCCCTCAATCACAGCGTGGGCGCCCAGTTGCTGCTCCCCCTGGGGCGGAAGGTCACCAAAGGTGGGGGGCCGAAGGGAGGCGGGGCTCCGTGGGGTGCGTACCCGGCTCCATCTCCTTTCTTTGATTTCAGGCACTCCGTGGCTGCGGGTGCACTACGAGGAGCCGGCCCCCAGTCCCGAGCAGATCCGGCGATTGCACGACGCCCTGGCGGTGGCGGTGGGCTCGGACGTGGAGCGGCCCAGGCCGGCTTTGGTCAAAGAAGTGCTGGTGTGACACAAATTGTGGGGGATGGATGCCATAGCATTGTCGCACACAGCGTCTCTCGATTTCAAAAACTTTATTAAAGCGTGGAGAGCACATGATCTGAAATATAAAAATTGAAGAAAAAAACAACAACAAACAAATCCGCTGGCGGTCTATCAATGGACGATGGAATTGAGCGGTTCGGCCCGGATGTTTCCCAGGTCCAGCGTGGAGTCCGTCTCCTCGTCGATTTCGCCAATCACGGCCCTGCCGCAGGAGAGAAGACGATGAGGAGGATGACGGCGGCGGCGCAGCACTCGAAAGACGGAAAAGTCCACTCACACGTTGTCCCCCCGCACAATGTAAAGTCCCAGAACCACTTGCTCCACGCCCTGACCCGAGCTGAAGACGCGCTCGTGACTCTCGTCCAGGATCAAGTTGATGGTCTGGTCGAAGCCCTTCAGCGTCCCCTACGGAAAAAGACGTCAATATACTTGATGAGGAAGTACTCGAGCAAATGATGCAAACTCCTTTCTCCTCACCACAATCATCCTGCCGTCTGACGTCACGATGGCCACCGTACCTGAGGGAGGGGCCAAACAACATTTCACATCAGCGATTAAGGATGACCACGCCAGCTGTGACAAAACGCAAGCATCGCAGCCGTTGATGTTGTTTTGTTTTAGTGAAAAAAGTCAAACGCGAACGATGAGCGCAAAAAAAAAGTCACATTGCTGCAAGTTAACATTAGCAGGAAAGGAGCACGCGAGTTCGGAAGCTAGCGGTAGCATACGGTTAATGTAGCTCTCCAACGCCGTGGACATGCTTCCGTTTCCCGATGGCGTGTTCCACCGTCCACTTTCCTCAACTCAAGACTTGAAATGTTGGATTTGAACAAAGTGGAAAGATGAACGGCGACAAAGTTCGGCGTTTGTGCTGTGAAACAGGAGCAACCAAACAACAGAAACTGTAAGTACAGACAGACGTTGAGAACGCCACGTCCGGTTCCGTTACACACCGCCAATAACTGTTTTCTTGTCTTAAAAAATGTCATTGAAGAAAAAAAAAGTCAACTATTTATAACCCGTCATTCATTCACAACCACCATAACAATAATAATAGTAGTAGGTATTTTTTTCCACACGTCGGGGCTCGCTCCTGAAACGTCACATCCGGTTAGTCAACGACTTTTCGCTTTAATATACGAGAAATTCCAAAACGTTTTTCACAATTTACATTCAGTAAATACTTGGTCACAAATTATTGCCTTGGTGTAATATTAGGTCAATTGTTTAAAAATGTATTTCACCCACGTATTGTATATCTTTGATTTGCCTGGCTTCCTTGACTACCATTTAAAGCGATACACACCGGTAAACCTCATTTGATTCGACGGCTATCGTCGTCAATAACACTAAAAGTGTTAATGAAAAAAAAAATAGTAATAATAATACCATTTGTGTATAGGTGGATTTTATTGGCCTGGTGGACTCAGTGAAGCAATGGCCGCGGTGAAAGAAATGACAGGCATAAATTCCCAAATTGTGTCATGAGTAGTTGATGTTTATTGTCGTTTGGTCGTCGTCCACACAGGTGGAGACGGCAGGAACGTCATGCTACCAAAGTATGAAATTTGTACAAAAATACTTTACAACATTGTCCGTGTTCCTGAAACGAGACATTTTTTTTTCTTCTTCTTCTTCTTTGTTTGGTTGGTTGGTGAAGCTACATGGAAGTCAACTCTCCTTTTCTTGTGGCAGTGCAATATGCAAATTCTCACACAGGCCATACACGCGTACAAACGGGGTGTTTGTGTGGATATGGCGATATATGGCGTGCATTCCTGAAGCCACCACGCCCTCCGGGCCTCAAGAGTCTATTTTCTATCGGTGGAAAAAGTCGGCCCTTCTTCTCTTTGGGCGCCAGTTCAGCTGTGCTAGCTGTGCCAAGCCCACGCTAACCTAACCTGACCGCTAATCACTCAAAAGGGCCGCGCCAGCTCGGGTTAGCTAGCACGACCCTTGACCCCCAAGGTTAGCCCTGCTGTCACCAACTCTCGTTGTTAGCCCTGTGTTAGCCTTGTGCTAAGTTCTCCTTAGTTGAGAGCTTGTCGTGTGCGCTTTATTTGCGGCCGCCAGGAGGGCGCTGTGCTTTAAACGGCTCGCCAGAGTCACGTAGGACGCGCCCGAGCCGACGACGGCCAATCACGGGTCTCTCCGTCCCCAGCGCGTAGCAGCGAGTTTGTTTTTTCGAGGCTTCCGATCGGTGGCTTAAGAAAACGTCGACTTCCTAATGAGACGAAACGGCTAGCGGCTAAATGTTGACGTCACGGACGGGCGCGTCACCACACGTTACCTAAAATGACAAAATGTTGTCGTGGGGTGCGCGACGACTCGCCCTTCTTTTCTTTAGTTTTTACATAGCTTGAGGTTCGGTCGTCAAGGGAACAAACAGAGAAAAGTGACAACAGTCGATCAAAACACACAATTGATTAGCATAATTCATCACAGTTATTGGAGGGGGGGGGTCATGCTCGTTGGCGCCGGGGGGGGGGGGGGGGGGTTCAGGGTTGGAGAAACCCATCTGAGGCAGGTGCGGCTTACGATTGGTTCCAGCCAATCTGCTGAGTATGATGAATCATCTCGTCTGCCTATTGGCTGAGGGGCGGGATCACCGGACCACGACACGCACGCACTCACGCGCACGCACACACACACACACACACACACACACACACGAACGGTATGGCCAGTCAACATGTGTAAACATTTAAAAAACAAAATTCAACTGCTTCGTGTCTTTCGGTGTTATCGTCGCCTTTTTTTTTTTCATCAAGAACGATTCCACGCGAGTCCAATCACGTCACATCCAAAGAAATCCCAAGGCGTCCGCCACCCGTGGGCCGTCTTTGTGCTTCCGTTGGAATTGGGCTTTCTTCTTCCGTCCTAGACCACGCCCCCCCGGGGCCGGAAAGAGGATGGCAACGGGATGGGGCGGAGTCGGGAAGAGCGCTCCCGCTATCCGTGGGGATGGGGGTCGGAGGTCGTGAAGTGGGGCGGCGCCGGCGAAGGGGGGCCTCCGCGCGCTTTCGGGGCCACCGTCGCGGGCCAATGGTCAGAGGCGGTGTCGAGCACCGAGGAAGACGCGGCCCGTGGGCTCCCTACACGGACGTGTTGGTGACCGGCGCCGGTCCCGTCCCCTGCCCGGGTTTTTTCCACCTGATTGGCGCGCCATCCTCGCCGAACGCTTCGTTGTGGCCCCGGCCGTCGTCGGCGCCCTCCGAGTGATTGGTCAGCGCGTCGCCGGGGTTTCGGCTGACCACCAAATCCAAGCGGTCGGGCGACTCGGCGATGAGGGGGACCACCAGGCAGCAGTCAAAGTCCCGAGTGCGCACGTGATTGATCTGGGGGGGGAGGGGGGAAACCCAAAAACCACTATTGTGACCGGACGTGGGGCCCGGTGGAGCCTCTCACCTGCAGGAGGCGGTCGTACGCTCGCAGGCCCCCGCGCTGGGCCGGCCCGCCGGCCCGGATATTGTTGACGTAGACGCCGCGATCCAAGACGCCGTCCGACACGCTGAAGCCAAAGTCCTCCGAGTCGCAAGACTTTTCCAGACTCAGCTGCGAGGCGTCAATGGGACGTTAGCACGTCGGCGGCTCAGCGCCGGCTCACCGACTTCCCAAACGAGTGTGTTCTGACAAACGACACCTTGTGGAGTTCCACCGGCGTCTGGTTGAGGATGTCGTTGACTTCCTGTCTCATCTTCTTCATGGCGAAGGCTCTGCGTTGGGGGTCGGAGGGCAAGGTGTTGGAGCGCGGGGTCACCTGGGGGGGGTTTGGGTGGGGGCGAGAAGTCGCGCGTTAGGCGCCGGCGAGGTGGGGGCTCGACGGCGCTGGGCCAGGGGCTCACCTGTGGGCGCGTGCTACTGCGTTCCTGGAAGCTGCCCTGGCGTCCCAACGAGGTGCGATTGGGGGACGGGTCGTGGTTGAGGCTGATGGTGGAGCCCGACATGATGGTGGCCTGGAAACGCATTGCGTGCGGCGTTGGAAAAAAAACAAAAAAACAAAGCCTACAGTAGAGAGCGAGCCAACGAGCATTTGTCATCGGCCAATTGAATGTCGCGTGCGTATCTTGGTTTTGCCAGCAAAAAGCACGTGCCTGGCTAGTCACGATAGCGTTGGATAGCGCAAAAAGTCACTCTTAAATGTTAGGCAAAGTCACTTTGGTGGATGCTGTTAGATTTCAACAAAAAAGAGCATTAGTGGATCAGACAAGAAAAATGGAGGAGGAGATAGCATTACCCCAGCCAAGAGCTTCCACTCCTGTTTCGGCTCCTGGAAAACAACCAGCCTCTTTTTTTTTGGGTGATGTGCTTTTTCAGGGCGGCCTATTTTCTAAAGTCCCGCCTCCTTCCTCGTTGCCCACATGTCGCTATTTGCACTGACTTGTGTGTGTGTGTGTGTGTGTACCTCCAGTTCCCTGAGGATGCCGCTCTGCCCGCACGTCTCCAGATCCTCCAGCGCCTGCGACCAGAAATTCTCCTCCTGGTCCGGTTCCGTCCCGTCGTGACCCGCCGTGAACCTGCATCCCCCCCACCCCCGGAAATGTGGCAGGTCAGTCTCGTAAAGCGTATTGGCTCGCGGTGGACCATTTAGTTTGTGGTTAAAACGGTCACTCGCCCGCCGAGCGTGACGCCTTCCCAGTCGTCGTTGAGGCCGGACGGGTCCGCCGGCGCCTCGGTCCCGAGGCGGGAGGAAGCGGGGGAACGCCCGTCGACGCTCTTGGCGTTGCGCCACTCGTGGAAAGGGAACGGCGACGACTGGAAGGAAGGAGCTGCGACGGACGCGGCCCGCCACGTCAGCGGACGTCCTGGCGGCGGCGGACGGGGCCCGCGGGGCCCGCGGGTACGAGGCGCCTACCGGGACTGGCGAAGCCGGGCTCCGCGTTGGAGCCGTCCCAGGACTCCACGGCGCTGTCCACGGACGGCAGCGCGCCGAACGTCCTCTGGGCAGCGGGCGGCGGCTCCTCCCCCGTCTCGCCGTCGTGGTTCTCCCGAGAGCCCAGGGGTCGGGGCTCGGGACTGGAAACTGCAAGCAACGGGGAGGCCACGTTGAGCCCGCTGGGATGCGGCGCAAGGCCACGCCCACCCAGACGTACGCTGGCCGTGCTTCTTGATCTTGAGCGTGACCGTCTCGCCGGCCTGCTGCAGGAGGACGATGGCCTCGCTCAGGGGCTTGCCCTTCAGGCTGCTGCTGTTGATGGCCAGGATACGGTCGCCCACGTGGATGGCGCCCGTCCTGAAAGGAAGCCCACGGCGGCGTGAGAGCGGGATCTGGCGGTCCGTCTGGCGGCAGGTGTGGCGGCCGGTGTGGCGGCCGGTGTGGGGGCCGGTGCGGCGGCAGGTCCGGCCCACCTTTCCGCCAGGCCTCCCTTGGTGAGCGAAGAGATGACGATGGGATCGAAAGGCTCCTCGGTGCCCGAGATGGTGATGCCCAGCGGCCCCCCGTAGCGTTGCAGCTCCACCGTGTAGATGATGCTCCCCGACACTTCCTGCTCATCTGGGAGCGAGGTGGACTCTCATTGGGACCAGATTGCGGATGAGGGACGGGACGGGCCCGTTTCCTCACCCGAGTTGTCCTCGTCTTTGCGTATCTTGAGCTTGACCAGCTCTTCGCATTGCTGCAGGATCTGCACGGCCTCCTCCATGGAGCAGGTCTCCACGCGGATGTTGTCGATGGCCAGCAGCTTGTCTCCCAGCTCCAGCGTCCCCGTCCTCCCAAGCCGCAACGCCAGGTGAGCGCGTGAGCCCCGCCCGGGGCGTGGTGTTTTGCGCGGAGCCTTACCTGTGAGCCACGCTGCCCTTCTTGATGTCTGAGATGATCAGGGGGTCTCCCGCTTTCCTGTTGGAAGGAGCTGCGGCACAAGGACGCCATGAGTGGGCTACGTGCGCTCGGACCTCGCCCTCAAACTCGCCCCGTCCCGGATTCAAACTCACAGCTGATGGTTATCCCCAGCTCCACTCCCGGCTTCTTGGGGAGCTTGACGTGGAACGTCCCGGAAGAGGGGATGACCGATTCTAAGACGGGGGGGGGTAAGCGTTTGGAGGAGGTGGCCGGAAGGCCGCACGGCGCTCGGACTCACCCGCCACGTCGAACTCGATCTCCAGGGTGAGCTGCGCCGTGATGGAGGAGTCTCGAAGCAGCTGATTGGTCTCTTCCAAGGTGGAGTCTTCCGTGGGAACGCCGTTGATGGACAAGATGCGGTCGCCGATCTGGAGAATGCCGCACCTGCGAGGCGAGCGCCACCCGTGGGTCAGACGACGACGACGACGGCGGCGCCGCCGCCGCCGCCGACCACCCGACCGACGTCAGCGTCTCACCTCTCGGCGGGACTGTCGGGATCGATGTAAGCGATGAGCGGCGGCGAGGAGAGCGTCTCGGTGGCAAAGACGCCGCCTTGCAGCTGGAGGCCGAAGCCCATGATGCCGTCGCCCGGCAGGGTCACCTCCGTGGTCTCCGTGTGGACCACCTGACCGGCCAGGCCCACCGTGCTGGACGCCAGAGACACTGACGCCGAGGAAGGAGGTCAGCCGGCCGTCTCTCCCGCCCACTCCCCCGGCCGCCTTTGACCGCGATACGCGTCCAATGGCGGGGCCGAGCTCTAGACACCGCCAGAAACGGGTGGCCCTCCCGCCGGATTGGACGCCTATCGTTTACAAAGGGCGGCGGTGGGGTCCAACCGCTAAATGTGACCGGCGGCGAACGCAGGGGTTGGCAAAGAAGCGCCCGAGGGCCGCCGCCGCGGCAACGGGGGTTTGCCCCGCCCCGTAAGCGGAATTGGCGCAAAAGGGCGGCCCTTTGAGGAAGACTTTGCCCACCCCTGGCTCACTGGGTGACTTGAGTGAACAAATACAAAGCGGAAGCTCACAGGAGCTCTTGAAGTCCTTCTTCTTCTGCTTCTTCCTCATGAGCGTACCCCGCGGGCTAGTGGGGTACGCGTTCCTGGGCGCGCTCATGTTGAGGGACGACAGACTGTATGCCGACATGGAGCCCGGCGAGAACGACTGACCCAGGGCTGCGAACACAGCCGCACGCACGTCAAGGGGACGCGCCGACCCACGCCATCCCACGGGAAAGAAAGAGAGACAGAGAGGCGCACGTACGCGGATTGTTCGTGTGCCGGTTGTGCGACCTGCCGCCCGATTGGTCGGGGTGGTAGGTGTTGTAGTGGTAAGGGGGGAGGATGGGGGCGGAGTTTCCGCTCTCCCAGGGGAGGGGGCGAGGAGAACGCTGCACCTTGACTGCACACACACACACACACGCATGCGGGGGTCCAGGGGGGGGGGGGGGGGGGGGGGCGTTCGGGTTAAGACGAGTGGGCGACAGCGACGGCCTTTTCCCTCGGCCACGCTCGGCCTCGTACCTTGCTGCTGCGGCGCCCCCAGCGCCGGTCGCGCCCGGTGCTGGGGCAGGATCTCCATGCGCACGTTGTGGCAGGACGCCGACAGAAGTTGCGTGGCCTCGGCCAGGGAGCAGAACTCCATGGATTTGCCGTCCACCGACAGGATGTGATCGCCCGCGTGTAGGGCGCCGCACCTGCGTGCGCCAGCGTGGACAAATCAGGGCGGGGCACACACGGGGGGGTAGCGGTAGCGGCGGGGGCGGCGACACACCCACCTGTCGGCGATACTGGCCCGTTTGACTTTGTCGATGACGATGACTTGTTTGCTGCAGAACATGGACGAGGACAGGGCCACGCCCAGACTGGAGCCCGCCGCCTTGGCCACCTCCACCAGCAGGGGGCCCGAAGCCGAGGACACCGACTCTGCGGGCGGGGGCCGGAGGGGCAGAGGTCAGTCACCCGCTGGCCGGTGGGCCGTAATTTCGTTGGCGTGCGCCGACCCATGACGGAGACGTCGTACTCCAGCAGCATGGTGGCCTCCTGACCGCTCTGCCTCAGGATGCCGGTGGCCTCGGCCAGCGTGTTGCCGTGGAGACGGATGCCGTCCACGCTCAGCAGCCGGTCGCCGGGTTTGACGCTGCCCTCCCTGTCGGCCGGCCCCCCCGAGCGCACCGTGGCCACCACGATGGGTCGGCACTTGTTCCTGTCTTCGCTGGCTCCGCCTACGAGACGCCGCCGCCGGGTGATTACGTCCGGAAGGCTAGCGGCGAGGCGCGGCGAGGCACGGCGAGGCACGGCGAGGCACGGCGAGGCACGGCGAGGCACGGCGAGGCACGGCGCTCCCACCTCTGATGACAAATCCAAAGCTGTTGCCTTCCTTGTGGAGCGTGACCTCCACAGTCTTGAACAGGACGCCCGAGCCCTGCACGGCTACAGAGTGAGAGGGTGAGGCAGACGTCGGCGCGGGACGACGGCGACGACGACGGACGTACAAACGGGAGGAAGCTCGTACTCCACCTCCAGCAGCACGCGCTCGCCCACGTTCTTCAGCAGGCTGATGATCTCGTCGTGGCGGAACTTGGCCAAGTTGATGCCGTTGACCGAGCGGATGTAGTCGCCCACGTTCAGCTGGTCGCTCCTGCGGAAGGGAGACTTGGGCCGTGAATCGTCGGAGTCGCCGGGCCGGCCGGACTGGACCCCGAGCACCCACCTGGCGGCGATGCCCCCCGGCCTTAGGTTGGACACCCGCGGCTTCCCGTCCTTGTCCACGCCGCCCGACACGGTCAGTCCCAGCGTGGTGCCCTCCTTCTTCATCAGCTCCACCAGCGTGCAGCCCCGGAACTCGTCCGGGATGCTCTGCCTCCTGATGGCCAGCGCGCCGTCCGACGGCCGCGAGCCCGCCGAGTGCTTGGCGTACGGACCTTCATCTGCCGACACAAAAGCGGGAGGCGGCGGACCCATCAACCACACGGCTGCACGGCAAGTAGACACAAACGGCGCCGGCACTCGTAAACCGACATGATGAATATTACATGGCTGGCTGTCTTTCTGGCCGGATGGCGCTTTCCTCGCCCGCTCGCTCACGCACGCACGCACGCACGCACACGGGAATGTCAATGGCGGTCGGATTTCCCATAAACGATGCTGTCATTTTTCTCTCTCCCGCACTCACACGCGCTCACTCTACCTTTATTCACCCTGCGCAGGATCTGACATCGGCATTTGAAGGAGACGGCGATCATGATGAAGCCCCCAACACGGCGTCGTCGGCCCCCCCGGCCAGCGCCATGCACGCTCGATCGCCGCCGGCCTCCCTCTAATCCTCCCGACGGCCGTCTCCCCGCGACTTCTCCGTGGTTTGGCTGTCGCCGCCGCCGCCGCCGGCCCTCAAACGGACGCCGTCGCGCGGACGAGGATGGCGAGGGAGGAGGAGGAAGAAGAAGAGGACGAAGAGGGGGAGGGCGCTGCAGATGTGGAGCGCCGCCATGAAACGAGGACGAGGATGAGGATGAAGAGGGGGAGGGGGAGCCCGCCCCATCCCGTGGCGTGATGACGAAGGAGGGGAGGAAACGGCAAAGAGCCCCGGTCCTTAACTCTTTGACTTCCACGTCCAATCCGGATGGGACGCCAATGGCGATGAAACACCACGCCCCCCCCCCACCGCCGTCTATTGCCATCCAGGCGACTCCCGCCGTCGGGCCTTTACTAAACGAGCCTTTATACACAGCTCGCGGCGTGCTCAATGAATTTTTAATGTGGGAAGTCAGGTGAGGAGACAAGCGAGGCGTTCAAGCGCATTAAGGACATTTCAGTGACGACAAGAAAAACACAGCCACCCCCACCAAAAAAAGAATCTCATCCAAATGAAGCTTCACACGGACTTTCTGACATCAGCGGGGTGAAAGCCACGCCCGCAACGCAATGCAGACGCGGGATTGGATGCCCCGGTGGAAAGGGGGTGTGTTTCAATTCCACATGTAGGTCAGTGTTCCACATTTGCATGATGCCCCATTAATTTCATCGCGCTTGAGTGACATTTGTGTCTTTTAATGTGCCTTTTGCAGAAGGCATTCTTCTCCGTTGACCACACGGCGGAGCGGTTCACGCCTGGGGCGGCGGGGCGCCACCCGCAGGTAAGGACCAGTAACCGTCACGCTCCGCCGGATGTTAGCGACGTGCGCCGCAGCGGCTGTTGCCGTGGCGACGGGCCGCTGAATAATTAAAGGGAGCGAGCCACCCGATGAGTACGTAGAGCCATTTTTAGACCGGGTCTTAAAAGCCAGGCTAAAAGGAGAGCCCCGTGTTTTTGCTTCTGCTCCGGACCGCGCGGTGGACTCCTGCCTGTGTTGGACTGCCACGTGACACACTCGGTGCTCGGTGGTGGCGTGGGGAGCCCACGGGAATGAGTTGCGCCTTCAAATCCTGGACGGGTTCTAAAAGTGCTAATGGGGGGGCGTCATCTCACCTGCCCATTCGGAAGGCTACTTCGTCAGGGCGCTAATACGTTGTCACGGGCCCGAGCCACATCATTCTGTCTCATTGACATGCAAATGTATGCGGCGGGCCTCTCTGCTACTCTCTATTGTTTGCCGGTGACACAGATAGTTTCCAGCTGTTTCTCGGGGCCGGAACCCCCAGCAAAAGCTGAGACGGCCACTTGGGAAGTCTAGACCGAGAAGAAGGCTGAAGGCTGAAGCTCATACACGCTGGCTTTGAAAGTCAAAGTGGTGTGCGTTCCTTCAGACCACGCCAGTTTCACGGTGAACGCGCCAACTTGCGCGGCCTTGGGACTGGCCAAATTAGGAAAGTAGGAAATGCATTGATGCACCTATCTTGATGACTTCCCGCTTTTGTGGTTTCCCCGCCGCTGCGCACCTGGTGGCTCACCTGGTGGCTCACCTGGTGGCTCACCTGGTGGCTCACCTGGTGGCTCACCTGGTGCGCAGCGTTGATGGAGAAGCGCACACGCCCAGCGTGTCCCCGCGGCGACCGGGCTGGTTGGTGGCGGACTCACGTAGCAGGCGCGCGTGGTACTTGCTGGCGTAGAAGTAGACGTCGTCGTAGCCTTCCTGGTAGTCGTCGGCGGCGCGGTACCTCCTGCGGCGCCTCTTCTGGAGGAGGCGCCGCAGGAGAGCCAAGAAGCGCTCCATTCCTTCCGGGAAGCCTCTCTCGGCACAAAAGAGACGGCTCGGGTTTCTTTTCACGCACACCTCCGGCTGGCGCACGCTCTTTTGCAGCCTCGCCTCGGCGGCAGCAGCCTCCTCCCGGCCCGCCCCGTCCAATCACAGCGCTCCCCCTTCAGTGTGTGTGTGTGTGTGTACTTGAAGAGTCAGCAGACAGGACTTTTCTTCTTTCCTTCCTTCCTTGCATCCTTCATTCATTTCTCCCTCCCTCTATCCTTTGCACCATTCATTCCTCTTTTTATGACACACTCGGTTCCACCAGGGGGGGGGGGGGGGTTACTGGCTTCAGTCAAGGACTTCCACCAAGGGGCACAAGCCAAGCAAATAGCAGGAATATAGATAAACAACAAGAAGAAGAACAGGGCACGCTAGCTTCCAATGAATCAAAGAGTCCAAAATCCATCTCTACGGACAAATGCATCTCGTCCATTTCTTATCGCATGAAAATGTTGAGACAAATAGCGCAAGAACTGCTTTTGTACAATGTAGCTTTTAAACTAGGGTTAAGGAAAATCTAGTCCAGTGGGATTGTGGAACCCCCCAAAAAAACCCAGTGGAATCAACGTTTTCCTATGTGAACGGTAAATTAGTGGGGCAAAATGGACTGCGCCCTCTTGTGGTCGTGTACAAGTAGCTCTCAAATGGTGTGTTCTTTGGCAGTGGCGAACAAAGCAATGAGCGCTTCTTTGGAATAATTTCAGCCATCTTTTCTTCAAATAAAACCACGTGTCTTTGGTGGCAAAAGAGCGCAAGAGAGAAATGCTAAAAATGGCAAAAATCCTCCCGTTCGCAGGATGGCGCGCCGCCGCTCAGCGATTGGCCGCCTTAATCGCATTCTCCACACGCGCCGGCTTAGCCGCTCCCCCAACCGCCCGCCGCGTCCGTATCGTCGTCCCCGGCGTGGGCCAAATTCACGGGCTCTGTCGGCCCGGCCGGCGGACAGACGCCAGACGGAGCCCGGGGTGCTGGGCTCTAATGGACGTCCGCGTGGCTGCCCTTCATTCCTAATGGATGCTCACAAACACAATGCGGCCCAATCTAGAGCAACAAAGTCCAGCAGAAAGAAAGAATCGACTCCCTCACGTCAGACCCCTTAGCATGGACGGGGATAAGGAACCGGTCCGCCAAAACAACCACCACGTAAAGCTAGCTAGCTCTCGGGGTCACTCGAAAGTAGTGGCGGTAGTTGGCTGGCGGCGAGCGGCCGTGCGGGGGCGGCAAAGCGTCCCGTTTCAGCTCTTGTCAGACTTGCCACTTTCCTCAAGATGTGTTTTGCAGATACTTTAAAAGCCGTAAAAAGAATGCAAATGTCACCCGTAAATGATGAATGACGTTGCTAGTATTCTGAGAAATGCTCTGTTTACATTATGATCTGTCCCTGTCACTGCTCTCTAAAGGGAAGCAGACCGCAGTCCCGAAAACCGGATTCCATCCCAAAAGGGCCGTCCGGGCCGCCGAAACCGACACGGAGCATCGGAAAGCGGCCCCCTCCGGCACCCTAGGAGACGGCGATGCCCATTCAGCGTCAAGAACGAGCTTCCGCTTGGGAAAAATTCAAGTGACCAAAGCGCAATTGAGCGTCGCTGACTGACTGACTGACTGACTGACCTTGATTCCCTGCGGCCACGCCAACCCGGACGGAAGACGCCATAGAAAGCGCCTGGCGCTATAAGGTGAGGGCCGCACGCCGGGCCAATTCAAGCAGAAAATGACCCGATGTTTGTGGGATGCCGTCGGCTCGGCGCTCCACCTGGATGGCGCCCGAGGCTCGCTCGGTGCCGGCCGTGCAACAAATTCAGAACTAGCAAAAAGTGCTTTCCTCTTTTCCAAGTGGAAGGCACGCACGCATGCACGCACGCCAAGGCCAAGACGCCGGCGCTTTCTGGTGGAACAAAAGATAGCAAAGCCCAGCCGGAGCCGGTTTTGAGAAAGACTCTGCAAGCATCACTTTGATGGTCAACTTGGGCGTTACTATTTGACAGGGTTGTAGACGCGCGAGCAAACCAATGGTCGACACGGACTGGAGCCAGGGGGCGGTGACGCGCGCGCCCTCGGGCCAGCCACAGCCGGCAGGTACGGGCCTGCGGGCTAAGCTAATCTGCTAGCTTCACCTCCTGACGTCACGTCAATCAACGGGCTGCACGTCCCAACGAGCCGCGCGTGCACGCACGGCGTCGGGGACAGAAGCCGGCAAACGCGCGAGTACGCCCGGCCGCACGCGTGCAGGCGTGCACGCGCGCACGCCTGCAGGAGGAGTGAGCGAGCGCTCGTTGGCGGCGGCGGCGGCTGCTGCTGCTGCTGCTGCTGCGTTCCGATCTGATACGATCCAAACCTTACCGCCTTCCTGGTCCGCTTGGAGACAGGCCGGGATGTTCTTCTTCCATCCGGGCATGATGCACCTCAGGGCGGTTAGGGAGTCCAGGGCGGCTCGCTAGCAGACGCACAACACCGGTAACATCCTGTTAGCACCTTAGCTTTAGCGTCGTGGAGGAGATCCACCTCCGCCTGCGTGCACTTCCTTTTAGCCCCTTCTTCGGCACGCGAGACCCCCACCCTCGCTCTTCCTCCCACCCTCTCTCTTTCTCTCTCTCTCTCTCTCTCTCTCTTGCTCTCTCTCTGTGGCTGCCTGTCTTTGTCTACCTCGCTCGCCCCCCCCCCCCTCCCTCACCCCACCTAAATGGAATCTTGCGCTCACGGTGGTCTCGGGTTGGGAGGGGGGCTGTCTTGACGTCACGAAGAAGCCCGGGAGGGGTGAAAAATGGTCAAATGCTGGCGCATGCGCCGCAGCCAAGCCGATATACCTGTCGGCCGTCCTCCGTCAATGATGACTAGATTTGTACTTACAAGGCTATTACTTTTCCTAGTTTAGCCAGGTCTTGAAGGTTGAGGGATTTATTTCTTTTCTTTTTTTGCCATGGAAATCTGACTGTTATGAATGTATGATCAGTCCATCCTTCATTCAAGTTACTTTTTTGCTTTTCCATATGGGGCAATTCGCACACATGTCCTTATTACATGATTGTAGGTGCCCCTTTCCCCTGAAGTGTACTTTGACACACAAACACCGTGAAGCTCCTTGTCTTGACTCGCCTGTGAGGAATTCCCGTCTCTTTCATCGGGCCGGGGTCTAAGTGGATGAAAACGTTTCAATCCAGCTGTTTCCTGGCGTCCAAGTTGACTGTCCTCCAAAAAAATGTCAGTCCTTGCGTTATGACGCAGAGACGGACCGATAAAAGGTTCTATTATTAGAAGATAAATCATCAATGATGGCTGCTGGAGAGAAGATTCTCTGAAGAGAAATAATGGAATGGGACCTCCTTTGAATTGAATTCAATTGCATTCAATGCTTTTATTGTCATTATACAAGTACAATGACATTTCAAGCTTTGGCATTGGGCCCGCTTCACAAATTCT
This sequence comes from Stigmatopora nigra, assembly GCF_051989575.1. NCBI lineage: Eukaryota > Metazoa > Chordata > Actinopteri > Syngnathiformes > Syngnathidae > Stigmatopora > Stigmatopora nigra. The sequence goes on from NC_135530.1 coordinate 293,427, forward strand.
GTCATGTCTTTGCGTATTATTTCACATAAATACATTCACAAATCTGATCTGTTCGTTTGTTTGAGTTTAGTTTGGAACTCGGATTTGCCCACTTATTATGTTGGCTTTACAAAATACATAGTGAATTCAGCTTTCTTGAAGAGAAGGGGACTTGGTCTTGTAGACGGTGACGTCCATTGGCGTATTTCTTGTTGATCCGGCAGAGAGCAGCACATACAACGTCACCGTATTACAGAAAGGAGGCGAAGAAATCACCGAATAAAAATAAAGCCATGGAACAGCGTTAAATTGAACATTTATATATTTCAACAACGTAAGAACAAACGGCCCCGTTCAAATTGAAAAAAGAAATCAATTTCTTAAAAAAAAAAAGATTTGTATTGTGACGTCATTCACCAGCGACGTCGTCGTTTGAATGCCGGATGTCGCTCGGATCGGCCGTGTTGCTGTTCAGCTCGTGTTGATACTACAAAACGAGTCCCTTTCTTTTCAGTTTGTTTCACTTTTGTGAAGATCCGAAATGGGAAAAGCAGATTTTTTGTCACCGAAGGCGATAAGCAACCGGATAAAATCCAAAGGCCTTCAGAAGTTGAGGTGGTATTGTCAGATGTGTCAAAAACAATGCCGAGACGAGGTGAGTCGGAAGCTAGCTTTCATTTTAGCTTCTTTACAAAGAAGTTTGCCTTCATTTAATACCGTTTTTTTGCACCCATAGAATGGCTTCAAGTGTCACTGCATGTCCGAGTCTCATCAGCGGCAACTCCTGCTGGCCTCCGAGTGTCCCCGAAAGTTTATGGACGCCTTTTCCAGGTCACTTTGCTGTGTGTGTGTGTGTGTGTGTGTTTGTATATAGCTCAGTATAATTCTCGCAGTGTCCGGATGTTAAAGTTGAACTGGCAAGTGTGTGAATTTGTGAACTACTTCTGCAACTTGGAAACCATTGGAATCTGCTTTTGCCCCGCAGCGAGTTTAAAAGCGGCTTCCTAGAACTGCTCCGGCGACGTTTTGGTGAGTTTCGCGTCCGAATCGACGTCGTGTCTCATTTGGACGGAGTTTGGACTTTCTTGCACGCGCAGGGACCAAGCGGGTGCACAACAACATCGTGTACAACGAGTACATCAGCGACCGTGAGCACATCCACATGAACGCCACGCGCTGGGAGACGCTCACCGTCTTCACCAAGTGGCTGGGACGAGAAGGTGGGTCTACCAGGTGGCGCGGCGGCGGCGGGACGGGACGGGACCCGCCCGCTCTCACGTCTATCGTCCCGTCCGCTTTAGGTCTTTGCAAGGTGGACGAGACGCCCAAAGGCTGGTACGTCCAGTACATCGACCGCGACCCCGAGACCATCCGGCGGCAGGAGGAGCTGGCCAGGAGGAAGAAGCACGAGCTGGACGACGAGGAGCGCAGCGCCAAGTTCATCGAGGAGCAGGTCCGCCGAGGCCGCGGCGACAAGGAAGGAGACGTGAGTCCCGCCTGGCGGCGTGCTGCCCATCCACGCCTTTGCGCTCTGGCTGACGTTTTGCCGGCTCCTCTAGGAAGACACGCTTTACACCGAGCTGAAGCGAGACAACGAGGAAGAAAAAGGTGAACGTTGCTTGGCTTTGACGGGGATAGTAGGTCCCACGTGAACCCCTTTCCCTCTCTGTCTCTCTCGCAGTCACTTTCAACTTGGGTGCCGCCAGCGCCTCCCTGGCCGGTCCTTCCGCGTCGAGGTACGTCAGTTTCTGACCGTACGCAGTGGACGGCGTGTGCACGCACGCCATCCACTGCCTTTGGCGGCGCAAAGGCTTTATTGACATGGATCTGGCCTTCCTCCTAGCGCCGGCCTGGCAACCAACGCGCTGGCAAAACCCGCATCGGCCAAGAGGAAAGAAGCGTCCTCCGCTTTGGAGTCACGTGACAAAAAGAAGAAGTCGGCCCTGGAGCAGATCATCGAGGTCGGCCCACGCCGGCCTTGAACGTCCCCGCCGTCTTTGCTAACGGCACGTGGTCCCTCAGATGGAGGAGAGGAAAAAGGCGCAACAGCAGCCGGTCAGGACCGACCATTGGCTGCAGCCCGACATCGTGGTCAAGGTGGTCACCAAGAGGCTGGGTGCCAAGTATCACAAGAAGAAAGCCGTCGTCACGGTAACTAAGCGCGGTCGACCGACCGGCCGGCCGACCGGCGCCTTCCCGCCAACCGCCGTTTTCTGGGCAGGAAGTCCGAGAGAAATTCACGGCCGTGGTGAAGATGATGGAGACCGGAGACAAGCTGAAACTGGATCAGGAGCACGTGGAGACGGTGATCCCGGCGCCAGGTGAGCCGAGACCGGCCGGCCGAGCGGGCTCTCCTTCTGCCCACTCGGGGAAATGACTTTGAAGGGTGGCTCCGGCGTCCCCGCAGGAAAAGCCGTGATGATCGTCAACGGAATGTACCGCGACGCCCGGGCCGTGCTGGAGGGCATCGACGAGAAGAAATTTTGCGCTTGGCTCACGCTTGAATCCGTAAGTCTTTGTGTACGTTATAATAATAATTGAAATGTTTTCATTTTTTTAAATTTTGTCATCTTTAGGGTCCCCACAAAGGAAAGCGGGTGGACGTCGCCTACGAAGACTTTTCCAAACTGGCTTGAAGCTCCTTTTTTTCTTTCTGGCGGCTAGCATTGAAAAGATGCCATTTAACAGACGAATGGAAATGATTTTATTGGCAAACTTGTAATCAGTGGGAAAAGTCCTGTTTTTTTTTTTCCTCTCTTCTTTCCCTTTTTTTTGGTTGTTGTTATTGCGGAGGGCTCCTCTCTTCCAAGGGAAGGAAGGCGGCCAGGTCAGGGACGATGTAGGAGCCAAAGTGGCCGTCGATGAAACCTTTGCCGCTGTTGTGCACGAACCAGCAGTAGACGTCGGAACCGCGTCGTTTGTCTCGCCTGTAGTCCTTCTGCCAGCCCCTGACCAGCGAGTGAGCGCTCTTAGGAACTCAATGGGCCTCATGCTAAGGCTGGCTAGCTAGCTCGCTAGATACCTGGTGACTTGCAGCTTGTTGCCCTTCACCTCCATGGTAGCCTCCATCTTGAGTGGGTCGGCGCCATCGTGTATGTTTGAAATGGTCACTTGGGGCTCTCGGGAGAACTGACCTACAGTAAGAGAGCACCCCCAACACACACACACACACACACACACACGGGCAACTTGCAAGCTCCAACAATATTTGTGTACATTTGTTTTGTTCACGACCCAGACGGACCCAATAAATGTTTGCCAGGACGGCAAATGTCCAATGAGATGACTCTGGCGTCTCCTTATCGGTCTGCTCTTGGCGGCACGAGGAGTGACGCCGGCTTCCGCGACTGGCTCCAGGATCGAAGCGGCCACCGTCCGTTTAAGACGGCTTTAGCCGTGTCGCCCGTTAGCATGTCCTAAAGGTAAGCCAACGTATCGCCGCGTGGCCCAAAACTCCCGCTAAGCTTTTGACCTGGGATGCCCTTGACGTGCCCCCCCCCCCCTGGATGGAAATTCCAGTAGAAGAGAAGCGTACCTATGAGGCCGTGGACCCGCGGCGAGTACTGGTTGTCGTTGGGTAGGTAGACGCCCAGAAAGTCCACGTTGACCGGGTGCTTCTTCCACACTCGGTGGAGAAGAACCATGACTTGGATTTGGCCGCCAATGCTAACGGTGACCTGCGAGTCCTTGACGATGGAGATCCTCACCCTGAGAGGAAAGCCAAGTGACCCCGAGGGCTCCCCATCCGATCTCCCCGCCCGCTTACCCGTCCTGAACGATGTCCGCCGTGGCGGCCCAGGTGAAGGTGTCCTTGTTGACGCCGTGGGTCAAGTCCACGCCCTCCGTGCCGACGGCCACGGCGATGCCGGCGGGCCGGTAGTGGACGGAGATGAGCCCGAAGTAGGTCTTGTCCCGGCCGTTCACCGGCTCTTTGCCCGAGATCAAGCGTCCGTTGACCGCCACGCCTGAAAAAAGGGTGAAAGTGAGGACGGCCGAGAAAAAGGGACGACGGCCAAGAAGAAGCAGAGGCCGCTGGCGTACCCGCGCCTCTGTCGCTCACGAGGTTGAGAATGTGGCCCGGTTGGGAGTCGATGTTGAAGCAGACGTCCATGTTGCTCCGCGGCAGGTGCACGATGAAATGAGGGTCGTTGTCCACTGCAGAAGAGCCGCCCGTCAGACAAACGGACGCCGTGCGCTGGGCGGCGCCAAAGGATTGGCTCACGCTACCCAAGTTGACCCTGCCGGGCAAGGCCCACTCCTCGGGTCCTTTGATGGCGTGACTGGGCGGGGCCGGCGTGCTGGTCTGCACCCAGGGCGGACGTTCGTAGACCACCTTGACCGGGGGCAACAGCCTGCTCCCGCCTCCCATCCCGCTTGCTGCATTGGACGGGGGTCACGGGACGGACGGCGGCGATCCAAACGGCGAGCGGAGGGGGGGGGGGTGAGGGGTGCACCTGAGCAGCAGCCTTGCTTGGGGTCTTTGGGCGAGTCGGCCAGCAGCCTCTCCGTGCTGTCCTCGCTCTCCACCAGCAAGGCGGTGAGCGGCGTGACAAACTGGTGCTCCATGGCCAAGGCCAGGATGCGCTGGGTGATCTTCCTCTTCTTGCTGGCCGTCGGCGCCAAAGTCCTGAACGGAAGGAAGCGTGACGTGGCGTCCGATTGTTTTTGCCGCCGTGGCGTGACCTATGGCCCACTCTAACCTTTCGCCCATCATCTGTTTGATGCTCATGTAGGCCCACATCTGCCTGGCGAAGCCCGTGAAGGAGTGCTGCTGCTTGGCCAGCGCCCGGTCCAGCTCGGACGTGTCCACCTCCGTCTCCAGCGTGATGTCCAGCAAGGCCTGGGAAGAAGGCCACGCGGTGGCGTTCTCTCGTGAAGAAGGTGACGGAGCGTCGCCACCTTTCCTATGTGAGCCACGCCCCACCGGACGCTGGCTCACCCCCGACGCCGTGGTGAAGGCGGTCAACGTGTTGCCGTCGGACGGCTTGACTTTTCCGGCCACCGCCAGCTCGGAGCCCCCAAAGTACTTGTCGAAGTGGTTCTGCGTGACGTCGGACACCGAGTCCTCCGGGAACTGGACGGCGATCTTCCTCAGGAGGGGATTGGACACCTGCCTGTAGAAGGTCTGAAGGAAAGGCCAGAAAGGAGAGAAAAGAGAGAAAGGAGATAATAAGCTCAGCCCAAGACACCGACGACCACCAAGACCACGTACCCGCAGCTGCTCGGCCGCGTCGTGGTTGGCGAAAATGCGCTGCGCCGTGCCTCTGTTTTCCATGGCCATGCGCTCCAAGAAATCGTAATCTACGTCGAAGCCGATTCCCAAGGAGAAGAGCGAGAAGTCGTCCCTCATCACCTTCTTGACGTTCTTCTGGATGGCGCTCAGCTTGATCTCGCCTGCGGCGGGCCGTCCGGGTGAACACGTGGGAGGGCCCCGAACCGGGCAAAGCGGCGGCGGACAGAGGCGGCCGCTCCCTCACCCACGGTGGGGTCGCCGTCGGACACCAGGATGATCATGGAGACGGATCTGGGGTCGACGAGGCCCTGACTGGACGCCCTCAACAGCATCTGGATGGCTTTCATGAGCGCTTCGTTGATGTTGGTCCCTGGGTTCACATGTCGACGCGTCCTTATCCCGGGCGACGGCTCTACGGCGCCACGGCTCCGCCACGGCTCCATTTTTGTGACGCCACCCACCTCCGGAAGGCTTGATGTTCTCCACGTATCTCTTGGCGTCCGCGATCTGGATGGTGGAGCCGGGGACCAGCTCTTCGCTCCAGCAGCGCACGTTGTGGTTGAAGTCGATGACGCTGAACTGATCGTCGACCGTCAGGTCGTCCAAGATGGCCCGCATGGCCTCCACGGTCTGCCGGACGGAGAAGGAAGAGCGGCGGCGTGGGTGGGTGGGTGGGGTCCACGGCGCCGACGCCCGCCCGCCCGCCCACTTTACCTGCTTCATCTTGACCCCCCACATGGAGCCGCTGACGTCGATGACGAACACGATGTTTTTGGGCAGCGGGGACATGTTGGACGGGGCGAAGAAGTGGACGAAATGGCCGTCCGAGACCTAGCCCGGACACGGTTCTCCGTCAGTTGCCGGCGGTCGCCGACGGCAGGGCGGCCGGACGGCGCCACGCGGGTACCTGCAGCTCTCCGGCGTTGCTGTCCCGCTTGACGTCGTATTTGACGGTCAGGGTGCCGTCGATGGCGCTCTGGGTGCAGTTGTCGCACTTCCTCTGCTGTTGAAGGTTGGGCTTGAAGACCACGTGAGCCTGACCAGATCCAAAGCACTTAAAAAGCTTCCCCAGCGTGGCGTCGGGACGCGGCGCTACCTTCTCCGGGGACTGCGTCATCGTGACCAGATTGTCAAACTTGTGGCCCAGATCGTTGGAGGTCTCCAGCAGGGCCATCCCGTTGGGCTCGTAGATGTAGACGTCCACCTGAAATGGCGCCAAAACGGGGTTGGCCGGAAGACTTTGGGACTCTGGAAGTTTCCCTGGCCAGCGTGGGAAGCCCGTCTCACTCACCTGGAAGTGCGGCACCAGTCTCCCCGGCTGCAGGTGCAGCGTGTGCTGGTAAGCTCCCAATCGCCTCTGCATCATTTCCTGGTAGTGCAGCTCAAACTCGATGTTGCTCCCCGGGGGGACGTGCACTTCTGTCTTGAAGGTCTCCATTTCTTGAGAGTTGGCCCTGATGTGGTGGAGAGACGGGTCAGGTGGCTCTCAAGACGTCCCCCAGCCGTCCCTGATCCCCCCCCCCCACTCTACCTGACGATGCCGGCGGCCTTCCCTTTGGCTCGCGCCTGGGCGTACAGATTCCTGGCCACCGTCTTCTCCTTGACCGAGCCGGTGAATGTGATTCCGTTGACGTTCCTGAGACACAGAGAGCGAGCCCGGTGGAGCCCCGTGGATCCCCGTGGATCCCGCACGCAAGCCCGCCCGCCGTCGCCCGCCCGCCGCCGTCGCCCGCCCGCCGCCGTCGCCACTCTTCTCACATTGTGAAGTTGGTGATGAAGGCTCGCTTGGGGATCTGCACGTTGAAGCCGATGGTCTGGGCCTTGGAGCCCGAGTTGACCACGGAACTGCGGACGGTGGTGTGGGCGAAGCGCGAGGTGATGCGGCTCTCCACCTTGTAGCTCTTGACCGTGATGTCATCTCCGCGGATGGCCTGACCGGGGAAAGCCACACAAGGAAGGGACGCCGCCTTCAAACACGACTTTCCAGTCCAAAACGCGCGTGGACTTTGCCCGAGGATGGGCCGCCGGAGCGGGAGCGGGTCAACTACCCGTCGGTCACCAACAACTACTTATTGATTTTTCCAGATAAGCCGGAACTCGGCGGGGGATGGAAAAGCTACGAGGCGAGCCGAGGTGTCCTACCTCAAAGTCTTCCTGCTCCTCGCTGGTCAACACCGCTCTCTAAAACACAGCAACAACAAGAAGAATGGAGGTGGTGCCGGAATTGACCATCCGACGGGATCTCGACGCCAAATCAATCGCACCTTGTGTCTGTCACGAAGCTCCCGAAGACCTGGCGGCTGAGAGAAAGCAGAGGAGGATGTTGGATTGTCGCCCGGAGAAATGGCGGCGGCGGCGACGACGGCGGCGGCGGCGTCTGGAAGCCAGGGCCCGCCGACTGACCGACCTGCCGCTCGTCTTCTTCCCATTGGCCGTCGATGACAAAGTCGAAGCAGCGGCTCTTTCCCAAGCTGGCCAGTCCGACGAGGAGCAGCGAGAGGAGAAAGCACGGCCTCATATTGGGCTTCCGCGTAGATTCTTGGCCGATTCTTTGCCAGGCTGGGAAATCCAGGCGACTGAGCCGCTGGCTTGCCGATGGATTTTTGTCAGCGGGGGAAGAAGCAAACTTTGAAGCTTGACCCGGACACCAGTCCCGAGTAAACAAGCCCCGGGACGCCAGAGTCCAGATTCCTGTTGACCCTCGTCTCATTGCCAAGCCCAGCCACGGAGCGCAGCGTGTCCTCTATCCACGAGGGGGTGCCCAATGCCCTTCCCCGGGTCATCGAAGGCGTCGATTCCCAGTGGCCGTGAAAGCATCGGGGCGCGCCGGTAGGCGTGATGCTGCTTTGCCTGTCATCCTTCTGGGAGTCTTTCCTAACTTTGGAGGAAGAGAAAATGAAGGGTGCGCTGGCTCTCCTGCTCTTTTGCGCCGCTGGCTGCGCACTTGGGCGAGAGGACTACTATTTCCAAGCAGGCCAGAATGACACTGACCTGGAGGACTTGGATTTGGACCCGGTGAGTGTCGGTCGTATTGTTGTATATGTATTTATTTATCATTTAAACGTGGCTAACTTTGTCGTCGTGTTCCCGGCAGGCACCTGGCAGACTTCCCAGACAGGTGAAAAGTGCCCTCGTGAAGGTACGTGACGCTATTTTCTTTTCCACTGCCGGAATAGCAGTAATAGCAAGTATTAGAAATGATCCAGCCTTTTGTGTATCTGTACCCACATGATCTTTTGATTTTTGAATGGTTGGGTGTGTTGCCAAGGGTTAGGGTGTTCCTTTCAAGGGAATAACAGTGGCATTTGAAATGTGCTTTTCCACCCAGGAAAGGAAAGCTCACATCCAGGAGCTGTCGGTCAACAGCAGCGTGGTCTCCCGCTACGCCTTGACCAACGTGCGCTGCGTCATGTTGAACCGGCACGCCGCCGCCGCCAGCCAAGGCGTCTTCCACTTCCCCGTGCCTGCCGGCGCCTTGGTCTCCAACTTCACCATGTGAGTGGCGTCCGCTTTTCTGAGCCGTGGTTTGGGCAACCGGCCGAGAAAATCCCATTCAGCCGCCCCTCCTCTGATGTTTCCTAGGATCGTCGCCGGGCGTGTCTACCGGAGCCGGCTCGGACCCAAGGACAGGCGGAAGAAGCTCCGGCGGCCCGACGGAGACAAACACTCGTCACGTGCGTCCAGGTGAGTGTGTGTGCGTGGCGGGCCCCACGAGGGGCCCCACGAGGGGCCCCCCGATGGCGTCTCGGGGGTTTCTTCCGGCGCCAAAGTCCAAAACACCAGCAGTGCTTGAATAGTTGTTCTGTGTGGCTAAAAAGAAATACGCCATTGTCTACCCACTCTGAGCAATGTGGAAAAAGTGAAGAGTGGAAGAATGAAAAGCCCTTGTCTTCTTCTTCTTCTTCTTCCCCCCCTTTAACCCCTTCAGCTGATCAGACAATGGGAATGGCAGCAGCCTCATCATTTTCATGTGCCACCAGGAGTTTGCCCTACTGAAAAATACCGTGACCGGACGTTTGGTCGACGGACTCGCTTGCTCTCAAAATGCTAATCACGAGAGAGAGAGAGAGAGAGAGAGAGAACTGTCGGTGGACAAAATGTCCGAGTAGCGAAAAATCCACGTGTTGCATCTCTCTCCTCAGCTCCAAACGGGAGGTGGACGTGTTCCGGGTGGCGGCCAGCATCCCGGGCGGCCAGCGGGCCGTCTTCCTGCTCACCTACGAGGAGCTGCTGCGGCGGCGGCTGGGACGCTACCAGCACGTCGTCTCCCTGCGTCCGCTGCAGCTGGTCAGCCGCCTGCGGGTGGACGTCACCCTGGCCGACCGCTCGCCCATCGTCGCCTTGGAGGTGCCGCCGCTCCGGCCCGCCAGGCCCACCGTGGCCGCCGCCGTGGTGGCGGCGGCGGTGGAGGGGCAAAAGAACGTCCGTCGGGTCACCTTCGCCCCGAGCGTGGTGCAGCAGGCCAGGATGGCCACCGACGGCGTCCTGGGCGATTTGGTGGTCCGCTACGACGTCCAGAGGCCTCCGGGCGTGGGCGACGTGCAGGTGAGCTCTCTGGCGCCGCGCTTTTGACCGTGGAGAGTGACCCGGGCTCTCGCCGGCCGTCCGGCAGGTTGAAAACGGCCATTTCCTCCACTTCTTTGCGCCCGAGGACCTCCCGCCGGTGGCCAAGAGGGTGGTGTTTGTCATCGACACCAGCGGCTCCATGCTGGGCACCAAGATGAGACAGGTGAGGATGCCCCAAAACAAATGGGCTGGCTGGGCCCAGATCAACAGACAAAGCCCCAATTTGAGTCCCGCCTTGGCGTCACCACCGACGCGTTTGAGCCGCAAACTGGCAGAGGCGCAGAGGTCAGAGTGCAGCGGGTCGGCAACTTTCCCAGCCGCCCGCCCACTGACCGGAGCCCACTGGACAATGGCGCTCTTCATGGACCTGCTGAAATAGACCTGGTGGATAGACGCAGAAGGGTCTCCGAGCGCACGCGAATGAGGGCCAACTTGTTATTGCTTCTTGGCTTGTTTGACAGAAAAAAACCCTCTTCTGGCCGATGGAGGTTTTTCCATTTTGTTGCTCCTTCTTCTCCCCAGACAAAAGAGGCCTTATTGTCCATCGTGAGTGAGCTACGAGCCGTGGATCGCTTCAACTTTGTCGGCTTCTCCCACAAGATTAAAGTGTGGCGACCCCAGCGACTGGTGGCCGTCACGCCGCTCAACGTTCGGGACGCCAAGAAGTTCATCTACACTCTGATGCCCACCGGAGGTGAGAAGCCCTCGCCGCCGTTTTGGCTCCGCCGGCGCCCACTCACGCACGCACGTCCGTCCGTCCGTCCGTCCGCCCGCAGGCACCGACATGGACGGGGCCCTCCGATCCGCCTGGTCGCTGCTCCGGGCCGACCGAACGGCCGCCCCCGCCAACGCGAGTGTCGTCGGCGGGGGCGCCTCGCTGGTGGTGCTCCTGACGGACGACCGGCCCGCCGCCGGGGGTTGGCGCTCGGCGGCCCTCCCGGCCGGCGACTTCTGCGTCTTCGCCTTGGGCGTCGGCGACGACGCCGACCACGAGTTTTTGAGGCGCCTCTCCGTGGAGAACTGCGGCGCCGCCAGGAGGGTCCGGCGGGAGGCCGACACGGGCGCCGCGCTCCGAGGGTGAGGACCCCCCGCATTTCCGCTGTCTTAGAATCGGAGCCGCGGTTTTCGCCGGCGGTTCCCGTCCCTAATTGACGGCCCCCGATCCCGTCATTCGTCGACCTCGAGCGGGACAAAGACCCCCCACCCCGGCGGCGCTGACAGACGCGCTGTAGAAACGTCGGCGGGCCCCGGGAAGCCCCCCGCTCGGCTTTCCTGCTCTTTTATTCCCCCGCGTCCGCTCGGGGCCGTGCCGGGGCGCGACTTGTTTGCACAGTGGCGCGAGGAATGCGAGCGTTTTGTCACCACGGACGTCCGTCGGGGGGTCGTGGGCCTGCCGCGCGCGCGTCCGTCACTAGGTCACGGGCCTCGCGCGTCTTGAGCAAACACGCGCGGGCGCTTGCCAAGACAGGGTGCGGGAGTGGGGATTGTGCAAAGTGTCAAAGCTTTAGACAAGCCCTGGATTTGTCAGCCAGTGGAAAACTGGAGAAGTGGGCTTTGCGCTCACGGGCCGTGTCTCTGTCCAGGCTCTACCGGGAGATGGCCACTCCGCTGCTCTCCAACATCCGGATGGACTACGGCGGCTGGGCGCGGAACGTGACGCCACACCTCTTCGCCGACTACTTCAACGGCTCCGAGTTGGCGGTGGCGGGCAAGTTGAGCCACGGCGCCGAGGTCCCCCGCCTCGGCGTCCTGGCCGACGGCCGCCACGGGACGCTGCTTCTGGAGACCCCGGCGGGGGAAGCGGAGAGCCGGGCGCCGCCGACCTTCCGGGCCAGGGGGGACTTTGCGGAACGCGCCTGGGCCTTCCTGGCGCTGAAAGAAGCGCTGCGTTCACGCTGGCGCGGCGCCACCGCCGCAGAGAGGGAAGAGCACGGGCGGCGGGCTCGCCACCTGGCCTCGGCGTACGGCTTCCTCACCCCCCTCGCCGACATGCTGTTGGACCGAGGCCAGGCCGACCCAGAGGACGGACTTTGGCCGGACGTCGGAGGTAAGAGTGGGCGCACTGGGCCGTGGCGCACTGGGCCGTGGCGCACTGGGCCGTGGCGCACTGGGCCGTGGCCGGCAAGCCGTTGGACTCGAGCGCCGCTCTCGCTGTCTGCCCCCGCAGGTCAAGTTGAAGCGGGGCCCTCCAAGAAGTCCGTCACCTTCCCCAGGACATCAGGTGACGTCGCACGGCGCGCAAACTTGGCCTTTTAAGTGCAGGGGAGCCTCAAACGCCGCTTCGGCCTTTCGTACGCGGCCTGTCATTTGCACGCCGACGCCAGAGAGGCTTGTAATTTGACGGTGCCGTCTGAAAAGAGGCCACCTGTGGTGAACCCGGCTCTGTAATCACGCTCTTGTTCGTCCCGCCGGATTCTCACGGAAATAGTTTGGCGTTTTGTGCAAAAAAAGCAAAAAAAAAAGAAAAGGCCTCTTAACGCAATAGACGTTATTTGCATAGGCCAAGCGGGACGGCGTCGATGACGGCCTCCCCGCTCAATGATGACTCACGCCCGCCCGCCCGCCATGTGTCTTTAGCCGACGGCGACCCTCACTTTGTGGTGGACTTCCCCCTCAGCAAGACGGCGGCCTGCTTCGACATCAACGGCGAGCCCGGCCACGTGCTCCGCCTGGTGTCCGATCACAAATTCTCCGGTAAGGCGCCCGACCTCGTCCCGCCGGGCCTTGGCCACTGAGCCAAGGGCGCGTCTGGTCGCCCCAGGCGTGACGGTGAACGGCAAGCTGGTGGGCGCGCCGCCCCCGCCGGGCGGCCGCAAGCGTCTCCGGACCTACTTCTCCGCCGTCGCGGTGGTGGCCGACCGACCGGCCCGCGCCTACGTGGAGGTGACGCCCGCCAAGGTCATCCTGGACGGCCCGGAACGGCGGGTGCTACCGTGCCACTCGGCGGCCACGGCGGCCACGGCGGCCGCCGGCCCGCTCTCGGTGACGGTGGCGCCCGGCTCCAACGTGACGGTGAGCGTCGGCGCCCACGTGACCTTTGTGGTGCTGCTGCACCGCTACAAGAAGCCGGCGCCCTACCAGAGGGACCACCTGGGATTCTACATCCAAGACGGCCAGGGCCTGTCGTCCAACTGCCACGGCCTGCTCGGTAAATACTCGCCGGTCGGAGAGGCGGCGCCCGTTTGGCGGCCGTTTGGCGGCCGTTTGGCGGCCGTTTGGCGGCCCGTGTCAACGGGGAACCATCCGCAGGCCAGTTCCTGCACGAGGAGGCCGGCGTGGTGGCAAAGGACGACGGCGGCGTGGACGGCGAGGGCCGTCCCGCCTCGGCGCTCCTGAAGGTGAGGGGCCGCTGGGTGCCGGTGGTCCGCAAGAGGCGGCGCATCTACGGTGGCTCCCGCAGCGTGGACTGCTGGTTCGCCAAGAACAACGGCGCCCGGCTGGTGGACGGACGCTACGCCGACTACGTGGCCCCGCACATGTTCGACACGGGCGACGGGCCCCACGGGAGCAACGCGGCGGCCTGAGATCGGGAGCTTTTTCCCCTCCCCAGAAAGCAAGGTTTTCAACTTTTTGGGGGTAGTTTGGCTGAAACTGTAGTCAACAACTATATAGTCCTTTTGAACCATTTTTTTATACTGTGATATTTGTCCTTTGTTGTCTTCCTCTAACAGCCTCACCTCCTTTTTTATGAAATAGGGACAAAGTAAATATTGTCGTAAACTCCAAACTCATCTCATTTTCTGAATGACTTTATCCTCACTAGGGTCAAGAGGGGTGCTGGAGCCTATCCCAGCTGACTCCGGGCCGGGCTGGGTCAGAGGGCCGGGATGAGGAGATAAAGGGACGAGCACGCACACTCACGCCCATACCTTGGGGCAATTTAGTTTCCAATGGGCGTGTTTTTGGAATGTGGGAGGAAACCCACGCGGGCCCGGGGCGAACATGCAAACTCCCCATAGGTGGACATGACCTGAATTTGAACCCAGGACCTCAGAGCTGCGAGGCCGACGTGCTAACCACTTGTAAATGTTTTTTTCTTGACAATAAGTACATGCAAGCAAGCCTCCGTTTTAGCGTAAGTTTCAACTTTCCGATTTTTGTACACGACGTGAACGCCACATCAGCTGTGCCGGAAAGACGTTTGTTTCCTTCCAACGAAGTCAGCAAACGCCATCCTCGACATAGTAATGTGTTTTACGTTGGAATGGAAAGTGACATTAATGTAAGACGCGATTTTTTCACTTGGAAAGGGTCCGTTTTATTCGGTATGCGTTTCGACATTTCGCGGTTCCACACAAGACGTTGAAGCGGCGCTTTTATACTGAAAGGTCCCTTGAACGGAAGTGTTGATGTTGATTTGCTGGTGGGACGAGTGAGTGTGTGGCACGCACACGCTCATAAGCCTGTCTTCTATTTGGGTAGTCGTTTATCCTTTGGTCTTTAAGGCTCCTCGTTTTTGAGCTGAAGCGTCGTATTCCGAGGATGGTGTTGTCAACATCTCAGCAAGTCGCCCTGGCCTTCACGGCGGTGCTCTTCACGCTTGTCGTCCTCCCGAAGATGTTCGGCGTCGGCACCGCGGCCAAGGCGAAGGAATCGAGGCTCGACCCCCGATACTCCAGGAAAGGTGACGTAAGAATGTGTTGTTGTTTTCTTGGTCGTCGGAAACGCGAGGCGGCACGAAACTCCGGCGCATACAATGTATTTTTTTTATTTTTAAATTTCATCTGATATGAGCCTTCATTGATAAATAACCCACAAAAGTGGGTGGATTTTTGCTCGCGTCTTCCGATGGCGCAAATGTGGAACTTGACTGTTTAGGGCGATGCCGACAGTCAGTCTTGTCATTCATTCATTCATTTTCCCAACACAAGGGTCGCGGGGGGTGCTGGAGCCGCAGCAGGACGCAGGGTGCGTTGTGACGGGCCGGTGCCGTTTTTTGTTTTTTTGTTTTTTTGGCGTCAGGCTCCCTCGGAGGTCCGGCGGCGATCTCGCAGCCGTCGGCCGAAAACATCCAACAGATGAGGAAGCTGATGGAGCAGGAGATGAAGGGCGACAAATTCAAAGCCAAAAACAACAACAACAACGGCAAGGGCAAGGGATACGTGTTCACGCTCATGCCGTTGTACGCCATCGGGGTGGGAGTCTTTGCCGCGTACAAGTTTTTGAAGGTAACTTGGATTTCCACCGCGCCACGGAAAGCGGCTCCTCTACACTGCTTTTCCCTTATTATTATGATTATGATTTTTTGGAATAGATGAAGTCTTCGGAAGAGGAGGCACAAAAGGACAAGTTTGCCAAAGGCGCCAAGAAATCGGCTGAAGCAGGTGTCCAACATGGCCGCATTTTCCATTTGTTGACGAGAGGAACATCTGCGTTTATTTCTTTTTTTTCTCTCCCTCCCCGCAGAGAACCAGTTAAACGAACTGGAACAAAGGCTGGCGCAAACAGAAAGGATGCTCAATTCCATTGTCACTCAGTTAGACCCACTCACCAACTGGTGAGTGGAGAGACCGTCCTCCTTTTTTTTTCCTTCTTTTTTTCCCCGCCGCCAGCTCGGCGCTCGGGTCTTGACGAGTCTTGCCCTCCGTGGTGTCCGCGGCGTCCGCCCGCGTCCGTGGTGTCCGTGGCCCCTCAGCGCAAAGTCGGTGGCCCAGGAGCAGAAGAAGGAGATCATGACTCAACTCCAGACCATCCGCTATTTGATGAAAAAGAGAGGAATGGACTGTCCACCCCTCAACGGTAGGTCATTCATTGCGCCGCCGTCTGTGCGCTACTTCAGGGGACAAACCTTCAAACCCCCCGTCAAACTGGCTTCTGCCACATTGGTCCCCAATCCATCTCACCGTTTAGTTTTGGCCCAAAAAGTTCAAGTGAATTGGACTTGTATCATTGTCAATGAGTAGCTTTTGCCTCACTTTTGGGTTGGGTGCTTCTCCTCCATTTTGGATCCTTTTTCATTTGAGTGACTTTCCTTTACTTTTGTCACTTGCCACTCATTTTCCAGCTTGCACACGGCCGGCCCATTTCCAATTCCACGCCCTGGCGGTCGGCGCACTTTGCATCACATTTTGCGCACTTTGCATCCCATTTTGCGCACTTTGCATCCCATTTTGCGCACTTTGCATCCCATTTTGCGCACTTTGCATCCCATTTCCCCGTGGGGCGGGCGACCGGGGGCGTTACGCTGGTGGTGGAATGGGCCGGCCAAACGCGGCGCTTTGCTTTTTGCCGTTGAATGCCAACTCGTGATTGCTTTTCAAAGATTTCTTTTTCAAGGCGCTCTCTGCTTCCTTCCCTCAAGCAATTTCTTGCTGCGTGTCCACTTCCAGAGGCTTGCTTCCAGCAGAGCCTGGAACACCTGATCCAAACTCTGGGAGCCAGCGAGACGCCGCCGACGGACGTCGCCGACAAGAGCCGGGCGACCACGCCGGACGCGACCACGGGCGACGAGGCGACCACGCCGGACGCGACCGGAGGCGACGAGGTGTCGGAAACTCCATCGGAAGAGGGAATGGCGGAGGAGGAGATTGGCGGAAGATCGGAGGAGGAGTCGCCGCAGGAGGACCGAGTATCCGAGCGCTGTGATTCGACACCTTCCCTCGGGGAGGAGGAGCCAAACGGCGAGGAGAGCGGCCAAGCTTGGCAGGCGTGCGGCCTCAGGCGGCGCAACGTCCCCGAGTGAACGTGCCGTCCCATTATTTATTGTCCGACGGTCGTTCGACCGTTCCGAGAAAAGATTTTGTACCTTCTTGTGGATTTTGTGTACGTGCAGTGGGTCACATGCTCTTTAAAAAGTGTGATGTCAAGTTTAAAAGTCAAGCGGCGTAAAATAGACGACGTGCCTTTGCCCGCAGGAATTTCCAGTCAGCAGCGCGCACTTTATTTGGAGTGGACGGACTGTTCGTATGGCGGCCTCCGTGCAATCGTTTTACCACAGTGTCTTGACGAGGGAACTTTTTCCACTCCAAAGGGAAAATAAAAGAGGCAAATATGACCTTAACAAATCTTTTGGGATTTTCTACTTGTAATTTTGTCTCCATCTCGTGGCGAGCGGGTTATTCTGCAGACGCGATGACATGACGAGTGGAGCTCATAGCAACGAGAAGGGGCGCGGCACTCAAGCGACCATATTCAATATGGGCGTGGTGAAGACGCATTTTACATGCGTAAGTGATGCGCAAGACTGACAAGAGCCTTTGCTATTCTGACGGACCACCGGCTCCCACATGCGGTGAGGCGTTGAGCAATTTACTGGCCGAACTGCATCTTTAGCACGCTACCGGGACATTTCACACATAAAACATCTAAAAGTTTGCTCTCGCTTAAAATATTGAAGAGAAATGCCTCACTATACTATGTCGTTTTTGGAAGAGAAATGCCTTACTATACTATGTCGTTTTTGAAACCAAAAAGCCTTACTATACTATGTCGTTTTTGAAGCCAAAAAGCCTTACTATACTATGTCGTTTTTGAAGCCAAAAAGCCTTACTATACTATGTCGTTTTTGAAGAGAACAAGCCTTACTATACTATGTCGTTTTTTTAAAGAAACAAGCCTTACTATACTATGTCGCTTTTTGAAGAAAAAAGCCTTACTATACTTAGTATAGTAAGGCTTTTTTCTTCAAAAAGCGACATAGTATAGTAAGGCTTTTTTCTTCAAAAAGCGACATAGTATAGTAAGGCTTTTTTCTTCAAAAAGCGACATAGTATAGTAAGGCTTTTTTCTTCAAAAAAACGATATAGTATACTATACTATGTCGTTTTTTTGAAGAAAAAAGCCTTACTATACTATGTCGCTTTTTGAAGAAAAAAGCCTTACTATACTTAGTATAGTAAGGCTTTTTTCTTCAAAAAAACGATATAGTATACTATACTATGTCGTTTTTTTGAAGAAAAAAGCCTTACTATACTATGTCGCTTTTTGAAGAAAAAAGCCTTACTATACTTAGTATAGTAAGGCTTTTTTCTTCAAAAAAACCATATAGTATACTATACTATGTCGTTTTTTTGAAGAAAAAAGCCTTA
This sequence comes from Stigmatopora nigra, assembly GCF_051989575.1. Classification (NCBI taxonomy): domain Eukaryota; kingdom Metazoa; phylum Chordata; class Actinopteri; order Syngnathiformes; family Syngnathidae; genus Stigmatopora; species Stigmatopora nigra. The sequence goes on from NC_135530.1 coordinate 311,232, forward strand.
CTATACTATGTCGCTTTTTGAAGAAAAAAGCCTTACTATACTTAGTATAGGAAGGCTTTTTTCTTCAAAAAGCGACATAGTATAGTAAGGCTTTTTTCTTCAAAAAAACGACATAGTATAGTAAGGCTTTTTGGCTTCAAAAACGACATAGTATAGTAAGGCTTTTTGGCTTCAAAAACGACATAGTATAGTAAGGCTTTTTGGTTTCAAAAACGACATAGTATAGTAAGGCTTTTTGGTTTCAAAAACGACATAGTATAGTAAGGCTTTTTCTCTTCAAAAACGACATAGTATAGTAAGGCTTTTTCTCTTCAAAAACGACATAGTATAGTAAGGCATTTTTCTTCAAAAAAATGACATAGTATAGTAAGGCTTTTTGGTTTCAAAAACGACATAGTATAGTAAGGCATTTCTCTTCCAACAACGACATAGTATAGTGAGGCATTTCTCTTCAAAAAACGACATAGTATAGTGAGGCTATATGCTTTTTCAATTAGGATTCATTTGGCCAAAGTATACGTATGACTTAAGTATAGTATAGTAAGGCTTTTTCCTTTTAAAAAAATGACTTAGTATAGTAAGGCTTTTTTCTTCAAAAAAACAACATAGTATAGTAAGGCTTTTTTCTTAAAAAAAAACGACATAGTATAGTAAGGCTTTTTTCTTCAAAAAAACGACATAGTATAGTAAGGCTTTTTTCTTCAAAAAGCGACATAGTATAGTAAGGCTTTTTTTCTTCAAAAAAACGATATAGTATACTATACTATGTCGTTTTTTTGAAGAAAAAAGCCTTACTATACTATGTTGTTTTTTAAAAGAAAAAAGCCTTACTATACTATGTCGCTTTTTGAAGAAAAAAGCCTTACTATACTTAGTATAGTAAGGCTTTTTTCTTCAAAAAGCGACATAGTATAGTAAGGCTTTTTTCTTCAAAAAGCGACATAGTATAGTAAGGCTTTTTTCTTCAAAAAGCGACATAGTATAGTAAGGCTTTTTTCTTCAAAAAAACGATATAGTATACTATACTATGTCGTTTTTTTGAAGAAAAAAGCCTTACTATACTATGTCGCTTTTTGAAGAAAAAAGCCTTACTATACTATGTCGTTTTTTTGAAGAAAAAAGCCTTACTATATATACTATGTTGTTTTTTTGAAGAAAAAAGCCTTACTATACTAAGTCATTTTTTTAAAAGGAAAAAGCCTTACTATACTATACTTAAGTCATACGTATACTTTGGCCAAATGAATCCTAATTGAAAAAGCATATCCAAGTATGTAACCCTAGAAGTCAAAAACAAGCACTGTAGTGCATGTCACCACAATGTTCATAATGTGCAATATTGTATCTTAAAGTATTAAAGCCCAAAAGTATTTACAGCCCCCCACAGACTAATGCACCTTATTATGAAAACAATATATATATATATATATATATATATATATATATATATATATATATATATATATATATATATATATATATATATATATATATATATATATATATATATATATATATATATATATATATATATATATATATATATATATATATATATATATATATATATATATATATATATATATATATATATATATATATATATATATATATATATATATATATATATATATATATATATATATTTTTATTTTTATTTATTTATTTTTTTTTACTTAAGTATTCAAGCCCAACCAAGAGGTATTTAGAGCCCACGCCCCCTGATTAATGCACGTTACTATGAAAACCATGCATTTCTGTGTCTTTTTGAAATAGGCGTGGCCGAGGCGTGGGTGATGTCAGAGCTCAAATAACCGACGCAATTCTCCAAAATGGCCGATGGGCCGGAGGCTAGGCCTGTGTGGACTGCTGTGCTGCTCAGAATTGACGATTTCCCGAAGGAAGACCCGATAAACTTCTTCCATGACAATTCAGCGAGTTCGGTACTATGTCTTTTGGGGATTTCGTAGCCCCTTTTCTTATTTTCAGTGTGCTTTTTGACGGGAGCGTGCTTCATTGTGTGATGTAGCTCCACGCAGATGTTAGCACAAATGTTTGCTAGCAAGTTAGCCAACTTGCTAGCAAACATTTGTGTTAGCTTCTGCGTGGGGTTACATCACGCCAATCAAGCACGCTCCTGTCAAAAAGCACTAACACAAATGTTTGCTAGCGGGTTAGCCAACTTGCTAGCAAACTGTGTTTGCTAGCAGGTTAGCGAACTTGATGGCAAACATTTGTGTTTGCTAGCAGGTTAGCCTACTTGCTGGCAAACATTTGTGTTTGCTAGCAGGTTAGCCTACTTGCTGGCAAACATTTGTGTTTGCTACATTGCGTTACTTACAGCTCTTTATGTCTAAAAAGAAATCCTTCCATTGTGTGTTTCAGTTCCTCAACGATCACAGACTGCTGGGAAACATCAAGAATGTGGACAAAAGGAGCAGCTTGTCGACGCCATAATGAGCTGTTGGTCAGTAAAGTCAGTCATTTTTTATAGTTACTATTTTAGCTATACATTATTTTTAAATAGTTTCGATTTTCACTATCTCTAGAGTATTCAAGGTTTTGTGCAATTGGCTTACTTTATTAGGATACATTAATGGGTAAAAAATATTTATTATACTATGTTAGAATAAAAGACTTACTAAAGAATTACTATTCAGTCATTTTTAAAGAAAAAAAATCTCCAAGAAGGCTTTGTGCAATTGGCTTGTAAGTTTTGTTAGGTTACATTCTAATTTTGAATGAAAACACAGTAACTGGCTTAGTTTATTTTATCTTTTGTTTAATAGCAACACAAATGCCTTTAGTGCAGATGTAAGGAGTAAATGGTACACTTATAGAATGTACCTTTTCCCTTCACTTTCTTAAAGACCTCTTAATTTTAAATGTAGTCTTGACAAAATATTCAACAATAACGTGGGGTTCATTTTGACTAGTTTAAATAGCCATTTTGTTTTCCGTCAGTGTAAAAAGAGGGGAAATGTAAATTTGGGGTATTTATTTAACAAAAGTGTTGGGTGTTATGCCAAAACTCATTTTCAAACCCTTTCAAAATAAAATGGCTCTGATTCAGGTAAAACCTTACTTGTGAATGTTTATTTGACCTGACTTGTGTATTGACCCCCCCAACCTTTTTTTGTCTTTCAGAATTTCAGCTAAGGGGACCTGGTTACCTGCCTATAAACAGATAGCCTCAGACAGCCCCAATGAGATTTTCAAAATAAAAGGTAAGCCTTCTCCAATGGTCTTCTATTTAACTTTGTGTATTGAACCCTTTTTTTTGTCTTTCAGAATTCCAGCTAAGGGGACCTGGTTTCTGCATATGAACAGATAGCCTCAGACAGCCCTGATGAGATTTTTCAAAATAAAAGGTGAGCCCTTCTCATTGGTTTTTTAACTAACTGTGTACTAATCCCCCTTTTTTTCAGTTTTCCAGAATTCCACCAGGGGGTGGAGAAGATTCGATTTTTTACGATGCTGGAGCACCAACGGGAACCAATCTACAAACTTTTTCAAAATAAAAGGTGAGCCCTACTCATTGTTTTTTCAACTAACTGTGTACTAACCCCCCCCTTTTCAGTTTTCGAATCTTCTCCACCAGAGGGTGGAGAAGATTCGATTTTTTACGATGCTGGAGCACCAACGGGAACCAATCTACAAACTTTTTCAAAATAAAAGCTGACATCCTGTTTTTCCAGATTTCCACCTGGTGACAAGAGGAATTACTTCATCTTATTCAAGTTTTTCAAAATAAAAGATCTTGCAAAGTACATTTGTCTTTTTATTCAGAGAAAAACATTTTATTTAACTCTTGTACATGGTAGTTGAAGTGTTGATTGGTGTAGCCACTCTTTTCTCCACCTACAGACAAAAAAGAAAAAGTACACTTAGAAAAAAACATTGAAAAATGAGAGGATAAACACTTAGAAAAAAAATTTGAAAAAATGAATTAACACTTAGAAAAATTAGAGGATAAACACTTAGAAAAAAAAATTAAAATAGAAAATCTAGGGGTATAAACACTTAAAAGAAAAAAGAGAAAAACTGGGGGAATAAATGGAAGAAGAAAAGAGATATACGAATTTGGGGGAATAAACACTTAGAAGAAAAGAGATAGAAAAATTTGGGGGTATAAACACTTAGAAGAAAAACTGGGGGAATAAACACTTAGAAGAAAAGAGAGAAAAATTTGGGGGTATAAACACTTAGAAGAAAAGAGAGAAAAATTTGGTGGTATAAACACTTAGAAGAAAAAAAGAAAAACTGGGGGAATAAACACTTAGAAGAAAAGAGATAGAAAAATTTGGGGGTATAAACACGTAGAAGAAAAAAAGAGAAAAACTGGGGGAATAAACACTTAGAAGAAAAGAGATAGAAAAATTTGGGGGAATAAATGGAAGAAAATATAAAATAAATACCTGGAAGAAGAAAAGAGATAGAAAAACTAAATAAACACTTAGAAGAAAAAAGAGATAGAAAAACTGGGGGGAATAAATGGAAGAAAAAATAAAATAAAACTGGGGGAATAAATACCTGGAAGAAATAAGATAGAAAAATTGGGGCAATAAAAACTGAAGAAAAAATAAAATAGAAAAATTGGGGGAAAAAATACTTTGAAGAAAAACTGGGAGAATAAACACTTGGAAGAAAAATTGGGGATGTAAACACTTAGAAGAAAAAAGAAAAACAGGGAATAAATGGAAGAAAAAATAAAATAAAACTGGGGGAATAAATACCTGGAAGAAATAAGATAGAAAAATTGGGGCAATAAAAACTGAAGAAAAAATAAAATAGAAAAATTGGGGGAAAAAATACTTTGAAGAAAAAATGGGGGAATAAACGAAGGAAAAAAACTGTACGACTAATCACTTAGAAAATAAATAAAAAATAAACACTGAAACTTCCTGCTCCAGCTTTTAATGAAATCCTTCTTACCTTAAATACCTAGTCAAAAAGCTGTGGAAATAAATGGCCAGTGAAACATCACCATGATCAACTAGGCAGGCTTTTATTTCATTTGGATTTTCACAAGTACAGAGACATCTTCAAGTGGGCAATTGCCAGGAACAACTTGCAGGCCTGTTGCATGCAAAAAAAAAAAGAAAGTTAGATTATATAGAGACTGGTGAAATTTTGCACACAAAAAAAGCATAAGTTAACATACATAGAGCCTGGAATTTCAACAGATGGGCTTAGTTTTTTTTCTTTTAGTTTTATCTCGATGTTAAACAGGGAAAACTTCGATTTAAAAAAAGCCATTTGGGAGTTGCCAAACAATTACAGGATAGAGAAATCCTACAAGAAATTTAATCAACGAGCAAGATAAAGAATAAGTTCATGCGTGACAAGTGCTATTTTCCCCTTCCCAGACAAGCCGAATAAATATATAGACTGACGTTAGCAGCTAGGAGAAATATAGCTAAACAGTTTTAAAATAAAATCATTACATTACATACAACACAACAGGAACCAAGTCGTGCTTCTGGATCGCATCCTAGAGTGAGCATCTACCCAGCAAACTGTCGGTTGATGTCTCGGCGTTGTTTGATTAAGTTTAAAGTCTTGTGACACGACTCAATAATGGGGAGAAAACGGACAACATGCTAGTTAGCATTAGCGTCTTCGCGACGCTAATGCTAACTAGTCACAGGCGGTGGGGAAAAGAAGCCCAGACTTAAACTGTCGACGGGGTGTTGGACCTGGCATTAAATTAACAGATTTGTTGGCGTTTTGGGCTCAATTGATTCCTGAAAAATCTCCCGGTAGCGTGATAAAAACGTAGTTATTTCTTACCTGGCCGGCGTGCTCCCTCGACCGTCAGCACAGGGAGAGGTTTCCGAAAGAAATGGTTACTGCGCATGTGCATAATTATCCCAGCTACGTCAGGCGTAACCACGCCTATATTGTCCGGACATATTGAATGTCCTCCCAACTCAACGTCCATGTTTTGAAGATGACGTAATATAGTCGCCATTTTTGTGGTCTTGACGCTATAAAACAAGTGTGTTAGTATACAAATTTGACCAAATATTGAGTGACATTTTTACTTAGTATTTTACATCAACTCACCTTTATTCCAGGCCAACTGACTCCATTACAAGTTGAACATTTGAAACACGGTCAATTTTGCAAGAGAAAATACTTACTATACAAAGTAAAGTAAGGCTTTTATTAGAAAAATTGACCATGTATAGTATACTTAGTCATTTTTGCAAAAAATAAAAACCCTGAGTGTTGCATTATATGTATAACGTCCAAAGACATAAACAACAGATGGGTACAGTACCATTGCTTGGACGCGTAGGGCGCTGTTTCCAACCTCAAGTTCCGTAATGAGTGCTAGACATTCTTTAAGATGTTTTGAGCCCATATTCACAACACTGTATTTTCCCCAATTATTTCCAAAACAGTATTTTTTTTTTGTCATAAAAAAGACCATGTATATAGTAAGGCTTTTTTTTAACCCGAGGGTCAGTATATTTCTCAAGCAAAATATTTCAACATTGGAACAGAATGACAAGGATTTCCAAAACATCCCACTCATTACAAGAGTGAGAGCTGAGCACAAATGTTTTGAAATAACTTCAATCAACTTGTTGTCGGGATCCCAAAATGGTCCGCTTTAAACGTCAGTCTTCCGAATCGCCGCCCTCTCCCAGAAGCTATCCCTTTTGTCCGCACAGCACAACAGACTTTAGCCGCCGTTCGGCAGAATGGCGGCCCACTCTCAGAAGACCTCCAAGTCGGCCGAGTTGTACACCACCGGGGTCTCTTCCGTCCCCGCGGCACGCTCTTCCTCCGGCGCTTCGTCGGGGTCTTCCTCCGGCGCCTCGTGGGGGTCTTCCTCCGGCGCCTCGTGGGGGTCTTCCCCCGGCGCCCCGTCGGGGTCTTCCTCCGGCGGCCCGTGGGCCCGGCCGACCGCGTGGGCGTCGCCGGCAAACGTCTCCCCGGGGACGTCGTCGTGGTGACGCAGGTTCAAGGTGCCGATGGCCTGCTTCATCTTCTTGGCCACCAGGTGGCGCCTGCGCTTCTGCGCCGCTTTCTTGTTCTTCTGCTCCTGCTGAGTCTCCTCGGAGAAGATCTCCCTGATTTGCGCTCGGGTGGCGCCGGAGGAGCCCTTCAGGAGGTTGAGGTAGACCCCGCCGGGCGTGCGCCGCCTGCTGCCGTCCAGCGTGTAGACGCCGCCGTTCTCCTCCAGCGTGGCCGTCTGGCTCAACAAGTCGATGGCCTTTTTGGCCCCCAGGACCCTGACCACGCGCTGAATCAGCTCTTTCTTGGGTTCCTGCAGCCTGTAGGCAATTTCCTCCACCACTTTGTCTTCGGGGTCGTCCTCGTCGATCTGGTAGCGACCTTTGACCTCCATCTGGGCCAGGGGGCCGAGGCGCTCCTTCACCGGCCGCTTCCTCTTGGCGTCGCCGCCGCCGCCGCTTCTCTCTCGTCCGTCTGACCTCATGTACTCGTCCAGCTGCGCGTCCAGCGCCTGGGCGTGGCCCGCGCCTTTTCCCCGCCTCTCCATATGCCGCTCCTTCTCCATGATCTTCCGAGCCAAAGCGTAGTTGTAAGTCTCCACGTTCCTGTCGGACATGGAAACGTCGCCCTCCATGCCGAAGACGCCGAGTTCGGCGGCCACGGCGTCTTGGTGCTGCTCCTGCACCACGGAACCCCAGACGTTGTTGACCCGGCGCCCCCGGAGGGCCTCGGGCAAGTGGCCGGCCGCCGCCGGGGCCACGGCGTCTGGTACTTTGAAGCGTTTGCGGCCCCGGGATGCGCCTTCGTCCTCGGACGAATCGGGCTCGCTGTCGCTGGACTCGGACGCCCGACCGGCGCTTCGGTAAGAAACGACGACTCGGTCAAGGAAGGGCTGGCCGCCGAAAGGCAGAGGTGGCGTGACTCCGGTGACTGGAGTGGCTGCGCTCGTGTTCATCTCCGAGTCTGAAGCGGAGCCGGAAATCTCTCCATCTTCCAAATCTCTGTCCATGACATCTCTATCCGCCATTTCCTCCCTGCGAGAGACAGCAAAGACAATTTTATTGTCCTTGTTGAAAGTAGAGTGGGATGCTGCTAGTTAACGCTAAAGTCCAAAGTTCATTTATGTTCCAAAACACAAGAAATGTTGCTTGCCGAGTTCTGCTGGGCTTCTTCGCACGACTACTTCATAGCATCGTATCATATCACATCACATGCACCGACGAGCCTTGTTTGTATTTACCTTCAAGGAGCTTGCTTACCGCTAATGCGTTCCCTCGCGAAAGATGGTTATTCCAAAGTATCGCAATGTAGCTCAGGCGCTAAACAATTGCTACTTATCGAACTTGACAGCTAGGCTCAAGAAAATTGGCGCAATGTTGTCCGCCCCACTTCCGGCCGTCTTCCTATCAGGGCACAGATAACATTTCAAAGGGAATACGTCTTAAGGTGGAGTAGGCGGCGTAAGTACCCGGCGGCCATCTTAGGGGACTGAAGAGCAAATCGGGTAGTCGGACGTGACGTTTCATCTCCCGCGACACATTCTGACTAAACAATATGGCGGCGTCCTTACGTCTGTTGGCTTCCGCTAGCAAATGTTTACTACGCAGATCGCTGTTGGAGAAAAATAATGCAAACCGAGTAAGTTCGCGTGTTGTTTTTTCACGTTTATTCCAGTTTCAACCAAATTGACGCCATTCACCAAGACGATCTCAATAACGAGGGCACGTTGTTGATCTGTTTTGTTGCAGTCCGCAAGGCTCTTGTCTACGCAGGCTGCTCCACAAGTCGCTCTAAATGTACCTGAAACTAAGGTGACCACCTTGGAAAATGGCCTACGTGTGGCTTCCGAGGACTCGGGGATTTCCACGTGTACTGTAAGTTTTAACTTAACTTGACATCTATTGCACTGTAGACAAAAGATATATATATATATATTGATATACCGTGTGTATAATTCAGGTCGGCCTGTGGATTGACGCCGGTAGTCGCTACGAGAACGAGAGAAACAATGGCACGGCTCACTTTCTGGAGCACATGGCATTTAAGGTGAGCCAACATAGTCAACACCTACCTAAATTGTAAACTACAATTAGCGTGACGTCGCTGGACGGTCCAAAGAAATCCACCAGGATGTCGGGAAGAAAGTGGTGCGTTCACAAAGACGGACGGGCTCATCCTCGGGTGCAATTTCCACATGTTTAAACGTTAGGATAAAACGATTTGTCGACGTGAACAAAATTCAACAGTTGGCAGTCATTTTGGAGGCACTACTTCAAATTCCTCCTCCATTTTCTGGGACAGGGCACCAGAAAACGGTCACAGCTGGACCTGGAGTTAGAAATCGAGAACATGGGTGCACACCTGAACGCCTATACGTCCCGGGAACAGACGGTGTATTACGCAAAAGCCCTCTCCAAGGATCTTCCACGAGGTATAAAGTCATACTATCACGTAATGGCTACTGACTGATTGGACCTCACCTTGCCAAGAAAGGGACGTGACTCGGTGAAGTCCAATCTATGGAATTCAGTCAAATGCGGACATGCTAAGCATCACTTTGAATTAAAAAAAAAAAAAAAACGTAATGTTGACCTCTTTTTTTTGGAAAAGCGGTGGAGATCCTAGCGGACATCATCCAGAACAGCACATTAGGCGAAGCGGAGATCGAGCGGGAACGGGGCGTCATCCTCCGGGAGATGCAGGAAGTGGAGACCAATCTGCAAGAAGTGGTTTTCGATTATCTCCACGCCACCGCGTACCAGTCCACGGCGCTGGGGAGGACCATCTTGGGTCCCACGGAGAACATCAAGTAGGAAATGTGCCCATGGTGCGGAAAAGTGCCTCGAAATATATTCATCTGGCTCTTTTTCTTCCCAGAACAATTAACAGAGGAGACTTGGTGGAGTATATTACCACCCACTACAAAGGCCCAAGAATAGTGCTGGCTGCCGCTGGAGGTGAGAACATTGTTTAGCGTGGCAAGGTCAGCAGTAGGCGCTAACTACAGTAGACAGTAGTCACACTACAGTAGGTGTAAAAATGTTACTATTTGGAATATTTTCAAGTCAAAATGTCCTTCAGAGCTAGCATCTACTCCCCCGAAAAAAGCCAACAAAACATTTGCCAATATCCTAAATGTTTGAAATCTTCCCGACAGGAGTTTCTCACAGCGAGCTCATCCATCTGGCAAAGTACCACTTTGGGAAGCTTCTGGGACGATACGCCGCCGACGCGCCGCCGGCGTGTCCCTTCACCGGAAGTGAGGTGTGAGGTCGTCCGAGACTCGGCGAGTGAATCGGGTTGAGTGTCTTCTTGCCTCCCCAGATTCGAGTGCGCGACGACAAAATGCCGTTGGCGCACATCGCCATCGCCGTGGAGGCCGTGGGATGGTCTCACCCCGACACCATTCCCCTCATGGTGGCCAACACGCTCATCGGGAACTGGGATCGCTCTTTTGGCGGAGGAGTGGTGAGTGGGACTCTGGTAGCCCGAAAGGCCTGCTGGCTTTAACTCCCCCTTTGGACACGCGCGTATCAGAATCTTTCCAGTAAACTGGCCCAGCTGGCCTGCCAGGGGAACCTATGCTACAGCTTCCAGTCCTTCAACACCTGCTACACCGACACCGGTCTATGGGGGCTCTACATGGTGTGCGAACCCGGCACCATCGACGACATGATGCGCTACACGCAGCAAGAATGGTGAGCGGTGGCCCGCGTGGATGCCGTTGCAATAATACTCACGGGTGATTCTTTTTCAGGATGACCCTGTGTACCAGCGTGACGGAAGCCGAGGTGGCGCGAGCTAAGAATCTCCTCAAGACTAACATGTTGCTGCATCTGGATGGTAAGGGAGCCGCCGTAAGCTAACGCAGATAGCAAAGACGTGTCTGTGGTCTAGGTTCCACCCCCATCTGCGAGGACATTGGTCGACAAATGCTGTGCTACAGCCGTCGAATCCCCCTGCACGAGCTGGAAAGCCGAATCGACGTGAGTGGACGACAGCTGGCTCTGTTCAACTGGAGCCGGCTTCCACCTATCCATCTTTTTTTTTTGCCAACAGGCCATCGACGCCGACACCATCAAGGACGTGTGCACCAAGTACATCTTCAACAGAGCTCCCGCCATGGCGGCCGTCGGTAAGCGACTGGATTGGTCGTGGTGGTTGACGACACTAAGCGGCCGTTTCCTTTTTTTTTTCTTCTCAGGTCCCATCGAGCGGCTTCCCGACTATAAGCAGATCTGCGGCGGAATGGCCTGGATGAAGAAGTGAACAGTCAACCCAACGGCGCTTTTTCCTTGTCCCTTTAATTTCGTATAAAATAAAGCTCAACATAACGATATAATGGTTCAGATCCTATTTTTTACTCTTGGTAACAAATTGCTCCTGCGCGGCTTTCTTGGCTTTGACCATCTCCACCAGTTCCTGTGGAACAAAAAAAAAAAACAAATGTTACGCCCGACATGCAGCCACGCGTAAAGGGACACGGGGGTCTCCAAGTGCGCTCCTCTTTGGGCCCCCTATATCCAGCCTGTTTCCCTGGATAGGGGCCCGCGAGGAGTAGAGTTGGGGAGCCCCGGCCGGCCGGCTTGGGAGTTGGCCGTCAGCTCACCTTGTATCGCTTCATACAGTCTTTCTTGTTTCTCCCGGGGACGGCGTCGGCAATCTTCTCCCAGCGTTCGGGTGTGCTGACGGGGTAGGTCTTGAGGGCCTGTTCTAGAAGCTTCTGTTCTTCTGTGGTCCAGGGCGCCGCACTCCCATCGCCACCTGGGGGAATGGAAGACTCCAATCGGTGTTTGTCGGGCAGAGTCGGCCGGCCAAACGCTTTCCCGGTGAAGTGAGTGACCTTCGAAACGCTCCGAGGGCACGGCGTTGTCTACGGTGGGGGGCACGGCATTATGCTCCTTCCTGAATTTCTCAAAAGCTTTTTTGTTGACGTCGTCTTTCTGCAACGGATCTGAGGACGACGCATTTGAGCTTGAAATTCCACAGAGAAGAAAAGAGCTTGGGCGTTTGTGGACGAGTTACCAAGCCTCTGCAAACTCTTGGCTTTGTTGATGACGTCTTTGGCCGTTCTCTTCATGCCGCTCGTCGAGTGGATATTCATGTAGTTGGCGATGACCTCCCATCTAAAAAGGCAACAAAATACACATTGATATGTGCTGTGCCGTATCAATGAAATCCATTTTAAAGTAAAAAAAAAAAAAAGAGTGACAGTGGAGCAAAGGGCAAAGAAAATACCTGGCATTGGTTCCAGCCGGGAAGAGGTTGACGGCCTTAATGAGCAGCTGGAGATCTTCCTCGTTCCAACCTTTGCCGGCGCCCCCTCCGGTTCCTCCTCCTCCTCCTCCTCCTCCGCCGGCGGCCTGGTCTCCGCTCCTGGAGGCCTGCATGGCCTGGACTTCGGCGTCCCGCTCCTTCTGGAGCTGCGTGTTCACCTCCCGTACCTGAGGACAAGAATCAAGTTTTCAAGTTTCCAAGTTTTTAGCTCCCTAGTAGTTTTGTCAATGCCATTGTCTATCCCCCTTTCTTCCCTTCCTTTACCTGCTTCTCCACGGCAATCTTACTGTCCTCCTTGGAAGCCGAGGCCAGTATTTCGTTGAGGCACTGCAGGCTGGCCAGTTCCAGCCTATCGCACAGCTTCTCCACGTCCTCCATCATCTTGACATTTTCAGTCTCGTTGTGCGCAAAATAATTCCAGTTCTGCGGGGTGACAGATGACCTCCCATTTCCGCTCATCGCTCCCAAAGACGAAAGCTTTGTCAACCTTGCAGGACGTCCGGAGCTTCTGCCGCTCCTTTTTAATGGCCCTCTTCTGGATGTCCTTCTCTTTTTTGGCCAGCTGGGCCGCCTGCTTGGCTTCTTCTTCTTCTTTCTCCTTGGCCAGGCGAGCCGCCTCCGCCTCGGCGACTCGGACCTGGAGAAAAAGCCCCGGGAAAGCTTTAGCGGTGGATGGTCCGGCCCCGAGCTTTCCATTTCCGGGCCAAGGGTCCCGAACTCACTCGCTCCTTTTCCTCGTGCTCTCGCTTCTTGGCTTCGGCTCTTGCCTTCTTCTCGGACTCCTTGCGGGCCTTCTCCTCGTCTTTGAATTTCTTTATCCGCGGATCGCAAGTGTAGGCGGTATCTGCGGGGGATGAAACGCAACGTGGGTCGGTTGGCCCGGGGCCATTCCCGCGCGTGGCGCCCCGGAATCATTTGCCGTCTCTGTACCAACTAGTGTTCGAATTCTGTTCATCTCCTCTTTCTTCCTCTGAGCTCTAGAGGCCCGATTTTGCTTCTCGATCCATCTCCTCTCATCTCGACTAGACGGGGCAATAAAAGAAAGGGCGGTGAGCGGGCGCTAGGCGGAGCGGCCGAAAAACAAGCTTACCACTCGGCCTTGTCCTTCTCCTCTTCGTCCAAGTGCGAGAATTCCCTCCAAGAATCAAAATTGTACCTACGGGGGCCCGGGAATATGGCGGAAGCTCGTAAGCGTGTGGTTAAACGGCGTGCGGTCACAGATGATGATGAACGCGTGTCAAGACATACCAAAAGGAGTAGAAGTTATCCACTTCTTCAAAGGAAGACTCCATGGAGCCGAGTTTGGGCACGTGCTTTTTGGACGACCATCGGGAATTGCGCTCAAAGACGGCCGGAAAGACCCGGAAAAAGTTTTCTTTGCCTTCGCCTTTGGACGGGACGCCGTTGTCGAATGTGGGATCCACGCTGTCGAAGGCTCGCCTCTTCACCGGGTCCGAAAGCGTTTCTATAGCTGCCGAGGCGCGGAAAAGCGGCATGAGCGGCCACGACGGATCAAAACGTAGCCGGCCACCGACCTACCTTTAGTGATACACGTGAAATAATCATTGTCGCCTTCGGAGATCTGCTCTCCCGCGGCTTTCCTCTTGTCGGGATGGTGCTTTAACACGATGGCTTTGTCTGGGGAGGAACAGAGAACAGTGCTTGCTAGCTAGCTAGCTACGTAGCGTGCCGGGCAAACAAAAAAAAGGAAAGAAAAACACTCCCGTGGTCTACTTACGGGCGGCTTTGATCTGTTTCTGAGTGGCTTTGTATCTCAAGTGCGGAAGACCGAGAACGGCGTAGTGATCTTGATTCTAGAAACAAGTGATCAGATGATACCCATGAGCTGGTGATTATTGACAGAGTTTGGAGTTTGCAAGCTAGGCGGTGTTTGCCTTCAAACGCGGAATTACAAGCCTTTCTTTCTCCTTAGCCTGACATTGTACTAGAAATCTTGACAATACGATCCATTTGAAGAATTGCCCATTCTCGTGTCGTGGTTTGTTTACGTTACACACCTTACAATCCTTTGGATCTAGCGTCCGGAGGTTTGGATGCTCTTCCAGTTGAAAGTCCTCATCTTCCGACTCCTCCGAGGATGAAGACTCCTCTTCCAACTCCTGGAAGGAGGTCGACAAGTTCCTGCATCTCCTCTTCACATAGGCTTCGAACCAGCGACCCACGGGCTCAACTAGAACCACCACGGAGGCTAATGGAGGGAAAACGATTCCAAATTCCAGTTAGATACATGAATCACTTTATGGCATCTACTAGATCAATATACACAAGTACAACGGTTATGAAGTAGCTCTTGTATTTTGAATGAGCAAAACACGTCATCGTGACAGAGAAGATGATATCGTGCTAACAATATTATCTGTCACACTAAGAAATATAATGCAGCATTTTCATGCACGAGTGGGTTGCTGTGATGTAACCATGTATGTCATTACTATGTTAATAAATGCAGCCCCCGAACCCCCAACAACTCATTTTCTATACGGGGTTAGCTCAGTATTTACTGTCTGATTTCGAATACATTGCTGACAATCTCTATTATGCTAGTTTAGCAGGCTAGCTCCCGGTGTCCTCATAGGGATTCGACGCTTACCGGCAACTGCTTTAAACACGGTCGTTTCATGCCCGTCCACCGCTACTAATATCATTTTCAGTCGAAGAGCTAGACCAACATTCAAGAGCCGCAAAATTGTGATGATAATTTCTTTTAGTGTTTCAAATTTCGGCCCTCTTAATTTCACACCACATGGGCATCCATTAAAAAGAACTCCAGGTGTCACATAGTAAAACGTTCCGGGTTAGTTTAATCGCGAGTGAATATTTTGTTCTGCTTTGGAAATTAACACCAAAAACTAACCGAATCACAGTAGAGATTATTACAGTAATCGATTAATTCAATGTTTATTTAAAATCATATTTTTTAGTTTTTTTTTAATTTGTGTGAATAATGAAAATTAACTCCATCTAAAATAACTAGCATTTGTGATGTAGACGCAAAGCTGCCTTCATGTACTACAATATGACTGCGTAGGATTTCGAAACAACAAGTTCCTTTCAAAATAATTCAACGTCATTATTTAAATGCATGTAGTATAACAATCGTAAAAATGGGTGCGTGTGCAATAACACACCGACACCTATTTCCGGCCCGTCGAATGAACCGCAAAGCTGCTGTGTAATCGTACTATTTAGCCGCGCTACAGTTAAAAACTCAACAAAATCTCAACACAACATGCCGGATTATCTAGGAGATGACCAGAGGAAGACAAAGGAAGAGGAAAAGGAGGACTCACCAATCAGGGGTACAAAGCTTTAAACAAGCGAAGGTCTTTGTTTAAGAAGGCTCTTAGCATTAGCCGTTTCGCTAAAGTTAGCTTCGGTTTGTAAAAGGCCAAATCATGCCATTACTAACTGTATTCATCTCTGCAAACAGCTTTGGATGAAGGAGACATCGCTCTACTGAAAACATACGTGAGTGTCCCCCGAGACATTGAAATGGTTAATTGTCAAATATAAAACAATGTACTAAATGAACTGTGTACCCCATCACCAGGGCCAAAGCACTTACTCCAGACAGATAAAACAAGTAGAAGATGACATCCAACAGCTGCTCAAAAAGATCAACGAGCTTACAGGTGACTTAAAGGAACTGTCCACGTAGTGCCTCAACATATTCATAACATAGTTCTGTTGCACTGGTATTCTACAGGTATTAAAGAATCGGACACAGGACTGGCACCACCTGCCCTCTGGGACCTGGCTGCGGACAAGCAGACCCTTCAAAGTGAGCAACCTCTACAAGTTGCAAGGTAAAGTCATAGTGGAGGTCACACGTCTCACCATCTCACATTCAAAACAACCCAAACATGATTTCATTTCCACAGATGCACCAAAATCATAAACGCAGACTCTGAAGATCCCAAATACATCATCAATGTGAAGCAGTTTGCCAAGTTTGTGGTGGACCTGAGCGACCAGGTGGCCCCCACTGATATCGAGGAGGGCATGAGGGTCGGGTGAGGGACACAAATACAACTCCATTTTCCTAAAAAGAAAAAAACATGGCCCTTGGGAAATAAAGTCTCATTCCTTACCAACTGTTCCAAAACAAAAGAGTTTGTGCCAATAAGTCACATTCCTGAAGAAAATCATCAAACTGAATGGAGGACAGTCTATTTGACCACTTTGTTATTTTTCTTCTTCTTAGTGTTGACAGAAACAAATACCAGATTCATATCCCCCTGCCTCCTAAAATTGATCCAACGGTCACCATGATGCAGGTACAAAACCTGGCTAGAGCATTCCTTTTAAAGTCAAAACTGAATGCAGTTAAATCTTTTTTTGTTCTCTTGCAGGTGGAGGAGAAACCCGACGTCACTTACAGTGACGTCGGCGGCTGTAAGGAGCAGATAGAAAAGCTGAGGGAAGTGGTTGAGACGCCTCTGCTCCACGTGAGTGAAATGACACCATTGAGAATATCAAGTGTCACTACAAAATGTTCATTCTTTTTTTTGGGACAAATTGAGTGACGGTGGATTTTTTCCCCACTAGCCCGAGCGGTTCGTCAACTTGGGCATCGAGCCCCCGAAAGGCGTGCTGCTGTTCGGACCGCCCGGTACGGGGAAAACCCTGTGCGCCCGTGCCGTGGCTAACAGAACGGACGCCTGTTTCATCCGAGTCATCGGATCCGAGCTGGTGCAGAAGTACGTGGGCGAGGTGAGACCACCGAAACGCAATCCAATGGCGTCTCCGTGCAAACCCAAGCCAAGCTTTTCTTCGTCTAGGGAGCCCGGATGGTTCGGGAGCTATTCGAGATGGCCAGGACCAAGAAGGCCTGCCTCATCTTTTTTGACGAAATTGACGCCATCGGAGGTAGCCATTAGTCCAAAGCCATTCCGTTTTCTAGCGGCCCGAGTGAAAATTCCCAGCCCAACAGCCCACATTGTTGTCATTTACAAGGCGCACGCTTTGACGACGGCGCCGGCGGAGACAACGAAGTGCAGAGGACCATGCTGGAGCTCATCAACCAGCTGGACGGCTTCGACCCGCGGGGCAACATCAAAGTACTGATGGCCACCAACAGACCCGACACGTTGGATCCGGCCCTGATGAGACCGGGCCGTTTGGATAGGAAGATTGAGTTCAGCTTGCCCGACCTAGAGGTGGGATCGTCCGTCGGCTCATCAACGTGCCGCGTTTGGTGCGCTTACAGCCATTTTTTCTTCTTCTTTGTTTCAGGGTCGCACGCACATCTTCAAGATTCACGCTCGTTCCATGAGCGTGGAGAGAGACATCCGCTTTGAACTGCTGGCTCGACTCTGTCCCAACAGCACAGGTGAAGAAGACAAAACAAAATGTGGTTTTAGTCCATTTTCAATGTGCCCGAGCTCACGTGATTGTGCGTTTCCCCACCCAGGCGCGGAGATTCGCAGCGTGTGCACGGAAGCCGGCATGTTCGCCATCCGAGCTCGCCGAAAGATCGCCACGGAGAAGGATTTCCTGGAGGCCGTGAACAAGGTCATCAAGTCGTACGCCAAGTTCAGCGCCACGCCCAGATACATGACCTACAATTAAGTTGAATCTTTTCTAGGCACGGTACAAATAAAAATGTCCTTGTTGTGTCAAGTTAAAAATAAAGCTTTATTCCACATGATTCTAAAAAAGATTTTGTTTTTTTAAACAACAACAAGAAATGGTTGGCACAGCAATCTTCCGTAACAGTTGAACATCCTTCATTCACCATGTGACAGTAAGCAGTAACTTGAAGGACGGATTTGACACGAGTCCTGAGCTTTAAAAAAAAAAACACCCCGAGTGATTGACAAGTGCAAAACAACAACAAACCCTCCGTCCATATTGGATGTGAATGAAGTGTTTCCCAGCTGCATCAACTTGAGATATTGGCTGGGGAATGTTGACAATGTAACACGGCGTCATGAAGAGTTGGGAAGAGCATCTCCCTCTTGATAATTCCAGTGAAAAACTGCAACTGGTCCAGCTCCGACAACACATTTCCTACAATATTCAAGCACAAATGAGCTTGTGGCTAATATTAGTGATGCTATTCAAAGAAGTGATGCCATTGGCTGCTTAAAGCAAGAGAGGGACGGGCCTTCATGACTTACTGTCACAACCAGCGATGAAAACTCCAATATCGACTTCTGCATACTCCCGGATAACCTGCAATGCAAGAAAACAATGTCTTATTAGTGATGTCGGTGTATGTATGTTTTTTCTTTTTGTCACCGGGCATTTTGGGCCGGTACGGATGCTACTTTTGTCCGAATGCATGCATGGATAGATCTATTTGATCATAGGAAGAACCTGTTTGATGGCTTTGGCTCCCACAGAGTCAACAAAAGCAACATGCGTCCAATCCAGGATGACAGAACGCACGCAACCGGAGGAGCCCATAAAGGCCGCCTCCTCCGATGGGGCTTGGACGCGGGCCTCCTCTCCGGGGGTGCCGCCGTCCGCCTGCTCTTCCGTGGTTTTGTCAAAGGACAAAATCTCGTGCGTGGTGCTTTCTTCGTTGTCCTGGAAAACAACAAAGAGGAGGAGCGCGTGTAGCGGCGTCCGACTTGTGCTTTTAGCGTCGGCTACGACTGGTCAGTAACGTGATTGCTATTGCAAAAGCAAAATAGATTGCACAATTCGGGCCGTGTTTAACTCGTGCAAACAAGTTAGAAAAAAAAAATTGCCAGCAAGCGTACCTCCACGCGTCTTTTTGGCGAACACGTCACACTGCAGTTGCCTTTTTGTCTTTTCTGAGCTTTTCGGGCAGCCTGTAAGTGTTGCGGGTTCAAGCCCGTCTGGAAAACGAGTCAACAAACGATTAGGATGATTTTTTTTTTAAGTGGGGCGGGCCGTAAAATACCTTCTCCTTGAGGGCGCTCACATACAGGTCGCAGTTAGCAAAGTAGATGGACGAATTGGAGTGGAAAATCTTAATCCCCTGACATTCCGTAGCCTTGGAAGGAGACAAAAGACAAAATGGTGGCGTTAACGGTGCGGCTGGGCACCTGGCCAGCCGGCCGGCCGGCCGGCCGGCCATCTAGCTTTGCAACGCACCTCTTCGTATTCCTCCAGGTCGTAGTATAAGCCCGTGTTGCCCACCCTCCCGAGAAGGGCATTTTTTGGTCTGCAAAGCAAAAGGAAAAATAAATCTTTCCACTGTCCATTTTACATTCTAAGAGCAATGTTTAAAAAGGTCTTCCTCGTATTGTTTTGTAAGCATTGAAATGGATTTCGTTCAGAGACAAAACAAATGTTTTTTTTAAATAAAAAGAATGATATTATATTATCATCTCCGATTTTTTTAAAATGGAATCGTTGTAGAGACCTTTGCGATCTATAGATGACCGTCAATAAGGCAAACGTAATGGCCAACAGAAGGCCGTAATCCAAGCCTAGTAGCACCGAGGCCACAAAGGTCACCAGCCAGATGGCCTACGAAAACAAAGCAAACAAAAAAAACAACAAAGATTGGAAGAACGGAAGCAAAAAGTCCTCAATGTCCACTTGAGCGCATTTGGACGCACCAGTTCTATCTTGCTGCTTTTCCAAAGCGCCGGAATGTCTCGGAACTGCTTGAACATGCCCAGCAAGTTGACCATGATGATGGCGGCCAAGGCAGTCTGGCAGGAAGGAGAGACAAAAAGACAAGCAATCAGACATTTAGAAGAACGTTCCCGAGCATTTTCAAAAACGGACACGGACTGAGTCACCTGCGGAAGCGGCTCAAAGACAAAACCCACGGCCACGATGACCAGCAGCACCAAGAGCGAGCCCAGCAGTCCTGCAATCTGAACATTAGATTACGCCGGCGTTTCGGGCTGGGGGGTGGGGGGGGAGCGCCGCCACGGGAACGCTACCTGTGTTTTCCCGCCCGTGCTCTCCTGCACCAGGCTTCTCGACATGGAGCAAGAGATGGTGATGGTTTGGAAGAAAGAGCTGATGAAATTGCACAGGCCAAAGGCTATCAGCTCCTGTTCAGGCCAGGGGGGGGGGGGGGGGGGGGCGGTCTTGTTAATGGGAAAGCAGAAGAGAAAGGAAAGCCGTCGTGGCCTCACCTGATTGCCGTCCACGCTGTAGTTATGCTTCAGCGCAAAGATTTTGCCCAGCGAGATCCCGATGGAGAAGCCTACCACGGCAATGGCAAAGGAGTCGGTCAGCAGACTGGGAACCAGGCGCAAATTTGGAGCCACGGGCGCCACCAGCCTGAGGACACGCCAGAAGAGTCGCCCAGAGCCCGAGTGGGCGGCGTCAGGGTGTTTGATGGCTGGCGCTTACCGACTGGGTATCTCCCCGACCACTTCCACCTGGTAGTCCCCTGACAGTTTCATGGCGTAAGAGACGCCGGTGGACACCATGACGATGATAATCTCCCCGGGAAGCGGGACGGGCATCTTCTTCTTGAAACGCTCGTTGAGGTATTTGACCCCGTACAGAAAGAGCAGACACAGCAGGCCCAGGACCGCCGTGGTGATATTGGTGCTGGTGATGTGTGCCAGTACGGCCTGCACGCTCTGTAAAAAAAAAATAAAAAAAAGATGGAAAAGAAAATGGGGGGGGGAGGGGGGGGCACAAAGGCGGCGCCGGCCGGCCAGGGGAAACACTCACAAATATGACGGAAAGCGGCCCACTGAAGCGCTTTGTTTTCACTCCCAGGAGGTATTTTAACTGCGACACCACCACGTGGACGGCGGCCGCCGTGGTGAAACCTCGCACCAGGGGTTCCGTCAGGTAAATGGCCACGAAGCCGAAGCGGAGCATCCCTAAAACGATCTGACCGGGCGGAAGAGGAGCGTGGGAATCGTGGCCCCGTAGCGTGGCAATCCGGCCGGAAACCCACCTGAATGATTCCCACCAGCGTGGTGAGCACCACGGCCACCTCCACCCTCTTGGCGTCGCGAAGGATCACGTTGGCGGACACGTTGGAGCCATTGATGGCGGGAGGAGGCGTGGGGAAATCGGGAACCTCCCTGACCACCACGCCTCCGATCATGAGGCTTATTACGGCAAAGGTCCCTGGAAAGAGAAGCAGTCAATTCTTTTCTTATTGTTTTACAAACCGCCATCAAAGCAGAGTTGTTCTCACCGATGGAAATGTGTCTGGACGTGCCAAAGAAAGTGTAGAGCAGGACCGGGTAGAAGGACGAGTACAGTCCGTAAATTGGAGGGACGGCAGCCAGCATGGCGTAGGCCAGGCCTTTGGGAAGAAAAAAAAAAAGAGAGGAGAGTTGGGTAAATACTATCCCGCTGTTGAATGACAAAACAAAAGTCTCCGTGAGAAGAGCTCAAAGCCAACAGCAAAAGAAGCGGGACGCCAGAGAGGAGCCCACGGGGCACCACCGGACACCACCGGACACCAAAGGGCCGGGCCGGCCCGGCTTACCTTGAGGAAGCTGCACCACACCCGTGCTGAGGCCGGAGACCACGTCATGAAACAAGTATTCCCTGACCGGATACTTTGGCAGCCAGGAGAGAATTGGCAGGAAGCTGAAAAGTGCTGACTTTGCCCGCTGAGAAGAACACCTTCAAAACAAATTCAAATGAAGACCAAAACGTCATTCAAATGGAGGTCAAGAGGTCAAAAGGTTACGATGGGGCTAAACTCGAGGTGAGCATTTGAAACGGACAAAAGAGTGGCTTCTGTATGGCGTGCCGCGGGGTCAAAGGTCACACACAGCATCAGAGTCTAGCTAAGAGCACGTTTTAACACTGCACACTTTTGTCAATAAATGACTCTGATTAGTTTCATTTTGAATCACTTCCATTAAGACTGCACCCTTTTGTCAAGAAATGATCATGACTAGTTTCATTTTGAATCACTTTCCCAAAGCCATTAAAAGACCCACCCCATTTTTTGTCTTTTTTTTTTTTTGTGCTTACTGACAGAGCTTGGCCATCTTTTGGCGGACTGTGCGGCGTTTCTCCTTGCGGTGGAGAATGTGCGACCCGAGGTGACTTTCATGGTAGACGGGACGTTCGATCTTGAACATGACAAGTGGCTCCATGTGGTCCGCCTTGAGAGCCGCTTCTCCTTCTTCTGGCTCCATCAGTCACTCTTTCACTTCCCGTTTGTCTTCATTCCTTCGCAAGGAAGCAAGCAACACTCCTTGACTAAAAATACAAGAACAAAACTGGAAGGAAAAACAATCTGTCCTACACTGGGATTTTCTTCAATGTAGCCCAGTTATTTGACAAGTAGGGATTTGGTGTGTACACATGCAAAACCGTTTTCGAATATTGCTAAGACTTGGGTAGCTAGCGAACACGGAATTAGCGGCATAAAAGACCCAGAAAACAATGTTTTCAATTTCAAAGACAGTGGTCTAGGGAATACATAAAAACAAGGTGGTCTTTGAGTAGAAAATAGGAATTGAAAAAATGAGTTTCTTTGATTAAAGGTATAAGCTAGCACATGTATGCCGTCAAAAGGCGGAATTCTTACCTTCTCTCCTCCAGCTCAAGTTGAGATGCTGTCGCGTCTTCACGTCAACTTTATCGGTATGACCTTTTGAGTTAAAGTTTAACAGTTGCCTGACTTGGAGGACGGCGAATGCGGTAGTAACCTTTTCAAATGCAAAGATCCGCTATGGACACGATGTGTCACTTGTTTCCTAATTTCTCCTCCATTTCCGGTCAAAGAGTACTTTTTTTAAAAAAATTGTCATATCACATTCACCCAAACGTACATCATTGTTAAATAAATTTTCGAGGACAAAAAAAATGAAAAAGATTGAGTTGGAATCGAGACTCGCTGGCTTATGTTTCTCGGCTCCAAAATTGGAGCCCGAGAAAGACGTCTGAAATTGTACATCTATGTTACTTAGCGACGGGATGACGACAAAATGTAGTCTTTATAAATAGTGTAACCACCATGATCAATCATGATTGTAGTCCTTAGTATTCATTTCACATTTGTTTAATGAATAAAATTGAATACAAACAAAAGTGAGACAAAAAGAGGAATACTAAAGTGGTGTGGATGGCTACAACGCCACATAAATCCGCAAAAGTGTCTTCTTTCTAAATTGCATTTCCACGTTTTACTTGCCCGTCCATGACCACAAAGTACAACAAGTATTCAATTGAATACACACCAAGTAGAGTCCAAACTAGCACACTTTTTTTGAACCATTGATCATCCCCATTCTACGTTGCTACTGACTTTCCAGCCGCCTGGAGGAGGCGGCACCAGCGATGGCGGCAGTTCTGGAACGGAGAAGATCTGCGGCGGGACGTCACTGGACGTGGAGTCCTCCTCACGTTGGGCTTCCGCCCTACGAGGGTGAATAATTGAGCTTTTTTTTTACTTACAGCACCACCTTACGGAAAACGAACGTGACTACTGGATGCTACTTCGTACCCGTTGCTGGTATGGCCACTTCTTCGCTTTTCCCGGGAGGACAGCCAGACGTCCACGCTGGGCTTCGGCGCGTTCGGGTCCTCGGAACCCTCCAGGCGTAGTTTTTCATCTACAATATGGGATATATGAAGAATCGCATTGCTCGCTGTATTACATTGAACAAATAGAATATAGCTGTAATAGTAAGACATTAAAGTCGAAAGATAAAAAAAAAAACTTAATTGAATTTAAATATTCAGGTACTAGTTGATTTTTTTTTAGGAAATGTGGCCCTCACTCTCCCAGCCGACAGCGCCATCAAGTGGCGATGCACCTACCTTGCACTTTTTTCTGTAAATGGAATAAATCCGCCTCAGACATATGTGAAAACCTACAAGTGGTGCCGAAATCACAAATTCCTGCAACACAAATCCCACGGAATTATTTCTCATGAAATATCATGGTCCAAAATATCCGAGTGAATGAAACTATGACGTGTTGTTATCACCTCGTTGAAGGAATTTTCGGCAGGGTCTTTTTGCTTGCTCGGCCTTTAAAATATCTTCATAGCCTGCCCAGGAAATTGCGGGTAGGATAGATAATACGTCACGTTACAATTGAGAGCAGGACCGTGTTATAAGAAGGCTAATAGACAAATTGACCTCTGAAATGATCAAACCAGGCTTTTTTGGCTCGATGATGCTGGACACCGTAAACGTGTTTTTTTCGGTTATGCATATTGTCTTGGAAGGAGCGTTCGCAGTAGTCGCAGTAGTATCGTTTACCCATAATGTCTGGAGAAAAACACATTGAATGTTGCTCTCAATGTAATATGTATATATATATGTCCAAATATAAAAACAATCTCTTGAACGAGGCCCATAAACAACTACTCGCGAATCAGTATAGAATACGTCTGTGGGAATGACATTTTACAATATTTGGAGAACTATAAAGCTAATAAAATGAAAAAAGAAACCAAAATATTACCTTGGAACCCAGGAAGTGAATTTGCACATGCGCGGTGAGACTTGTTCTTCTTCGTGAATAATTTGAGGCGGTGAGCTGGCAACAACGACGAGGCGAAACTAGCGGCCAGAAGCGGAACTGTCAATAAGACTTTAGAAGGCCGTCCCATTGCTATGGCAACGGCGGCCGTCTCTGATGGATGGAACAAAAGTAGAGTCAGCAGTTTGTCGACTTGAGTTGTCATTTATTTTGGAATATAAATACGAGACATTAAGATCCATTTGGCTATATGAGCTCCGGCGACGGAAGCTCGAGTTTCAAACACTTCAACACCGACACGAGAACATTGTCCCTCTTTTCACATTCAAAGAAGAGCCCAATAAAACTCAAACCCGGCATCCCCCCCCCCCCCCTAACCCTAAATGCCCGAATAAGCCCCTACCCTCCCCCCACCCCAAACCGCAGACGCACCAATGGAATGATGCTACATGCCGAGTACATAGTATCCTATCCTACGCCAGGTGCAAAGAAAAAAAGGTCACGGTGGGTTGTTGACGTGCTAAATGGAGCGGAGCTTTGAAGGATTTCTTTCATTTGGGAGTGCAGTGTGGATGGGGCGGAGCCCCAAAAGAAAGCCAACTTTGATCCAAAAGGCACTTTCACATTCGCACTCTGACATTCGCTGTGCTGCTGTTCAAGTGTTGTGTGGGGGGCCCCTCGGAGCCCCACCCTGTTCAAGTCCTGTGAGTTTATAAGGTTAACTTGTGACTTTAGTGCAGGGCTTCTCAAAGCGCCGGGCCCGGGGAGATGACCCCCAAAAATGGCTCTTTCATTTTTTTTTTTTATCACGTTTTTTTTTTTTTTTTGCCAATGGTCCTGGTGGACCCCCAGAGGTCTCGGAACCCTAGTTTGAGAACCTTTAGTGTAGCGAGCAGGTAAACTAATTGACACACACACACACACACACACACACACACACACACACATTTACAGAGAAAGAGGCATGCCCGTGATCCAATTTGTTGGGATACTCCAGGCAGGTGGCAAAAATCTAAAGTGTTGGACTAACCCAAGGCAAGCAGTAAAACACCCCCAAAAAGTTCCATCCAAGTATGGCACCCTGTAATAATGGAACCCCCCCCATTCTCCCACCCCCCGCACCCTTAAAGAAGAAGGCTCTTAAAGTTCCTACGTAACATTCAATAGACGAACGGTCGCTAAAGACATTGGTTCGTTAAGTAAATAGCCACAGATGTTTGTGTGGGCTCCTGCCATCGTCAGTGGCTTTTAGCAGCTGAACTCAGTTAAAAACCAAAAAAAAAAAAAAAAAAAAAAAAACAATTCCCAAATAAATGGGAAATATCAAATAGGACAAATAGCATAAGGGTCACCCGTAGGGCCCGACATTCACTGGACTCCAACTATTGGCATGGGCCCCGGGGCCCTCGTCCCATCGCTGGGAAAAAACTTCTGTACAACCAGTAGTGAAAACGGCAACCTGACGACACGGAAAACCTTATTAGGAAGTGGCCAATGCTGAAGAAGACGTGATGTTTTGCCAATCATTCCAAAAGTGCCCTCAAAGGCGGGGCTTGTTGTTGTTGTTGTTGTCGTCGAGCTGAAGTGACTCAACTCACCAGGCAAAAACATTCAAGCTAGCCATGTCATAATCATTTCAGTTCTCATCAACAGCTCTTCAGCATTCACATTTGGCCTCATTTCTACACAAATTGCATTCTCTACGATTATTATTCTTATTATTCGAATCATTATTCATGTTCTCTTATATTGGATGTGGAGACACATTTGAAACCCTCATATAGTTCCTACCCTTAAAAGCGCTGTACCCTGTCGTCCTCCGTGGGCTCACATGGTGCACGATTTGTCAAGAGGCGGGGCCAGAGGCGGGGTGCTGCTCTTGGGCGGCACGGCCGGTTTGGGCCTCAGGGCGGGGGGCCTGGACGGGACCCGGGCCCCCGTCGCCGGCTTGAAGCAGCCCGTGGTCTCCGGCGAAGAGTCGCTGGGCCGGGGCGGGAGACCCGGCGGTCCGGGCTGTCCCGGCGGACCCGGCAGGGGGCTGACGGGGCTCAGGGGGCTCGGGGTGCCCGGCGTGCTGGGGGTGCTGTGGGGGCTCGGAGACTCGGAGGAACAGGAGGCCGGGGGCCCGTTCTTCACCTGCTCCAACGTGTCCAGGACCACGTCCGGAGCCGGCCGCCGGCCCTGCCGCTCGCAGTGGCGGAGCTCCCCCAGGGCCGCGCTCACCGTTTCCTCCATATCCTGTGGGAGAGCCCGTCGTGGGGGCTTTAGCTTTAGCTTCAGCGCGGCGCTTCGGCAAGGGGCCTACCTGAGCCAGCGCGCAGGGATCCGCCGCCCGAACCCAATGAGAGTCGAAGCCGGAGCGTCGGAGCGCCGCCTCCTCGGACCTCCTCAGCGAATCGCGACGGGCCACGCTCACGTTGACGGCGGCCGAGCGCCGCCGGTGTTCTGGGCTATCCAGGGGCGGCGTGGGGCCCTGGCTCCGCCCCAGCAGCAGCTCCCTGGGGCTGAAGTGACCCGTCACCGGCGGGGAGCCGCGCTCCATGGCCGCCCCGTTGCCGTGGCAGTCGCCGGAGCGGCCCAGGGGGCGGCGAAAGAGACCCTCGGTCCTCTTCCTCCTGTGGCTGTGGCGGGGAGGGCGAGGCAGGGTCATGGGCCAGGCGCCAATGGTCGTCGGGACCAAAACAAAAAACGGCGGAGGTGACCTGTGGTACGCCTCGGGCGGGCGGACGTCGGTGGGCGAGCGCAGGTCTCGGACGGACCTCTTGTCCTCGGTGCTGCTGCTCCCGCCGCCGTCGCTGTCGGCTTTCTGACTGGACGTGTCGGACGCCGCGTCGCCCCTGAACGCAGAAGACGCCGTCAGCCGGAAGCTAGGGTGGACGACGTCATAGAAGAGAGGGCGCCGGATTCAAAAAAAAAACGCCCGCCAGCTAGGGTGACCTCGGTGGGCTGAGCGTTTTGTGGCCACTCGCCTGTCACGCAGCGCCACGTACTGATGCGGCACCAAGCCCCGATTGGCGTCGTGGCGCCCCTCCCACCAGTCGTGCGAGGCCCGGCGGTAGAGCAGCAGCACGGCGCCCTTTTTGAAGGAGAGCTCGCGAGGCGACCTGCCCACGTAGTCGAACTTGGCCACCGCCTCCGCCGCCTCGCCCTCTGCCAGAGAGGGAGGACGTTTTTGTTTTGTTTTCTTGCCCTCCCTTGTTTTTCAGCACGGGCGGCCGCCTACCCTCGTCGCTGGTCTGCGTCTCGGTGCCGGCGTCCGCCTCCGTCTCCTCCAGGGCTCCGGGCTCGCTGAAGGGACTCTCGCTGCGGAGGGGGCGGAGCAATAGGAATGACACCGGGCTCCCGGTGGGACCGGCCCGTCCGTCTCTCACCAGTACTGCTCTCCGGTCATGCACGTCTCGTAGAGCGGCCCGGGCAGCTCCTTGGCGTCCGGGAAGATGCGCTCGTGGTGCAGGATGACCGTCTTGATCACCTCGTTGACGTGCGCCTGGCAGGCCACCTGGTCCAGGGCCTCGGGGGTCGGCAGCAGGGTGGGGCCGAACACGATGGCCAGGTTGCCCGCGTCCATCATGTTCTCGTCGCTGTACTTGGACAGGCTGGAGGGGGGGGGAGGAACGGGACGGGAAGCTCCAGGTTATGGGCTGACGGCGGTGGACTGCCACTCACTGATTGAGGAAAGCGAAGAGGTAGCGCATGACCACCAGCGTGGCCCTGGGAACACCCAGCAGAATCTTTTGGACGCACTGCGCTCGCTCGTAGAGGTTCTCCATCCCTGCGTGGCAAAAAGGCGCCGCCCGGCATCATTGGCGGGCGCTCCACTTGCGCTTGGGAACTGGCCGCCGCTGGGGAGCGCACTCACGGACGCAGGCGATGAGGTCGTTGAACCTGTCGCTGGGAAAGAGCGGGTTCTCCAGTCCGCGGAAGTACAGCTTCAGGACGCCGGCCACCGAATTGATGTCGTGGTTGCTCTCCTCGTCGATCAGCGGGTCGTTACCTGGGCGCCCCGTTAGCGCCCCGTTAGCACCCCGTTAGCACCCCGTTAGAGCCCTCGCTCTCCCGCCCGGCGGACGCTCACCTCTCTCGAAGGTGTTTTTGATGTCGTTGACCTCCACTTGAGAGCCGGACACCCGGAATATGCCTTGATGCTGGAGACCTGCGGAGTAAGCGCAGTCGCTAGAGCCGTCGTTGCACGGCGCCACCTGCAGACTCTCCAGCGATTACGCCTCCTGACAAAACCTCGGCTTAGGACTCGAACCTCTGCGAGTCTCTTGCTCCGCCCCACCCCACCGTGAGCCGTTTTTGGTGGGTGGGGGCCGTACACCTTTCATTTGATTGATTGACTTCATTTGATAAGCACATACATTAATGAAGATATTGATACTCTCATGTAAAAAATATGTAAGCTGGTAAGCGTACCGTGCAAGTTGATGTAGCGGATGCAGCTCTCCACCAGCAGAGGTATGGCTTTGCTGGAATCCTGTTTACACGGTGGACGGCCGTTAGCCGCCGCCGCCGCGCCGCCGCCGCGCCGCCCCCATTCGTTACACGGTGGACGCTACCTGGTGCTTGCTGTGCGAGTTCTTGCGCCCGCGGCTGCAAGACAACGTTTGACGTTAGAACGGCGTCCGACCCGTGACGCAAAACCATTAAAGTACTACAAGTCAACTTGTCTTGCCTGGTGGTGAGGAGCTCCGCCTTGTAGCCTGCCGGCGAGAAAGGAAAGGACGACAATTTGAGTCCCGGTTCTTAACACGGGAAGGAGACAAAGAGCCGAACAAAGACCTTCGGCCATGGCTTTCTTCAGGATGTCGTGTTTGGCTTGGAGCTTGGACACCAGGTTGCTTCCCTCCAGGTACTCGCGGAATTTCTACCAGAAACCACAAAAAAGCCAGTGGAGTCAGTCCCGCCTTCCCTCCTCCGGCCCGGGCCAGCGGCGGCGGCGGCGGCGGCGGCGGCGGTGGCGGCGTCTCACGGTGAAGTAAAAGAGTTCCGTCTCTTGCTGGTTGGCTCGTCTCTTGGCCAGACTGGGTTTGTTCAGGTAGCCGTCCGACACGCTGGACTTGACCGACTCGGACGACGGGCTGTGGGCGAAGCTCTGCGAAACGTCGTAGTCGTCCAGCACCGTCATGTCCTGCAGCGTGGTCAGGGTGGCCCCCCACGTCTTCTTCACCTGCGGACCGAACCGGGGTGGGCGGCGGCCTCGCGCAAACGGCCAGACGGGCCAAACCGCGACGGAAGCTGACCTCTTCGTTCTCAATTTTCAGCGACGCCAAGCGCGTCTGCAGCTGCGTCAGGCGAAGCGCCAGTTCCGCCTGCACCTGAGGCTGGGAGGCGATCTGGTTGACCTGTCCACACCACGCCAAGGTCAGTCCGAGCCAAAGGGGCTGCGGCGGGCCGCGTTTTTTTTACCCACCGCGTCGCCCATGTGAGCCTGGAAGCTGAAGCGCTGCGGGGGGCAGAAGGCCGCCGGGTAGAGTCCCAGGAGACGCTGGCGGTCGCGAGCCGGGTCCAGACCCTCCACGGCGCCTTCCAGGACCTCCAGGCCGGCGCGCCTGGAGGCCTCCAGGCTGAGTTCGGCCGACAGGTAGGTCCTGAGAGCCCGGCTCAGACTGGCGTGGTACCCTAAGTCACAGCACTGACGGGGGGACACGGGGGGCCGTCAGAGAGGGAGCGGCTCGGCCACATAGAGGCCGTCCACTCACGTCGATGATGTCGGGTAGGTCGTGGATGTAGTACTTGAAGACCGAGGCGTTGGTGGCCTCCAGGGTCAGCAGGTACTCGTTGCGGGCTTTCAGCGTCTTGACTTTGTTCTCCGAATACTTGGCCTTCCTCTGAAGGGAGCCACAACGCCGGCCAATGGGAATTGTTTCCAGGGGAGCCACGTAGGTAAATGGGCATGCACCTTTTCGCGCATTTTCTCCATCTTGCGGGCGGCGTTTCTTCTCTGGTGGCGTTCCTCGATGCGCAGTCCGAAGACGGGTTCCGCCGCGCCGCCCGAGCCGCCCTTGGCCCGGCCTTCCAGGCGCTCGGCCTCGCGCAGTTTGCTCTCGGCGTTGATGGTCTCCACGTGGTACATGTGGTAGCTCTTCATCACCTGCATGGCGGGGCAAGTGGCACTTGGCTTAGCTTATCTTAGCGGCGGACGCTTTTGGACGCCACTCACGGTGTAGAGCTCGTTGAGGAGCTTCATGAGATCCTCTTGAAGCTGAAAGACGATCTCCTTACTCTGAAGGAAGGAGCGGCAAAGGGTTAGGAATTGGGCGCCGGGCCGGCATGGCGTCAGTCCACGATGAAGAGGATGGGCTGGGTGGCGAAGGGCGGCGGAGGGCGGCGGAGGGCGGCGGAGGGCGGCGGAGGGCGGCGGAGGGCGGCGGAGGGCGGCGGAGGGCGGCGGAGGGCGGCGGAGGGCGGCGGAGGGCGGCGGAGGGCGGCGGAGGGCGGCGGAGGGCGGCCTGACCCTCTTCAGGAGGCGGGCCGAGTCGTCGCTGATGTGCGTGAGGCGGCTGAT
Source organism: Stigmatopora nigra (assembly GCF_051989575.1). Lineage (NCBI taxonomy): Eukaryota > Metazoa > Chordata > Actinopteri > Syngnathiformes > Syngnathidae > Stigmatopora > Stigmatopora nigra. Next base: position 342,365 of record NC_135530.1, read on the forward strand.
GACGTTGTTCAAGTAGAGGTCGCTGAGGGTGGCGTGGTCCTTGCTCTCCCTCCTCACCTGAAAAGTTCAGCCGCTCAAACGTGTTCGCCACGGCACACAGAGTCAAAGGTCAAGCGTCGGCATCTCAGGCTCACCTGGTTGAGCAGCAGGTACCAACAGTTGACGGGAGACAGCAGGTTCTGGTCCTTTCTAGAAGAAAAAAGGCAGACAAAAGCGGGACGTGGGGTGCCGGATCCCGAGAAGCGCTGGCCGGGCTTTCTCACTTGTACTGCTGGTGGTCTTTGGTACTGCGCGTCTTGGCCATGAAGCGCTCGGCCAGCTTCTCCAGGTTCCTGGAGTACTCGGTCTCGATCTCGGCCTTCTTGCGGAAGAAGTCCTGCAGGTCCTGGAGGAGCTGGACGCGCATCTCCGTCTGCTGCTCCAGACAACGCTGCTGCTCCACCAGCTGGGCTCGCACATCTGACCGACAAAAAAAAAGGCGTCGCTAAAGTGGAGGAGCCTTGGCTGGAGGGCACATTTTCCTCTTCCTAATTTATTTAGCACGTTTTTTTTTTTCATTTTTAGCAACCTCACACGTCATTTTAAAATGACCATCTGAGCAAGGTTTGGTCGTCAGAGCGACCACGGGCTGGCGCTCATTGGCCGCCACCGACGCTTGAGCTAAACGTGGTCAGCGACGGAGCTAATCCCGCCGCCGTCCGTCTCGGGAGTCACCTTGGAGCGGATCTCATTAGAAATACGACGGTACGCTCGGCTGATCGGGCCGAGGCCGTCTCCAACAGCGGGGAGGAAAGGGGGGAAAAAAAGGAAAAATGTGAGGAGCGAATACATAATCAAGCTGCCTCCCTCCCTCCATCCCTCCCTCCCTCCCTCCCTCCCTCCCTCCCTCCATCCCTCCTTCACACATTCGAAAAACACAAACACACAGAGGAAAAATCCTCAGGGAGCCTCTCTTCCCCGATACCTGTTGTCAAGGCAACCGCTCGGTGTGTGAAGCACGTGACGGCGAGGGAATGCGATCCCCAGCCTTACATGGCTTAGACAATGACAGCCGGGAAGGGCGGCCTGTCACTTCCACCATTCCAATTGGGTTTTTACGCCGGTTGGCGGCTTCCGGTTTTAGGCGCTCTATTGAATATTCTTTGGATGTGAAAAGTGAAAGTTACCATTTGATCCTTTTCCTATTCTACGTGCACCGTGGGTCGGCACTTTGCTGGTCAAACGTGGCTTTTGCGGTGCCCGGCCGGCGGCGCCAGCGCTTTGCAGCCTCCGAGAGCTTCTATTTTTTTTCTTTAATCTTTGATGGGTTTTCTTTTTTGGGAAACTTGGTCAATATTTGATGAAGGTCAATTCGCAACACGCGTGTTTTTCCCCGCTTGCCAACACGCTTGCAAAAAAAAAAAAAAACACAACGATGGTGGCTATCTGGAAAAATTCCAGTGTCCATTATAAAATGGATGACATGAAAACTTTGGAAATGAAAGTGTCAGGAAGGTTTGCGTTGTTGGTGAGGGGGGTTGCCATGGCAATGTGGTCCAAGGACCAAGATCCAGACAGACTTCATCCCAATCCTTAATTTGTGGCGGCCTACTCGTCTGACCTTTGCGCTTCGAATCCCCCCAAAACACGTCTGCCTAAATCAAATGGAGATGACCGTGGATCGTTCCGCAGGTCGTCGGCTCGGTGGCGAGTCTATCTCCTGCCATCGGAGCGCTCGGCCATTTGCGCGGAATATAGGCCAACGGCGGAGCGGTCATCGATCAATGCCGGCGCGGGAACGGCGAGCGCGCCGTGCCGGCCCGCCTCCGCTTTCCCCGATTAATGGCGGGCGAACAAAAGACACGGGAGGCGAGATGTGATTGGCGCCAACGTGGTGGGCGTACTCCATCTGGGCGCCGCCAGTAGAGGTCACCTATGGACGTGTACAATCTGCGCTTATTAGTAGAATGCCCTCTTTTCCAGACCCCCACACTCACACAATGTCGACCACGGCGACACACTGGAAGCACCAGTGTCTCTCTTACGAGGGCAACCATCGGACGTTTGTCACACAGATTTCCCTTTCCGTTTCTAATACGCACAAGTGTATATTCCCCGGCGAGATATCGTTCCCACCGTGAAATGGCGCAAGCGTGGCGCTTCGGGGGAAAGCTGTCCTCTCAGCACTACGGCGCACCTGTGCACGCATACCCTCCCGCTCTCTACCAATCAGGACGCAGGACCGGGAGGCAGACTTGAGAGGCACCTAGTTACAAGAGCTTGGGGTTCGGAGGTCGGCGGTCCTTCACGCACGCACACGCCGCCGCACAAAAGACCCTCGGCCTCCTTTCGTGATAGGATACGTCATCCCATGTCCAATGCCCTCCGATCTGTCAAAATGATATTTGCAATTGGTCCGCGCTTGAATGCCGGCAGGTGGGGGGAGGCCGTATCCGTGGAGGGATGCTTCGAATGGAAGTGAATGTTAACGAGGAATAGTGGGAGGTGGCCGCGGCGGCGAGCGTACTAATGGTGACATCCTGAACGCGTCCTAGCGGCTGTCTTTTCATCTTCCGAAGGACGGAGAGCCACCCGGCTCCGTACCCCCTTGGCAAAGGCAGCCGACCCCAACGACCCCCAACCCCAGACGGCCTCGCCCCCCCCCGAACGCACCTCCCGCTCGATGCAGCACCTGACGTGGGCGGCGCGCACGCACGCCACGCCGCAAGACTCCCTCCCGCCTTACCTTTGACTTGACTCTCGTAGTCGGCCAGGATCTCTTTGTCCTTCTTGCTCTTGTTGGAGTTGGACATGATGCCCCCGTAAACACGTCAGCGCATTCAAAAATATTGGAGGGATGAAAAATAGCAATCAAAAAGATATTCCCCGCCCAGTTGGCCCACCAGCATGCTCGCCGCGTCCACGCAGCGCTGCCGCAGCCTCCACGCTCGCGATGAGGAGGAGAAGGAGGAGGAGGAAAAAGAAGGGCGGGGAGGAGGAAAGCCTGGCGGACGGCAATTAACCGGCGTGGCGAACGAGCGCGCACCTCGTGATGCGCGCGCGCGCGACACCCTCCCCGCCCGCCAGGATGACACGCAGGGGCAACACGCACGTGCACGCGCGCGCTCTGGCGTGAGAGGTGATTGACAGGTGGGTGGGCGTGGCCGCAGAGGTGACGGACGGATGACGTGTGCGTTTGTATTCCTCTAGTGGCCGATTGGGAAAAATGCATCTTTTAGAGACAACTCGAGCAAGATGGGTAAAGATGGAAAATTAAAAAAAAGTCTCGAAAATCACAACCAAGAGCCCTCCTTATCAAATCGCATCTTTTATTTTTATATGCATATCTATTTCAAACAAAATGGCAAAATGCAAAAGTCGTCGCGTTTTGATGACCCAATGCTATTTTCCAAGCGCGATTAGTCGTCAGGTGTGTCCGCCCCCACGTTGTTGATCTGCGCTGTATGTGTTGCCTTTGCCACAAATATGCACTTATGATTATGTTAATATCTTCATCCAGTAATAATTCATGAATGGGTAATGCAGTAGGAACATAAGCTGCACCCATAGTGGCCCTTGAGTCTATTTTTGGACACCGATGCTTTAATAAGGTAAACTAAACTGACGCTAAATGCTAACTAGTTAGCCCGCTTGCTAGAGTACAGAGAACATACATAAAAGCGTGTAGCAAAGTTGTAGTTACTCATGTCGAATATATCCATCTTACTCTTCGCTATAACGTCTTAGTATAGCGGTTTCATTCGCTAAAGTTAATGAACTTTGATTTTGTCTCCGTTCGCAATTGTTTTGGTCCAACACCATGAGGGCGCTAACGGCGATGCATTCTCTTGTAATGTAAACATAACGGCGATGCGTCCGTCCTCTTGTAAATGTTACCTTGCTTCTTTAGCATCCAGAGTGTTTGACAAGGCTCGGGTGTTGTCACCAAACACCCAGAACGTCTACCACGATGCCGTAAATGCAATCATATTTATGGGTTACCGTCAAAAGGACTTTTCATGAGCAACATTAGCTGATAGTACAAAACGTGAAGTATAGAGTTCATGCTAGTTTAGCTTGAAAGCTGTATGCTATTGCCGTGATATTTGTCATTCCTCCTTCGCTACAAATGTTTATATTCGGAATGTAAGCCTCCACTACATAATACTAAACGTTCTCCTTCGAACAGGAGGATATTGAGGTAAGTATTGCTCCTTAATAAATGACTAATATCCTCCTTTCCGTGTTTCCCTGCCACAGCTGATGCCACGGACTCGAAAAGGCTTGTTGAAAAAATAACAAGTGACTAAAAGGGGCTGGGCTTTTGCCCCAAGGCCAAAGGTCAGCATCCTGACTCCAAATCACGTCACTGAAAGAAAGCAAGGTAAGGATCAACTTGCAACAACGTTGACATTTCAACTGTTTACATAAGTGTGTACTCGACAATAGCACTTTTTTTGTAGTATATCAAGGTTGTATGAGATGTGACATGTTTAAAGTTAAAGCGAAAGTTTAAGACCACAACAAATAGCACCCGTGAGAGAAATGGATGGTTTTATTTATCAGTTTTATTCCCTGACATTTTATGATTTATACTGTTACTTTATTGTACCACCAGAGGGAAGTGTTGGCTTGTAGTAAATGTATTTCAAATTCCATAGTTAGGTTTTACACACTCGTTTTGATGGTGAATGTATGTACAATGCTATGTATGTTTATATGGAGTCATTTTATGTATATTTTATTCATTGATCTCGTCATAAGGGGAATTATTCAAATATACAGTACAATTTACTCCACGCTTTATGTTACGACTGATTTAAATGTCTATTCATTCTCGTTTCGGAGCGCTGTGAAGGATCTGGTCGTCAAGGTTGCACTTGTGGTTTTTCCTCGGTCCTTTTTCCTTGCCATGATGTGGTCTGCTGCTATATTTTTCATAGAATAATATTCTTGATTTGATAAGTGCATCGGCACTTGAGGTCGTCCCCGTCATCCTCTGGCTCCTTCACGTGCTAGCTAGCGTTCAACAATGCATGTGGATAAAGTTGATTGAAATCTTTTTCTTTCCCCCACGATCCCAAGTAAAAGGCGCCTTTTTTCCCTGGCCCACATTTTTTGGAGCCAACAAAGACCCCGCCATCTGCTCGGCCTTGGGACTCTCCCATTTTGTCATCCTGGCGGGCGCGCTCCACGGAAGCGGCTCGGCGTCGTCCCGCCCCTAGGTGGCAGCGGCGCACCGCGTCGTCGCCTCCCCCGGCGACGGCGGCGTAAACAAAAGGGAAACATTAATGGCTCATTATTTCTTCTTCTTTGGTCTTTTCACTTCACGCTGTCTTGAATCCAAGAGTTGACTCGCGCTGTCAAAGTTTGATGTTTTTTGTTGTTGTTGTTGCGCTAGCGCTTGCGCTAATACCGCCTCGCTAGCTCCAGGTCGCGGCTAATTGACAGGCGGGAATGAATGCTCTTCTGGTGTTTATTTCTCCTCCATTTGGATGGCGCTACTTTTTGACTCAGGCGCTCTAGTCATTGTTCACTTTGTCATTTCTCACCGCTTCAATAGCAATTTCTTTTCTTCCCATTGCCGCGCAAAATGGAAACGTAAGAGCTGCCGTGAACAACTTCTCTTAGAGCATCCATTCCCCCGCTAAAAATAGCCTCCTTCATTTCTCGCTACGTTCAAATTGACTCACATTCACCAGCCGCGGGATAGAAATACATGTCCACCACCATTGGTTTTGATACTCCAAATACTAGTTTGACGTTACTGGTGATCCGCCGTCGACGGCGATCCCGGTCCGACTCGTATGCCGCCGAGCCTCAAGGGCAGCCAATGAGTCGTTCCGGCGGGCAGTTTGTCCTCGGCGTCGGTAAACGTGGCGGCGGCGGCGGCGGCGTCGGTGGCGGGCAAAGTTTGCGTAGCCAAACGCCTCTGAACTTAATTACCCCGTGAATAATGAAGGTTTGATTGGCGCGCTCCCCCAGGCTGTCAACACAAGATAATGTCTCACAAAGTTAGAATGTAGCACTAATTGCTTTGGAACGATTAGAATAATGCGCTGGTGAAATCTTATTAGGCCGCAAAGCTGTTGTTTTTTCCTGATTTATTTATTTTCATCCGGGCGCCCTCCCTCCCTCCCTGTGAGGGGGTGTGGCAAGCATTGGGGATTTCCCAATGTGGGCTTTTCATCACGTCCTCAAACAAAGCGGGCCATTATGCAAACACGCGCCGCCGATATACGCCGCCGTCGCTCGCCGTTTACTCAGACCATCGGAATTTTAATTGTTTAAACCAGCCAGTGTTTGTGGGTCAAGTGGAGACTTCTCCAACGCTCTTTTAGGTCCCATGGCTATTGTCTCCAAGTAAAATGTGATTTGGCAACCTGATCTCAAAGCCAATCAGCAATCCCCAACTCTTCTGACCACTGGCCCGTATTTCCCCCTTTTTTCATTTGGTGAATGCGTATGAACCAAGAAGGCGTGGCTTGTTCAAAAGACACGATTTGAGCGTGATTTTTTCCCCCCAAGTATTTTTCTCCGACGGCTTCCAACCCGCGCCACCCCCCCTTACTCGGCAGCCGGTGGTCGCTCTAATGAACCTGGGGGGTCTCGGCACGGTGTCTCCGGGGTTGATTAGGATCCTCATTAAAGAAAGGTCCACGGTGGCGGCGGCTCTCTGGCCGTGCCCTCTGCGCCCTCCCGCGCCGTCAAACAGAGTGGCATTTTTAATTACGGCGACACCCCCCCCCCCCTTTCCATCATTACGCGCGCGCGGGTGGGCGGGCAGGTCCTTGCGCTCACCTCCCAAACTAATGAAGACGCTTTGGCGTGGGAAAGTTGGCAGGCAGCCTGGCGTTTGGCGGCGGACTCCTCCCCCCCGAGGTGCCAACGCGCGGCCACGAGCCGTTCTAAACCAGCATTCGGGAGAGGAACGCGTGGATTGGCGCGGGGGGGGGGGGGGGGCGTTTTTTGTTTCCTTCCAAAAGCCTTCCCGTTTCTCCCGGCCTTTGGCTTTTTCTGCCCAAGCCCATCCATATCTCCCACTCGCACCCCGGCCGGCGCCCAGTCGGGCGGTCGGCTGGGCACGCCAGTTTGTGGCACATCCCGCCCGGCCGACGCTAACCCGGCGCTAACCCGGCGACGTCTTAAATGTCAGCCGGCGCATTAGCATTTAGCCGAGCGCGCCAGGCCGTCAATCTGAATTTTATCTCTGACGCCTCCCGCGGCGCATTTTGCCGCTTTTTGAGGGATTTATGGCGACTGGCCGGGCTGCCCGTTGGCTGTTTACGGACGGACGTTTACCGGAAAATGTCTTTCCATTTCCTATTCATTTTAATGGCTGTATCCATTCTCCTTGGCGTCTAGTTTAGCCGCTGGACAATATTGGGGGAACGGCGCTTCCGTGGCGGCGGCGTCCTCTCATTGGTGCCCCCCCCCCCCCCCCCCCCCACCTCTGGGGCTTCACTTTTGACACCTTTTGAACACGACACAATTAGGTGACAAAGCCACCCCGGGGAAAGCGCGCCGCCGTCTTTCCAGCGGACAATTTGTCCTCCTCGTTAGCGTGGCGCAGATGAGGTCGGCGAACCGCATTAACCTCTTTGGGCCCGCCGCATAATCGCCTTTGTTAGCGCGCCGCTAATACGCCGAGGCTATCGAGACGATGCGCTCGGAAGGAAGACGCCACCTTTCTGATTTTCCCCGGGAGGCGCAATAGCGCGCCGCCGACGCTAAATCGTCTCCCGTGAAAGCGCAGGTTGTCGCTCTCGTAAGCGGCGCAGCGCAAGCTAGCCAAGTTAGGGAAAAAAGTCTGCTTTTTAGGACTGCGAATAACGTTGTAGAGCAAGTCGGCAAAGACCTTTAAGAGATAGATTCTCCCATATTACATGGCGCAATTATCGTATCGATTCGAAATCTGTCCGATTCGATCGTCACCCGCGTAGGCAATTGTTGGCTGCGCTTCCACTCGCGTCCGCTAGTCGGCAGCAGTGCCCCGCCGTGCCCCAAATCATGCTTGGACACACGAGGGCGCTGATTCGCAGCTCAAATCACCTAGCAAATTGGACTTATTCAATAATAATAGGATAGTAACGGCCCAAAAAAAGAAGTTACTTTTCTCGTTTGGCCCCGTTTGCGCTAAAAACCAAACAAAATGTTATCTTGAAGTCCATAGGTTGTCCAAACTTGAAACGGAAACATTTTTACTTCTGTGCCCAATGAGAAATAGATCAAAATGTAGGATGGGTTAAGAAAATTTCCGCTAAAGTGGACTTTGGTGATGAATGGGATGGGATCGTGCGGCCGATACGCACCCACACGGCGGCGGTGGCGGTGGCGGCGGCCCCGTCACGCCACTCCTCCCACGGCCGGCGTTTAAGAGGACGCCCGACGAGCCTTTCAATCCACAAAGAGGAGCGCACGTGTACGCGTGTGGCGCAGAGCGACGTGTAATTGCGTCGACTGAATGAAGGGCGAAGTGCACGTCGCCGTTGTTTGTGGCGCCCGTTGATGAGATTCCATTAAAAGCCATTACGTCCGAGAGCCCTCGCCGCGCCGCGCTTTTACACGAGTGGCGGAAGGGGGGGGGGGGGGTAGGGGGGGGTCGCGTGGGTGCCGTTCTCGCGGAGGCCAAAGCCCGCCTCTTTACCTTTTTGAGCACGAGCTATAATGGGCGCGCACGCGCTCGGACCCTCGTGCCGCCCGCTGGAGTGCGCGGAGGCCGCTCGTTACAGGAAGCGGGCAGGCGGGCGGGCGATTGGGCGATAGCGAGTGAGCGAGAGCGCCGTTACCGGGTAGCATCGGCGAAGCAAGCGAGCCAGCAAGGAAGGAAAGAAGGATGCTAAAATGGAGGCGCTTCATAAAAATGGTCTGCCTTTGTCTTTCCACTCATTTATTGTCATTTCTTTGGAAATTCCAATGACAAGCAAACAAGAAAGGCGTGGAGGAGAGAGGGCGCCAAGTGCCAAGCGTCTTCTCACCAGCAGCCTCTTCCTACCTTTTAAATATCATGGCGTGACATTTTCCAAGACACCTCCCAAGCCGTCAAAAGAAAATCTCCCGCTTGCCGTGTTAAATGGCCGCTTAAATCACGACGGCCCCGTTCAACTTAAGAACGGGCGCCGTCTTATCGTCCTCGGCGGGCCAACCGGGGGATTCATTTACACTTTACACGCGCTTCCCCCAAGAAACGTTTAACTGGTGACGTGCACTATCCACCAAAGTCTTTTTATTATTTTCTTTTTCCCATCCCCTCTTTTAACAAGCCTCCCCCTCTTTTGGCAAGTGGCCCGCGGTGATGACGCATCACCCCGGGAACCGGGAAGTAGGCGCCTTGAGCGTGGGGCGGCGGGGGGCGACGGCGCGACCTCCCCCCCCCGAGGAAAGCGTCGGCCCATCGATCGCGCTCGCGGGCTGTGGATCAATGGGCGGGGGGGGGGGGGGTGCCGGAGCTTCCGCCTCCCGCTCGCGACCAAAGCAGAACGAGGAGGCCGGCGGGAAGCCGGCCAAGACCGCCGGCGGCGGCTCGCCATCCGACCCGAGAACGTGTTGGCGTTTTCCGGCCAGCGCAAAAGATTTTCGACGGCGGCGTTTTGCCGTTTGCCGACTCTCGTCAACGTGGAAAATACGGCACTAAAGTAAAGAGGATTTTGTTAGTTGTTTGGGTTTTCTTCATTTTTGCGTCAATTGGGGATTTGAAGCATAAAATAGGACGCCTTAAAAGGCTATAGGATAGCTTATACATGGTGCATTGGTACTTGGTACATAGCGAAATTGCCAGTTGAGATTCTTGATTGTTTTGAGCATCTTTCATCCAAAAAAGGCCATTTTTTTTACAGTTGATTTCATTGAGTGCGTCTGTGAAAAATCTGCCTTTTATTTTTATTCAACGTCAGCAAATGATCCCACGCAAAAGTAGCGGCGCCGGCGGGCGCGTGTGACGGAGGCGCCTCCGAACGGGAAGTGTGGTTGTTTGATGGCGCCCGTCCGTCACGCCCATCGATCCGTGGCCGGTCCGTCTGCCGCCATCGATCGGCCGCCCAAACACGCCGACGTTTATTCACACGGTGGCGACGGGAAGACGTATCGATCTGACGTCGGGCGGGAGCGCCTGCCTGTGTGCGTGCGTGCGCGCGCTTGGCCAAGGCGTAGCGTGGCGTAGCGTGGCGTTTATTTCATCAGAGCGGAGCGATGAGGCTTTTGAACGGCGTCCGTCAAGGCCGCAATGCGCCGGACAATGTTGACCGACTTTGGCGGCTTCCTCGGACGCTATCCGACGTCAAACGTGCGGCTTTCTTCACAGCGCGCTCCGAAGCAACGCTTTCTGGCCAATGAAAAAGCGCTTTTGTGCCGTCAACGCCGCCGACGTCTCTGCTCCCCGCCGCTCGCTGTCCTTTTGTGAGTCGGCAAAAAGATTTCAGCCAGTGTCAACTTCAACCAAAAGACTTTACGCCGCTAAATGGATTTGATGTCCGTCAATGAATCATCCTTTGCGAAAAATACACTTTTTTTTTTACCACAAATTGTCTCTTAAATAATACATTTGTTGCACTTTTTCAATCGACGCGTCACGGGGACGTCCCTCCTTTTCCGTCGTCTGTGGGAATTTGCGTGCGGCAAAATCCATTCAACGCGCGCCGCCCCCCTTTGGCAATCCCCGCCGCTCGTCCACTCGCCGCCCATTGTAATATCTAACGGAATTGGAGCGCCGACAGGTTATCATAATCCAATTTCCCAGACAATGGCTACAGCAGGGGGGAGAATGGAAAAAATGGCCGCCCCGGCACCGGCGGATTCAATTACGCCGGGAGAAATAATTAGAAGCCACGTCCCAAAAATACCACTTTTTTTTTTGGGGCCTGTGGGCGAGCGCGATGGGCCGTCGGGCAAAAAGGGACAGCCCAAAGAAACAATGGCGTCACCCTCTCATGTAGGATCCCCATTTTAGGATAGATTGGAAAGCAAAATGGCTGCCATGAGGCACGGCTATAGCCGTTGGCGTGGGATCCCACTCCTTTGATTTCTCTGGACGTCGTTTGTAAAGTTGCCATTTTCTTGAAAGGGAAAAAAAAGTTGGTCAGATCAAAAGATAAGCGGACGCTAACAATCCTCTTTTCCTTAACCACTTGCGCCTGATCTCTCCGGGCCGGCGCTGGCCTCTCTTTGATTAGCGGGCCGCGCTCTGCTCGCCGGCGATAACGTCCGCCGTTGGCCAAATCTGGCGTCTTTCAATATTTTGCTGCCGGCTGGGCTTTGGCGCCTTTGACAACGCCACAAAGGCAACGGCGACGGCTCTCTTCTGCGGGGCGTCCGAGGAGAACAAAGTGGGTGGGTGGTTGTGCCACGCCTGAACGCCAAACGTGCTCAGCCAACTCCACTTTGCGTCCGCCTTTGACGGCGCCAGACGTCCCAACTGAATCAACGGGCGGCGTCGCCCACCCGGCGGCGTAAATCACCACGGGGGCGGCGGCCCACGCGTGGTCCCCGTGAAGGAAAAGGCGCGCCCGAGCATTTGTCCTCCGTCACCTTCCCGGCGTCTTAAAAGCGGGCGCATCGATCGCTCCCGCTCGATACGACGACGCGTCGGCTGACCTTTTTGGGCCCTGCCTGGTACGTTCCGTCGGAGAGACATTAACGCAAATTACCCGCCGCCATTAAACTCCGGCACGGCCACCATACGAGGCGCCGGGGAGCCGCCGCGCCCGGCCGTGATTTACGGCCTCCACCGACCCAGCCGCTAATTGAGCCCGCGCCCATTGATCGTGGCGTCCGCGGGCGGGCCCTGACACGCGCGGGGGCCTCGTAAACGTGGTGTCGCTGGCAGAAAAAGCGGCCAGACGCCTGTCACCGGACGTGCGTCCAAATCCATCCCATGAAAATGGATGTGGAATGAATGGAATGGGTGGAAGGTGGCGACGGCCGGCAAGGCCAAGCCACAAAAGGCGGCAAATACTTCCAAGTGGGCCAATCTGGCTCCCCCGGGCTTCCCGGTCGATAGCAGATCGGCGCCATCTGCGGCGCTCCGGGCCGGACCCTTCTCCTCGGATTTGCCGGGTGGCAGACGCGCGTCCGTTTCCCGACTTTTGCGTCGCTGCGATCCCGTCGGGCTTCTCCATCAATAATTTGCCTTTTGCTCAAAAGCGGTTTCGGAATTTGACACACTTGCGCCCGGCCGTCCTCGCCCGGCGACCGTTCCCGGCACCCCCGCGGTCTCCACCATCCGTGGCGCCTTCCGTCACTTTTTGTCGGCGTGAAGCGTGAAAACGAAGCCTTCTCGAGCGTTGCCATTTCCTTTGTAATTGCGTCAAAGCGTTTTTTCTTTTTTCTTTTTGAAGCCCCGTCTTTCTGGCGTGTGCCCCCAACCCCTCCTCCCGTCCCTCCCGTCCCTCCCGTCCCCCCCGCGTGTACGTGTGAGGGTGTTGATGAGACGGGTAAAAATACAGCATGGAGCTTTTTTTTATGCTAATTAGCCTTTAAACCTGCCGCACGTCACGCGGCCTCTCTAATTAGACGCTTCTTCTTCGTCTTTTTTTCTTTTCCCCGTTTCTCGGCGAGGATGGCGCGGCTGAATCACCCCGGCGAATCCCACTTGTTTGGCGCGGCGGGTCGGCCGCCTCCGGCAGTCGGCGGCCAACGGGCCCGCCGTTTCCCGTCTCTGCGCGCTCACGCCCGTTGCTCGTCTGTCGTCTCGCTCCGTCCATCTGCTGCCGGCGTCTGCGCTTTTCCCCCAATTAGTTGGAGGGTGCCGGAGCTCGCGTCCGTGGGAAGCGGGAGGGTGCCGGAGCTGGCGAGGTGGCCCCGCCCGCCGTTGACTCTGGGCTGCCGTCGACGGCGATAGACGTCCCATGGGTCGGAGATCGGAGCGATAAAGCCGGCCGTACAAATAGCAGCGCTGCCCAGCGTCATTTGAAAGTAGAATATTCTACACGTGACAAACATATGACAAACCATGGATTGGTCTCTACTTAGAGTTGGGTTCAAAAGAATACACCATGGACTTTTGCTTCCCCCCCAAAAATGCGGTACAGACTGCAAGCACGCTTCAACTTTACCTCGGCAGATCAAAGTGGCGGTTGCCACGGCGACTCCTCCGAAACCAGTCTCGTTTTCTTTTTTTTTCTTCCGGGGCCCGGCTTCCGTCGGGCGCCCTCTTCCGCACCGTCGTATTCAGATCTTTCTATTTTGGCAGCCCGCCGTCCGTCAATTTGCGGCTCGAGCGCCTACCAGGTGAGCCGTGGCGGCGCGCGAGAGACGGCGACCCGTCATTTGCCCCGACGAGCGGCGCGTCAAATTGCGACAAAACGCGACAAAACCACAAACGAGCCGCGTCTCTGTGATTTGTCGCGTCATTTGTCCAAATGGCCGATCCCGGAGAAAGACCCGAGGATCGGACGCCACGCCGTTGGACGCCGTTGGACGCCGTTGGACGAGGGTGGTCCAAGCCAGCCGAGTTGCGTTTGGGCGTAGGCGTAGAAAAGATGGATTTTCCTCCCCTGGCCGTCCAGGCGCACAAAAGAGGGCGAACAAAGACCCGAGCGGAACATCCGCAGACCCCCGCGTTAAAAGCCGGCCCCCGCTGGCCCCCGCCGGCCCCCGCCGGCCCCCACCGGCCCCCGTGAACCCCCGCCGCTCGTCGCCGTCGCCGCCTTTTGTTTACGGGAGGGAAAAAAACAGCCCCTCCCGCGGTGTCAATCTTCATCTTGGCTTTTAGGCGCTTTCGATTGGATTCGTTTTTTTTTATTCCCCCTCTCTCACTCTCTCTCTCTCACTCGGTAGCCATTTTGAGACAAGTTGCCACGGCGATCTGGCAATTAATATTGGACCGGCAATCTTCTCTTTTTTTTTCTTTCTAGCTCGACTTGACAGCGCCGAGTTCCGGGAGTTGGAAAAGCGGCTAGCGCTTGGTGTTTTGCCCCTTTTGCCCCTTTTGCCCCTTTTGCCGTGGGTCAACGGAGCGGCGGGAGACGAGCGCTCCCGGAATAGAGCCGGCCGGCCGGCCGGCCGGCTGGCCTGGCAGCTTTTTTCTTGCCGTTTGCGTAGAGGGGAGGCGGCAAATGTCAACAAGAATCTGCCGGGCTCAGACTGAAATAGACAAGAGCGCCCACTAAATCTGACGCTTTGGATGCCACGACGTCCGTCTCACGTCTTCTCCCTTTTGGACTATTCTCACTCTTATGTTATTCGTAGCCATTGAAACGGGCCTATTTGGAGGCATTTGCGCACCAAATTTGGCCATTCCCGATGACCAAGTGCGCCAAGTAGTCTGTCCGAGTCGACCATCTTGAAATGGCGACTCCCCTTTTTGGCTTTTTCTTCTCGGCGATGTCAAACGCCGCTTCCGCCGCCGTTTAGATGAGATGAGTGGGCTTAATTGGACGCGCAACAAAGGGCTTTGGGCCAAGGCCAAGGAAAAGTAGCCGGCCGCGTTCTCCCGGGCGCCCCACATCCGAAAGCTCTTCGCCGTGGCTTCCAGACAGCCAAACCCGGCGCCCCCCCACCTTCCCCCCCAACCCCGCCACCTCCACCGAGCATTAGAAGAGTCTTTCCCTAATTGCTTTCTCCGGGGAGAGAATTAGCCGAAAGCACGTCGGCGGCATAAAAAGCAGACGGGCCAATCGGCTTTTGGCGGGCATTTTCTCCGGCCGCTTCTCCCGCTTGGGGTGGAATTGGGCGCCGTGACACTTTCAATGGAGAAGACACACAATTTGAATTGGCCAGGCAGCCACGTGTGTGTGCGCGCGCGCGTTTGACTTCCTGTTTGTTTTTAATAACGCGGGCGGCGCCCGGCTTTCCACGCCGAGTAGACGTGCGGCGTTCTTATTTTTATTGTCATGTTAGATGTAAGATTTGATTTCCCTGCCAGAAATCCTGGACTGACCTTGACTCGGAAGACAAAAAAAAAAAGTAAAAGACAAACACTTGACTTGAGCTCACAAATGTTGGCGGCGCCTTTTATGGCTAACGTACGCTTTTTTAATACTACCATTTCTGGGCTCCATTTTGTATTTTTGATGTTGTTCTCATCTTGGATATTTTAATTGGAAGCATCTGGCATTTCCCATGTATTTGACGTACCATTTATATATTTTCAAAAGGTATCTTCTTTTTGTTTTGCTCACTTGAACGCTTTATCCATTCCATTTTTGAATTGTTTTATTTTGAAGGGGTTAAATTGTAACTGGCGGCAGGTCGTTCCAAGCGTTGTTTGGTGTCATAACCCCAATCTATATAATTGTATTTTTTTTAAAAAGAACTTGTGTCAGCTACCTGACTCCGGGTGTCCGCCCGTGACAAATTTGGACACGTATGGCCGTCGCTGGCAGGCAGGTGTCGCTGGGTGGAGTCCCTGGCGGAAGGATGGGCCTCCTCGCTCCATCTTTAATAAGAGTGAGAAGGTTGCGCTTTAATATGATCAGCGTGTTTTTTTTTTAATATGAATCGCAACATGTGTGTGTGTGTGTGTGTGTGTGAGTAAGGGAGTGAGTGAGTGGGGTATTGACGGGCAAACGGCGATGGCGATGGCGGCGGCATTATTGGCGCCGTTTGACTGGCAGCCTCCGTAAGCCTGGCCTGGGATATATAATCAAAAAGCCCTGTGAGAGGCGGCAAATAAAAACAACGGGATAAAGGTGCCACCGCCGACGTCGGCGTCGACTTCCTAAAGAGAAATAAAATATTTAAAAAAAAGGAGCCTTCACGCCCCCGCCGTCTTTTCTTTTTTTGCAGTGATTATCTGGCGTCGTCGTCTTGATCTGCATCCTCATTCCTCCGTGGCACCTTTTCATCACGCCGACCCTCCCGGCACCCGTGGCTGCGTCCCCGGGGGGCTTTGGGGGGGAGGGGGCAATCTTTCATCCCGTGAAAAAAGCCAAACGCCCCCGCAGATGCATTTGATCACGTTTTTTTCTCCCCCCGTTCTGGCTTTAATTAATATGGCGGTGGAAACGTCCTTCTACCTTCCTTTTAATTTTTAGTTGGCGCTGACCCGCCTCACCCGCCTCACCCGCCTCACCCACCTCACCCACCTCACCCGTTTGCCCCGCCATGTTGCCACTGGAATAGATTTGGCCCATGAGATGAAATGGTAAGGCTAATGTAAATAGTTGCCACTGTTATGAGGCAAAATCCCCATCCAAACGAGTGACGTTGTCCGTTGGAGAAGGCAGAGGTCGCCAGGCCTGGTTTCTTTCTTTTCCCGGCGGAGGAGGAAGCACGTGCGCCGTCTGTCTGGCGGCTTGACGTGTGAAAGGCGTGGAAGCTTGGCGTCTGTCGACTTGACGTTCGTCAAGCTGACGTTCGTCATCTTGAAAGCCTGGAGAGCGCGCGTCCCTGCCTGGCCCGCCCCTCAGCCCGCCCCTCAGCCCGTCCGTCAGCCCGTCCGTCATCCCGTCCGCCCGCGTCTGCGTTTTGTCCCTTTCTTCTCCCTTTTGTTAACCTGACAAATCTCCTCTAATGACTGCGGGCGTCTTTTTCTCTCTCTCTTTTTCTCTCTCTGTGTCTTGTCGCTCTGGCGTCAAGGGGCCCCGTCCGTCTTTTGACGGGGGAGACCAATCAAAAGGGCACAATTTCAAAGCGCCCGCGCCCCGCCGCCGTCCAACGACGCTTCGGGACAGCCGACGTTCCGGCCAACTAATAGTCTCCATTTTTTTCTCTTTTTTTTATGGATGCTTGCTTCCATGCTTTTTCTTAGTATTTGTATTCATCGGCATACTTTTTTTGACTTGACGTATTTCTTACATTAGACTGGACGTCTTCCGCCGTCCACGGCAACCCACTTGCCGACATTGTTAATGTTTGCCGTCGTTTAGCTCGTTTGGAGCTCTCTGGCGGAGCGCCGCGTCGCGCCGCGCCGTTCCGACCAGACGGACGGAGGGACGACTTTGATGGCCTCATTACTTTGGCCGCTTAGGGTTACGCCCCCTCGGCCTCGTCGGCCCCCGCCGTCCTTTCTTCTTTTGGCCGCTTTGATTGGAGGCAGGCGACGACGACGACGGCGCCATTGATCATGGTTTGCATCCTGGCCGCCCGACGCCAGGCTTTTTTTTTTTCCCAGGCAAAAACACACACACGGTGGGGAATTTGGGGGCAAATTGGAGTGAAAAACGGGGGCCGGCGAGCCGCGCGGCGTCGGCGTGCGGCGGTTGCCATGGAAACACCCGCCGCGTCTGGCCTCGGCGCCTCCTCAGAATTTACCCCGATTTGAGTCGTATTTAGGTACGCTTAAAAGCTCATTCGCGTTCATTTGGCTTTTCTGCGGGGTATCTTTTCAGATTTAATCACCCCTCTTCTTCTTTTTTTGTTCGAACTAACGAGTCCGACGGCAGGCTTTGATCGACGTCTGTGTCGTTGAAATATTCCCATCTCCCTCCCGTAGCCTATCCACGCCATGTCTCCATTGGGCTTGGCGCTCGCTCGCCGCGTTTAAATCCCGTTAAAGCGCCAATCCGGCGTAGGACAGACGGATCGGCACGCCGATATTTACGGCGGTGCTTTTTTTGGCCGGCGCCAAGTCCTCCTCGTTCTCCCATTTGACTTTTTCGGACTTTCCGTAACTTTCCAACGGCGAGGCGCCAACCTGGCTATCTCGCTATTTTTATGGATGAGCTGCCCGCGTGCGTGCGTGTATTAACGCTAGCTAGCTATGCATTTATGCGCGTGAGCATGTAGCGCAGCCGCTGGTGGCCACCACGCACGCAGATGCCTTTTCTCCTCCAGCACCCCAAACGTGCCGCCAGAACAAGCGAAGTCGACACGACACAATTTTGTACGTTTTGCATGAAAATGTCAGCCAGCAAAGGTTTTTTTGAATGCTTTTATTGTCAATTTCCATCTGTTTTTATTCCCCCGAGATTTGCATCTTTGCGTGGATCTGGTCTGACCGCCATTTGGCGTCCCGTCATGAAAAGCCCCTCCCTCCCTCCCTCCCTCCCTCCCTTCTTCCCTTCTTCCCTCCCTCTCTCACTATCTCGCCCAATTCTTCTTATTATTCCTAGACGTCGGCGCGTGGCGCACCTGGCGGGCCGGCCCCATATCCGCCGCTAACGAGAAGTGAACGTGTGGAAAAATGTGGGTCCGCGGGGAGCGCTTCTCCCGCTAATGGCCTCCGACGTCTGCCTCCACCTGACAGGTGGAATGGACGTGGGAAAGGAAAAAAAAAAGGAAGGAAGAAAAAAAAAAAGTCCAACATGAGTGACGTTGTTAAGCAGACGCAGAGGAAACCTTGGCGCTCGCTCCTCGACACGTCCTAACAAGCCGACGCGCTTTTCCCCGTTGCTCTCTCCGTTCATCTGGCCGGCTTCACCCAGCCCCGACATTTATTGGCAATTTCAGGCTGGTTGGGCGGGCAGGCGGGCCAAAGCCTTCTTTGGCCTTCCGTCAAAATGCCCATTCATTTTCAATGTGGTGTATGTCGTCGTCGTCGTCACCTGTCTTTTTCTCAAATTTCTTTTCTGCGGGAATTCCCATTCATCCCAAATTGCGTTGGGATTCCGTGGTTGTCGGCGACAGATGCCCATTGCCGTCGACGCCCACTCAGAATCCTGGGGATGCATATTTGTGCCTCCCCCTTCCTCCCCCCTTCCTCGCCGGCGCCGTCACCCGTCCTCATTCCGGCTGCAACGCTTTTCCCCGCGGCGGAAAAATATTGCGTCATTTGTCACGGGGCGCTAATTGGACCGGGATAAGCGCCCCCGCCCGTGGAAGCTAATGTTAGCCCGTGAAAAATGTGGAGAGTGGCGGCCGAGAAATGCTTCTGTTTTGTTTTGACTGGAATTGAACTTTTGCAGTTGTTGTTGACAGAAATGACAAAGAAGGGAAATAATGATCCACTATTGATGTCACTATTGACCAAGGCTCCTTTTCACCTCAATAAGTCTTTTTTTTTTTTTTTTGGAATGCCTCCCTTTCCCCATTCCGGCGACTGACTTTCTTCCCTCATTTCTACTTCCAGGGAATTTGACCACTGACAAAAAAGCGGCCCCAATGACACACCCATGGGGAGCCATCGGACAGCGCCTCCCACGCGAGGCGCGTCAGTCCCCCGCCGCCGCCACCGCCTCCGACCATCCCGGCGGCAGAGCCAGGCATTTGAGGTAAGGCCACGCTAGCTAGCTAGCTAGCTCTTGTGTGTCTCTTTTCATCCCGGTGCCGTCGATTGAAATGAGTTGATCCCCGCTAGACGTCCGTCTTATCAAATACTAAATATAGCCAGTGGAGTCCGACTTGCGTCCCGAGCAAAACCCGTCCATCCTTTTGGAGAATATCTCGACTTAGCAACTCTCTTTTTCAACTAGGGATCGACTTAAAAAGCAGCCAATGAACGAATGAATGAAAAGCCAGGCGTAAAATGTTGTCAATTGTGGCTAAGCCGTCGCGCTGGGGGGGCGGGGGCCCAACATCGATGGCCATCTTAAACGGGCAGCCCGGGGCGCCTTATTTGGTGTCGGCGTTCCATTCTCCGCCCGCCTTTTGTCTCGGGCTCGCCGTTCCCGTCGGGCCGAGCGGATTAGCGGCGGGAGCTAATGAAATGTAATTAGCTCCCACTTCCGATAACAATCCATGGTCTGGCCGTGCCCCAGAGGAGCTCCCGTCGCTCCGTCCGTCCGTCCGTCTGACTTTCTTTTCTCCCCCCGCGGGGGCGCCCGGCTAGCTAGTACGCGGAGCACCCCCCCCCCCCCCCTCCCCCCTCCTTTCCGGGGGAGGATTTATTTCCCCAGCGGTTTCCACGACGATGGCGATAGCATTGACAGGTCTCGGCGGGCCCGAGTCAGATCTGTCCGATGCGTCCCCGGCTGGCCGGCCGGAATGAGATTTCTTATCGAAGGAGGCGGATTAGCCGCGTAACCGGCTTTGGCCTCGCCGACCGTGACTTTTTTTGCTGGGAAAAGCCGGCGAGTGGCCAGACCCAGATGTGGAGCGTAGTGGCCAGACTCTGGAGCGTCTACTTACGTACGGAAGACGGCCAAAAATGCCTCGGCGCCCACAAACTCTTCCCCCAAAAAGTTCTGACGGGACGCGCGGCGTTGCCCGGCGTACGACTGGCTTTTGTCGTTTGTCTCCGAAAGGCGGCGTGCCATTGGCTGCGCTGTTTCCGCGGCAACCGGCAGATGAAGTTTTCCTCCCGGCGGCGCGATCACGCCGACCGACTTCCCCAACCCGCCGTACTTTTCCTTCCCGTCACTTCCGTCCGACCCACCCGTCGGCATTTGGACGCGGTGGGGGGGGGGGCTATCAGCTTTCTGGGAAATATGTCGGTGGCTAAGGAGATGGCCGTTATTTTGACGCGTGTCATCCATATTTTACGCGAGCGAGTTTTAAAGAGCGCCGCCCGTTTGCTAATGAATGCCATTTCCCCTTTAATGAAGGTTCCCACGCCTTTTGTCTCCGCCGCCGCCGCCGCCTCTGGATGGTTTTCACGCCTCCGCCGAGCCCCGCCCACTGGCGGCCATCTGTGACTTGACTTTTGTGGCATTGCTTGGTGGGAAAGTGGAAACGGTGGCATTCTGGACCCCAATTGGTTGTGCTAAAAGGAAAGCGACACCGCTTGCAGTTAGTCTCCTTCCATCTTCTGTTTGTTTATGATCGGACGCCGCCGCCGCCGAGTGGATTGTTTGTCTCTCCGTCTCTGGCTGGCTGGCTGGCCGGCCGGCCCATCTGTTTGTCGGGCTGGGCGCCCCGTCCCGTTCCGTCGTGGCCACCTGTCTCGTCGGTGGCGTCCAACTGTCGCGCGCCGCCTTTGTTGCTAAAATGACAAAAGTAGAAAAAGAAGCAACGGCGCACGGCGAGGAAGCGGGGGGAGGCTCGATGTGGCTCGATGTGGCTCGATGAGGCTCGATGAGGCTCAGTGCGGCTCGGTGTGGCTCGGGGCTCCCAAAAATCCCTCTGGTCCAGCACTCCAATGGAAGCGCTCCATTTGAGGATGGCAGCCACGCGATTGGCTGGCCAAGTCGGCATGCCTTGACTCCGTTTTTGCGCCCATCTCCATCCCCTCAATGAAATGTATCTAATAGCATAGTTTTCCGCCGTGCGTTAGTAGGTGGCAAAGTTGTCAAAGACGAGGCTCCTCGTAATGTGTGGATTCAGCAAAGGGTATTGTTTTTTTTTTTTTTTTTTACAAAGATGGCTGGCGTACACAACAAAAGAATCTTGGGCTAATTGTGTGTGGGGGGGCAGTGGGGAAGTATTTGGGGGAATTGCACTGCTGTGCAATATGCTTGAAGATTTTATGATCGCCATTCATTTTAATTAGGCTTGTTTTTTTGTTTTTTTCTCTTCATATTGTAATTTGGCCATCCAAAAATGCACTTTGTGGGAAGAAGAGAAATTGGATTGTTTATCCATCCGCACGCTGGCCACCGGTTAGCAAAATTGTACATCACCAAAGTGTGCCTTTGTTCATTTGGCTTTTTACTGAGCCCAAAACAAAAATGGCTGGGAGCGATCGAATGAGACCAGCAAGAAGGGCTATTCCCTTTCTTTCCCCGTCTCCATGTCTCGCTGTCTCATTGTCCCCGTCCGTCCCAGCCCACTCTGACAAAAAAAAAAATTCTGTCAAATGAAGAGAGTCCACTTGAAATGTCCGTCCGCCGCCTGATTAACACGTGGATTAGCATAATGGCTAGTGAGCCAGCGCCAAAGTCTGACAAGTTTTCACTTTGCAAACTTTCTTAGGCGTCTTTGGAAATGCCACAGAATTGAGAATAGATTGATTGGAAGAGCGCCACCGTGCCGCCGTGGCCTTAATGGCGCGCGCGTCCGACGGGTGCTAACGCGCCAATACATCTGGGCGCAAATGGCGGCGGAGCCCCCCCGAACTCAAACGGGATTACGGCGTCCCCGGCTGAGGGCGACGGGGAAATTCACGGGCGCCGTCTCATTAGCTCTTTCTCCCGTCTCACCTCGGCCCGCCCGCCCTCGACGCGGGAATATTAGCTTTAGCGGCTAGCCCGGCGCGACGGGGCGGGTCCGGTTTCGCGAGGGCCCCGCCGGGGGGGCTCTCGGGTTGTTTATTGCGGCGCTCTAATTAGATCATCTTCCCCGCTAACCCGCTTACGCCTGTCACGTTAGCCTCCGCGCTAAGCCAGATGGAGGCTAGCTCCAAACATTCACGTGTGTAATCAAGTCCAAGGTAAATGTTTGCAGCGGGCGGGCGGGCGGGGGCGCGCCTCAATGTGCGTTTAAAAATGTTGCAAGCTAATGTTCTCTGTGGCGCAATTCTTTCCGCTTTTATTGTCCATTGTCGTCGTTGAAAAAGCCACATTCCCAGCAGGGTCCAAAAATTCAAAAAGGCTTATTGAACGTCTGGCGCTCCTATTTGGCCGGTTCCAGCCGGGAAAGCTTTTTAGCGCTTTGCTTGGGCAAATCTTCTGGCCATGGCAAACGTAGGGTATTTTTTGGGGGGGGGGGGTTCCGATTTCTGGACGGATGGTTTTGAAGCGCCACCGGCGAGGGACGCTAAAGTGAGCGGAAAGTGCCTTCAATTGGCCTCCTCCCAGTTGGAATTGCCGCGTCTCTCCAAGGACCGCTCTTGGGGATTTTTCCTCTTTTCCGAAACGGGGGGAGCGCCCACCCTAACCACCCGCCCGTCCGTCATCTAATGTAGTGTCGGGGTCGGACCTTTATTAGCCCGGGCGCGCGCAGAAGGCAGCCAGTGCATTAGCGGCGGCGGCGGCGGCGTATTCCCGCTTCCGCTCGCCGCCTCTGAAATCAAATTATCCGCTCGGCCGAGTGAAAGCGCTTCAAGGCCGAGAGACGCTTTGCCGTCGGAGAAAAAAAAAAAAAAAAAAAAGCTTCCCGACGCGTCGGCCGGCGTTTGGACGCTGGCCCCGCCCCTTTGCCAATTAAAAAGAATGCTAATTGCTTGCGTCCATTGAGCCGGCCTCGTGCTGTACATTAGCGTCTCTGCGTTCGCCTTTTTCAAATTGTGTCCGCTTCTAATTCTGTCGTCTGCGTTTTAGTCCATTTTGACACGATGTGGTCGCTCACGAAGCTAAATTGTCTGGATGGCGAGCGCGAGGGAGGGACGGAGGGAGGAAAGGTTTTGTGTAGAGGGCGGCCTAATCCGATCCATAGTTTGTGCCTTAGCGTGGCACCTCGGCGACTGCGGGTGGTTAAAACGCCGCACCACCACTTAGGAATATGGATCGGACGCATAAAAGGGTAAAAGGGCAACGCCACGCAATCAATTATTTTCAGGCGCTTAACGGCCCTCCGAGGGTCCTCGACACGCCCCCGCAGTCGATGGCGGGGCGCCGTAATGGCCGCCGCGCATTCTTCTTTGTGACACTCGGGGTGACATTTAGCCAGCCATCAACAACGAGAAGGGGAAAAATAAGATCCCATTTTATGGATCAGCGCCGCCACGCTAGGCTAGGCTAGGCTAGGCTAGCCGCCACGTCTGTCCGGCCGTCCTATTCGATATCGGGGCCCTGCTCTGTTGAAATAGGATTCCTGTGCTTTTGGGGTGACCCATTTGGAAGGTAGCCTCCTCTGTTGTCATTTTCCCGTTTTTGCCAATCTTACGTTAGTCGCGTTTTTCAGGCCGGTTGGGTGACGTTTTTGGTCTGGCGAATGCGGCGGTCTAAAAGATATTCTTTGCTCGCGTCAAGGAAAAAGTTTGACGGGCCGTCACCTCGCCGGCCGCTTCCCGACGGTCTCGCCGGTGGATTGGGCTCGCCGTCAGCCCCGGCCGGCTGATGCGATCGGACGGCCCTCGTCACGTTCCGCGTCCGCTCGACTTGAGCCGATTGCGCTTTGGCCTCTGACGGCCCGTCGCCGCCAATCAACGTCTGGGCGGCCGGCGCCGGGCGCCTCTTAGCGCCGTTTTCACGGACGCTTTGCCTTTTGGACCAATGCTGTGTCTGTCGCCGTGGTGCTTCCGTCCGTCTCAGTTGGTTGTCGTGAAGCACTAGCCTTCATTTTTTTTTTTTTTTTGCTCTCCAATGCTTTGAATCAGTTTCCACAATGGAGAGGAAGCTCAAATTTGTGGAAATTGGAGAAACTGGATGAGGAGGAGGAGGAGGAGGAGGAGGAGGAGGAGGAGGAGGAGGAAGAAGAGGGAGAGGGAGAAGGACATGTCAAGTTGGGACAAATGAGGACGGGGCGAGACAGGCTGAATGGAGCCCAGAAAAGAGAAGGCGAGGGAAGACGAGCGCGGGGGAGGGAGGGAGGGAGGGAGGGAGGGAGGGAGGGAGGGCTGCCTGCCTGCCTGCCTGCTTTCTTTCCTGGCTGCCTGTTATTGTGCGAGGAGACAAGTGATGGCACAATCCGGCCGCCATGTGTCACTTTGGAACAATCAGGAATGACGGCTCAGGTGGGTTTGCCTGAGGGGGGAGTCTTTTGCTTCTTGGCGCCAGCGAGCACTCTTGGCCTTTCCTGTCAGCGCCTCCAACATTGGTCGGGGAGCCAGTCTCATGAAAAATCATCCTCGGCCTTGATTGCCACTGCCTCCGTCGTCCTCCAAAGACCGACCACATTTGGCCAAATCACAGGAAAAAACTCTTGAATATGGACCTCTTTTTAGCCATTCTCAATGAAATAGATATACTATCGATTTTTGGCTCCCCCGAGTTTTTTTCCCCCTGTACCGTGGTCCAAAAGAAGGCGGCGCGCTCTTTTGCGTCCCATGAGGACTTGAACTTTGCACCCGCGGCAGCTGGCAAACTCCCTCCCTCCCTCCCTTCCTTCGCCCTCCCGCCGGGCTTCTCCTATTGACTCCTCGCTTATTGCTTGCGCTAATTGCTATTTGCGTAGCTTTATTAGTGGGTCTCGGCTGCCGCCGTGACATTTGCCTCTTCCAACTTGCTGCTGGGGTTCTTCTTTTTTTTTTTTCTAGAAGAAGACAGCACCTGAAGCAATTGCTGGCAGAAAAGCAACAAGTAGAAAAGAGCAAAGCAAATGAATATTTGCTCAGACTTCAAAATAGGCCGGCAGCAAGAGAAACGGTAGCGAGTTGCTTTGAGAAAAAAAAAAAAAAAAAGTCCATCCCGGCAAGATGGACGTATAATGGTCGAGCTGGCCTCGCCCGTCCGTCAATGGCGAGCGCTGAGCGCAAAGCGTGGAAATGTATGGCGGAGAAGCGTCCGGTTGCCAGCGTGTCGCTTAGCGGCCCACTTTGGCCTCTGTGAAAATGTCATTGCGCTTTTGCCCTGTTATTACCTCGGGGACAAAGTGGACCCGCCATTTGGTCCGCCCATTCGCTCTGCGTCCGTCCATTCCGCCGCCGCTGCCGCCGCCACTGGCTTTTAAACGCCCTGGTCGGTGTTTTCCCACTGAAAAGGTGGCCAGTCACCGACTGTAGGAATTTCTGCTCCGTTGTGGCGGTGTTTATCATGGTGGGGCCACGCACAGACCCTCCTGCCATTAAGAATCATTTTGGATTCCAATAGTTGCCACTATTGATCTATTTTTGCTTTCCCATCCCAAAAAGCGGCCTGGACCGATCCCACGTGTTAGCAAGCGCCTCCGTCCGTGCACGAGTCACTCGTAAAGATGAGGCCGAGAGGCTTGTCGTATTTTAGCTAGCGGCCCGTGTACTTTAGCCGACACTTTCCCTCAGCTCCAATAGTCGATGCCGCCAATGTAACCCCTGGCGCATTCTGAGAGCGGGAGGGAGGGAGAGAGGAAGGTTTGAAATTGCTTTGGTATTTCTCCAAAACAAATGACTCCGGCGCCCCAGCGTACGGCGGAGTCCCAAAGCTAGCAGACGTGCCACGGTGACATGGCCAAAAAAAAAAAAAAAGCCCAGCTGCACAAATTGAATTTCCAGCCCCTCCGTTTCCCGTCCCAGAGTGGCGGCGCTATCGGAGTGGGCGGGGCTTTAGCCAAAGGTCACGCCGGGCCACGCCGTAGCCACCGTAGCATTCCTGGGATGTTATCTACACGCTAGCTGGCGAGTGACGCCTCTTCCTGCCAGTCGGGGGCGCTCCGAGGGGCACAAACAATTGAAACCTAAGTAAGTGGCGCCCCCCCCACCCCCTTAAAAAGCCCTCATTTTGCTTTGTTGCACAAGCGTGTCTATTTCCCGCCCGCCGCGCTGCCCCGCGGTGTCGCCGCCGCCATGATTGATACGCCGCCGCGTATAGTGTGAGCCAGCCACATTTATGCATAAAACATGAGGACACTTTATTGTTTAGTTTTTTTGTTTTTTTCCCCCGTGAGCCACGTGGGAGAGCGCTTCGGGTTCCACCCGGTGTCCCGTCCCTGGGACCCCGTCAAGACCACGCTGACCCGGGGTGGTTAATTGATCTTTTCAAATGACGATTAGGAATGTGATCACGGGCTTAATGAGCCTTTGATTTGCCACGCTGTTGCTAAATGACAAAAGACGGGAAGTCGTGCCACACGGGGTGGAAATGACATTTGCTTTCTCTTTCTTTTTCTGGCCACCTCATATTTTTGCCATTGCAGAGGGTTGTTAGCCAAAAGCTGAAATAGGACCGTTGAAATCTATCAATTGTATTTCCATGTGATCACGTGCCAGATGGCCCAGCCAGCGACGTGGCTGCTCCGTAACTAAGCAGCTGTAACGGGCACGTGAATCAGGCGGAATCACCGCCGTCGTCGTCGTCGTCACGCAAGCGCCGAGCGTTTATGTTGCACGCGGGACGGGAATTGAGAGGCGCTTTGAGACAGGAAATGGATCCGGCGGAGGCAGGAAGAATCCCGCCGCCTTCATTAGCGTGTTCTCGGTCGGCGTGCGGATCCACGGGTCCCCGGCCTCCCGTGGAGGAGACCCCCAGGAGCCCCCCCCCCCCGGCCACGACCCCCCCCCACCATCGATCGGCACCGCCCACCTGCGCTCAATGTCCCTCATTGATCCTCTTTGATTCTTTTGTTTGCTTTGGCCGGGCCGCCACTAATTGGTCGGTTGTGCGGCGGCAAGATGGACTACGCGGCCTAATATGGCCGACGTGTGCGGCTCCCCGGAGGAGAAAACAAATTAAAGTCAGCTTTTCCTCTTCTTGCCGCTTTGCCTCCTCTCTTCTCCTCGCGCTCCGACGCCGATGTGGCTGCCATTAAGCCCCGCCCCCCTCCCCCGCTCGCTCCCCTCTTCCTCCTCCAGCCGCTCATAAATTGCGTGAAGAAATCATTATTTTCTCATAAACGGCGCAATATTGCTCTCATCGAGCGGCGCCTCACGTTCCGCCGCTTTACGAGACGGCGGCGGCGGCGGCGGCGACGAAGACGTCACGTGACCGAGGGCCGATTAGCCGCCCCGGCCCTAACGACACCTGTATCGCCGTTTCATTAAAATGGCCGCCCGTTCCATCGGAAACCGTTGTAGCGCCAAAGGGGGGAAGGAAAAAATCAGAGCGCCGTATGGAGGTCACCAGCCTCGGGGTTGCCAGATCGCAACCACCGCCAACCGATGGCACCGTCCACAGGAGCTGCGCACAAAAACCCCGATTTGTGTTTGGAGCAACACGGGCCGTTGTTTTTGTTCCGTTGCCAAGCGTTACACAAGCTAGCGTAGGCCGCTAGTCTCGCCTAGCAACAGCGAAAATGCCCGCCTAATGCGGCTAACGCTTGTTCCCGACTCTTTGTTGCGAGGAAAGGGTCCCGAATAGACGGCTCATTTGGAGGTCCGCTCACGGGCGCGGCGGCGATTAAGAGTTAGCGCGGCGGGCGGGAACGGAGTTTGGCAACGTTTGTGTTTTACGGCCACGTCCCGCGGGGGAAGCGCGGGCCCATTAGCGCTAATGAAAGCCACCAGAGTTGCTTACTCGGAGATTCCCGCCGCTAGCCAGGAAGTTTGGCCCGCCCGCGCCAGCAAATTGCCCGCCGCCGGCCTTTCCGGGACTCGTCCGTCTTTCAAATCTTGTCCGTCTCCGTTGCGAGATGATCCCGGTAGAAGCCGATGGACCACAAAGGCAAAAGCGGTCCGTCATGTGACCACCGTCGGGCACTTAACTTTCCCGCCCGTCTAATTCGCCGGACCATATTTCCACGTATACACGTATGGGCGCATTAGCATTCGGCACTTGGCGAGCCAGCCAGCCACGGAGTCCGTCTCCGCGCCGAGGCCTGGCCAATAAGTGCAAAAAGCGCAGAGGTGGAAAAATGAGAAGAGATAGCCGCTGATGAAAAAGCAGAGCGACCGCCCGGAGTAGAGACGCTGGCGGCGGGGTGGCCGCCATCGGCCGACGGACGCTCGGTGGCGCCCATCCGCGACACGCGGCGGAGACGTTCCGATCGGCTGCCTCCGATCCCCGTGGATGCCTCCTTAGCGGCTCCCGCTAAGAGGGAAAAGTTGAAAAGGCTGGCGAGGGAAGCAGAAGAAATGCATTGGTCACCAGCGTTTACGCTCAGCCTTTGGTCTCAAGGGCCAAACCGCCTTTGCTTTTCATTGGCTCTTTTCATGCTCTCCTTTCCCTTCACCTGACCTAAATACTTCATGGGTTCATCCCCGGCCGGCTGAGCTGAGACGCCGCTTGTAGCCAGGTTAGCCAAGTTAGCCAGGCTATAAGCTATTGTTTACTATCCCTGATTTCTTTTTTCCATATTTCTTAAATGGGATGGATCAACTCGGATATCGGCAAATATTGGGTGCTATCAATTCACTGCTTCTCGTATTCGTGGTCATTCGGAATGCATTTCCTCAAACGAACTGTTTTGGCGGGCGAGCTGCCATTTTATTGGAGAGGGAGGCAAAGGTAGCGGACGTTAACGCAGGAGGGGCCCCCGGGGGCCCATGGCTCGCACATTAACCTCGGCCGCCGCTTCCGTGAAATCCCGCGTCGGATTGGCCGGGGGGGGAAAAATGGGTCTGTGGGGAAATGTTCACCGACGGGGAACGCTAACCAATTGGCGGCCAGGGAGCCGAAAAAAAAAAAGGGAAACGCTAGCGCTTTTCCAGCCGTACGTCAACCTTCACTCATTTTTGCCACGACAAAAGGAATACCAGATATTGAGCAATTCTTTTTATTGGCCGACCCGAACCGTATTTCCCCTTTAAAGATAGAAGCCCGCCGTATGTTTGGGTGGTTTGGCTTTCGGTTCGTGGTGATTCCGTTGCGTGTGCTCCCACCAAAATGTGCCTCCGATTTGACGTACGTGGTGGCGTTCACCAGCTAGTTTTAGTCGCGTGCCGGCGTAGCGTTGGCCGACTTTAGTTTGATCTTGGCGGCAGAGGAAAGAGAGAAATAGAGAGAGAGAGGAAAAGAATAAGATGAGGTTACCAGATATGTTTAAAAGGGTGCACGGGAGACCGATAAGAGCGGCGGTGGGAGTGTGGGGGGGGGGGGGGGGGGTTGATGGCGGCAATGGCGGTGGCGGTGGCGGCGGGATGAGAGCGAACGAGCGAGCGGGAGATAATGAGAGGATGGAAGAGGGGAGCCGCTCGGCGGAATGAGGAGATAGAGAGCATT
Organism: Stigmatopora nigra; assembly: GCF_051989575.1. Taxonomy (NCBI): domain Eukaryota; kingdom Metazoa; phylum Chordata; class Actinopteri; order Syngnathiformes; family Syngnathidae; genus Stigmatopora; species Stigmatopora nigra. The sequence goes on from NC_135530.1 coordinate 371,707, forward strand.
TCCTATTCCGTCAGACGCACTTTGGCTCATTCATTATATTCCCCGGGCAATTACCAGGACCACCTGCTTTGTCCCGCCTCGTATTGTTTCCGGCCGCCTTTCCCTTCTCCTTTTTTTTCCTCATTTTGAGCCCCAGAGAAACCGGCGGCCTTCCGTCCGTCTGTCCGTCCGTCCGTGATGCCCGCTCGGATCGGACGTCCGTCGGTGTCACGTTAAATCATGTGGAATTAACGTCCAATTAGCATTTGCTTTTAGTTTGCTTGAATTAGAAAAGAGAACTCGAGAACAAATGAAGGGAGACTTTTGACGTGCATTTGGAAGCAATTTTGGGGGCTTTGGCCACGCCCACTTTGAACCTCGTTTTGGACATTTTGGCCCGGTAAATTGCGGCGTTCCTCGTCAGAACGTCTATTGTCGTCAACCGGGCCCGCTCTTCAAAGTGGGCCCCCCCCCCCAAAAAAAGCCTGCATATGTAAAATAACAAAGGGGCGAGCGGCCCCCTGGCGCTTGTTGCCGTGGTTACGGGCGCCGACGTCTCCGACGGGGCCCTGGCAACCCGCCGCCCACCGTCGGCGGCGTCAGCGAGCTGCGCCCGCCTCCCTCCCGTTGGCCGGCGTGGCTGCCGACATTTCAGTGCCCCCCCCCCCCCCCATTTATTTTTCTCCATTTTTTTTTCTTCTTTTTTTTTTTTCTTCTTCCCCTCCCGCGTCTCGTCGGACTCATTAGTGTCCGTTACCGGCCGTAGTTACGGCCGCTCGGAGCCGATGCTGCCTGTGTTTGATTACAGTGATCAAGGGCCAAGTAACAGAGAAGAAAAGTGTGGCTGTGCGTGAGTGCACGGGGAAGTGGGGGAGTGGACGAGTGGGGGAGTGGGGGAGTGGACACGCCACGGCCGTCCACGGCCAGAGAAAAAAGTCCCACAAATATCGCGTCCAAACATTCCCTTCCGTCAATGGACGCTTTTTTTATGGCTGTCGGCCAAGGGCCACTAAATGCGCGCTAAATAACCCCATCTACGGGATAGGCCGCCGGACGTAAATGCGACCGGGGCTGGCTGGCGGGGGGGGGGGGGAAGGCTCCCCGGGGAGCCTTTAGCTTCCCGCTTAATAATGGATGTTCATATTTTATTGAATGGCGTGCCGCTGTCAACCTGCAACATCAATGGCGCATGAATTGTTTTGACAAGAGCAGATGATTCCAAGGCAAAACACAATTTCCCAGTCAAAAGATTGCCGCAGACGCCATCGGCGTGGAAAACACGTGGCCGCCGTTTCCTCGTTTGAAATGGAAAAAAAGGCCTCCTTTGGTTATTGCCCTGTTTTTTTTTTTTTCCTCCAATTTTTTTTCTTATTGATGGATGGCGAGCACCCCGCGCGCAATATTACTTTTCCCGCCTCATATTCCGTCAGCCAGCCAGCGCGTAATCCCGCGGATTAGCCGCGGCCGCGTGCGTGATGGATGGCGCTTTCCGCGCTCTACCAATCATCAGAAATGTTGGCGCAGATTCAAAGTCAGTTTTTATTCTTCTCAAACTTTGCATTTCTTTGGCAGAAGCCGGCGACGGGCGACGTTAAGCGGGTGACGTTTAGCGGGCGGCGGTTAACGCGCCACTTGTGCGTACGTATCCAAAGCGCTCACCCTGGAATGGAAGGGCAAATGGCGGGAGGAAAGTCCTTCCTCGCCGCCGGCCGGGCAATTCATCAACGGAGTGGTTTGCAAATGAGCCGCGCTGGCGCCGCAGCTGCGTCGGCTCGTACGTCGCGTAATTAAGGCTTTCAATTAAGACCGCCGCCTGTAAATAACTCTGGAAAGGCTGGGCTGGCGGACGGGCGGGAGCGGACGGGAGCGGACGGGAGCCAGATCCAACTTGGTCCCGTCTAAAGTAGAAGCAAAACTTTTTTTTCCACGACCCGAGACAAAAGGCCAAAGAGTGTTTTCTTGCCGACCTTTAGCATTTCCTTCCCGCCGGCCGACAAAATTTGTCCATTTGACTCCTTTGGAATATTAAGCGGAAAAAAGTGGCAAAAAATCCACCCGAGGGCAAGCGGCTTGGCTTTCCCGTCCAATGCAAATCCGTAATATTGCATCTGGACGTTCGTAAAAAGAAAGACTGGTTCAAAGCTCAGAGTGTCGCTCGCCGATGGAAAACGGCCGGACATTTAAGCGGGTTTCAAACGTCACAATAACGGGCTAAACCACAAAAGAAAATGGCTTCTCGCCGATGCCTCCTCCGTCAAATATTAAAAGACGACATTTTTTGGGGGGACTTCCAATATCTCCGCCATGAAAATAGCAAATGAGTGGCCGATAGGAGGCCGCCATCCCATTTGAAGCCCACACTTGTGTGTGTGTGTGGTCTATTGACCACCACGATGGCGCTTTATCTGCTCGCCGGGAAGCGCTAAAGCGGAAATGTGTTCCGCCGGCCGGCGTTATCTGGGAGCCCACCTTTCTCCCAATGCTTATTTCCTTATCTAAAAATACATCTGAGTGCCGGCCGGTTTCCCTCTAACCGCTTGCTCGCTAACTCCATTCCTTCCCTCGCCGCCGTCGTCTTACGTTGAGGCCGGCGGGTGGCGCGGGTGGCGCGGGTGGCACGGGTGCGGGAAAGGCAGGGTTAATAGACACCATTTTGCTTTGAGAGCGCGTCGGCGAGAGCTGTTGTCGTCTGAGAGTGGGGGAGGGGGACAGGGGGGCTTCCGCCCGGCGTGAAGTGGAAGCTGAGCGGCGGCAGTGGCGTTGGCGGTGGCGGCGTCCTCCCTCCCTCCCTCCCTCCCTCCTCATGGCCGCATCAGCAAATTAGCACTTGAAACAAAATAATCAAATAAGAATCCCCTCTTCATGGCCGCTATTGTCGGCAGGAGTGTGTTGACTCAGCCCCCCGTTCGCTTCTGTCCTTTTGTTTGCCGCCATTTTTATCTGGCGTGACGTGGCGTGGCGTGGCTTTTCTCAAAAGGCGCTCGTCTGTCTCGTTTTGCTCTCTTTAGCAGGCGGTTTGATTGCAAAAGGCGCAGGAGGAAGCTAGCTAGCTAGCTAGCTAGCGTTAGCCTAGAAACAGAGAGAGAGAGAGAGAGAGAGAGAGAGAGAGAGAGAGAGAGAGATGGATGGATGGATGTAGGCAAAGGTGTGGAGGTCCACAAATGGAATTCCATAAAGGTGAAGAGGACTGAATATGCATGCGGCGTCGGTGGAGCCGCTTCAAAGTGACTCTTTGGCAGTTAACGCCGTGGGAGATGAAAGCCTCTCTGGTCACAAACGCCCTGGCCTGCCAAGCTGTGCTGCCGACCTGCCCCCACCAACCCCCACCCCTGCCAATTTTCACCACTTTTGCTAATTCCCCGTGTTGGGATCAGACTGGACCGGATTTTCCCGTCTCGTCCCGTGGCTTTTCCTCTCTTTTGGCAGACTTTTGGATGTGAAATTGAGCAGTATTGGAGCATATTTGGTGTTAGCATCATTGCTTCACGTTAGCCAATGGGAGGCCGCTCTATTTCTAAATAATATTTGATTTTTTAGCTCGGATTGTTTTGCAATTTTCTACGTACATTTGTACTTTTGACACGAAACCGTACGCGGACAAGGGACATTCGTTGACGGCGTTAAAATAGAATTGGCTGGATGTTGACGTGGTGGGTGATACGTGTCTGGCTGGCTAGGCGTCTTGCGCCACTCAAGTATTCGGCGGCACCTTTTCCCGCCTCCACCTGCAATCAGGCTGATTTGGCTAGGGCTTTGGGTCCGGGCCATCCCAGCTAATCAGCGGCGCCCGCCGTGGGCCTAATCAGCTGGCTTCTTGAACTTGCCTCCGGAGCCCCGCCCACCCCCCACTCCCGGGACGCCGCTTTCATTTACATTGGTCGGCGGGTGTCTCTTCTCGCCGCCATCGTCGCTTGACGTTGGCCAAGCCGGGGAAGCCGGGACCATTTCCACTTTCCTACTGTCCTGGTTGTAATTTCAGTCCAAATGTCATGGGTTAGCGTTAATGTAAGGGCCCACAAATTCCACAATTTGACAGCGCTGGCGATAAAGAGAGAGTTAGCTTCCATTTCAAGAGGGCGGGCGGGCCAATATTTCTTTTGGAAGAGCGGCGCGCCTCCGTCCGTCCCCATCCTCTTCTCGGCACATTCTTGCCACATGATGCGAACGCCGCTTTAAAAAAAAAAAAAAGGAAAAAAAAGGATGGCGGTTAAAAAGCAATAAATCAGGGCCTGGGCGCTCGCCGTCTGCAAATGAAAAGCTCTAATACGGGACATAAACATAACGACGCGCGCACGCACGCACGCACGCACGCACGCACGCACGTACGTACTCAGGCACGCACGTAACCAAGCACGAGGTCTGCGTGAGCTCATAACGCCGATATGAACGCGCGCTTTATTGCATTACTCATGTAAACGTCGCTCCAGTGATTAAAGTGGAGCGCCGCTTTATTGCTCGTAATTGTTTTGGGGTCGGCCTGCGCTCCGAGGAATGCCGCCCGTCGGCGTGCGCGAGCGTGCGCGAGCGTGCGTGCGTGAGCGCCATCCATATTTGATGAGGCTCTTCTTCCCGTCCAATATTCTTTCCCTCCTCCGATATGACGCGTAAACCATGGCCAGGGTGGAATGGCCTAACCCGAGATCCACAAACTTTGTAGCCCCCAACGCACACGCTCTCACACACACACACACACACACACAATACCCGTCTTTCTTCTCGTCTTTTTAACGCGGCAGCTAAGGAAGTTCGCGTAGATGCCTCCGGGCTGGAGCACTCGAGTGGGCGAGAGAGCGAGAGAGAGCAAGAGAGAGCGCGAGAGCGCGAGAGCGCGAGAGCGCGAGAACCAGAAAAACCAGGCAAGGCTTGTAAACACTATATGTGTAGAATGGAGCCAAGATGGATGACATCAGCTTCACGTGCTTACGTTTGCAGTGGAAAGTGGGCGTCGAAAGAGGAGCGATAGGGGGGTGTCGGGGGGTGTCGGGGTGGGGGCTCCGGCACATTCCAAGAGGATGAGAAACAGATGATGATGTTGTTCATTGAGGGACTCCAGTGTGTTTTGCTGTCAGATGCTGTCACGTGACGGGACGCGCCCGTTGGATACAACGCGCTCTCATATCATTCTGACATGGGTCGGATGTGGACCAAAAAAACACCGAGCAACGCCGTTATTATTATTGACCCCCTTGGTCAATGATGGCCTGAAACCCCAAAACATACTTTTTCTAGTTTGGCTTATTTCTCCTCGTATGGGGGTACGGCTCCATTTGGGCCCCCCCCTCCCCTCCCCTCCCCTCCCCTCCCCTCCCCTCCCCTCCCCTCCCCTCCCCTCCCCTCCCCTCCCCTCCCCTCCCCTCCCCGCGGCATCTGGGCAAATGGAAGCCGGCCGGCCGGTCGGCCGACGCTGACCTTTGCACCCCAGGCCGCTTGACGAGAGCCAAGAAATAGCCGCACGCACTCACTGTCTGCAGTAAACACTCTTGCTTGCGCGCATGTGTGGCGTGGAGGGAAATGTCAACCATTCCAGGCGACACTCATGCGTCTTGTGTTATTACGGAGCCAGGAACGGGGGGGGGACCACGAAGGGGGCCACCCGCTCATCCGGCGTGCTAGTTATAATTGGGTGGCGTGCGATAGGACCTTTGACCTCTGGCTGGGCACCTGAGCCCCAAGCAAGGAAGCGCTCTGGAAATGGAAACAATTCCGACCGGCGTTGTGAAGTATAGAATGTATTCTTTATACTTTTATGCTGTATAGTCACTTGGATAGAATTTTGCGGAGCCTAGTGGTAAGTTTCCTTCATAACACCTATGAGTTAGGGGCATGTCATTTACTAAGACACGCCCATTTCTTTGTGTCACTTCGTCCCGCCTTAAGTTTGTACCTAGGTCACATGACCCTTTGTTAATAAAAGGGGCTACTCTGTTGGAGGTCGGTGGGGGATTGGAACTGGTCAGGCAAGGAGATGGACTCGTCTCCAAGCGCTTGCACCTCCCGACCCCTCCCTCAGCTGATGTCTTTGAAAATCTCATCAAGCCGACTCTGCGTGTGCTACCTCTGATTCGAATTATTGAATGTATATGGTTCTAAACCTGACAGGCGTGGTGGCCCATTCCGCTCCAAGCACCTTACGTCCAAACAAAGACCCCCTTTTAACATAGTCATAAGTGGAGATTCAAAGAAATTCCGCCAGATGACTACTTATGATTTAGGTTAGCATGTCAGCGTTCTTCCTCTGTTTTCCTCCTAAATCGCAAGCTTGGCTAATAGTAGGCTAAATACTTGCTTGCTTTTTCCTCAGCGTGCCCTGCAATTGGCTGGCAAACAGTTGTGGTCGTTGGCGGCAAGGCCCCCTTTGGCCCTTGAACCCGGCCCCCCTCCCCCAGGTGATGATTAGCTATCGATCACGGGTGGGCGCAATGGCCGGCTGGATGGCTCCGTGCTCTAATTGCGTTTTCTCTGGCCGCGACCCGTCGATCGATGGCCGGCTAATGAGAGACGAGCACGGAGCCAGCCCCCGCTCGTAGCGCCTTTTCCTTCTTTTTTTTTTTCATTTGTATTTTTGGATGGAGGCGCACGCGGAGGGCAGGTTGGCGCCCGTGACGGAGACCGCCCACGGCGGGCCGCACGCATGGATTTCTAACCCTTTCACATACGCCGACGGGAGAAGAAGTTGATTAGGAGCAGCTCTAAATATATCCTCCGCCTCTTCCTCTTGCCATCGCTAAGTCGCCCACTCGCCCGCCCACGTGGCCGCCGCCGCCGCGCCGGCTTTGGTACGAGCCCACACTTTTTCTCTTTTTTTTCTTCTTCCTTTTCTCTCGGCAGGCCGCGGCGGCAACGGCGAGCGACACGCCGGCTTCCCGTGGCTGATTTTGATGTAGAGTCTGGCTTTTTACCTCCCGCGTTAAATAGGCGCCACAGAAAATTGCCGCTTTTTACGTGGAAGAGTCCAAAAAAGTGCAGAGGCGGTGATAGCATGGCATACTACATTGTGTGGCGGCTTAGGGTTAGCTGGCTGGCTAGGTTCGGAAAAAGTGACAAAGGACGTCAACGGGAAGCGGTGGCGTGTCAGACACCGTGTCAGTGGCTTCTGCTTTTGGGCCGCAACTTCTCCTTTAACCACGGCTCTGTTTTTCACTGCCGTCCACTTTGACGCTAGTGGATGATTCCTATGACTCATTGACTTTTGTGTCTTATGGCTAAAACATCCATTTCCAAACAAACTTGGACATCAAATGTCCAGTAGTGAAGTGGCTATCGTGGCCCACAAATGTCGGCTTGGTAAAAGCTGACGTTCGAAACAACGCTTGAAGTGACACGTGCGCTCCCGACGGTGGAAGCGGCGCAAACCGCGGCAGGCGGCGAAGGCTGGGTTGGGGTTTTTGTTGATGAGGTAGGAGGGGGGGGGGGGGGGGGGGTGCCCAACCGGCTGTACAGAGTGAGCGAGCGAGAGAGAGAGAGTGAGGGAGCGGGGAAGGGAGGGGGGGAAGCGCGGTGGCGGAGGCGCGTCGCACTTCTCGTCAGGCAGCGGCAGCAGCAGCAGCAGCAAGACGGAAAAAGGGAAAAAGGGCTCGCCGCATCTCGCGACCGACCGACGGACTTTAAAACGCGGCCACGCACGCCTTTTTTTTTTCTTCTTTTGGTCTTTCTGTCTTTTCCTCCGGCCTCTCCTTTTTTTTCCTTTTCTCCGTCCCTCCAGCTCCCCCTTTTTTTTCTCTTCCCGTCATCATGGTTTCTATCATTTCCGACCTGGACCCCCTCAAGAGCTGGAGCGTCTTAAGGTAAAAGCCACGCCGCGCCGCGCCGCCCAAACTTTGAGCGGAACATCCCCGGCGCTCGCACTTTTAGCCGCCAGCATCGGTCTCCGCCGCCCGACCTCCGACGTGCGTCCACTCTGGACCCGTGTGGTTGTAGTTGCTGTGGTGGGTTGTGCAACTTTGTCCCAATTTGCCGCCCGGATTCTAGGGTCCGTGGGGCGTTTTGAGCGACGCGTCACGCTGGCAACAACGTGATGGCGCCAAAGATAACCTCTGCACACTTGGCGGGGCCGGCTTCCTCCCCTCCGGAGGGACGTCGACGTGCTGGGGTCACGCGCGTCGTCACGGACGCACACGGGTCTCGCGCATGGCATTGGCACACTTGTCACTTGGAGAGACAAGTGGAGCTGACAAGAGGGGGAGGGCACACGTGTGTGTGTGTGTGTGTGTGTAGTCTGCATGACTTTCATAGAATAGAAAGCGTGCCCGCATTTTCTCAACGCCTGTGTGCCGTACTCTGCGCGCCCTGGTGACAAATGTCTTGTCTTCCGCCTGCTTGACATCCCATTGAAAACAAGCCAAGAATTGAAAAGTTTCTAAGGCCGCCTTCCCGTTTGGACGCTGTCCCTTTGCGAATACGTGACCTCACCCCGGGCGTTCCCCGGGCGTTCCCCGGGCGTTCTTTTCTCCGCCGCCCCTCCCTGGTTCTTCTTCACTTTTGGCTTTGTTTTCCTTGTCTGAGTTTGCGCGTACCGTAAAGCGCTTCCAAGTGACTCGTGGATTCAATAATGCGGCACCTGGCGGACGGCACGCCATCTCGCCACGCTCATGGCGCCCTTTTGAAAGTAAAGTAAACAAAATGATGCTCAATTGTGACGGGTTTTTTTTTGTGTTCGAGTTGAAAATGCCGGCACGCGCGTGTCCTCTTTGTCGTGGCCTGGCCTCATTTCGCGGCCTTCAATTTGTCGCCCGCTCGCTTTGGGTCGGGTCGTTGCCAGGGGGGCCGATGGCGGGGGTGTGCCGGGGGGTGCCGGGGGCCAAAAGCCAGACAGATAGGAAGGACTTTGTGTAGTGGGGAAAGGATGGCGCTTGTCCAGGCACGGCTTGTTTCTACAGCTGCGTGGTCTTGTGACAGGAAACTCGCTTTTGGGAGGCTTTCAACAGAAAGTCGGCCGGGTGGGCTGGCTGGCTGGCGGGACCCGAGACACCTCGCTTTGCCGTCCTCTGGGTATCCTTCTCTTTTGCCACCATCGCTGGAAAATCACTAGCTGGGAGGTCGGCGCGGGGTGGGGGGGGAGTCCAATATCGCCATGAGGTGGCAAATGTTGCCCGGCAACAGCGTGCGCGCCATTCATTGCCAATCTTCCGTCTTTTCCGTCGATTGGCGACCGATCTCGGGTGTGGTGATAGGCTCCGTCCGGCACCATCTTGACTATTCCAAAGCTAATGTCAACTTTTGATGGCCGTCAAGAGCCACACGATTGGTCAACGGCACGGAAAGACTCCGTGAACCACACCCCCCCACCCCCACCCCACCCCGCTCAGGCCGGCCACGGTGTCACGACGACCCGCGCTCATTTTCAGCTGTAATTGAGACCAGCCCCGCGGGACGGCGCCGTCTCCCGAACGGCGTTCGGCCGAATGGCCGCCGGCCCCGATGGCGGCCCCGATGGCGGCCCCGATGGCGGCTCTCCCAAGCGTGACACCTGTTAAGTGGCGTTACCGCCAGAGAGAGAGAGAAAAAAAAAAAAAGCTTTTTAGTCAAGCTTCTTCTCGCCAGACGCTCCATTTCTTTTTGGGGCTGCATTTCCCAGCGTGTCACGTGACCCAAACAAAATGCCTCCTTGTGAAGGTTCATGGCTTTAGATATATTTAGAAAGAGAAAGAGAGAGAGAGAGAGAGAGAGATGGCTTTTGTATGTCCTTTCAGTGAGTTTATACAAATAGATAGGAATTAGAGTTGAGTGTATATTCAACACTGTATAATTTGGAGTCTTTTTGTCAGTTTCTGTTTGTGTCTTTTTGGAAAGAAACTCCCCATAGTTGCGCCCCGCTTGTTTTGCCGCCGCCGCCGCCGCCGCCTCCTCTATTTTTACGCGCTGAAGGATCCCCGCAGGTGCGTCCCGTCCAAATTTGCCGGCCTCCCGTGGTCGTAAATCAAGACTTTTCTGGGAGAAACCTTCCCGCCGCGCTCATAAACAGGCGCAGATGGCAAAAGTCCTCCCAGCCGTGTCCGTGTAGCCTTGCTTGCTTGCTTGCTTGCTTGCTTGCAAGAACCCTCAAAGTATGAAACACAAAAAACTAATAAGAAGCCTGGGAAAAATAGTCAAGCTCGCCTAAATTGCAATGTTTTGTGTCCTTGCTTCTGTTGGAATGCGAAAACACGAAAACGCGCCCCCGCCCAAGGCCTCCGCCCCCGTCGGAGCCCCCCCTCAAACGCCACTGCTGAATCAGGACAAAAGTGAAACGAGATCATCCTAATGTGATTCCGGCGTGACACCACGCTCCCGTTTTGGGAATCAAGACCTGATTGACAAGCGGCGGGCCACGACGGGGCCACGGCGGGCTTTTTCCGTATTTGTCCGCGTGGCTCCCAGCCGGGCCGGCCTTTCTTTATCTGCCGGCGCTAATCTTAAATGGCACGGCCTCGCGCCGTCCAGCGCCGGCCCAGATAAAAAGATGAAGCCACTTCATCCAGCCGCCACCGTCGGGGAGGGAATTTGGGATTAAAGACTTCCCACGGCGGGGAAGCGCCGTCTCGCCGGGGACGCCGGACGGATTTGGAAGGAAATTGCACCGCGTATGTACGGCGCCGATAGGCGGCGATATTCTGCGAGCCCAGAAAACAACAAAATATATAGGGATTTTGTCATTTTGTCTGGTTGGAGTGGTGGTTGTCGTCGTTCCCTCGGCACCCGCTTCCTAATTCAATGGCGGCGGCGGCGGCGGAATTCCGCCGGCCGGCCGTAAAATGATTAGGCAGCGTCGGGTTTGGCCGGGCGCCTTTATTACAATGTGTCAGGGCGGATGTACATCACGGCGCCAAACCACTGGCTCCTTATGAAATAGCTGGCTCCTGGCAGACGTGTAATCTGATTACCCCGACAGATTAAAAATAGATTGAATCTCCCCTCCCTCTTTTTGTCCATTGTGTCGCACGAGAGGTCACGCGGTCGTTGGATGGGGTTGGATTGGTCGCCAGAGTGTGTACTACTACTTCTGTGTGGTGATGGGTCACCACAGTCAGCGCTTTGAGATTGACTTGAGCGGTCGCCGTATTTTTGCCAGGCCCCGTCTTCGCGACCGGTCCCTCCCGTGGAGACGCACGTGTCATGGTTTTTTTTTTTTTTTTCTTCTGGTAAGGTCGCCGGAGCGGACAGGCGATTGGTCGCGCGCACGGGCTGTCAGTCCCGCTAAAGGAACACGCGGCTGGGTTTTCCCCGCCTGTCACTCGAGTGGGCCGCTTATTATTTTTCATATTTGGGCGCGTGCGCGCGGCTGTCAATCGAGCTGTCGGGCGGCGTTGGCCGACGAGACGAGAGGCGGCCGGCCGCCGTGGGCGTTGTGGGCGCCCGCCGTGGTCGCCCCGGGAAGCCCCCGGAGCCGACGGGAGGGGGCGGCTCTCTCCGGGGCCAGGTGGGACGCCGACTAATGAGCGGCTCGGTTTCGGGGACCAATTACTTTGGCGGGGAGTCGACAGCTGCCGCCTGGCCTGGCCTCTTCCTCCTCCTCTTCTTCCTCTTCTTCTTCCTCCTCCTCCTCCTTTATCCCCCTCCTCTGAGTTGGCGACGGGGGGCTCGGCCCACCCCGCTCCCCGGGGGGGTCATTACAGCGCAGGCGGGAGCGCAGACTTGTCGACTTGTATCTATCACCGCGTGGCTACATCCTTCAGTGGCCTTCCTTCGTATGGCTCCCACCGCTATCGACCGTTAGTAATAACGAAGGCAAATGCGCCGGCGCTCCCCAAAAATAAGAATGGGCAAAAATGGTGTGGTGGTTGCATCCTCCTCCTCTCGCGTGATGACGCTTTTCTCCGGACGTGGCTTCCCTCCAACAATCCAAAAAGGTGCACGCTAGGCTAATTGGACGCTCCAGATTGTGATGGATTGTTTCCCGCGATGAGCCGTCATTGGCTGGGATTGGCTCGGGCACAATTGCCACGCTAGTGAGGAGAAGCGTGATGGAAAATGCATGAATGTTGGCCATTTTGACTGGTGACAGTGCTTGTTGTATTTTCCCCACTCAATATAATTGTCTTGTTTTACCAAAAACTCTTGGGCTGGTAAACATTCTCATCCGGGTACTCCAGAAGGAGCATTTTCCAGCGTTTGTCACCACGCCATGCCATCCTCCTCCTCCTCCTTCTCCTCTGCCTCAGCACCTGTCTATCTTTTATTATCTATTCTTATAGTGGGAGAGAAATAGTCACGGCACGACGCCGCTTTCCCCTCTCTCTCTCTTTTCTCTGGCTCTGTCTTTACCGGCGCGCCTTGAACGGCGACGGTCGGGCCGCCTTGAAAAAGCGCAGTTGGCACTCCCGATGAAAGAAAAGGGAGAAAACGGCAGCTAAGAGCGCGCGGGTGGTTGCGCCGGCCGGCGTCTTTTAGCGCACGGCCGACTTAGCGGCCCGTCCACGCATCCAAATATGCATTATGGATCACGCTCGCTCGCTTTCTGGCACACCACATCACAAATGATGCGCTTAAAACATCCTCGGCGTGAATAATTGATGCGTCGGCGGAGAGCCAGCCCTCTTGCCACATCCATTTCTTTCCCCCGCGATCGCGTGGCACGGTGGCCCCGTCCGGGGGTCCTCTGCGTGGACCCGACCGAGACGTTGGGATCAAAAAAGGTCATCGGTCGTTGTTTTGCCGGTTAAAAAGGAGGCAAAATGAAATGAAAGAGACATTTAGCTTCACATCTGCATTTGAATAAATCATCAAGCCCGAGTTCGAGACGGGACGGCCGGGCGGGCGGGCGGGCGGGCGGGAGGGGCTTCACTTCCCCTTGGATTTCGGGGAGACGTTGGCTGGCGCTATATCCTGATAACAAAACAATGGCAAGAATTGTCCCTTTTTATAAATCTAGTTGTTCTTTTTTTCCAATTTAGAGATGGATGACATTTGCCAACATCTGTTTTTGCGTGGGAAAACGATAGAGTGGCATCGTCCATATTTCTTGGCGCATTACAGTACCATAGGAGTAAATAGCACGAATGATATAGCAGCCACTATTTAGTTGACTGAGCAAATAATGGCTTTTTGGTTGCCAACACACACACACGGCGTGTTTGACGGCGAGCTTTTGTCACGGGCTCATTGTTCCAAATGCGTCCACTCTTCAAGCGTGTGGCCGCCTGGATGGACTCTTATTGCGGGCGGCGATCCAATTTGGCGGCTTCCGACGGCGGCGCTTTTTCTCATTCTCCACATGATGGAATTCCCAAATTCCCCAAAGTTGCCAAAGAGCGCAAATGTCATTGTTGACGGGATTGAACTCTGCTTCTCAATTAAGTGCCGGCGACTCAGTCTTTAAGTCATTATTCATATACATATCTGTATTATACTGACTGTAAAGAGTCATCCGTACTATATTCCCTCTCTTCCAGTCTGGCCATTTTTATGATGATCTTTCTATTAAGCGCAATTGTCATTTGTAAATAATCCTAATCCAGGCGTTCTTCATCCAGTGGAAGCGTAAAGCCGTGCGTCTGGGCGGAGGAGGGAACGGCCGGCGCCCGCACCCGAACGGGTCGGTCCGTCCGTCCGGCCGCCGGACATTAGCGCTAATGGCTCCTTTGGGGCGTCCTTAATTGGTATCGAGCAAGGGATGCGCCGCGGGCTAATTGGCCGGCGCGTTAAGCGCTAATGTTTTGGCTCTTGGCCGCCGCGGCTGGCTTCAATCACTTGATTTGACAAATGGGCAGAACCCAGGGGCGCCCTTTTCTACCTCATTTGCCTCGTCCCAAAAGTCAGCGGCGCAGAAACCACGCCGTCGTCGTCGTGGCCGTCGTTACCGCGCGGTTGTCGCGCTGAGTTTACGCGACCAAACGGGGAAGGCCTTTTTTCACGGCGCTTTTGAACGCGACGTCCTTTCCCTTCCGTGTCTATTGCCTCGCCGTCCGTCAAAGCGCCGCCGTAACTCCCAGACGGCGTTTGGAGGCCGCTCCTCACGCTGGGATTAAAATGTAATATCTTGCTCGTTTAAAGAGATTAGCGGCTGACATTTTGATGTCCGGGCTCATTTACTATCCCTTTTTTTTCTCCTTTATTGGCCGTCTATTGTGCACGATTATGGCCGCCATCTTTACACGTAGGTCGGAATACTCTGGCTCATTTTGTTGTTGTTTTTTTAAAGTCCAATCCTTTGGTTGACATCCGCGTGGCAAAAGATGCCATCACGTGTCCAAATATAAACGGCGCCAGGCGTTTGCGCGCTGGCCAAAAACGGAGGTGAGAAGGAGATGGGCGGGTGGGATGGTGCGAACATTCTCCGTGGCGTGGAGAGCCGCGTGTTGATTGGTGGAGGGAGGGCGGCCAGCTCCTCTCACATAATGTGTCCGACGGGGGGGTGCGAGATGTGTTGAAGATGTGTTAAAGATGTGCCGGATCCAACGCAGATGGGCCGCGTTCTCCAAAATGCTTCGGAGCGCCACTAAATTGCGCCGATTCAAGCGCGCGTGCGTGCGTGCGTGCGTGGGTGGGCCACACATTATTTTTGCGTAAACCCTAAATTCTCAGTGACAGGGTTAAATGACTTGGACTGAACGTGTACGCTGCAAAAAGTTTGATTCCCGTTGTTTTCAGTGACTTACAAAGTCATTTTGAATTAAAGTCCATTAAGCTGAAAAAAGTCTGCCTAGATTTGCTCTTAAATTCATGTCATTAATGAAATGAAATCTTTTAATTGGAAGCAACATTTGGTCTATAAAAAGCAAAAATCACGTATCCAAAGCAACCAATTAAGGAAATGAAATCTTCACACATTTTAGCCAACAAGTCCATTTTAATTTGCATGGAAATATTTATAGAAGAAAAACCTTTGGCTCGCAATTAGTCATTTATACCAAGCAGATTTGAAACTATTTTATTCAGTGACAACATAAAAACAAAGTTGAGCTTAAAAGTGTTTTCTGCAGGGGTTTTTTTTGTCTAAAGTAGCGTATTATCTAAGTGGCCCTTTCGACGTAGTTTGGTGAGCCCGCCATCTTCTTTGTCTTCTTTAGTTGTTGTCATTGGGAGCGCCAACAGCTGCTTTAGGCTACAATTATTGCCCAAACTTATTATGTTCCATAAACAGGTGCCTGTTTCAAATACGGCTTCATCATTTGCTTTTGAAAAAAAAACTCGTAACATATTCTCACTTTTGCAGCCGTGGTTGCCGTCTTCGCCGTGGCTTCTTTTGCTCTTTTACGGCGCCACGTGTGTTCCATTGGCGCTTTTTTAGAATTCATGGAATTTGGAAATAAAAGCCATAACAAGAGCATGTTTTGGGTGGCCGCCGCGGATGAAACGGAAGCGCCGCCGTCTTTGAAATGCAAAGAGCGCCGCCGTTGGCCGCCGACGCCACCGCCGAACGGGATGCCTTATTAATGAGCAGCGTCCAGCGCCTTTATTATTTGATTTACCGTCGCGACATCGAACCTGCGCTAATTTGGCCGAGGTGGCGGCCGCCGGGACCAATTTATGGACACGCTCCAGAGGAGGACGCCGCGGCGGCGGCGCCCAATTGTGACTAGTCGGTGGGTGGTCATTAGTTAAAGGGTGCTGGAGCTTATCCCAGGGTATCTAGCCTATTGTTAGCTTGAGGCCGCTTCTTGTGTGTATTTGTCCAAAGGGAGTTTGAACTGGAAATAATCCCTCCCCTTTTTTGTGTGTTTTCAGGCAGGACGGCGGCGGCGACCTGGGCGGAGGCATCCAAAGGTAGGCCCCTTTTTCTTCCAACTCCCCGAGCGCTCATTGGCCGCCAGGCACGTAGACACGTATCGACCGGCGCGACTACACGGCGCACAAAAACGAGTGGATATCGTACGGCGCCACCGCTGGCTGGCCACATCCACATTGAACAAAACGGCTTGGATTGAATTCCGCTCCGTCAAGTGGTCGGGCCCAAAGCCATTTAAAAGCCCTTGGTGGATGACACCGCTCTTAGCCGCCATCTTTTGGCCATTTCTATAGCCACGTTTCGGTCGGTTTGAGCGTCTCGCAAAATAACGTACCGGCGTGACCGGTAAATGGATGAGGAAGGCCGGCCGTGTGGAGGGGGTCAAAGGTTAGAAGGGGGGGGGGCGTTGGTAGGGGAGGGAGAAGAAAAGAAACAAAGAGACGTAGAATGATGGAATGGCGGGGAAGAAAATAGGTCGTGGTTCAGTTTGTCTTTGATTTAAGTGAAAAATGAATCCCAACCGTCTGAAGGGGGGTTTGGGGGGGGGGGGGGGGCTCCAGAGAAGAGCCGCAAGTGGAGCAGAAGCGGAAGAAAGTGACAATGATAAAAGGACGGCGTCAAAGCCCAGGAAAAATGCACACTGTACCATTCTTGCATTTGGCACTTGGTGACGATGGCGACACACTTTCTACGTCTCTGAAACTCAAACCAAAGGCCTTTCCCCGATGAGCCCGTCCGTCTTGCTTTTTGTTTGTTAGCGGCGCCGCTATTAATGTGTGTCGTTGCCTCGCCTGTCCGTCATTTGAGTGCGCAGCGTTGGGCGTTTTGTGTGGAAGGCGCTTTGAAGCCACACTGTTGATAATTGGCGCGAGCGGCGTGCCACGGCGCGCCACGGCGTGCCACGGCGCAGCGCTGGATGCACACGTGAGCACTTGTGTTGATTAGCGTATGAATAGCGCCGGCGTGCGAGTGGAAGCGATACAAACGCGCTTCCAAGGCCTCCCATTACAGGTTTGTGTGTGTGTGTCAAGGGAACGGGGGGGGGGACACGCTCCTTCCTGTTTACCGAGAGCATAATTACAGGGATGTGCACAATGCGCTGTCCCGGAACGCCGCGTCCCCCGTGTGACGAGCGCCGTTCTCGCCGCCAGTCCCTGGCCCGGGCACCCCCCCCCCCTCCTAAACTTATGAATATTCAGACAGAGAGGCGCTGGGCTCGGCGCTGACACTTGTGGCCGTTAAAGGCTCGCACAGAGGTCACGTCGCCGTGGCGACCGCCTCCGCCCGTCGTCACGGCGAGTACGAGGCCGAGGATCTCCGCTGGCAATTGTCGGGGATTTGAACCGATAGCCACGTGCTTTTTCTCCTGGCGGGCGGGTCAACGCTGGCCTTGCCCCGTTTAGAACAAGCGACCTTTGACCCTTGGAATGGCCTCCAAGTCCCGTAGCCTCGTCAGTGGCGTGATAACAAAAAATGTTTGTTGTCCTTTTCAAATGATAACAGGCGACGACGATAATAGAAAGTATGCAAGGATGGCGGCGGAATCCCCATTTTGTTGATTGTTGTTTTGAAAACGACAGCTGCGACGGAGCGCCGCCACAACAACATCATGTGGAAAAAAAAGACTTTTACCTTTTACTTCAGCTTTTTTGCACATTTTTTGGTGTAAGCGTATGTGTGTTGTGGCTTTCTTTTTATACATCTTTTTTTTTTAGTTGGGCGGGGGGGGGGGGGGTGCAGCAGATGGCTGAGAGACAGGTGAGCCAATTAGCGAGTCTCACGACACGCCGCAACGGCATCATCACGCCGACGGAGCGCGACACGCCGGCGTGCTTGCCAAGGAGCAAACGCGCCGCCATGTGTGAAGGCGCCACGTCGCCGCGTCCGCGCTCAGCGCCAGCCTTGCGTGGGTTTTCCCCAGGTACTCCGCTTTCCTCCCACATTTCAAAAAAAACATGCGTGCTAGGCTAGCGGGTTGAGCACGCTCTCAATCGGCAATTCATATTGCTCGTCCTTTGTCTCCCGCCATTCGCGAGCATTTCCCGGCCCAAAGAATCCGCCGTCTCGATCATTGGCGGTGCTTTTTTTAATGGCGGCGGCGGCGGCGGCGTACAGGCGGCCGGGTCAAGTAGTAGTAGTCCCTGAATGGACCAGGCTTTTGTAGGACGGGTATTTTCTTTGCCGTGACCTCACCGGCGCTTGCCCGTTATTGTCGTTTGACCTCATTTGGTCAAATCTCTCCAATTGCTGATTTAAAAACAATTCTAATAAAGGCAGTCCATCGGATACTTGGAAAGTGACAGTACGGCTTTTTGCTTTTGGCCTCTTTTTAGGAATATTTCTGAATGAACTATTGAACTATTCCTGTCGATGGATCGATTCCCTTTCCGAGCGCAGGATTTGTGCTTATTAGAGCGGCTGGCCTTTTTTTTTTCCTCTTCCGTTCTTTGCCTCCCTCGGCGTGGAAGCGCTTGAGCTGGCTGCTTTGCCCTTTAGCTCATTTGCATTTTTTGCTATTATTCCGCCCACTGGCGAATGAATATGTATCACTTGTATTCTTTTCCCGGCCGGCCGGCCGGCCGTCACCCACTCGGGGGGGCCTTTTCAAGCCTCCAGCCTCCCTCCCGGACCAAAAGGGGATTTGGTTTGACTGACCCGCGTCCACGTTGGGGCAATTTAGTGGCGGCTTTGTTGTGGTACTCGCGTACTTCCAGTTTTGCTCGTCTCTCTCTCTCTCTCTCTCTCTCGCTAGGTGTTTTTAAAACAAATGTTATTGATGTTGGCACGGACTTCACGTGTGGCCGGGCCACGAAAAAGGCTTTTTCTCGGGCTGCTCTTCATTTGCCATCGTACCCTTTTTTTTTGGGCTGGGGTGTCTCCCACGTGGCTGGCGTCCGTGGATGCTTTTCATGAGACGCAAGTGTTAGCCAACAAGATGAAACGGAGCTTTTATGTTTAGAGCGACTGAGCAGTAGGACCACGAAAGCTTTTCTTGCGTGGGATTGATTGCCTTTGTGGCCCACTTTGTCCGCTCTATCCATCTCTTTTGCCGGCAAAATATGGAAATCGGGGGGCCGGGCGCAATATGGACGGGGCCCGCCCCAACAGCGTGTCTGTCTAATGGCCCTCTGACTATTAGGCTTTTTTTTTTCTTCGTTTTTACGACTCAGTCGATACGCTTGTTGGTTTTTGCGCCGCCGCTCTTTCACATTTCATCTGCCCGAGCCTCTTTTTAATGGGAGGGCGTGGCGCCATGCGTGGCCACTCGGGGGCGCTCTCTCTGTCCGTACTTAATGTGCCATAGAATGTTCTTATAGAAGTGTCTAATGGCTGAAAATGCATCATACGAAATGTAGCGCTAAGAATAAATAGAAAAGGCTATGGCGTATACGACGTTTGTGCCGGTGTTTGCCTCTTGTGGCGGATGGCGAGGGAGGGACGGCGGCCCCCGGCGGCCCCCGGCGGCCCCCGCCCATTGGCCCAGCCTTAAATGAGAATAAATGTGTACTGCCCTGATCTCTCCGCTTTAATGAGGCAGAGGATGGGCCTTCGGGGCCGCCATGGAGGGAGGGCGCAGACATGTTGCCGGAGTTGTCTTGCGGCGGGGGTGATGAATGACGGGGACGGGCGCCGCCGCCGCCGGCCAATTACCATCTCTGGTCCCTGGCCGTTGCCATCCGGGTTGGGAATTCTACCACATCCCAGCGCTTCTCTCTTTGGGCTTAGCAAAGGCAGAATGGTTTCAGAGGGGGTTTTGGCTTATCCGCTCGCCCGCCCGTCGCCGGCTTCCCAGGTTACGGCTTTCAATCCATTTTATCTTTTCACTCCATTGTTTCTCTCCGTCTGCGCTTTATGGCGTTCGATTGGTTCCGAGACTGGCCGGATGTAGGGAGCGGCCCGCTTGCATATTTGGAAAATCCTCTCTGGACACGTATTTGACCAAAAAGACTTCCCTCTAGTTGCAAGTGAAACGATGGTTCCCACAATCCTCTGTCTTCCCCGTCTGCGGCGTTCTCCCCTCGCGGCCATTCCCCAAACGTCACGGCGGCGGCGGCCCACATTTCACGGTGGATTAAAGCGGCGGCGCGCCGGTGCCCGTTAAAAGCCGCGTCACCCTCCAAATTTGGTTGGCGGCCAAGCTCCCGTTTCAGTTTTTTAGCACGCCGACAAAGACTTTTTGGCGGAGGCCAGCGCTCTTGGCCAGAGAGAGCGCCGCTTAAATGTGACGGCCCCTGACCATTTTTCCGGACGACTGGGAAGGCTTATCACGTCGGCCAGAGAATAGTTGGAATTGTGTCGGGGGGAAAAAAAACAACAATAACAAACGTTTTCATGGCTAATGCTAATATGCTAACCGATATTGATGATGGAACAAAAAAAAAATAGGTTTATAGTCAATTCCTAGTGGCACATTGACAGACGACAGCTTATTTTACCCTTTGAACCCGTGACGTAGGTAGACCGTCAATGTTGCCAATTATTTAGCGTGGGAAAAGAGGCGCTTTGACGCCGCTGGGCAGTCTGGCGGAGGAGCTCCGCCCTCCCTGCGAGAGCGTGCCCGCTCGCTCGCTCGCTCGCTCTCGCCGGAAAGCGGACGCCGGAGACGAGAAGACGCGCAAATCCAGGGGAGGAGAGGGAGGAGGATGACGAGCGCCGCCATCGCGCCGGATTGTCTGCTCTTCCGCGGGGACGACGGACGGATGCCCGTCTGCCCGTCGGCACCCACCTGCTGAGACTCAATTCAAAAAAAATACCAAAAATTGAAATTAAAAGAGGAAGGAAAAACATGCAAGCATGACTTCCGCCTACAGTCTGGACTTGATGCTGGAGAGTCGCTTGCTCCTGCCTGCTGACCCAATGTGAGTTTGCACATTTCATTTTGCCTCATGATGAGGGGCTGGGGGGGCTTCAATTTAAAATATTAATGATAATAATAATATTGTGATGCTGTCCATGTCTTTGGTCCCCTCCAAGGGAACGCTTTTCATGTCAAGCCTGTCTAAGTTGGTCTCGCCCGACGATGCATGCGACATTTCATTTGGGGGTGCTCCTTTTTAGTTTTTTGGGGGGTGAGGCTGACTTGTTTGAATTCCCTTACATGTTTCTTTGGAAAAGCACTCCCCCAATCTCTCTCTCTCGCTCCGTCTCCCTTATACCCCCCACCCCCTCCACATGCCCCACTTGCGTCCCCTCGGCTCAGCTGTGATGTTGGCCCGTGTGATGCGTTCAAGTGCGAACGTGTCTGGCAGAGTGCGTACACGCACGCTAACTTGTTTAACAACACACACACACACACACACAAGTACACACGAGTACACACACAGTCGACAGGGGAGGCCGTCAAAGAGAAGGTTCCGGAAGGCGGCGCGACAAAGGGCACCAAGTCACTTGCAAATTGTCCTATTTGTTCACGTGAATTCCTGGGGGTGGGTGGGGGTTTCTTCGACGATGATAGACGTCCTAGAGCGTGGCACTTGAAATGGATTGACGGGGGTTGTCACTGGGAATGGCAGCCGCTGAGTTGCTCTTTTTGAGGAAAAATAGGAGTCCCATGGTTGAAAAATGGCCTAGCTACTAGCATAACTGTCATCAAGATGGGCTTTCCAATGGCGGCGTATTTGCAAGCCACTGCCACCTCATCCAAACCAAACTAATTTGCCGTATTGACGCAAAAGCCTCTATTCAGGTATTTTTACGTCGCGTGAAGCGGAAGTTTGCATGGACAAGTGCTTTTGAGGACAGTTTCACTTTAGTGGCTTTATTATCGCCAGCCGTCTCTCTTTTTCTTTTCCCTGTTGTTGTTTTGCCGATGGCGCTCCGCTAATTGCCTGACTTTCTTCTTCGGTATGATGTGCCTTTTTTCCGAACCACTTTGACTTTTGTCTCCGTCAGAATGCTGGCATCGGAGAAGCAAATGGCTTTGTTAGCATGCCATTAGCCGGCCGGGGTCACGGCCGCCGACGCCTTGGGAAAAATCGCCGGCGGCGGCCATGTTATTTCAGGAGTGCTAGCTTAAGGTCGCTCGCAGCCGCTCGGCGGCTGAAGGGCGTGGGTGGGCGTGGGCGGGGGGCCTCGGCGCTCTCTCGTATCCTCCGCCGAGAAGGCGGACAGCTCGCGGCGGATAGCGCTTAGCCCCGATGACCCCAAACGCATCTCGCTCCGGTCCTGCGAGGGATTTTGCTTTGGCTACTGGTTGTGCTAAACGGGGCGTAGCCATGACGTCACATACGTTAGCCGGCAGCCCTCGGCCTTTGATTGACTCCAACTTCAGGCCTTGGGAACAATGGATCACCATTCAGACAATCTTCCGCTTTTAACAAACCGGACTTGAAAGAGCTGGCTTTGACCCCCACGTCGCCATGACCCCGTCGTGACCCCGTCGCCACGGCACGTTTGTCTTGCGGCGCACGGCGGTTAGCGGAGCGCTACAAGGAGGCTCGCGTCGAAGCGACTTGATGTTCTCACACAACACAAAGGTAGTGTTTGTGAATCAAAGCGCGGGAGTAAGATAGGCCCAATGCCTTTCCCCAGACGACTATTTATCGGGCGGCCTTGAGAGGAGCGCCGGCCGCTTTTTAGCCAACGGCCTCGCACGCACTCGGCTCGACGTGGCGTGGCGTGGCCTCCGGAAAATGCACGACGAAGCCTCTCTTCTAGGCGGATCTTCCTCCCCGGGATGACGGATAGTTCGCCGCGGGGAGAGCTTAGCGCCGCCGTCTTCCTCTCGTTTGCCCTCGTAAACGATTACCGCTCTCCGGCGTGGGGGATTGAGATTCCGGATTAGGGCCTTGCCGGGCCTTGCCGGGTCGGGCCAAAATTTGCATTTGCAATACAATTCCATGCATAACACTTAAGCTTGAAGTCAGTTCAGTGAAATACAGTGAAAAATGATTTTCCATTCTGGTTGTGATGTCATCATCAGAATTGTGCCTAACTGCTATGACGACGACGTCAGCCCACTCAATAAATGATTGGACGTTTGCACAGAGAATAGAAAACCCCTGCGTAGCATGCTAGTAGTAAAAAAAAAAACGTCTCACGTTAGCCACCTTAGCATCTAGCCACATTCCACCACAGCAGCTATCGTTGGAATGGAGACAAAGTGTAGCCGGGCTCTCGGTGACTGGAAATAGAAGTCAAGCTCAGGCCAAAGTGTGGTGGCCAAGGTCCTCCCGTGCCCCCCGCCGTCCCCCCCCTCCCATAAATCCCCGTCTGGCTGTCCTTTTTGGCACGTCTTGATCACGCCGCTTAGTATGGACGTGGGCGAGCGGCGACGTGAGCGCACATAAGCCGTAAACGGCTGGCTTCCTGTCTGTCAGGTGTAACCTTGACTGCCACCGCCGGCGTGTGAATGCTAATGGGAAGAAGCCAGGGCTCCCTACGGGATGCCGCCATCTTTTCTTTTTCCGGCCGCCTCGACGGCGCGCGCCATCCTCCAAAAAGCCGAACCAAGTATTTCTGTCTGAAAATTTGCCTGAATTTTCTTTCTAGTCCACACCCAAAACACTTGGTCGCGCGTTCCCTTTGTTTTGGCCGCTGGAGGGGACGCCAAAAAGAAGAAACGGTTGATTGGCGAGATACGACCGGCTCTCCTCGGATGCTGTTGACGGTGCTAGACCGGCTCCTAGCGTACTCACCCAATCATTTTTTGCGGCAACCTTCTCCCACCCGAATCCGTTTGACCCTTTGAGAAGAATATTGTCAAAAGAGAGCTCATTGCGATGGCGGCCAAGTTTTGCCCAATTTGTTCTCTCTTTCAAAGGAAACATGGGCGCAGCGGTTAAATCTTCCTCATCTGGCACTGGGATGCTTCTTTAACGTGGCCCCAGGCTTTTCAAACTGAAAAAAAAAATCCAGGATCTGAGATTGTGGACGTGTAAAAGCTCCCCGCGGCGTCCCCGCGGAAGCCGCCATTTCCTCCGTTTTGCTCTCATTTTGCTTTCAATCAAGCGGCGGCCGGCTAATTAGGCCTCACCTCCGCCACCGCCGCCGTTGACGAAGCCGCATCCCGTCTTGTTTTGCTCCCACATCAAAAGAGGGCTCCCGGCGGCGTCGCCTGTTTTGTTTGCTCGTTAACTTTGTCGCCGGCCGTTTGGATCAAAGCGGCTTGGGTGGGCGAATTAGCGCGCTAGCTATTAGCGAGGCCGCCTGGCTAATGGCCAGGCGCCTCCACGGGAGGTCACGGACGGACGCTTTAACGGCGCCGCCGGCGGCGGAAGATGCTAACGATGGCGGGCGGCGGCTCTGCCCCTTTAGGAGGCCATTAGTGGTTTCCATTCCTTGGTCGGCCGCCAGCCATCCACGGCGTCCGACCTTCCACCTAATTGCGTTTCCTCACGTTCCGATTGGATTGGACGTCCTGCGGCGTCGCTCACCGTCATGAGCATTTGCCTAGTTTATCTTTTGGACGGCTGACGTGGTCGATGGCAGCTGGAGAGTGAAATGTTATTTCAGTAAACTTGTTATTGAAGCTAGCTGGATTGCTAGCTAGCTAGCCCTATCCGTTTGAAGCAGAAGGTCAGGCCGCGTTTCTTGTCCACTTTGTCCAATGCACTGATTTCAAAAGAAGGGAAGTGGCGTCTCGTCTTTCCTTGTCCGTCCGTCCGTCCACTCACCAACGAGGCCTTTTGTGGAATGCGGCGCTCGATAGGAAGCTTTGGCCCCGCGACACCAGGCGGCCGCTGGCCGGCTGGTATTCTGAGGAAATCCATGCCTATTACGGCTAACAAAGCACAAAGGATGCGCGCCATCGATCGCACGCCGCTTGGTGTTAAAGCGCCTGCCGCCTGTACCTAACGGGGAGTCGCTTTGAGGCTACGCCGCTCGGAAGTGGAAAGGTCACTCGGGGTGCCGCGCTTTTTACTCCCCGCGGTTTGGAGAGAGAAGCGGGCGTTTGCGCGTCAGCCGGCTTCCTCGTCGCCTTCCTCGTCGCCTTCCTCGCCGTCTGCGCTCTTTGCCAGCGCTTTCCCTCCACGGACGGACGCCTTGGCAAATCGGCAAGCGATCTGGCGCTCCGCGCGGCATCCCCCGGCGGCGTTTTGCGGCGTTTAGCGCCGGCGAGGCCCGTTAAACGGCGGCTTTTGCGCGGGGCTCCGCCGGGAAGGGCGATCCAAATTCAAGATCCAGATTGAAATGGAGTCATTACGACCACGTGCAAAAACCCTGCAAATTGCTCCAATGCAAATGAGCCACGCCACGTGCGCCTTTTTTAAATGTAAAGAAGCAAAAATTGAAGCGCGAGTGGCGGGGACACCCCTGCCGTAAGCAGACATATGTCCGACACGACGCCGTTGTTTGTCCCGAGAATTGAAATGGAGGGGGAAAAAAAGGCTTTTTTGGAGCCATCTGTCGTGCGGCTAATTGCTACGCGTGACAATGTTTTTCCGAGCCATAAAGCCTAATGAAAAGCAGCGGCCCCCCCTAATAGCCGCTAATGTTATCACCCGACGTCGGCGCCTCCCCCAGTTGGTCTCCCCCATTGGCCTCCCCCGCCCGCCCACCATCTTGATGTAACAAATCAATCCAATCCCGAATGGAATTGTGGCAATTTGAACAAAAGTATCTTTATTAAAATGTCGGTGGCCCAGAGAACCCAATCCAATCAGTTTGTGTTTTGCGTCCTTTCCTCGTGGACGCCGTCGAAAGCGGCCAACTTGCCGTTAGCGCCGTCTATGCTAAAAATGCCATGTTTTAGAAAAGTGGCGTTTGGGTACAGAGACACGTCACCTTGGCGCTCGTCACGCGTGGGCGTGTTGTCTTTGCCGCGCCCGTGTCCTCATTAGCCCGCGTCAGCTCGTTAGCGGCGGGCGCGCTAGCCCGGCGCAGGGGCGCCGCTGCGGCTTCATTAGCCGCCGTGACATTTATCTGACGCTTTCGGCACGTGGAGGCGCACGTTACCGTGGCGACAGCGCGCACGCCAAAATAGCATCATCCGCGCCGGCGGCGTACAGCCGGGGCTAATGAACGTAGGAAAGGTGCCTGGCGGCGGCATCGGCGGCGGCCGACGTGACCCCCCGTTTAAGGAAAGTGATGACGTTTGATGACATTTTTTCCCTCTTTTTGTAGCAACGGGCCGGCCGGAAAGATGAACGGCGCCTTGGAGCATTCGGACCAGCCCGACCCGGACGCCATCAAGATGTTCGTGGGCCAGATCCCGCGCTCCTGGTCGGAGAAGGAGCTCAAGGAACTCTTCGAACCCTACGGCGCCGTCTACCAGATCAATATCCTGCGGGACCGCAGCCAGAACCCGCCACAGAGCAAAGGTACGACAAATCCCGCCCCCTTTCGCCGCTTTCAACAATGCGTTGCGCTCGAAATTAAGCCGAGCGTTAAAAATAGGAAACGGAGGCGTGTGACGTCGACGCTTCCGCCCGACCGATTGCCTTTCGGCGCGCGTTTAATGGCGGCCAACTCCGAGCGCCCTCCATTTTGACTTTCCCCTTTGATGAACTCGTCAATTGCTCCGCCACGTTAACACGCATCCGGCCGAGAAAAGCGCGCCGCGGGACGCTCCTAATGAGACGGGGAGGGAAATGCGTCGTCGCCGGAAAGAAGCCACCTTAGGAAATGAGGAAGTCGAGCGAGTGAGCGAGCGAGCGAGAGCGCGTCTGGCCAATCATCGCCGGCTCCCTTTCGGGGAGACGCCTCCCTCCACGGACGTGAATTTCCAAAATGGAGCTAACTACTGGATTACAACAGAGTACAACAGAAAATGTACCACTTCCAAAAATGCGCTCATTTTTTAAGGCGAGCCGCTTGGCCGGCTAGCGGCTAAAGCGTGCATGCATTTTTTTCCACGGCCACGGCGGCTCACCGTGTGGCCGTAGGCTTAACGGGACCCCTAAAGTTGTCCATTTTCCGCTCGGCTTGTGTCGGAATTGTCGGCGCGCCGCGCATTTAGAGCGCTCTGTCGCTTGAAATGAAATGTTTTGCGAGCGATGAGAGCGCCGCCCATTCGGTCTTTCCGCTCTGGGCGGCGGAAACGCCGGCTTTGACGGAGGCTCTTATTCGCGCCTTAGCCGGCCGACCCGTGGCCTCGCCGGCTCCGGTCCCCCCCCCCGAGGCGGACTCGGAGGGGCGGCGGAGGTCCCCGTCTCGCTCTGTTTACCTTCCGTCGGCGTGGGCGCCGCCTGAAAGGGAGGTCGCCGGGTCGGGGCCGGCCCGCTTTGCCATTTCGGTCGGTAAACACGGGGTGAGAAAAATAGTTTGACGGCGCCCCCGGCTTCTAGACAAGCCGTCGAGTATTGGCCGCCTTTCCTTTCTGTCGGGAAATCCTAGCCCAGACGCTGGCGGGCATTTTGTCCCCGCCGCCGCCGCCGATGTGGAGTGACCCCTCCCGGGCAGAATCGAATCTTCCCTTTCACCTGCCCCAGTGTCCCCGAGTCGCGTTGCCCTTCCGGATAAATGTGAGAAATCTCAGTTTCCAAACGGCGTTTTGTTGCCAAAATACAGATGCTAGCTGATAAACTAAGTATCACAGGGTGTGTTTTTGTGTGCGTGGGCGTCGCTGTGTGTTTATGCTGACTGCGGTGGTCCGGGGAATTGCGTGGCACCGCTGTTAGTTTAATGTCTTCCCACTTAATAACCAGATGCGGTGGCGCTCTTTGGCGAGGATGTGAGAAATGGAGCAATATGCCCCCTCCCTCCATTCGTTTTTGATTTGATTTATTTACTATTATTTGTTTTTTTTTGGCGTGCGCTCGGGTAGAAAAATTGGGATGGGAAACGCCGGAGAAAATAGGGCCGTGCGAGACAAAGAGCGCCAGAGGGGGAAACACGGATCAAGCGCGGTCCGGCGACGGCAACGGCGAGCCACCTCGCCGGGCCGAGGTGGCGGCGGGGGACCACGCGCTGTCTCATTTATCTTAATGATGTGGCCCGCCCCGGTGCGCGCCGTACAACAGGTTTAATGCCTTCATTTGACATTGCTTCCATTTGTGAATTCTTCTGGAATATTCCGTCACACCATTCAAAAGCCGTTAGAATCGATTTTTGTACTTTTTGGTGGAAATAAACGCGAAGTTGCTGCAGTTCCACTCCCGTCCGCTAGGTAGCAGCACGCCGCTGCCCCGCCTCGCAATCTGAGAAAAAGAGTGCGCTAAAAGCTGCAGAATAGTTGAGCTTGTTTGTTTGCAATTGATACATTCCATGACCTGCCGCGCAATAAGGTGAATAACCCCCATTAAGCGACCGCGTCAAAGAAATAAAGTCATTCATATGTGATGTATTGAGGGAAATGCTTGAAAATCCTCTCTTGTGTTATTTTGTAACCTTTCAGGCTGCTGTTTTGTGACGTTTTACACGCGAAAAGCCGCCCTGGAAGCCCAGAATGCACTGCACAATATCAAGACCTTAACGGGGGTAAGTCAGCTTTTAAATTTCAACTAAAACTCTCTCCCCAATGTCCACATCTAATCCAATTTGAGACGTCTACGGCAAGTCAGTACACCTGACCCATTTTGGACTTTGCCTAGCAACTACCCGTCGCCGCTTTCTATGTAAAATGAACCAAATTCCCAGTTGACTGTTGGTATAAAAAAAAAAAATCCCGAGTCGCAAGCGTCACGTTTCCGCCACAACTAACCAGATTGCGTTTTATGTATTTTTGCGGGCGTGGCGGGCGATAAGGCCGGGCCGGGCGGGCGCCGTCCAAATCCGCTTATGCGAGCCGGCTTCGCCCCCAGGACGTAGCGCCATCCCAATAAATAGGTTCAATTGCAGCCACTTGTGTCCAAGGCGCCACCTTGGGGAGTACGGCCACATCCAAACAGACCCCCACTCTTTCTTCTCTGCGGCTCGGCGTCCCCCGCCGTCGGGCCCCGCCGTCGGGCCGCCACGGATAATCCGGGTGGCGGTGGGAGGAAGGCGCTTTTTTTACCGGAACGGTGGCAAAGAGCAAACACTTCTAGTGGAACGAGAAAGTAGGGTGCATACGATGGGTATTGCCATTCACAGGTCGCGGTTCGATTCCCGATTGATCCCATACTACACGTGGACGATTATTATGAAATGTGTGTGTGTTTTTTTTTTAACGACCTGATTCCACATGCACAGTTTCCGTTGCAATGTGAACTATAGTTTCAACCCAACTTTTCCAGCAAAAAATCATTCTACTTGCGATGGGCGGCAAGTTAGTCGGCCAGCTTGTTAGTTTGTGTGTTTTTCGAGGTCGCGCCGAGGTCTCCGCCGACGGACGCTCCGGTGCCGTCTGGCCGTTCTTTTCTGCTTTATTGCCGTCCGGGCGCCAATGGTCGGGTCAAAGGTCAGGCTAGAAGCGGCTCAAAGTAGACGCCCACGCGGCAAATGGAGGGAAAGAAAGCGTGGAGCAGTGATAAACGGGGGCAGGGACAAACACAGAAATGGATTTTCCCGTCCGATCCTTCTTTTTTTCGATGGCGACGGCCCACGTGTTTTTGTTTGTAGGCATCACGTCGCTGGCCGTTATCGATCCCCGAGCGCCAGACGTTTAGCCTTTGCCGGCCTCCCACATTTTCCGGCCAATCGGGCGCTTTGATTAGTGGGTGACGCATGTCTATTGGTTGTCGGGGGGGGGGGGGACGCACATTGCGTCTTTGCTCCGGCTTTTTCCTCAAGATGCTTTTTCTTGGCGCTGCTTTTATTGTGGCGGGCTCCTCCGACCCAGCAGCCTATTTTAATCCGGGCATTTAAAGGCATAGATACGCTTGATATTTAAATCTCATCTAAGCCGCCATCCAGCATATTTCTCTTGAAATCCTCTTTAATGTATGCGTTGAAGTGTATTTATTTCCAATTTAGCAACAGTAAGTCACTTGGATCCAAATCCCAAAATGAGCTCACCCTTGATTGCCCCAGTTGTCCTCTTTTTTGGGGGGGGTGGTGGCTTAAAGTAATGGGTTCTCGCCCACGTATTGGCATGAACGCGGGTCGGCCAGCCAAGCAAAAAGTAGCTCTAAAAAGGAGTTTATCCGATATCCGACCGTGCCGACCATCTGTGTGACTTTGACCCGCCGGCACTCGGTGGCGCTCGGTGGCACGCCGCGGCGCACCTGCGTGTAGCGCAGCTTGTTGGTGGGCGTGTGTGTCCCGACGAGAAGCGCTTCCTGTCGGCGTAGTGGCTCCCGCCAAGGTAAAAGTCTGACCTTTTACTTGGATTCAGCCCTGTTTCAATAGTGTTTGCTACAATCTTTCTCCAAAAAAGGCCCCTTGAGGCGGACGCACGAACTGACAGAGGATGCGCGCTGGCTCGAAGGGAAGGATCAAAGTGGCGTGCGGCGGCGTGACGGAAGCCCGAGGCCGGCCGGCCGGCCGGCCGGCGTGGAGCGCGATTGATTGGGCGCCAGAATGGCCGTCATCCGTCTCTGCAGATCAAACGGCGACATCAGATCCCCCACGGCGGTGAAAAAAAAATCAAAAAAATCTCCTCAAAGCCATTCAAAACATACGGCCGACTCAGAGCCGCATCAGCTCTTGCTTTAATGATGCGTACGACGGGACGGGGAGGGACGGCAGCGCACGAGTCGAGAGATTTTACGAGTTTGAGATGAATGCCATGGACGGACGGGCAGAATGCACTGGAGGCGGGCCGGCCAGCGGGCCAGCGGGCCAGCGGGCCGGCCGGCAACCACTCCGACGCCAAATCTGCCAGTTGGTCGGAAAAGTAGCTCTTAACTCCTCCTCTCAGACGTGGCCCACTTTTGGACCACGCCAAGACAAATTTGGACGGTGTCCACTTGGCTATGTCGCTCATCTTTTCTTTCTTTTTTTTTTCTTCTCAGATGCACCACCCCATTCAGATGAAGCCCGCCGACAGCGAAAAATCCAACGGTGAGCGCACTTCCGTCACTCCGTCTCCTCGTACGCTCCGCTCGCCTGTGTACATTTTAAAAAGGCGGAGCGTCAAAGCGGGGGAAGCCGTTGAATTATTCAAGCGCCTTCCTTCTTGACGGGAGGTCAATCGGAGTTGAAGCGTTTTGGCCCGCCGTTGAACCGCTCCCCGGCGGCCGGCCGCTTCCCCGACATCATGGCGTCCGGCCGCCCGTCGTTCAGCGTCTCCGTTGCGATCGACGGCGGGCCAAAGATGGGAAAAAGATTCCGGCGCCTGTATAGCCCCGCCCCCATTCATCTGTAATTGAAGAAGGGCTTGATGGGAAATCATCTCACGATGGGAGCGTATTTTCCGGACCGTAAGCCGCACTTTTTTTCGGCGTCCGGCGAATTTGTGTCGGCCATTTTTTTGTTTTTGCCAGAGCTCCCGTCTCATTACGGTGGCCAAGACGAGCGCGGGTGACGGCGGTGGTCTCCCGCCCGCTCGCCCGCCCGACCCCAGCGCGCGCTGGATGCTAATCCCATTCATTTTTAATGAGGCGAGTGTCAGCGGCAGGCGAAGAAGCAGATAAGCGCTCTGTTGCACTCTGGGAAATCAATAGCGCGCTTGTTTATTTTGCTCTGTCGATTGTTCGGGTGCTTAAAAAAAAAAAAAAAAAGGAGGAAGAGATAAATGGCGCTCGGCCACGCTAAGGCTGTTTCCTCCCCGCCGCCGAGTGCCCGCCCGACGACGCCAATTTCAATGGCTGCTTGGCTAAGCGAGGAACGTGGAGGAGTCAAGAGGGCCGTTTGGCCCTCCTTCTTCCCCTTCAAAAGGACAACTAGGAGTCGGGCTAACAATTTGCCTCTTATTCCTTTTCCTTTCTGTCTGAATGCAGCGGTGGAAGACAGGAAGTTGTTCATCGGCATGGTGTCCAAGAAGTGCAACGAGAACGACATCCGGGTCATGTTCTCCGCCTTCGGCCAGATCGAGGAGTGCCGGATCCTGAGGGGCCCCGACGGCCTGAGCAGAGGTGCGTCCTTCACCCTCCGTCCGTCCTCGTGTCTTTC
The DNA here is from genome assembly GCF_051989575.1 of Stigmatopora nigra. Lineage (NCBI taxonomy): Eukaryota > Metazoa > Chordata > Actinopteri > Syngnathiformes > Syngnathidae > Stigmatopora > Stigmatopora nigra. Next base: position 403,184 of record NC_135530.1, read on the forward strand.
TAGCGTCGCCCTTTGCGCAACGGCGGGGGAACGCGTGAGTGACGTGGCGCCCGCGCGCGGGGGGGGGGGCTTTGCTCAGAGGTGGGGGGAGCGGCGTCACTTTACCCAAATCTCAGTCCCGTCCGTGTATGGGAAAACCCATCGGGACTCCATGCTAGCTAGCGAGCGAGCTAACTAGCTATCATTGGATGGAGCCCGCTGGACAAAACTTCAATTGTGTCACGTTCACTTAAATGTGGGGGCTCTTTTATTTGGCAAGACGAACTGGAGCGCTTTATTTTGTCCCCGGAAGACGTGTCCACTTCCGGGTGATGTCCTCCCACCTCTGGCCGTGGTCCCATTCCATGTGAAATCTTGGGGCTGTGGTGGAATATTTTGGCTCTATATAGCATCTTTCCCTCTCTACCCTGACCCCTTTTTCCTGCCCCCCCCCCCCTTCCTCCCCATTACCAATCCAATGCCCCCCCCCCCCCCCCCCCGCGCCCTCCTTTCCCCACCACACGCCTCCCCGTACATGTGCTTGTTGACCTTCCAGCCTGAACTGACTGTGGTCCCGTCATCTTTCCTACAATGGCTGGCGAGGTTAGCCATGGGCCCATCCGTCATCCCGCTCTCTGAAAACGTGGCTCTTTTTATCCTCCCGTTGCGAATAGAAACGACCCGTGGGAGGGCGGGTGGCGTCGGCTCAACGTTCCCGCGCTGCTAATCGATCGTGCTTTGATTGTAGCGCTAGCCCGGCAATTGGGTTGATTTTGAGAAAAGGTTGACATTTTGGGTGTTTGTTTTTTAGGGGGTGAGGCTAGTCCCGTGCTCGTCAATGATCGGTCCCATTTCCGAACCATGACAGAGCACATCATTGTCAGAGGCATCATTTTTGAACGTCACGTGTCTTTCAAATGAGCCACGTTTTCTTCCGATCTTTCAAAGAAAGCCAATTGACCTCGGAAGAGCCACGTGATCGGAAGTTTATCCCGGTCGGCGGCGCCTGCTCCTCCTTCCTTCTCCTTCCTCCTCCTTCCTCCTCCTCCTCCCTTCACGCCAGCTTCAGTGTCATCTTGTCCGTCGTGTGTTGTTGTTGTTGTTGTCGTCGTGTTATTCCGCTGTGCTGGTTGTGGATGTGTTACGGCGTCTCCGACTTTGTCCACGTGCTCCACGCTCTCCCCGTCGTCTTCCGAGAAAGGCCCGCTCTCCCCGTCCACCCCGATTTGACCCCCCCGTCAAACATATTTCAGGCGTATGGCCAAAAGAGGACACCGGACGTAAACACTAGCTGGACAAATGAAAAGCTTCCCGGTGAACGCCAACCCTCTCTCCTCCCCTTTCGGCTATTAAAAATCGCGGCATCAATCAGAGGAGCCGTGGCGCTATTAATAAAATATGGATCATAGCAGCGGCGGGCGGGCGGGCGGTCGGGCCCAGGGAGCTAGCCTACTTTCGCGGAAGGACTGTTTGCTTCCGTGCCACCGGGAGATATTTTTAGTGCTGCAAAAGTGCAACAAATCAGCACGTTTGCCAAAAAGCGGGACAATCCGGAGGGAGGCCTTCCTCCGCCGGCCGGATCGGATGTCGTAGCTCTCGTGGAAATCCTTTTTTTCCTGTACAAAAAATCGGCGATTGTCACGTTGCTCTTCCATGACGGGGAGGTGGAGTCACGAGGAAAGAGGGCGGGGCCGCGGTCGTGGCGCCAAAGCCACCGCCACCGCCACGGCAACGGCTTTGGCGGCTTTGGCGTCCGACAACGCTCGTCGTTTCCCGTTCTCTGTTATTTGGGTCTGTCGTGGGTTTTTGATAACGACGACGTGTCCAACCCTTTTGTCTTGTTTTTGTTCTTTCTCGTCTTTCCTCCTCTTCCTGCCCTCCTCCCTCTCCTGCCTCCCTGCCAACCCTACCTCCCTACCCCCCCCCCCCCCCCCACTCCCCTTACAGGATGTGCCTTTGTCACGTTTTCCACCCGAGCTATGGCACAGAATGCTATCAAAGCCATGCACCAGTCTCAGACTATGGAGGTATTGTACCCTCTCATCTTACCGTCCGTCTTTGCCGTCCGTCTACGTACGTACGTCTATGTCCGGACCCTTGACACTTTCCCTCGTTGATAGAAGCGTGGCCACGCCCCCGTCCTGATCCGTCACCGTGGTTGGCGCGTCCAATCCCATCCGTGTTCTGCGCTTGACTTTAATCGTAGGTCGACCGGTGATTGACACGCCTACCCAATTTCATATGGCGCCATAAAAAGGGGGTTACATTTGGAGCATTTTAATTCTATCCGCCGAGCTATTTCAAGTTTTATGGCGTATTTTCAAAGATCACCGTCACGCTCTGCCTAGGACAAAATGTCCTCCGCCGTGCAAAATATCGATGAAAAGTTAGGAAACGTCGAACGAAAGGTAAAAATAATTCAAATACTTTTTTGGTATTCGGCGCTCCAGTCGACGTGTTTTGTTGACGTGTGTTTACGTAGCTGCCACCCCATTTTACTGGCTTAATTCGATTTTTTTTTGCATATATTTCCGACAAAATGAGGACATAAAATATCTTTGTAGGTAGTGCTTAAAAATGCCCTGTTTTTCCATCCGGCCGGTGGGCTTTGAACCCAAAAAAAAGGACTGAAAAGGGAAGCGTAGCAAACAAACCCCTTTGACACGGAGGAGGAGGTTGCCCAAGACCTCATCAGCTGCGCCTTAATGGGGGTCCTGGATTTCTTTTGTGGGTGACAGGCCTGCCATTGCTGAAGAATTAGACGAGTGCTAATAACAGGGCGCTCGGCGCTGGCACCCTTAATAGGCGCAATCTTAATCATCACCCTCAACTTAAGATCCTCCCCCTTTGGAGGCGCTTTATTGTCAGTCAGCATTGTGCCAAGTTTTCTTCTTTTTTTCTAACAGACTTTTCATAACACGCCATTAGACAATAGTAAAGAACCTAGTAGCAGTCAGCAGCAATTTGATTTTTTTTTTTTAAAAACCCTATTTTAAGATGTCATGAAAACTAAAGGCCACAGAAATGGATCCAGAATGGATCGATTGACGCCAAATTGTTGACCAGTACAATGACTTTTTTGGGGGGGAGCTCCTCCCCTAAATCCTCATCCATCATGGTCACGCCACGCAAGTAGTAGTTTGAAGCTCACAGGCGTGAAAATATCCCTCCCCAGGTGTTTAGGACGGCGCCAGCGTCCCGTCGCCGCCCGTGGCAGCCCGTCACTGTCATATCCCGTGTCTCATTACGGCGTGACATTCAGGTGGCGGGCGCCTGAATGTCAGGTCCTAATGAAAGCGGCTGGCGGCGAGACACCTCTGGCCGTTTTTCCGGGCCGGCGGCCAGCTCGCTCGCCATGGGCCTCCTCTTCCTCCTCCTCCTCCTCCTCCTCGCCGACGTCTGACGTCTTTGAAAAGCAGCTGAATTTTTTGTAAATCCAGACGCTCACCAAAACATGGACGCCATTTTAAACGGCATTTCGGCAGCAAGTTGACGACAACAAAACATAGTATTTCTTTTTAACATTAGCTAACGGCAACATGGAGGTTTTTGGATGGCCTATCACTGGTAGTAAAAGTGTAACATCTCTAGCTGTCAATGGCAGGGAAATTCATTAAAGCGGCTTCCCTCCATCTTTTCTCGCTCTTTCCGGCGGTCACTCTCGCCGTCCAATCGCTCGACTTGGCTGGCGCGTGGCTGATGAAATAGTGGGAAAGCTCAGAAAAGTGTGTCTGGGTGCGGAGATAACCGGGCCCCGGCGGCCCCGGCGGTCCGCTCGGTAGCCCGTTCGTTCGCTCGCCGGCTCGTTTAGGCGGGAGATCGTTTTCCGGCGGCCCGCTGACTTTAAGAAAAAAAAACCCAGCAGCACGCGTTTGGCGCCGATTGTGTCCAAATAATGAGTTTTGGTGTTTTCTCTCGTCTTGTTTGCCGCCCCCACCCACGTGACGGCCGGTCAGGGCTGCTCGTCCCCCATCGTGGTGAAGTTCGCCGACACGCAGAAGGACAAAGAGCAGCGGCGTCTGCAGCAGCAGTTGGCCCAGCAGATGCAGCAACTCAACAGCGCCACCACCTGGGGGGGCTTGACGGGACTGGGCGGCCTCACCCCGCAGTATTTGGCGGTAAGAAAAACAAGGGCTTTTTTTACGCACTTTGGCCTATTTGGATGACTCCCGGGGGCTCGAAAAGGGCAAATATAAAATGGCAACCTCCAAATAGAAATACAGTAATACCTCGTTTATGGCGGTTGATATGTTCCAAGTGAAAACCCGGCAAGTAGGGACAGACACTGGATAAGACCGAAGGTAGACACTGCCCCCAGTGGCCACTCGGCGCTCTGACAATAACGAGTGACTTTGCTTTACGCCACTGGATGTGGGCGCTCTGCCCAAGAAATCTTCCCGCGCCATCGGCCCCATTTGGCAAATTCCCGTGAGGATGCTTTTGGAAGTTTAGCGGCAATTTCCTTGACGGACGCCAGCGTGAGAGCAAAGGCTGCCGTTGCTATTGTTGGAGGCGGAGCACTAAATTCGTCTTTAGTTTCAAAGTGCTTTCCGACGATAAAGGATGAGCGCTTTAAAGGTCTTCTCATCTTTGTTACCATGACAACCTCGCCACAAAGCCTTCCCAAATTAGACATAAAGGGCAGGGGGGAGCGGGTGGTGGGGGGGGGGCACATTGACGAGTAGGAGGAGGAGGAGGAGAGATGAATGAGCGCCATTTTTAGGATCTCTTGCCGGGCCGTCATTAAACTTTGAATATTTCCGCTGGATGTTCTCAGCCGTCTTTTAGCGCTAAAAATCCTTTCTTTGCGATGGAATGGATGATCCGAAGCGGCCAAAACGACAAATTGCGCGTCGGCTCTTTAAGGAATAACAACTGTCCCCAAAAAAATGTTTTTTTTGTTCCAAACATTGTAAGACAAAGTCTTGGGGTGGTAAAACAACTGTCATATCACTAGAAAAGTTATTTATTTTTTGTAGTTATATAGTGTAGTTGCTATCTAGAGATAGACCATATGGCACAGGTGTCAAAGTGGCGGGCCGGGGGCCAAATCTGGCCCCGCCGCATCACTTTGTGCGGCCCGAGAAAGTCAACGATGAGTGGCGTCTTTCTGTCTTAGGATCAAATTCATTATATTCCGTACGTATATATATTTGTGTTGATTTCTTTTCTTTGTGTGTAGCTGCTCCAACAGGCGACATCGTCCGGTAACCTGGGCGCCTTCAGCGGGATCCAGCAGATGGCGGGTGAGTGGCGGGCCCCGTCCCATCTTTGGGCCCCCAGATCTGGAATCAATGGTATTATCATCATTGGGCACCAGCCAATAACCGCCGGGGGCCGCACTTTAGGCACCACCCCATTTAATAGCAGTCGCCTCCAGTTCGTTAGCCGGCTCGCCGCCATTTTGCTCATCGGCGGTGCCGCTTTATTGTCATTTTTTTCATCACCGACCCGTCTCCCGACCCCCCCGCCCGCCAACCTTCCAACCGCGTATCACCTGGCGCCGCCTTGTTTCTTTTGTGGTAGCGAGCGGTCCGAAGACTCTTTGGCTCCCCCCTCTGTGCAGGTATGAGCGCGCTACAGTTGCAGAACTTGGCTACTTTGGCGGCAGCGGCGGCGGCGGCCCAAAACTCCGCCAGCCCGTCCACCGCCCTGTCGTCCGGCGCCGCCTCCCTGGGAGCGTTGGCCAGCCCAGGTAACGCGGTAGGGGAGGGCGGGGCTACTCGCCGGCGCTCGCTCGCTCGGAGTCGCTCCGTCGCCCATTTGTGCGCCGGCTCGTGTGTGTGTGTGCGTGCGTGCGTGTAAAGCGGTTCTGCTTGGATGTGGCCGTTTGTGGTTTTTGTGGTGGAGAGAAAAGATTTCATGGAGTAGCCTCCTCTCCACTTTGGTTGTGGAAGCTCTTCATTTGGACGTGCTCTTAATTGGGAGAAGCACATTTTAGCGGACAAAAGTCACCTTTCCCGATAGATGAGATAGACGAGAATGCGTTTCACAAGATCCGTGTGGTCGAGCTAAGTTTCCGATCGACTTTGAAAAAGCCACGCCATCTCTTAAAGTGGTGTCAAGGAAGGTTGCGCCTCACTCCCGCCAGCCAGCCACCCCGCCCGGACGCCATCCTCACCCGAGCCGCACCGAGCAAAAAATGTTTTGTATGGCGCCTTCCTGGACCGACGCTGACCTTTTTCCTGTGTGTTTTTCCTCCCCAGCGGCGGGGGGCCCCGTGGGTTCCAACGCGGGCGCCATGGGCTCGTTGACGTCGCTGGGAACCCTGCAGGGCCTGGCCGGCGCCACCGTGGGACTCAACAACATTAACGCTCTAGCAGGTAGGTCGCCCGAGCCGTGAGTACTACGTCCAAAGCCACGCCTCCATTTCCTTTGGCTAAATCAACCCGGCTGGTTTCTGCAAAGATTGATTGTATGACGCCAGCTCTAATTAAGTTTAAGGCAATTTGTGTATCCGTTTTAATGGCGTCAGAATTTAAAGTGCGCGCATCCCACGGAAAGGTCCCGGCGGCCTTTGGGCCAAATGGGGCCACCGGTGCCCCGGCCGGCCGTGACCTTTTGGCCGCCCTACTTGTTTTGCGGGCGCGGCGGGCATGCACAGAAATCCAGCCTTAGTAGGACGCGTTCCGAAAGGCGTCCCGTTGCCGTTTTTTTTTTTCTTCCTTTTGTTGCCGTGGCAACCTGTGATTGCCCCGTGTTCCCTCCCCACTCCTTTGGCTTCCCGCTTGTGTCATCACATTTTGCTTCTCTTCTGACTGTGACTCCGGAAGAAAAAAAAAAGGAGGGGAAAAACTTGCAAAATTGGCAAAAGACATCCGGCAGTGACGATAAAAGATGAGCTGTTGAATTCTCCTCTTTGACTCCACAGTCAAAGTGGCAATCATTTGTGCATTTTGGCAGCCATGAAATGTTCCTTTTCCACAAATCAGAGAAGACATGAAAAGATATTGCTTAAGGATGTCGTGGTTCCAAACACCGTAAATCATCCGTATCAAATTTGACAGTACTTACTCGTACTTATTGCTCCGCCCTCCGACGTAAACTCCAATGTGGCTGGCGACAAAAAAAGAACGAGTTTGACAGCCCTGTTCTAATATGTCGTTGTTGTTTTCCGTAAAAGTCTTTGCTAACAGCCCCCCCCCCTGTCCTGGCCCCCCTACATTTCCCGGATCAGATCCCCCGCCACATTATTCTCCGCTGACCTTTAGCGCATCCGCTGTGCTAATCCCCCATACCCCCCCTCCTCCTACCTGCCACCCACTTGAGCCAGGGCGGGTGGGGGGGTGTCAGCATGCCCCCCCCCCCCCCCCCCACCACCACTTTCTCCCCCTCATTTAAACACATCTAAGCCTTAATTGAATTGTAAAGGTCAGCGGTGCAATTATGCCAGAATAAATGAGTGACCTATAATCCGGAGCACCGTAGCCATCATTTATTTGCCGCCGTCGGAAGGCCGGCCGACCAACGGAGGACAAGTGGCGGAAAACGACGGCGCTAACGAGCGCCGCCGTAGCGGGCACCGTCCAACAATAAGTAGCGGTGGCGTGTACGGCCTGGTATCTGGCGCTACCATTCACGGGTCGCCGTTGCTTTTTATTCTCCATAGCTTCATTTAAAATGCCTTTCAATGTGAATATTTTTTTTACATTTAACCCACGCACTCTTGTTTGCTCGGCAGGTATGGCGGCCCTGAACGGCGGGCTGGCCAACGGCGCGGCGGCGGCGGCCGCGGCGGCCGGCACGGTGGACGCGCTGACGCAGGCCTACTCGGGGATCCAGCAGTACGCGGCGGCCGCCCTGCCCACGCTCTACGGACAGTCGCTGCTCCAGCAACAGGGCGCCGCCGGGAGCCAGAAGGAAGGTAAGACTTTTCAAAGTCGACACGTTGAAAAAGCAGCCACGCTAAATGGTTTCGTAGCCACTGTTGGACCCTGTAGGAGCGACCATGGTAATATATACCACTTGAAATGAGATGCAATTTTCATCAATAGTTCCCCATTAGCCTAAATATCAAATAGCATGCCTCGGGAGGCTAAAAAGCAAAAGCAAAGGCCGCCGCCGTTCACGAGGAAGGAACGTTGGCGTGACGAGCTCGGCGCTGTGCCCGCCTCAGGTCCCGAGGGCGCCAACCTCTTCATCTACCACCTGCCGCAGGAGTTTGGGGACCAGGACATCCTGCAGATGTTCATGCCTTTCGGGAACGTGGTCTCGGCCAAAGTCTTCATCGACAAACAGACCAACCTCAGCAAGTGCTTTGGTAAGGTGACCGTTGTCGGACGGTTGGCGGACGTTGTCGGACGTTGTCGGGCGTTGTCGGACGTTGTCGGACGTTGTCGGACGTTGTCGGACGTTGTCGGACGTCCTCTCTCTCTTGTCCAGGCTTCGTGAGCTACGACAATCCGGTGTCGGCGCAGGCGGCCATCCAGGCCATGAACGGCTTCCAGATCGGCATGAAGCGTCTCAAAGTGCAACTGAAGCGCTCCAAGAACGACAGCAAACCGTACTGATCGTAGCCTAGGCCCAAGCGCCCAAGCGTCCCCCGTCCCCCACCCCGTTAACCAGCGCTAGGGTAAGGTACGCCATCCCCCAACCCCCGTCTTTCCGGACAGGAAAACAAAACACCGCGACGGAAAGAAAAATCATCTTGAGAAGGGGGAAGAACAAAAAAGAAGAAAAGAAAAAGAAAGAAAAAAGCAGCTCTATTTTTCTACCGCATTTTTACCGCCTCTGCGCAAGAAACAGATATTTATTGGTGAGCGTTACGGAATGTTTGCCGTTGTCTCTTGACATTTTGTGGCTTTTTTTTTTTTGCAACTTTGGACCATGGCCGGCCGGGATGGGCGTCCGCGGCGGCCATCTTAACCAACGCTACCTTACCTGCGGCCCGCTTCTTAGGCACCCAAATGAGTGATTGGCCCGATTTGGGGAGGCCCGCCTGCCGGGCGGGGTCACGCGCTCACCCCGTCCCGGGCCGCCGCTCCTTTTTGCGTAACTCTGCTCTTCTTTGTCTTTTCTTTTTAGAAGCTCGCCTCATCTCCACGGCTAGTTCACGTCTCTCGCCGGCATCCCTCCCCCTCAATAGTCCCCTCCCCCATGCCACCGCTTGCCGTGTGTTGTCACCCCGCCCACTTTGTCCTTTGGTCTTGTGCTTGTGACCTCGCGTGGACAAAGTTTGGATGAGGTAAGAATTGCAAAACCTCGCCAAAGCTGCATTCATCCGTCCGTCAATAGCTCTTTTTTTCCCCCCTCTTTTTCTTCTTCCCTCGCGTCTCTTTTCGGGGGGCGTCTTGGGGTGACTTTTGCAAATACCAAGGTGGGGTCTAGGGGGTTGGGGGGGGGGGGGGTAGGCCCTGGGCGTAGCCCGGCTTAAGACTACTTCCGCACAGTTTGGACTCAGAAGCTGTTGTGCATCCAAACGTTTTTACATTTTTCAGGCGTGTAAAGTTTTTGATAAGGAGTTTCTCATTAAAGTCTATATATAGAACCACTTTTTTCTAGACTAGTTTGGAGGGGAACAAAAAAAACAAGAAGGGAACAAAGACATTTGGGGAGAAATGCTACCTACTTTTTGCTGAACTGAACTCCCAGACAGACAATCCGTGGTTTCAATGCACATGATGAGACGAAATCTATTTTCTACTCTTTCAACGTCTCCAGGCGCCGTCGCCACCAGGACAAAAAAAAACACAAACAAAGAAAAACACACAAAGGTCGCGTCGGTCGGTGCTTCTCGTCCGTCGGGTCCTTCATGGCAAATGGCCGTGCGTCGTCTTTCAGCGCCGGTGACGGACGCTCGCCAACGTGGGGGAGGGGGGAGTAGCGCGGTATTTCGCCGACCACTAGGGGCGCTGTCTAGCTTTGGGGAATTCCATCATCGGACAAAGGGGGTTTTAAAAGTACAAATGACGACAAATCGTCTATCGTGGCCATTGCTGTTGTCGCGTTGTGCCCGGCCGGCGACGGGCTGGCGACCGATCCGTAGCGCGCCCCGTCGTTAGCCGAAAATGATGATTACGGCCCAGCCGATAGACACCCCAAACGGAACGTAGCTTTTACGTACAAACGGAGGGTGCGGCCAATCCGTTTGAAGCGGGAATGCCGCTCCAGACGGATTGGCCGTCGACTAGACTCATTGAGGAGCCACGCCCACACCGGACGTCCATCGCCGTCAACGGCGCTGAAAGAATTTTGCCGTCTGGCGTTCTTCTTTTCGGGTTTGTTTTGTTAAAGAGAAGAAGAAACAAAAAACAACAACAACAAGGAGTTTACTTGAAAACTAGACGAAGCCTTTCTTCGTGTTTTTTTTTTTTTTTTCCCGTCGTTTACCGGAAGGTTTTTTCTTAACTTGTCGTCGTTGAATTAGCTCGATTCAAATGGTATATAAATGGAGAGAAATAATCTATAGATCTATATAGTGTCAGCTTGTCAGGGTTTGATTTGTCTACGTGGTGGCCACCAAATATTTAGACGTGCGTTTTGTGTTTTTGTCTTATAACCGACATTTTTGGAGTTCAAATGAAAAAGTGAAGTCGAGTGCCAAATTTGGGAACAAGCCGCTTCCTGCCGAGCGCGCGTGCGTGCCTGCGTGCGTGCGTCTGTCCGTCCCCCGTACGTCCGTCTTCTACTTCTTCTTCTTGATGATGATTTCTCAACACGCGTATTTTATTCTGTGTTTTTTATGGCTCATATTTAAGGGAAAAAAAGAGCAAAAAATGGATCGTAAAAAAACAGTTTGTTCACTTGTGGTCTTGTTGCCTGAGATATAAAGTCACGTTTGCGTTACTTTGCTTTTGATTTGATTTTCCTTCCTCTCTTTGTAAAAATGTACAAAAAAAAAGAAGTGCCCATGTGTCATATATATATAAAAGTATAAATCTCTATATATCTATAGACATGTGCACACACAAACGCACGCACTTGTGCAAGACCTCACTTTGTTGTTGTTGTTCTCGTTGTTGTTCTTGTTGTTGTTTTGCGCCAGAGCTCCTCCTCCCCCCGGCGCGGACCCTCCTCCCCGCGGGAAACCCACATGCACTTCGTCCAAACACACACGTTAGAGCACACGTTAGAGGGCCGTCGACGGCGGCGGCCGTCCGAACCGGATCGGACGGCCCTCGTCGTCGAGGGCGAGCCTTAGCCGGCGGCGTCGGACGACCGTTGTCGTCGTCGTCGTCGCCGCCGTCGTCGTCTTTTGTACACAAGCTCACCGCTCGCCTTAAGCGCAGAGCCGTCACGCCAGCGCGACTTTTTGGGTCTGACGGCGCCACGTCGTCCCACCGTGGATGGAAAGCACTTTTCTATACACGCCAAATCTTCAACCTTTGGACTTTGTTTACGTTCACGTTCAAGCGGAATGGATAGGCGCCGACGTATGCGTGCCAGTGGCGGCTACATTCCCACTCATTCTTTCAAAGTCAGTTTATCTTCCGTTTTGTGCAATTGAAAGAGAAAATGTTTTGTTCGATACGGTGCTAATTGCTAGATTAAGTTGATTTTTTTGGGTGAAGCTAGATCTTTTTTCTTCTATTGGCACGATGTAACGTTACTCGGCTTTGGAAATTCATTTGATTGGACAAATTCCCTTTTCCAGATTGGTTGTATATAGCACACAGGTGGTTGGCGGTTTACAACTTGGACTAGTTTTTTTTTTCAGCATTTGTTTTTGTTTTTTTCTCGTTCTGTTTAATTGTATTTTCAAAACTTGATTTCACTAGCTGTCCAACGCTAACGACGGATGCACAATTTGGACCTGTTTTCCTTTAGTGCACATTTTTTTATTTGATTTGATTCGTGGAGAATTTACTTTTTATTTTCCACCACCTTTTTTTCTGGCATGAAGATTGTGACTAATGCACAAGCTCGTTTAAGCAGGGACGCTTTGGTTTGACTCATTCGGAGCACGTGATTGGCTCAAAAGCAGGTGTTTACTTGACCGCGTCCAAGCACAAGGGGAGGGGGGGGGGTGGGTGTCGTCTGTTTTCGGGGTCCATTCTCGCTTAAGATTGGGAGAGGGGGGCTCAGCGGGGGCGGGTGACTCTGGCACTGCTTGTAACTTTGAATCTTGTCACTTCTCTGTTTGCCTTACTTAATTCCAAACTTGTTATTTATCAAGAGAAAAGAAAAAAATGGCCAGCTTGTGATTTTGTTGCATTTTGACTTGTGTTTTGGAGCATATACAAAATATTCGTGTGTTTTTTGCCAAATGACGCTTGTGTCACATGTCCTTTCTTTTGGCGTATTTTTCTATTTTTGGTTTTGTTTTTTAGTTGTCTCCAAAACTAAAAGAGTGGAAAAAAAAGAATAATCTTGGGTGTTCTTTTGTCGAGAGAAGCCACCGAAAAAAAAAAAAAGTGGCCCTGGCGGGGCGTCGCAGACGGAGAACGGAGCGCCAACTGATTGTATTTATGCATCATTTTGTACCAGCGCCACTTTTTATACCGCAGATTAAAGAGAACAAGCAAAATGGAGGAAAAAAAAGGAAAGCGCCGTCCGTCTGTATGGCCCGATGCCGTCGCCCCTTTGACTTTTTCCGTTCCACACTTTCTGCTTGCTTTTTCCACAGCTCGCAATTGCGCTCGCTGGCTGGTTCGCTCGCTCGCCCACGCGCCAAAACGATGGATTTGTGTGTGTGTGTGTGTGTGTGTGTGTGTGTGTGTGTGTGTGTGTGTGTGTGTGTGTGTGTGTGTGTGTGTGTGTGTGTGTGTGTGTTAGTTTTGCCCAGATGAAGAACAAAAGTCCATGTGTAATCGCAGGGCTTTGCTTTTTTTCTCTGTCCGCCTTCTCCGTGAACTCGTTGTGTCACCGTTCTTTTTTGGCAACCTTTGTGATGCACTTTTCTTGCTTCCGTCTCCTATATTAAAGCATTTTTCCTCACGGCGGCGACGGCTTTTGACGGCTCGCTCATTCCTCTTTTGCTTTGGGAATCCCGCCAATTCCCGTTCGGCCTTCTCCATCTGCCTGACCTTTGCTCGTTGAACGCTCAGAATAATGTTGTAACATCTCTAGGAAAAAAAATCACACTAGGACAGTGGTCCCCAATCTATTCCACTGAAGGCCGCACGCAGTGGTTGCGGGGGAGATTTGGTTCCAACCCATACAGAGGAAAGCTTTCCACCTGGTGCAATCGGTGGATTGCTTCTGGTTTCAGCCAGCAGCACCCGAATGTCTTTTGCTCGTTTTAGTGGGAAAAAAACAGTGTTGTGAATATGGGGGGAAACGAAACATCTTAAAGAATGTCTAGCACTCAACGTGGGACTTGAGGTTGGAAACACCGCCCCATGCGTACAAGATAGGCTACTGCAGTCATCTGTTATGTATTTAGACGTTAAGATGCAATGCGACACTCAGGGTTTTTACTTTTTGCAAAAATGACTAAGTATACTATACATGGTCAATTTTGCTAATATAAGCCTTTTTATACTTTGTATAGTCAGTATTTTCTTTTGCAAAATTGACTGTGTTTCAAATGTTGAACTTTTAATGGAGTCAGTTGGCCTGGAATAAAGCTGAGTTGATGTAATATACTAAGTAAAAATATTACTCAATATTTGGTCAAATTTGTATACTAACACACACTTGTTTTATAGCGTCAAGACCACAAAAATGGCGACTATATTACGTCATCTTCAAAACATAGAGTCGTTGAGTTGGGAGGACATTCAATATGTCCGGACAATATAGGCGTGGTTACGCCTGACGTAGCTGGGATAATTATGCACATGCGCAGTAACCATTTCTTTCGGAAACCTCTCCCTGTGCTGACGGTCGAGGGAGCACGCCGGCCAGGTAAGAAATAAGTACGTTTTTATCGCGCTACCGGGAGAATTTTCAGGAATCAATTGAGCCCAAAACGCCAACAAATCTGTTAATTTGATGCCAGGTCCAACACACCGTCGACAGTTTAAGTCTGGGCTTCTTTTCCCCACCGCCTGTGACTAGTTAGCATTAGCGTCACGAAGACGCTAATGCTAACTAGCATGTTGTCCGTTTTCTTCCCATTTTTGAGTCGTGTAACAAGACTTTAAACTTAATCAAACAACGCCGCGACATCAACCGACAGTTTGCTGGGTAGATGCTCACTCTAGGATGCGATCCAGAAGCACGACTTGGTTCCTGTTGTGTTGTATGTAATGTAATGATTTTATTTTAAAACGGTTTAGCTATATTTCTCCTAGCTGCTAACGTCAGTCTATATATTTATTCGGCTTGTCTGGGAAGGGGAAAATAGCACTTGGCACGCATGAACTTATTCTTTATCTTGCTCGTTGATTAAATTTCTTGTAGGATTTCTCTATCCTGTAATTGTTTGGCAACTCCCAAATGGCTTGGTTAAATCGAAGTTTTCCCTGTTTAACATCGAGATAAAACTAAAAGAAAAAAAAACTAAGCCCATCTGTTGAAATTCCAGGCTCTATGTATGTTAACTTATGCTTTTTTTTGTGTGCAAAATTTCACCAGTCTCTATATAATCTAACTTTCTTTTTTTTTTTGCATGCAACAGGCCTGCAAGATGTTCCTGGCAATTGCCCACTTGAAGATGTCTCTGTACTTGTGAAAATCCAAATGAAATAAAAGCCTGCCTAGTTGATCATGGTGATGTTTCACTGGCCATTTATTTCCACAGCTTTTTGACTAGGTATTTAAGGTAAGAAGGATTTCATTAAAAGCTGGAGCAGGAAGTTTCAGTGTTTATTTTTTATTTATTTTCTAAGTGATTAGTCGTACAGTTTTTTTCCTTCAAAGTATTTTTTCCCCCAATTTTTCTATTTTATTTTTTCTTCAGTTTTTATTGCCCCAATTTTTCTATCTTATTTCGTCCAGGTATTTATTCCCCCAGTTTTATTTTATTTTTTCTTCCATTTATTCCCCCAGTTTTTCTATCTCTTTTTTTCTTCTAAGTGTTTACATCCCCAATTTTTCTTCTAAGTGGTTATTCTCCCAGTTTTTCCTTCTCTTTTCTTCTTCCAGGTATTTATTCCCCGTTTTATTTTATTTTTTCTTCCATTTATTCCCCCAGTTTTTCTATCTCTTTTTTCTTCTAAGTGTTTACATCCCCAATTTTTCCTTCTCTTTTCTTCTTCCAGGTATTTATTCCCCCAGTTTTTTTAATCTCTTTTCTTGTGTTTATATCCCCAATTTTTCAATCTTTTTTTTCTTCTAAGTGTTTATTTAGTTTTTCTATCTCTTTTCTTCTTCCAGGTATTTATTCCCCCAAATTTTTCTATCTCTTTTCTTCTTCCATTTATTCCCCCAGTTTTTCTCTTTTTTTCTTCTAAGTGTTTATACCCCCAAATTTTTCTATCTCTTTTCTTCTAAGTGTTTATTCCCCCAAATTTTTCTCTTTTTTTCTTCTAAGTGTTAATTCCCCCAATTTTTTCTCTCTTTTCTTCTAAGTGTTTATTCCCCCAAATTTTTCTATCTCTTTTCTTCTAAGTGTTTATTCCCCAAATTTTTCTATCTCTTTTCTTCATGTATTCCCCGTTTTTCTCTTTTTTTCTTCTAAGTGTTTATACCCCCAAATTTTTCTATCTCTTTTCTTCTTCCATTTATTCCCCCAGTTTTTCTCTCTTTTCTTCTAAGTGTTTATTCTCCCAAATTTTTCTATCTCTTTTCTTCTAAGTGTTTATTCCCCCAAATTTTTCTCTTTTTTCTTCTAAGTATTTATACCCCCAAATTTTTCTCTTTTTTCTTCTAAGTGTTTATTCCCCCAAATTTTTCTCTCTTTTCTTCTAAGTGTTTATTCCCCCAGTATTTTCTCTTTTTTTCTTCTAAGTGTTTATTCCTTTTTCAATTTTTTTTTCTAAGTGTTTAACCTCTAATTTTTCTTAGTGTTAATTCATTTTTCAATTTTTTTTTCTAAGTGTTTATCCTCTAATTTTTCTAAGTGTTAATTCATTTTTCAATGTTTTTTTTCTAAGTGTACTTTTTCTTTTTTGTCTGTAGGTGGAGAAAAGAGTGACTACACCAATCAACACTTCAACTACCATGTACAAGAGTTAAAATGTTTTTCTCTGAATAAAAAGACAAATATACTTTGCAAGATCTTTTATTTTGAAAAACTTGAATAAGATGAAGTAATTCCTCTTGTCACCAGGTGGAAATCTGGAAAAACAGGATGTCAGCTTTTATTTTGAAAAAGTTTGTAGATTGGTTCCCGTCGGTGCTCCAGCATCGTAAAAAATCGAATCTTCTCCACCCTCTGGTGGAGAAGATTCGAAAACTGAAAAGGGGGGGTTAGTACACAGTTAGTTGAAAAAACAATGAGTAGGGCTCACCTTTTATTTTGAAAAAGTTTGTAGATTGGTTCCCGTCGGTGCTCCAGCATCGTAAAAAATCGAATCTTCTCCACCCCCTGGTGGAATTCTGGAAAACTGAAAAAAGGGGGGGTTAGTACACAGTTAGTTAAAAAACCAATGAGAAGGGCTCACCTTTTATTTTGAAAAACTTCAGACTGGTTCTCCCCTGAGCTCCAGCACCAAGAAACATGGGCCTGTCTGAGGCTATCTGTTCATATGCAGAAACCAGGTCCCCTTGGCTGGAATTCTGAAAGACAAAAAAAAGGGTTCAATACACAAAGTTAAATAGAAGGCCATTGGAGAAGGCTTACCTTTTATTTTGAAAATCTCATTGGGGCTGTCTGAGGCTATCTGTTCATAGGCAGTTAACCAGGTCCCCTTAGCTGGAATTCTGAAAAACACAAAAAAAAGGGGGATCAATACACAAAGTTAAATAAACCATTCACAAGGTTTTACCTGAATCAGGGAGATATTTTATTTTGAAAAATAAAACTGGGCCTACTTTTGCCTGGAGTTTTTAATTCATTTTCAAATCTATTTATTGTTAAAAAATAAATTCCCAAAAGCTTGTTTTTCTCTTATGCCAAGATTTGTATTTTACCATTTTTAAATGAGTCAAAAATGACCCCTGCACTATGGTTGAATAAATGCCTCACTTATGTTGTTAAAACTGAAAGGGGTTAGGGACTTATTTTGAAAAAATAAAATACTTGGGGCCTGGTTTTTGCTCTTTTACCATGTTAAAATGAGTCAAAAATGACCCCTGCACTATGGTTGAATAAATTCCTCACTTATGTTGTTAAAACTGAAAGGGGTTAGGGTCTTATTTTGAAAACATAAAATACTTGGGGCCTAGTTTTTGCTCTTTTACCATGTTTAAATGAGTCAAAAATGACCCCTGCACTACAGTTGAATAAATTACTTGTATTTTGTCAAAGCCACATTTAAAACTAAAAATTATAAGGGTCCAAGCCATGTGGTCTTTAAGAAAGATAAGGGGGTAAATGTATACAATTTATTTAATCCCTCAAATATCACCACTACATGACATTTTTTTTATAATTCAGAAAAATGTGAAAAGCCACATTGAAACTCACAAGCAGTAACTACTCCTTCACTTGCCACTTAATTTTTTTTAAAAATTAAATTCAATAGGGATGACCCTACTTGAGTTTTAAATTTATCACAGCCATGTCTGGTCTACATTAAGCATGATAATCGAGGGGTTACGGTTTATTCCTTACACATCCACTAATGGCATTTGTGTGGGTGACTTATCCACAGGTTTTTGCTATTAAAAACACCAAGTTAGTTAGCGTTTTCTTTTTAAAAAAATGAACGTATCAACGAAAAACAAGCCAATTGAGCAAATCATTGAATACAGAACGCTGACGTTTATATATTAAACGGATAGAAAAACTATTTCCAAACTATTTAAAAAGGACTCACTTTGTTTCGGCGTCGACAAGCTTCTCCTTTCTGGAAGTTTTGGCCACATTCTTGAGATTTCCCAGCAGTCTGTGCTCGTTGAGGGACTGAAACACACAATGGAAGGATGACTTTTGAAACAAAGAGCGATCGCTAACGCAATGTAGCCAATTCGTTAGCAAACATTTTGCGGTCATGGCTACGGATCACGCCAACGGATCATGCTACCGTCACAAAAATCACTCTTAAGATGAGAACTGGGGCTTCGAAATCTCCAAACGACAACATACTGAATGTGCTGCATCGTCCGGTGAGAAGTTTGTCGAGCTTTCTTCGGCAAATCGTCAGCTCTGGCCATCTCTGCAGTGCACGTCCGTGCAGTGTCATCCGCCATTTTGGGGTTTGACGTCGACTATTTGAACTGTGACCTCGGTCACGCCCATTAAACATAGACACACACAAAATAGAATTTAGTTTCAAGATGACGTGGATTAGTCAGTGTGTGTGTACGTGGGAGGGCAGTTAATACTTTTTGGTTGGGCTAAAATACTTTAAAAAAAAAAAAAAAAAAAAACATTGTTTTCATAATAACATGCATTATTCAGTGGGTGGGACGGGGCTGTCATACGTGTTGATTGGGCTTTCATACTTAAAAAATACATTGTTTTCATCATAGCGTGCATTAGTCAGTGGGGGGCGATAAAAACTTTGGTTGTGCTTTAACCCTTTAAAAGACAATATTGCACATTACGAACATTGTGATGACATGCACTTTAGCGTTTGTCTTTTTTTACTTCTAGGCATTTAAATGATACTTGGATATGCTTTTTAAATCACACAGTATAGTTAGGCATTTTTCTTCAAACAACGACATAGTATAGTAAAACTTACTATACTAGTAGTAGTAGTAATAGTAAAACTGACTATACTAGGTCGTTTTTGAAGAAAAGGGCCTTACTATACTGTGTAATTTAAAAGGGATATCGAAGAATCATTTACATGTCTATGTCGTTTTTTGAAGAAAAAAAGCCTAAGGTCTTTTTCTTGCAGAAATGACTATCTATATAGTAAGCCTTACTATACATGGTCAATTTTATATTGCACGGATGACAATGTATACTGAAACTCAGTGAAAACTATGCACAAAAACAGGTTAAAAAAATCAGGACTGATTAGTACTTGGGTTGGAGCCTGCCGAGGAAGGCCAGGGATTTGAACACGGGACCTCTAATCTCGGAAGCTGACTCTCTAACCACTCGGCCGCCAGAGCCGCTATAATTTTGCTGACAAAAAGAAAGTTGACATGATTTTACCAACCAGGACATGATATTAAATGTTTTGAGTAACATCAATAGTTTAAGCAAGAGCAAACTTTAAGATGTTTTATGAAGTTTGCCACACAAATACATATATTAAAGGTGAGTGAGGGCTTTGTGTATAGTGTGGATCAAACGTCTTGTGAGCAAACATAAGAGTGGTAAGCAGCCGATATTCCAAGGCAGTCAGCCATCCAAGTACTAACCATGCACAACCCCATTTAACTTCAGGAGTTTTCAGGGTGGTATGCCATAGAGCCAACTTGGACATGATATCATATTAATGTGCGCAAGTGCACGTGTATGTAAATATGTAAGTATATATAATGTATATATGTAAGTATATATATTCAGCCACTCAACCGCACCCCTCCGCGGCACCTTCAGCAATAGACTACGGTACCCACAATGCACGTTCACCGATTCCACATGATGATGCAAGAGAGGCATCGCATCATCTTCAAGCGGGCAACTTGGCCAAAAAAAAAAAAAAAAAAAAAGGCTCATTTGTTTTTCATAAAAAGCCTTCCTATCTGCCTCCCAGCTAAACAAATTGCATCTGATATCCAATTGCATTGAATTGCGACTTCCAGGCTTTCCCAAACTTCTGAGAATTCCTCCCGCGGTGTGCGGGCGACGGGCCGGCACAAGGCGCCCATTGTGGCCCTTTGGCGACGGCGATATTCAACGCCGTTGCCATTTTCCCCGCTTAACGCGGCGTGCTAACTGGGAAAATGTCAGTGTGCCTTTGCGTCGACCCCTCCACAGCCAAGTCTTTCTTTTCCAGACTTTTGGAGAGGGTTGGCGTCCTTTTTGGAGAGCAATGTGGACGCCTCCGCCTACACGTGAAAAAGTCAACAATGTCAATGAGTGTCAAGGAGGGTAGAGCAGGGGTCATCAAGTCCGCTACTCCACGCCAGAGCCCCCCTTATCCAGTCTGATGCGCTGATACCGACCGCAGACACGTTTCTCCCACCCACGAGAGCCGGGCGTGGTTGCCATAGCAACGGGACAGCTTTGCCAACCGCGCTGGCTTTTAAACTCAGAAGGGGAAGCGGCTGACTGACAGACACACGCCGGACAGGAGGTGAAAATGCCAAGCGCTTCTGGTCGTGGAATTTGCTCCGCGCGTCTACAAAAAAGAAGTGACTTTTCTGACGTCGGATCGATGGAGGTGGGTACTATACATGCTACTACTATATTTGTTTACGTCGGCGGTGGCCGGCGTTCTTGGTCTGCCTGGCGTTGCCCATAAATCAACGGCTTTCAATTGTGTTGACAATGTTGACAAAACCAACATCCTGACCCTATTCAAATCAAATACTCTCGGTGGATGCTTTCATTCAGTGATTTGTGATAATGATGTGACAATTACACAAGTGTCGCCTGTAATAAGCACCAAGGCATAAAAATAACCACATCTGAATAGGTGGAACAGTTGCCATTTTGATAAGACAAAAATACAAAGTGGTATGAAATGCGCAATTCCAACATCTGGACCGATACACTTGTGCTTTTCAGAGCAAGTTTCCAAATGTGACCAGCGCACTTAATCAATGTGTCTTTTTATCTCTCCCAAAAGCACATTTCATGCTGAAGTGGTTAGTGTTGACATTTTGAGGCCTCCCCTAGAGCAAATCAGACCCATTTCTTGATGTAAAGGAGCACTCATTCACTTGGCCGCGAATGACTAAAACAAATGGTGACGCAACTATAATTAAACTAAAGATAAAACGTGTGGGATATTGATACGGACCAAATAGTCAAGAATTTCATTTCTGCCGTCACTTTTTTTATTTTGATTTTATCCATGACACATATTTTCAGTGGAAACGTGCTGAAATATTAAACTAAGACGAAATATGAAAATATTGAAGTCCTCTGTTGGTGAGTTACACGACCGGCATTGAATCATCAATTATGAAATAAAATAGAAACCGAATGTTTTCTCGTTGTTCCAGTAGAGGGCAACATGCACGCCGGCAAAGGCTTGTAAACTCACCCGTCAGGAAGCGAAGTAGCGTCTTGTGTCGTCATCAAAACAGGCCCGGTCAAATTCACAAACATAGGAATCTTATTCTTTTGTATAGGGTTAGAATATTATATTACCGAATATTCAAGCTATTATTAGAATATATTTCATTTAAAAAAAATAGGAAGTAATATTTCGATCACTTTGAAAAAAAGACGTTGAAATATGACCTAATTTTTTTGCTTTGCTCAATTTGAAAGTTAAACGCGAGACGTTAACATGTAAAATGTATTAAATTACATCACTAAATTTCTGCTAACTGTGTGTGCGTGTAAATAATTGCTACAAACTTGTCTGGACTCTTTCGAAACGCTGTATATTTGGATGGTAACGGAAGTGTAGTCCGGTGACTTCCGGCGAGGCGTGTCGCTGTCATCGCTCACCACTGCAATCAGCATCAACATATTTTTCCCCTTTTTTTTTTAACTTTCTACATTTCCCCCCTTTTTCTTTGAAAACGTTCGACATTTTTCCCCCTATACTCGTTTTCTGCTGGTGTTTGGTGTCCAGACGAACAAAAAGTTACGATGACCAGTATCAGTTGCGGTGAGTAAAACAAGAGGTTGCGCTGTATATTATTATTAGGATTGTTTTTTTTAAGTGTTGTCGTTGGCATCGATGACATTTAAATGCCTAGTAAAATGTTCAAATGGCCTCTTTTGACTGTATGTTTTGTAAGATAATACATGGTATGTCCGCATGTACTAACTACTTAAATCTTAAATGAAGGATGGTTCACAAAATGCTGTGTTATAAGAACTCTAGTCAATCAGATGAATGGCAATGAGTTACTTTTCGAGCACGGCTTATTCTGCAGACAACAAAAATAAATCTCCTGTCGGGACACTGACAACAACAGCAAAATTCCATTTTTTCTTTTTGATAACCATAATTCCCTTTTGACTGTAGAATGCCCTGGTAGGTAAACATTTTTTCCATTTTGTTGCTCAGCGCCCGCCCTACGAGTTGAACTTTGAGGGCAGCGGCTTCCCGATGAAGGACAGCTTGAAGATGATGAGCGACATGATCCTGCTCTGCGCCACATTGGCTCTTTCGCTCTTCTTCTGGATGCTCTCCCTCACCCTCAGCGCTTACTCAGGTCAGTGATGGCTAGAACAGTCGTCGCCCCGCCCCCCCCCCCCCCCCTTTTCCTGCGGTTCTTCGGCCCTCAAGCATATGATGCCAAATCATCTGCGATTGGTCACGGGGCGCGGCGTGGAAGGGCCCGAGCGGATTGGTGGCGCGCACACAAAGAGCCACTGATGGCAATCTCAAACCACCACCGCGGAATTTGGGCTTCCCGATCACATGATGCTCAGCACTGTGACTACTCTGTGGTTTTTCCCTTAACGTTGTTTTGTCACGCCGTTTTCCCGTCCGCTCCGGGCAGGGACTCTGCAGCCGGTGTCGCCGTGGCGATGGCTCTTCTCCATCCTGGTGCCGCTGGTGCTGAGCATCCGAGCGGTCAAGAAACGCAGCCTGGACCGTTCGGGGGCGCTCGGAGGTGAGGATTTGGCCCGGGGGTGGCGGCGGCGGCGGCGTTGGGCGCGGCTCGGTGCCGTCCGGTCAAATCCAGTTGGAATCACAAGCACCTGACTGTCATTCACCGATTGCACTTGTTGCATAGCAGACACTTCTTTCTTTCTTTCCTTTCCCGATGACTCGATTCCTACATTTCCACGGTGAGGCTTCTTGACAAGTTCCCTTTTTGCCTGCAGCCCTGCTGGTGGGTTTTGTGCTGAGCATGGCCAACTTGAGCTTCTTCTGCTCGCTGCTGACTTTCTTCTTCACCTCATCCAAGCTGACGCGCTGGGGCTGCGCACACAAGAAGAAAATTGACGCCGATTACAAAGAAGGTGAGCCGGGACACCGACGAGGGTGCGTCAGGGTGCGTCAGGGTGCGTGACCCGTGCTTCTGGGCAGGTGGCCAGAGAAACTGGGTGCAAGTCTTCTGCAATGGAGGCATTCCCACGCAGCTGGCGCTGCTCTACATGATTGAGGTGAGCACAAAGTGGCAAAAGACGGTACTTTCTTTCTTCGCTTTTAACTTGCTGATGTATAGCCAGCAAGTAGCAAAAACGGTACTTTCTTTCTTCGCTTTTAACTCGCTGATGAGTCCACGCTGGCTTTTGAAGTATGGCCAACCGGGCCGTCTCAGAGGGGATTTTCAATCCCAATCACGCAGTGTAGATTTAAATCCCAATGTTGTTGTGTAAACGGCGGCAGGTGGGCCCGGGCGAGATCCCCATCGACTTTGGGCGTCAGTACACGGCCTCGTGGATGTGCCTGTCGCTGCTGGGGGCGCTGGCCTGCAGCGCCGGCGACACCTGGGCCTCGGAGGTGGGGCCCGTGCTCAGTCCCTCGCGGCCCAGGCTCATCACCACCTGGCGGGAGGTCCCGGAAGGTCAGGACGCCGACTCCCTTTTCTTTTTGGCCACGCACCCGTCGCGTCGGCAACAAACTGTGACCCACCACCTCCCTGGCCCCAGGCACCAACGGCGGCGTGACCTACGTGGGCTTGGCGGCCAGCTTCCTGGGCGGGCTGACGGTGGGCTCCGCCTACTTGGCGTCGCAGATGCTCTTCGTCGGCGACCTCCACCTGTGCGACCCCCAGTGGCCCGTGGCGCTGTACGGCGGCGCCGCCGGCCTGCTGGGCTCCCTGGTGGACTCCCTCCTGGGCGCCAGCGTGCAGTACTCGGGTAGGAGACGCGGGCCTAACCCCTAAACTCGCCGCAAAAGCTCCCCCCGGTGACCGTCGGTGGCGGCGTCTGGGCAGGTTTCGACTCCGGCGTCGGGAAGGTGGTGAGCTACGAGTCCCCCACCACCCACTGGATCAGCGGCAAACCCATCCTGGATAACAACGCCATCAACCTGTTCTCCGCCCTGGTGGTGGCGCTGGTCCTGCCCGGATTGGCTTGGGGTCTGTGGCCGCACTAGCCCCATTGGCCGCCCTTGAGCCGCCTCCCGACGTCCTTCGGCGACGTGGGGAAACAGAGAATTTTATTTTTGTGACTTTCTTGCCCTGGAAATAAAGAACCAAAAGGCATCAAGTGTTTTTCATGAGAGCCATGCCAGAAATTGGAGGCCACAAAATGTCAGCAGACCAAAGTCTCCTTCCTCAACGACTTCCCCAAGCGCATATCATTTTGGCAAGCAAAACCACGACACCGCCGCTTGTTTTTGGGGGGGTTTCAATTCATTTGTTTATTTCATTGTGAGAGAAAAGGCACTAAAGTAAATCGAGAAAGGAGCCAGTGACATTGACTTGGAAAACGGCGGTGAGAGTCGGGAAGGCTGAAAAACGGAAAATTGACGAGTTCCACCGCGCACACACACAAAAAAGAAATTGAAATTTCAAAAATGAAATCAAAGTGCAGCAAAAGTCCTTCTTTCACGATAAATAGTAGAATTTTGCCCTGGAACACAGCGTGCAAAACGCCATGGCGACCGCTTGCCAGACTCCCGCGCCACAATTTTCCTGGGAAATCATCCTAAAATATGCTTTATCTTGAGAAAATGTCACGCATGATCCGTGACCCTCAAGTATGTACAAAATGGTGGGGCGGGAGAGCTCTTATACTACCGCCGGTGGTCAAAGTGGTCTGGGTAGCAAAAAGTAACGCCATCCCGTCCGTTTTAGCCAAAACGGACGGGATGGTTTCCCTAGCCAAGACTTTGGAAGTAAATGCCTCTTCCCCCGTTTGTAAACGTCCACCGTCCAGGTGGATTTGCGTGGAGTGCTTTGGAAAAGGTATCGAAAGGGGAGGCAAGCGGCTGTGGGCTTCCGCGTGGGTTCAAAGGTCGTCTTGAAAGTAGCCCAGCTTGGCCAAAGACATGTGGCGGCGTAGCTGCATCACCTCCCAGAACATCTGCTCGGCTGACGGCGCCCAAAGGAGAAAGCGGAGGAAAAAATAGGCATATCAAAAAGGCTCATATTTCAAAAGGTGAGGCTGGGCTTGTTTCTTACCGTCCTGCTGCTTGACCAGCCCCTGGTGAATGTAACGGATGTAGGTGAAGAAATTGCACACGGCCGTGATCTGAAAAAAGCAAAAAAAAGGCCCGGCCGGTTAAAAGGTCGGCGGCCTCCGACGAGCACCGCCCTTCTCTTGTGCCGCAACTCACTCGGTAGCGGCAGTACGGCGACACAAAGTAATAGTTGGACGAGTCCCCGAACTTGATTCTGTGCTTGCAGCTTTTGGTCTGACCGCTCAGGGCGCACTTTCTGTCAATGGCGAGAAAGGGCTGTTACTCCCACCGCCGCCACACGGCACACTCCCTCCCCTCTCACTTGGGCCCGCCGCACTCCACGGCCGAGGCTTTGACCACGGGCAGCGGCTGGAATCCCACTGGCTCCACGCTGAGGGTGTTCTGCTCCACCGATTCCAAGATGGACGATCCCAGCTGAAAGTGAAGAGCCCAACACTCGTTCCATGGCAAAACAAAATATCCCAGTTTTTGTCTTTGAGTAACGAGAACGAAGCGACTGACCTCGCTCTTGCTAAAGGTGAGGCAGGGGTAAATGTCCTCGCGGTAAACCCGGCGCAGAAAGCAGCAAGCGGGGTCCAGCGTGGGCTCCTCCCTCCAAGCCTTGAACTCGGCAAAGAGCTGCGCGTCCGCCTGCCGGCGCAGGGGCGAGCGACCGTGACGCCGGCGCTCCGACGGGCAGCGTTCTTTGCGGGTGGGACGCACCTCTCGGCACTCCCGCACGATGGGCCGCGTGGCCGACGGGTCGGCCTGCGTCCCCGAGACGGCCGAGGAGGTGCTCTTGTTCCGGCTGTGACCCT
Organism: Stigmatopora nigra; assembly: GCF_051989575.1. Classification (NCBI taxonomy): domain Eukaryota; kingdom Metazoa; phylum Chordata; class Actinopteri; order Syngnathiformes; family Syngnathidae; genus Stigmatopora; species Stigmatopora nigra. The sequence continues at coordinate 429,021 of NC_135530.1, forward strand.
TCCGGAAGGCCGTCTTGACGCCCACGTTTGGGAGCTCGCCCACCGGCGAGGTGGGGGACGAAAGGACCAGGGTCTTGAGGGCCCGCACCTCGGCCTGGAGGACGTCGATCTGGGGGAGGAGGAGGGACGACGGGGGTTGGCCGGAGGACGCTCGGGCCGGCTACTCTAAAGCCGTTCCTTCTCCCAGACGGGTTAGGGTCACGGGGCGCACATCAGACGGCGGCTCACCTTGCCCAGGGCTTCTTTCAGCTGCTTCTCGGCGCTGGCCTCCTTCACGTTGGCTTCCCTCACCATCTTGTGGGCCTCCTAAAGGACAAGAAGAGACAAGAAACGGCGGGCCGGAATGGCCAAATGAGCGAGAAGCCGGAAAACGCCGCTCGCCGGTGGATTTCGGCCACGCTATTGGACGGGCCGGGAAAAGTGGCGCCGCCCGCCGGTGGGTGGATCCCCGGGGGGGAAAAACAAGTGCCCTCTTGTCAAAGGAGGAAGGGGGCGGAGGCGCACCGACCTGAAAGAGGCTGGCGGTGAGCTCCTCCAGCTCCTGGCCCAGCTGATCGCGCACTTTTGACAACCTCTCACACTCCTCATCCTTTAACAGCAGCTCCTTACGCGCGCGCGCACGCACGCACGCACGCACGCACACCACGACAAGCAATGGCCATCCGACAAAGGTGAAGGAGAAATGAAAAGAAAATCATAATTGGCATCCTCCCTCGCTGACACTCAAATGAAATGTGGACACGCGGCAGGGGCAAATCAAAGGTGACGACAAACCACAAAAATGCCCATGGACGCGCGCAAACCAGCAAACGCCGCGGCTAAAGGGATGGGGTGGGGACGGCCCTCCTTTTACCCTCTGCGCTTTGGCCAGTTCCTCCTTCAGCCGCTCGTAGCCTTTCTCCCGCACCTCCATGACGGAAGGGCTGCGCAGGTGGGAAAAACTCTCGGCCGGCGCGCCGCATTCCTCGCCTTCGTCGCACATCGTGAACTTGACCTCGGCCGCGTCCGCCTCCGACGCGCTAGGGGGGGGGGTAATCGTTCAAACGACCCGTCTGGTGGACGAACGCCGGCTCTCTCGCTTACCCGCCATTGTGAGCGTGCGGCGACGTGGAGTAGACGGGGCGCGTGGGGAGCTGGTCGGCCCGCAGGCCGGCCGGCGGCGCCCCCAGCGAGTGGGTGCGGTACAGCGAGGTGGGTGGCGTGCTCTGGCAGGCGGGGGGGCGCTGCTCCGCTCGGCTCTGGGGGGGGCAAAGAAGGTTTCGTCAGGCAGAGGTTGGCGTGGAATCAAAAGAAATTTTCCAAATTCCCAAAATAATTCATGACTTCCCACTTCAAGTTTTAAATCTCCTTGTGCTTCTATAGTCATGAAAATAAGGCCGTTGGACTCCATTCAATTCAACCTAAGATTTGTGCAAGTGAAAGCAGCGCAAATGCTGCCACCCCGTGGTGACACGCGATAATTGCAATCGTCCGTCGCCGTCAACGGCAGGCGACAACTTAGAATAGCCAGGGGCTCCAAATCAACAGAAAGTGACCTGACCGAGACGACTGGCTATGAATGGACCATCTCGTGCCGTCCGTAGTGGCCACAGAGTTCACTTAGACGCTATTCCAATACCTTTTCGCCATGTGTATTTCGCCAGGATAGGCGAGCCGGCCGTACCTGCAGGTCAGGAGTGGTGGGCGAGGCCAGGTTGACCTCGTGGAAGCCCTCCAGGTTTTCGGCCTTAGTGGGGGCGCTGCTGCAGGACATGGCGGCGGCCCTGGTTCATCCTTCAGGCTAAAAGGCCAACACAAACAGAGAACGTCAACAACAACGTCGCCGTCCACTCGAAGAGGCCGTTTCCATCGACCGCCGCCGGTCTGGGCCAGTCGTTCGTGGCTCTGTCCATCACCATGGAGACCGGACCTGGAGAAGCTGTGGTAACCCGACACCGCAAAGGATGCCGCTTCTAGTTACGGGGTCATGTGATGAGGAGACACTTTGGAGCGGCGCTTTGCAGGCAAAACAAAACGCAACTGATGTCGGGATCAGACGGGTAGCGACAGCCTATCTTAGCTACTGTCAAAAAAATGACAAGTAGTCGCCAAAAAGGGGATTCTCAATAAAGAAAAAAAAAGGACGCAAAGCAGAAGGCAATAAAACAGTTGCGGTTGAGGGAAGGATGGCAGAAAAATCTATCTCATTTGACCCGTTGACTGTTCAACCATCAACAAAACTCATTGCAAACATTAGTACATGTTCATTCATATCTCGTAAATCTACTCTTGTTGTTCCCCACAAATCCGCTGGGGCAGCATTTGCTTTGCTCTTTCCCACTGACAGTTTTACGTCAGTCACCTGAACGCGCCCCAGATAAACAAGCTTCGAGCTAACGCGCCGGTCCTCAATATTGCATTTTAATACATGGTTATTTTGGTTGTTTGGGGTATTCCTCCTCAAGTCACATGTGCCCTCACAAAGACTGCCCTTTAAAATCCTACTTAGCTCGGGGCTAGCAGTTAGCTTTGAGCCAAAAGGCTAATGGCCACTATGACGGCTAACGTAACTCTGGCTAACATGCCCTTTGCAATTTGCAGTCGACGAGCTTGGTCAATGTTTTTCTTTGAAAGTAGTAGTAGTTTTATTTTCCACACTCAAGTTTCATTAAATCTTAGGGGGAAAAAACGTCAATCGCTCACTTAAGCTGCCAAAATGTAACAGACGGTTCCCTGTCCGATAATGGACGCACGTAAGCCATTTGGCATCTCAGCGATGCGGCCAAAGCCAGTTTATCTCGAAACTCGTGACTTGGGGTGGCGGTTTACTCACCGGACTCAGTCCGCGGCCTGAAGGCAGACGGTGGGACCCCTGCCACCGGGATAAATGAACGGAAAAACGACGTTTGCTGGCGGAGTGGAGCTCGTTGACGCAGCCCCGGCCGGCCGGCAGGCGCAATCAACTCCGAGGTGGTGCGTTCGGTGACTGCTCGGAAGCCAAAATCAAAGCGGAACTATTCTTTATTTTTATTTTATTTTATTTTGGAAGCACGGAGGTGACTCGGTTGGAATAGAACTAGCATTCCTGGAAGGTTAAACAATGAAATCACATGATGTGTAGACGTCCCCAATTTATGTTTATGAAAAGCCTGTAGTACCCAGGTTTTCCACAAGAGAGCGCTTAATGACAAACTCACCGTATTCAGGAGGATTTTTTTTCCTGACCAATGGAACTTTTTACACAGCCGAGTGAAAGCAGGGAACATTTCAGAAAAAAAAATACACGTTGGTTCAATTTCCTACTCCTCCACGCACGCACCCACAAGAGATAGGCGGGGCCAAGTTGTTGGCATCTTAAATTGTCGCGTCATCGGTCGAAGTGATGGAGTAAGCAGGCGGCGACACAAGTGGACGTAGCAGAAAGAAAGATCTATTTCTGGAAGGGAGAGATTTCAACGAGGATGGAGCTGTCAAATTTCGAGGTAAATCCTCTTCCACCTATTTAGCTAACCCCTTTTTAGATGGCTTTCTAATTTCCGATTTGAGCTCTTTTAATTCATCACTTAGATAACCTAGAATTTGCATGAAACTGTACCTTTGAGCGATATGGTGGCACTTGAAAACTGCGTGTTTTTTTGTTTCATTCACACTATTTAGCCATTTCAAAAACAATATACTGACTAATGACTCACTGCGCCGAACAGCGTTGATTTAGTCAGGGAGGGGAAAGTTTCTGTCCATTGTATACGAGTGAAGGTGTCAACAAAAAGCCAAGCATCCATCCGCGTATTTGCGCAAGGTGAAGTGGGTCACTGAAAAGTGCCAATGTAGTGATGCTATTCACTGGGACAAATGCTCAAACGGGGCAGCGAAACTGGACAATTTGGAGAACAATAGTCCTACTAATGATGTCCTTTTGTTGACACGACAACTGAGCCAAGCGAGCCAGGAAGCCAAAAAAAGTGATCTTCTCCATTGCGAAATCAAGTCAAGTGGCGCAGTTTCGGGGTGAGGAGCCGCAAGCCGCACATTCTGGATAAACTGGTCTGTCCGCCGCGATGGGAATTCAACATTCATACCACAGTACCTTGACACGCCAGCCCAATTTGGAGCGCCAATAGACAAATCACGACTTTGACGATTGTGCTTGTGAGACGGCTAAATTTAAATGCCAACGAAACCGAGAAATAAGAAACTTGGACGGACTGCTTGCCATTTAAACCCCAATTTTCCCTTGTCGTCTCTCCTTCAGAGCCAGGTGACCGGGTGAAGAGCAGACATGAACGGGCTTCCGGCTTAGTGGTTCCCAAGATGTCCAAAGCGCTACCGAGCCCTTCCGGCCTGATCCAGGACATGGCCAACAATCAGGGGCGCTCCCGACTCAACGGCGCCTTGAGGCGGAGCTCCAAATCGCGGGTAAGACCGGAAAAACATTTACGCTTCGCCTAGCGAGTACGGAATGAAGGAGGAATAAAGGCCAGCGTCCGTGATGGTGAGGGCTTGCTCCAGTGCCCTTTGGTGGGAGGGACAAGGAGCATTGACACTGTATGGGGCCCCTGTTCCGCTCTTCCATTATGACCTTGTTTACACAAAACACACAGCCGCCCGCTAATCACACCTGCTCGACCAGCTGACACGCCACCGCGCCCCGCCCCGACCGGTTCCGCCGGCCATTTTTTTGTTCTAGTCCCCAGCCTCGTCGCCTTTACACGTTGGCAGACGGCGGCCGTACGCGGGTGCCTACGTGTGGATCTCACCGACGCCGCTGGTTGACTGACGACGTTTGTTCTTTTCCGGACGCGGGCAGGATGAAGACGCGCTGGGCTTTCTGAGCCCGGAGGAGAAGGAGTGCCTGCAGTTTTTCGAGAAGACCATCGGCTCCTTGGAGAGCGGCTTGGAGGAAGACGAGCTCGGGGCCGCCGCAAGTCAAGGATCGCTCAAGTCCACGGGAAGCCCAAATCTTCCGGCCCGGGAGATGGACGGAGATGATCTCGCCAGAGTACCTCCTCTCTCGACCGGAAGCTTCGGCGCCAAAGATCAGGATATCATAGACCTGGTCCGGCCAGATCCTGACTTGATGCTTGCCAAGTTACCGGTCTTCAAACCTACCAGTCCAGGTATGGCGTGTTTCTTATTTCTTTGTGGTCTGTTAAAGAAAAAAACAAATCTTCTGTTAAAAACAAGTCTTATCACGTGTCCCTCTCAGATTTTCAGAAGATGACCTACAACCCCGACAGTCACTTTGAGATGAAAATGCGACACGATCACTCGGACGAGCACGTCTACCAGCCGGCCGGCCTGGTCCCCACCCCCGTCCTCATTGCCAAAAAGATCGCCGAGGACCAGGCGGGGGCGGCCGGCTCGTCTCTGCTCCGGGGCGGGCGCGGCCACGAGGGTGAAAAGTCGGCGGGGCGTGGCGAAGACGTCCACAGCAAGCAGGGTCCTCCCACCTTCGCCAAACCTAGCAGATACCCCGCCAACATCAGTATGATTCTGGGCAACAAAGAGCAGCAGAATCCGCCGGCGTTCAACATCAACCTGAACGACAGGCGCGCGTTGGTGATGTCCAACCTGACGGGAGGAGCCCAAGTCCTCCCGCCCGAGCAACCCAAGGCTAATTTGGCGGCCAAGAAGCACGGTCCTCCCGCTCGCAGCATATCCTTCAAGGACCCCACGCCGGAGCAAACCCGGATGGAGGCGCTGTCTAAACTGGGTCTGACCGGGAACCGGGCCCGTTCCGCGGGCGACACCATGGACGGCGCCGCCCCCGGGCCCGTCCCGACGACGGTGAGCGCCATGGCCGCCTTGGCAGAAACCAGGAGCAGGGTATCCCCGAGGGAGAGCGGCATCCTTACCCCAGACTCCCAGATCTACCCGTCCGGCAAAAAGGCAGTGAGTCCGTCCTGGGAACTCCCTCGGAAGCCCGCGGTGAGCCCGCCTCGGGCGGGGAAGACCTCCCCGCACGCCAGCCCGTCGGACATCGCGTCGCTGGAACTGAACAGCTTCGGAGGGAAATCCATCGTGGTCACCCCGGGGCCCGCTAAGAAAGAACCGGCGTTCGGCTCGGAAGCCCAGGCGGTTCCTCGGGTGACGGGGCCGCCCGGCCAGTTCAACAGCTACGGAGGCAAGTCCACGATGGTCAGCCCCGCCTCCGGCGGCGGCGGCACGGCGGCGGCGGCCAAGGGCCATCTTCCCGACATCCTGAGCTCCCACATCCAGGTGAATCCGAGAGCCCGGCTCCCGCCCGCCGAGCTCAACAGCTACGGGGGCAAGAGTCAGACCATCGAGCCCGCCGCCTCCAAAGGGCCGGCCCCGAGCCCGGCCCCCAGGATCCCTCCGGCCTCGCGTGGCCCAGCCGACGCGCTAGCCAAGACGTCCTCCAAGCCCAAGCAGAAACCGGCGCCCATGTTCCGTTCCCAGGGCATCACCGTGCAGTTTTCTGGCCGAGGGGCCAACGAGGATTCTCGCAAGCAGGCGCTCAAGCAACTGGGGCTGCTCAAAGAGTCGTGACGCTAACCTTTGGCCCGTGTCGGCTCTCTTGGCCTCTCCGCCGAAGGCGTGGCGGCGGAGACCCAATTACGTGGAGAAGAAAGAGCGGTGCGACCAGTTTTGCGCCGTCCACACGTGAAGTTTGCCGAAGGGGACCTTATTTTTACCGCTGTATTTACTGACTTGGTTCTTTGTGGGTCGCTTTGGGGAGAGGAGCAAACGTAGTGCTTTTTCAGTGCCAAGTTAGCGCCAGTCATTTTGGGGAGAAAGCTTTTTGGGGCACTGGAAGTTATTTTTAACGGCGCGGAGCAGCCTCCTCCACTCCCCGCGAACTTTGGAAGGGCTTCATTTTTCACTTGGCGCCCGCTAATGTTAGTATTCCAACCGCGGGGCGTCCAAATATAGATTCTCGTGGCTAATTGGCACTTGGGAAATGCGCCACGGATGGCGGTGCATCCAATCCGTAATAACGGAGGCGCGTGCGCCTTTGTTTGTCAGACTCCGGTGTCTGTGGTTCAGCTACAGTAAGTACTATTCTAAGTACATTTGAAGGAAGTGACATCACGGCGTGGCTTTTGCAGCGTTATCGCTGCGGGAAACTAAAGAGCTGGTGAATGTTGTTGATAGACTCCGGTTTTCTCTGTAGCATATCTACAGTCATTATGAAGTATGTCGATCAGAATTGGCCGTTCTGACTTTATTGTTGTATGTTTGGCCTTTCTTTTAACTTCAATTATGTTCATTTCATGACATGGGGTGCGGGAAAGGGGGAAATGTTTGCCTTTCCCGTCTTGTAAGCACTTGGAATGGGGAACAGGCCTGCCCTTTTTCTTTAGTTTTTTAAACCACAGCTCAACTAAGTGGATGAAATAAGAGGCCACTTGACGCTTGTAAAGGACACACGCAGTGTAATTTGGAAATCAGGGAGAAGAAGCTCAGGCAATGGATGGCTCAAAACAAAAAAGAAAGACAACAAATCCAACAAGACTGCTTGACATTTGTTGGCGGAAGTCAAAAGAGTCAAAGGGTTGAAGTGCGCTTACTATTCCCAGTGGATATTGATTGACTTTATTGCCATGAAGTTGGGACTTGCGTGGGAGGGAGGGATGGCCTTTCAAAATAAACTTTAAAATATCTTTGTATTAGTATCAGGACAATAAAGCTATTCAATTCATTTGCACTTGGCATTTCTCTCTCTTGTTGTCAGACGGTAAAAATGCAGGTCTTTTCTATTTGAGAAGGTCACGCTCAACTTGGGATTCATTTACAGTTGGTCGGGAAATTTCACTCCACCGCTTCTCTGCACTTTTCGTACATTTGAGGACGGCGCCGGTCGGCCTTCCCAACTTCGAGTGGATATTGAAAAAGCGCACGGCCCCCCCGCCCCAAGCCAACTCTCCGCTGGCACACCTGTCCGTCCATGAGGAATTTATTGTCCGTCGTCCTCCGCTTGTAAGCTTGTGTGTCGTCTCAGGCCACAGACAAAAAGAAAAACCTGGAAACCACCCCCGCTCTCCGCATTGGTGTGTCCGTCCGTCCGTCCGTCCGTCTGTCCTCCACGGGGGGCCCCCGGTCCGGGCGGGGGGTCGTCGAGGTCGGCCACGGCATCGGCGGGCGCCTTTTGTGAGGCGCGGTGGGTGGGTGGGTGGCCCTCACCCGTCGGACAGCTTTCCCCTCCGATCTTCTCCCTCTTCTGGCCCAGCCGAGGACTCGTCAACGTCTCCTGGGAACGACAGTCGGTCTTGGTGAGAGGACGCCGCGGTCCGGCTTGGGCCGCCGCTTCCCGGGAGCTCACCTTCCTCCGGTCTTGAAGATCAGGTCGGCGTTGGGGGCGCCTTTGGGGTGCTGGTAGCGGGGCCGACGCTCGCGGTTGGTGTTGGCCTGCGCCGGACGCTGGGCCAGGGACTGCAGCATCTCTGCAAACAAATGGGGGTGTGGTCAATGACTGCCAGTGGGCAGAAAGCTGGAGTGGACGTCCTTACCCTGGTAGTCTTCCTGCTCCTGGCGCTCGTTGATGTCCAGGGTGAGCTTCTTCATCCTCATGCGTTCCTCTTGCTCGGCCTGCTGTTGGTTAAAGTGGTTGGCGGCCAGGTGGGACGACAGCGGCACGTTCAGGATCTTGTACTGCCGGACCAATGCAAAAATAAAAGCCAGTCATTTACACTGGGCGCGAGCGGTATTTTTCCAGAGACTAATCCCCGATCTGGCCTCGAGGGGACGATCATCTGCATATCCTTGAAATAAGGTGACACAACAGTGACTTGTACTAGGATTAAAAAAGAAACTCCAAATCATCCAACTGTACACACTTTTTAGTTTTTTTGAAATAGCAATAATACCTGCTCTGTAGAGGCTTAAATGCTAACGTGTGCAAAAGTCACAGTGCATAAAGTATGTAGTGTGTGTGTGTGTGTGTGGGGCACGCAGGGCAAGGTAACAAGGACGTTCTGTGTACTTGTCCGTCAATTTTGTGGTCCCGACGTGGGAAAGCAGGACACACCCTACAGTAGGAGAGGCCCGCAAACCGCACATTCCGCAGCTCCAGAGTCAATATTATTGCTGTGTATGTTTTGGGGGAATTTTTTTGTGAAAAACGGCCCTCTAGTGTTCAACCACATGAGTATTAGGCAGTAGGCAAATTTGCTAGCAGGATGGGCACAAATGTTCAAATCAACATTTTTTTTTCAAATTAAAAAAAAGGAGCAATAGTTAGTTGTTTTGCCATTTGTTCCTCCTAGTTGACACACCCAACGGCCCCACCAAGCCAACATAAAAATAAGGCAGAGAAGGAAGATGGAGATAGAGTTGGTTGGTTACCTGCTGCTTGTTGCCCTTGCGCGTGAGCATGACAAACTGCATGGTTTCCGAGACGTCCGTGTCGCCGATGCAGGGCGGGCCGGCGCCTCCCTTTCTCAGCTGGCTTTTGAGCTGCAGGGGGATGGCCACGTCCAGCTGGTGCACCTTTACCGACTCGCCAGTACGCTGCTGCGGGGGTCCAGGGGACGGCCATCAACCAACGGTCAAGCGCAACCGCGCACCGGCAGCGACTCGGACCCACCTGCAGGTTCTCCAGCATCATCTTGTCCAAGGCCTGAATGAAGTCCTCGTCCTCGGCGCACGCCACGTGGCGGAGCCCGCCGCCGCGGATGGTCACCTCCTACGCGGAGACGGCCAAAGGTCAAAGGGGCTTGGGGCGTCGGGCCGTTGTTTTTGAGCGGCCTGGGCTCACGTTATTCTCCTCGTCCGTCTCGTTTTCCTTGTTGGAGTCCGTCAGGTCGTCGGTGTTCTCCTCTTCCTCGTCGTCGCGCTCGTCCTCTTCGTTGTCGGAGGCCTCCTGCGGCCCACACGGCGGGCGCTTAGACCCCGCCCACCCGGCCGGTATCAGTCGGCGTAGACGGGCCACTCACGTCCTCCTCGGCCTCGTTCATCTCGCTCTCGTTGCCCGACTGCTCCTCGGTCTCGGCGCCGCCTTCCTCGTCTTCGTCGTCGTCCTCCTCGTCCGGGCCGTCGCCTTCGCTCATGGCGCTGGAGCGACCGTCCTTCTCCATGGCCAGGCCTGGGGAGTCACAGAAAATATCTTTAACCTCTCAATTGAGCGTACGGCTAGCAAAGCAGAGTACCCGGAGAAAAGCCACGGGAGGGGAGTGGCGCAGAAGTGGACTTGTGTGCATTTTTTGTTGCCACAACGGCGGAGAGGGCGGTCTACATTTTTCAGGCCGGCAAACAAAGCTGCCCTTTTTAACGGGCTGCCGAGTGACACGACACAAACATCCTTGGGTGAAACTAAACAAGCCCCCCCCCCCAGATTTTTCCGGTGCAAAACGCCGATGGGTGGGTAGCGAAGGGTCACTTCCTTAAGAATGTCACGTCCCCTCCGTTGTTTTTACACTTAATGACTTGTTCTCAGGAGCGGAATTGATCCGAACAACGCCTTCCGACAAACATTTGATGAACATTTGGGGAATGTGATGGGGTCTGGCGGAAAACACAGTAGCTCAACCAGTGAGACAGGGTGCCACACCCTCTGACGACATGAATAGTTAAGTGGCACCTTCTCGATTTCCTTTGGGCAACTGAAATGCCTCGAAAGAGTTTGCCACTCCCAAAAAGAAATCCAAAGGTAGAGCCATCTTAGGCCATTCTATTGCGACCGGCAGAGATCAAAATCAATTGGACGACTTTTTGCACTGACCCAGTTTGACGAGCACCTCCCGCTCCAGGTCCGCCACCTGCCTGGTGGCCTCCTCCAGGGAGGCCGCCATCCTCATTTTGGGCCTGAGCAGCTCCAGAGTGTCGCTGATCATGTAGTCGATGTCGATGGGGAAAGGGTGCTCCTTGGTCCAGGCCTCCACGCTCTTTTTCCACCACACGTAGCGCTGCGTCCATCCAAAACAAAAGCAAAGCGCAAAATGGAGCCCCCGTCCACGGAGGGAACTCGTCCCCGGCGCGCTCACCTGAAAGTAGATGAGGAAACAGTCCAGCTTCTTCTTGCTGGAGCCCCGGTCAAAGTACTGTCCGCAGGTGTCCAGCAGCGTGCAGACCAGGCGGATGCGGAACAGGTGCTCGGGGGGGTCCAGCGCGCAGGGGCTGCCGTCCTGGTTGACGCCAAAGGAGATGAAGGAGAAGAGCGTGCGGAAGATGACGGCCGACTCCACCATGCGGTAGTTGTACAGCTCGCCCAGGAACTTGGCGCTGCTGATGCGCCGCTGGTTGAACTTGGGCTGGTTGACCTGAGAAAGATGGACGTGTGTCACGCTCAACTTCCCCAGGTGGGCAGATTTGCCATGACTTGCCACGCACCTCCATGCCCAGGCGGATGTCCTCCAGGACCCCGTCCACCACGTGGATGCCCACGTCCTCCTGGTAGGCCACCAGGCCGGCCAGCAGGTTGGCCACGCAGTGGATGCTGTTGTACTTGACGTTCCAGATGTTGACCATGCAGCAGATGAGGTAGCTCTTGACCTCGGGGTCCTGCCAGGGCAGCTTGCGCATCTGCCTGAGCACCTTCTCCGTGGTCACCTTGGACAGGTCCTTGTAGAGCAGCTTGCGAATGTACTCCTGCAGCGGCGGCCTCTTCTTCTTCACCGTCTTTCCCACCGGCGGCGGGTTGCAGTAGTAGTAGGCGTTCTCCACCATGGTCACGTAGCGGGCGTCCAGGTGCTGGGCTTGCTTTTTACGCATCATTTGTTCCTGGACAAGAGGGTCAACGGGGGTCAACGTGCACGGCCCGCCAGCGAGTCAAGACAACGACAAAAAAATCGGACTCCATCGGACGGACTGACCAGCAGGACGCTGGTGCGCAAGTGCGACTCCGGCGACCTGAAGAGGAAGCGCCCGCACGTCTCCAGCAGGGTGCACGCCATCTCCACGTGGTGGTGGGTGAAATCAGATAGCAGCATCTGGGGGTGAAAAAAAACACAAAATGGGGCCCATTGAAAGGGAAGGGGGCCTTTCCCGGGCGACGTACCTTCAGGCAGTGAAGCGTGTCCGTCTTGGAGAACATCTTGAACTTGGCCAGTTCCCCGATGAACCTGACGGTCTTATTTTTGGTCTCGATGTTGATCTGGTCCTTCTTGCGGATCTGCAGTGGCAAAGGCCAAACGTCGAGCAAAGCTCCGCCTTCGCCACCCCAGCGTGACGGTTAGTGTCCGGGACTCACGTGAAACCTGAAGTCTCCTTTCAGCATGGAGCAGAGGTCATCGGCCACGTCTGACATGCAGGGATGAAGGGTGGCCACCAGGCGGGAGTAAAAAGGCAGGAGGTCCAACCTGCAAACAAAGGACTCCAGTTACGTCGCCGCCTAGTGGCCAAAATGGGAAATTCTGAGAGCAGCAGCAGTTCTTATTTATTCACATAATGTGTGGCGTGTGTGAAATGACCTCTGACGCGGCACCGTGAAGAGAGCTCGCACCAGCTTCCTTCTGTTGGATTTGGTGTTCATGTTCATGCAAAAGTCCATGGCGGCCTGCAAGGGTCAAGGCGCACTTAGCGAGTTCTCGGCGGAGCGGCCCGACCCGCCCGGCCGCCGCCGGCCGCCGCCGGCTGCTCACCTTGTCGATGAGGTCTCGGTTGACGCAGTTGGGGAGCTGCTGGATGAAGGCGTCCGCAATCAGCTTCAGGTGGGAGCCCGTGCTGGCCTCTTCGTCCTCTTGCTCTAAAAACAGCGCCCAAAGTTGAGTGAACGCCCGGCCGGCCGGGAACGCGTTACCGTCCGTTTCGCCGCTCTTCACCCTGCTCGTCGATCATCTTTTTGGCCAGTTCTTCGCTCTCGGCCTCGTCGGGCGCCTCCGCTTCCAGAGGCTCGTCGGCGATGTCCAGGGCTTCCAGCTCCATCTCCAGCTCCAGTTCCTCCGTGGCGCCGGCGGCCTCCTTGGCGTCTGCCCAAAAATGGTACCAAAGGGGAGGCATTGGGAAAAGCCGGGAAGGAATTTAGCAAATTCTGGCGAGGCTTTTCCGGCAAAAAGACCTTTGGCCTCATCCTTGTCTTTGCCCTGGCCGCCCTTCTCGTTGTCCTTGAAGAGGATGGCGGGCACGAAGGCCTTGAGGTCCACCAGGTTCTCGTAGAAGTTGCGGGCGTCTTCGTCCTCCCAGATGCCGCCCTCCAGGTCGTACTCTCCGGGCTTGCCGGGCGTGAAGACGTCGATGCCGGGGCCGTGTTCTGGGGTCGGCGGCGGCGGGGTGATTAGCTCGGCCCGTCCGTCTAGCTTACCGAGTCGAGGCGAAAAGACGCACCTTCCTGCACGCTCTTGTCCTGAGGTAACTCTGGCATGTTTTCGTCCAGGAGGTCGGCCAGGGACTGCGTGTTGGCCAGCAGTTTCTGGTAGGACGTGGCAAACTCTTCGTACTGCTTGTGGCGGTCCTCGCTCAGCTCTCCTTTGGAATGCAAGATGCGCCTGAAGGAGGGCCCATAGAAGATTAGCTGGCAAAGGTCAAGTCGGCCGGGCAAACCCTAACCCGGCCGGCCTCACCTGTTCTGCCTTTCGATGTTCTGCAGCTCCCGGTGGTCCTTCTTCAGGTGCTTGGCCAGGGAGGTAAAGTACTCGCGCAGAAGGTTCTGGAAGGGCTGCTGCTTCTCGGCGTTGATGATCTCGCTGGGAGGAAAGGTCAGGCCGTACTTTTGGGCGGCCGCCTTGACCTTTCGCGGCAGCAGCCCGGCGATGTCGTCCCCGCAGTGCTTGCAGAAGCTGATGACCACCGACACGTGCGTGTGCGTGTCGCGGTCGGCGGCGATGATGTTCTTCAGCTGCTCGTAGATGAGCGAGAGGCCCTCCTTGTCGGTGAAGAAGCCCACGATGGTGAGCTCGGCCAGGAAGCGCAGGTCGGTGCGCAGCTTGCTGACGTTGGGCGCCTTGTCCTCCTTGCGCGCCTCAAAGTGCCTCCTCCAGCCCTGCAGCAGCAGCGGCGCAAATTCGCCATAGCGCTGGTGGAAGAGCGAGCAGAGGTGCACGGCGCAGCCCACGTCCGAGATCTTCAGCTTGGCCTCCACCACCGAGGCCACCGCCTCGCCGATGTACTTGCTGAGGTTGAGCGAGGCAAAGTCGTGGGAGAGCGAGTCGCGCTGCTGCTCGGTGAGCGTGCGCAGCTTCTTGACGAAGGCCGTGTTCTTCTTCAGGCTGGAGTCCAGGCGGCTGAAGAAGGCCTCTTCCGGCCGGGCCTCGTGCGCCTTCTGGTTCTTGCCGCGCAGTTCCTTCCTGCAGTGGTGGCGCTCCCAGGCCTCCTGTTGCAGCTGCCGTCCTTCCTCCTGCTCCCTGCAACAAGTCCACACCACCTCATCAGTTTCACAAGTTTCACACGGACGGCGATTCCGAAATAGCGCCGCGGAATAGCCTACCTGAGGAGAGCGGCCTCCTCCTCGCGTCGTCTCCTGGCCTCCTCCTCTTGAAGCTTCTTCTCTTGCTCCTCCTGCTGCCTCTTGAACTCCTCCTCCTTCTGCTTCAGCTCTTCCTCGGCTTTCTGTTTGTCCTCCTCCTTCTTCCTTCGATCCTTCTCCTCTTTCTTCTTCTTCTCCTCCTCCTGCCGCTTCCGCTTGTCTTCTTTGCCGGAGTCCTTCTTGCCGCTGGCCTTGGCCTCGTCTCTGGCTTTGTCTTTGTCCTGCTGCGGCGGCGGAGCCGTGGCTTTCCTCTCCGCGTCTGTCTCCTTTTCTTTGTCCTTGACGCCGGAGGAGCAGGCGTCTTTCTCGTCCATGTTTACCGAGCGCTTGCGTTCAGCGGGCATACTAACGCCGTCCAGGAGGGGGACACACAAAAAGGGATTCTTATGTTATTAATTCAAATCGTGGATCACTAGTTTTATGTAAACGTGAATAATTTACAAAACAAATGCGACCGTCTAGACTACACCGACGTGTAGCAAAAAAAAAAAAAAAACATTGCTATTGCCTGTAATATTGGTCGTAAATACAACAAAGCACACTTGTCATGTTTCGCTGTTAGCCGTTTAGCTTAGCTTCGTGATTTCGAACCTATTCCTATCTTCTCAATCAAAATATACAGCGCGGTTTTGGCACTACGGTGAGGTTGATAAAACAGACCGACTTCAACAATCTCGCAGACCTTGCTATTACGGAACACTGGAAGTGAAAAACAAAGTGAGTAGTATGGCTAACTTTCAGCTAGGCCACTCCATTACATGGCCGCCTTGCAATAAGGTGTAAACAAACCTTTTTGACAATGTCCAAGTGTGCCATAGGAAGTGCGTCAATTAACGGTAACCTCCTTTACTTCATTTTACTTCATATTGTGGCACAATGTGCCCGATAGGAATGTAAAATATGTCGAAAATTATAACTTTACCTGCTGGTGGAAGGAAAATAAACATCGGTCACTAACGTTTGATTTCCGTGTGCCACGAAGGACCCCGTAAGCGGCGCTAACAAGTGCGCCTGAGTAAAAACATTTACTATTGTTAATCATTTTCCAAACACGATTTTTCCTGTAATTGAGTAGCAGTGTGCATTCCAACTTAATCAATTCTATGCTAACATTAAATTTACATTTCAACCAAACGAGAGAGACACGTCCAATTTAAACAATATACAAGCTATTACATTTGCTTAGTACAACATGAAGAAGTAAATCCTTTGAGTTTGAATCACTGTCAGTTTCATCATTTTGTGATCAATCATGGATTATTTTTAGCCTGCAACGCTTGCCTTGTAAAAAGACAGACCACCCATAAAAGAAATGACATGACACTGGCTTAAACACATTTTATTTTTAGGTGACAAAGGCAAACGTGTAACACTGAGTGAGACTCCTTTCACGTTAGAATCATTAACTCTTTGAGCTCGTAAATGTGTCATTTTGAACACTGCTTCCAATTTTACAACATGACCAGTCAGTCTCTTGTGAGGCTCTACAACTTTACAACTTCCTTTTCTTCTCCTTGAGGGGAAAATGCCACTCATTTCTTGCAAAAATTCAATGGATAAAATAGATCCGTACAAAAAAATAAAAAGTCCCTGATTCTGTGATGTACTTGTCGCTGGTCTTAAGGTCTCTGAGCCAGCCGACTCTTTCCCTCCTCTATTTCGGCCAGCTTGATGTGCGTGTACGACAAGATTCCCACCAGGGTGCAAAGAATCCCCAAAGCCTGAAGGAGTCACACGGCCGTCGTCAGTCGTTTGGAAGCAACTAAAACATTGTGACCGAGGGAAGGCTCACCTGGTTGAACGACAGCGGGTCCTGAAAAAGAACGTACCCGCCCACCAGTGTTAGGCAAAATTTGAAGTGGCCAAACATGTTGTAGCTGGCAAATTTGGAGTCAAGGACAAAAATTGAGCATGTCGCAAATGGACCACCACGTCTTTGGCTCATTGGATTGAACTGGGCTGCCCTAACTTAAGGATACGTAACAGCCGACGTGTTTCCGATGATCCAGTAGATGGACAGGTTGACCAGGAAGGCCACGACTCCGGAAAAAAACACAGTCAACTGGGGGGAGAAAAAAAAGAAAAAAGGACGCAAAGCACATTCAATACAAACAAAGGCCCAATGCGAGTCAGGCAGATAAAAGTAGCCCACCAGAGCTGGCAGAGACCAGGGTCCGAATATTCCCCCGTCACCCCCGAGCGGCTCGAAGAAGGGGATAATGATGAAGAGGAACCCTGATGATAGAGGAGCCTGGTAGTACAGGAGCTGCATGGAGTTCACCTGGAGCTCGTGTTGTTTTGCACCCACCCACTAAAAAAACGGAAAAGAGACAGATTGATAGGGGAAAAAGTCAAAGAATTGCACAGAGAAGACCCTTTCCGACATGAGTGACCTTTGACCTCATCCCCCTAACTTTTCGAACTGGAAGAATCTCTTGATTTGTTCTTAATTGACCTTAAAAGACGCCAAAAGGTGGCTCACCACTTGGTAGAGTGACGTCACCAGAACGCCCAAAGTGGCGAAAAGCGTCCCCGGCACGTTGAAACGCACGTCGTAGTAGGAATTGAGAATCACGCCCAAGGTGATGGGCACCTGCACGGGTTGGAAAGCAAAAACAAGCAAGATGAGTCGGGCGGTACAAAGTCGCCGTTCGGGGGACCGAGCGCGGCCAGGGGCGGAAACCTGACCAGGGTCAGTTGAATCTTGGTGGAGAAGGTCTTGTTGTAGAAGGCCGTCTGGATGAAGATGATGACGGGCGTGGTCATGGCTTTGGCCAGCTGGTACGTGCCCACCGAGTTGTTTTGCAGCGACAAGTTGGTGAAGGCCACGAAGCCGCAGAAGCTGAGCGCCAGCCAGCCGATGCGCCGCAGCGGCAGACGTTTGGGCGAGAACACGTCCATCTTCTGGCACCCGTACAGCCCCAGCCAGGTGACGGCAAAGTGGACCAGGGTCAGAGTCATGTTGGGGAAGCCGTAGTGCAGGTAGATCCACTTGTTGAGGAAGACGATGCAGATGGACGCCAGCAGGTTGGCCAACAGGCCCACCGCGAGGCGCCGGTTGCCGGGGAGGCTGAAGAACTTCTCGCCGGCCATCGCGCACGCGCCGCCGCCGCCGCCGCCTTTGCTCCTTCAAACTGTGGCAAGAATCGAGCGGCGCCCCCATTAGCTGCCATTGACGGCGACGAACGTCCTGTCCGTTTGGACTGGATCGTTCCATCGTCCTCAGTGGCGCTGAAACAGCATTCTTCAGTGCCAAACGCAATTTGGCCTGAGCATTCCCTCAAATAAGTAATCATTCTGGACAGGGTGAATGCACCATAATGTGCTCTCGAGATTTCATCAGAGTGACCTCCAATTAGCAAAGAATTCTGCCACGCAGCCGGAAAAGTTTCATTCTCTTACCTGAGGTGCTCATCTCCTGAGTGGGGGCTCTACTGGTCCTCGGACGGCTTCTCCGCGGGTCTGATTGCCAAATATGAGGAAAGTCAGACGTCTTTTTCCGGGGCAGTCGAAGCTGAAGACTCAGCCACCTTATTGCAACTTTTGACGCGGCGTAGTTGGACCCCAGAGCTCCCTGGAGCGAGACAAGTTTTCATTAAAAAGACGGCTTTGTATTGCCTATTTTTCCATTCTATAAGGGGGTTTACCTTCATTAGCGTCATCTACTGGTGTGGAGTGTGAACTCATATGGGGCCATGTAGGCTATTTGACCGGTTGTTGGCTAACGAGCCACTGCCATATTTAAACCCATCTTTTTTTTTCCCCACGAAGAAGAAGCTGTTGAACCTCGAGGAGCGGGAAGTGACACATTGCTAATATGGACTGGTAATAACATTGAACTTTATGTATCCCACAAAGCTTTTATCATTTTAACTTTCAGACCGTCTGTCGCCGCGTCACCCGTTAAGGTTTTGGTGAAACTGAAGGCTTGCGTAAACTTGTCAAGTTATGTGGAAACCTTACGCGGCTAAAGATGCTAACGCTGCCCCCCGTTCATAATAATAGGGGAAGCTAGAAAAGCTAACATTGTGAATATAGTATACTTTAATGGTTCGCGTATCTTCTGTTTCAGCGATTCAAAGTTCAGGGAGACTCAACTTTAGAGAATTAAAGTGCAGTCATGCATGTGGAGTTACCGGTGCATATTGTCACATAAAAGCTTGTTTGATACTAGATTTCCTATATTTTATTTGGGAAGCCATTTTGGCAAAAGTATGATCTTCTTGAAATACTTGTTTTCGAGCGAGTGTCAAAATGTTTCTGCTTCGTGTACTCATTTAGGGCGAGAGACGAGCTGCCGTCCCCGGTGGTCCGAGACGACTTTGTGACCGTTGCGGCGTGTCGAATGATGAAAGTTTCATGTATCCTGGTTCAGTGGCTTTTACGGCCTTCTAGCTTTCTTGTCCCCACGCTGGTTTTCCTGAGCGCGTGGCCTCAGTACCTTCGCCGGGCACCGGCAGTCCCATGCTTTCTGCAGTCACGCCGGCCATGTCAAGGAAGGGGGCCTCCTCGCTCTTCAGACAAGCAGGTAAGGCGCCAAAAGTTGGAACCATGGCGGTGGCTCTGAATGAGAAGGCCACGCTCTTTCCCCCCAGTCACTCCCGGGATTCCAGATATTTCCACCATTTTGGCATCCGGTGGCCGAACCCCTCGCTTTCCACGCACGCCCAAAAGCGCAATGGGCAGTCTGGTGAGAAAGCAAAAGAAGTGTTTGGGCTAATGGGCATGATGTGACGACGGCCTTGTCGCTGGTAGAATTTGGACGACAGCGGGTGGAGCAACAGCCCGCACGCCTCCCCCGCGACGCATCCGGAGAACACCACTTTCTTCACGGATGACGTGGGCCCTCTGGCTTCGGCCTTGCTGAAGGAAGACGACCCCGGAGAAGCCGGTGAGCCTCACAATCTCCACTCCAATTGACTTTCTCTCCGGTATTTTGCTTTGTGCGTCCGCAGCCGCGACCAGCCTTTTCCCAGAGTTCCTGGCGTCCTTTTTGAAGCACTCCTCCTCCGCCGTCTTCGACCTGCTGGAGGATTACCAAGCCCTCTGCCGAGATAAGGTGGCTAAGCTCCGCCTCTAGGCGCCCCACGCCAGTCGGGTGACTTTGTCCCGGCGTCTCAGGTGGAGGTGCTGCAGTCGGTGGCGCTCCGAGCGGGTCGGAGCAGCAAGACGGCGGGAGCGCTGTGGCTCCTGCAGCAGGAGTGCCACACCTGGAGACTGATCTCCTCCCTCTACAGGTGGACGGACGCTTTGTCTTTGACTGCGGCGGATCGGCGGCGCTCACCCTTATCTCCCTGTCTTTCTTCAGGGATCGAGTGCAGTTGGCGATGGAAGACGACATGGCGGTCGACGTGCCTGTGAGCCATTGTACAC
Organism: Stigmatopora nigra; assembly: GCF_051989575.1. Classification (NCBI taxonomy): domain Eukaryota; kingdom Metazoa; phylum Chordata; class Actinopteri; order Syngnathiformes; family Syngnathidae; genus Stigmatopora; species Stigmatopora nigra. The sequence continues at coordinate 448,732 of NC_135530.1, forward strand.
ATTTCCACGGGAATTGAACTCCGTCGGATTGGGGAATTTGAAGAGACTTTTTTTCTCTGGTTACGCAGGCTCCGAACCAAAGTGAAAAAATAGCGGTGGAGCAGCTATTCCAACGCGACGCGGTCGTGCGTCAAAGTCAGGTAGCAAAGCGCTCGAGCCCGTCACGCACCCGTCACGCTCTCGTCACTGGCTGACGGATGACGACAACTTTTTACACCCAGCTGGTGGTGGATTGGCTGGAAAACATCGCCAAGGATCAGATGGCAGACTTTTCCGACAACATTGAGTATTACGCCAAAAATGTTTGCTGGTGAGTTGGCCGTCGGCTGCCAAACGTATGCCAGAGCGTGCATGTGATATTCCACACCATTTAAACACAGGGAGAACACATTGCACATGTTGAAGACGCAAACGCACAACGGCGATGGCTCCGCCTATCCGCTGGTTACGGAGTTGGTAAGGCACGTTACGGCCACGGTCGAGGATGGGCGCCCTTTTGAATGCTTTGAAATGCCTGGCGTCAGGACCCGGACGCGCCCTTGCGCCAGCGACGACCCCTGGCCGACCTGGACCAGGAAGACGACGTGCGCTTGCTCAAGACGCTGTTCACGCTCATCCGAGCCGGAATGATGGAGGAGGTAGTCCGGGGATGGATTGTGTGTGTGTGTGTGTGTCGGGGGGGGTTACTGAAGGTACTTTCAATCTCTTCTCATTCAGGCACAGAGGCTGTGCACGCGCTGCGGTCAGGCCTGGCGAGCGGCCACTCTGGAAGGCTGGAAGCTCTACCACGATCCCAACATTAACTCGGGTCCTCTTTCGTCTCTCGCCAACAAGTGGCCCTCTGCCGTTTCTTCAAGCTCACTTTAGACATGTTTGTCTCCCTCCACAGAAAGTGCGACCCTGCAGCCGGTGGAAGGAAACCCTCACCGAGGCATCTGGAAGGCCTGCAGTTGGAGGATGGCCGAGGAGGTTCGCCACCATCCCTCCTTTTGAACCGGCTCCTCGTGCAAATGGCTTGAAACTTGTTTGTTTGTTTTAGGAGCAGCTCAACAGATACGAGCGAGCCATCTACGCCAGCCTGACCGGAAACCTGAAGCCCGTAAGATGGCGTGGCCCACGGCTTCTAGTCGACGATGCAAGCGCGCTGAGGTGGTGTCGTGCCTTAGGTGTTAGCCGTGTGTGAATCGTGGGAGGACTGCGTGTGGGCCTACTTCAAAGTCATGGTGGACACGCTGGTGGAAAAGCACCTGATGTCGTCGGGGATGGCCCACCAAGAAGTGGAGAACCTGCCGCGGGAATACCTGGAAGCCAAGTAGGAAACGTGCCCGTGCGTGGAGTGGGGAACTTGTCCCTGAATGAGTCTCTTGTCTACTCAGCTGGATGATGGAAAAAGTCTTTGAGGAGCTGCAGGCATCCAATTCAAAGGTAACTTGGAGCCCCAGGTTGCTGCGGATGACGATAGAAGAGGCGTCGTCTTTTCTTGTGTCGTCGCTAGAGGGTGTTGGAAGAGACCAAAGAGCACCATCACCTCCTTCAGAAGTTCATTATCCTGGGAGACCTGGACGGTAAGCATTCCTTTTCCTCGTTCGTCCCGGGCCCCCCGTGAAACTTGTCTGAGCGCCAAATTTACTCTCAGGACTTCTGGACCAGTTTTCCAATTGGCTGGCGGCCTCCACGCCGCTCCCTTCACATCTGCTGCGCTTCATGAGTCACCTGGTGCTGTTTTTCCACTCCATGGGTTTAGCCCTGAAGGTACAGTGACCAAGGGGAAAAGCCTCGCTTCCCACTGGCAAATAAAGCGACCGGCCCGCAATCTCGTCCCGAAGGAGGACGTGCGCGTGGAGGTGCTGGAGGCCTACGTGAGCCTGCTGGTCCGGGAGAGGCGAACGGAGCTGGTGGCCAGCTACGTCAGCCAGCTGCCGGCCGACCTGGCCACCGCTCACTACGCCGCTTTTCTGGAGACGCTGGAGCAGCCCGAGCTCCGCCCCCGCTGCCTGCAACTCGCCACGGAGGCGGGTGAGAGCGCGACGTCTCCTCCGCTCCACATTGGGCAGATATTGAGGCCTTTGCGGTCGGTGTGTAGGTTTGGACGTGGCCGCCGTGACCAAACTGGTGGTGGAGACGGTGCGCAAAAGAGATGACGCCGACTTGACGCACCCCCGGCAAAATTTGGAGGCGGGAACCACAAAGGTTGGCTTTTCAAGTCACAAAGAGAGAAAGCGTGGGCCCCTGTACCTTACTACTGGCGTGCCACTCCCGCAGGAAGACCAAAATAAGATCGACGTCATGGACTGGCTCCTGTTCGACCCGGCCCATCGAGCCGAAGCCATGAAGCAGTCCAACGGCATCATGAGGAGATTTCTGGGTAGGATTTTAATTGCGCGTGGGCCGCACGGACATGGTGCCACCCACTGCTCCACCTTACCTACCCAGCTCTGGAGAAACACGACGCGGCCAAGGCGGTCTTCTCCAAGGTTCCCGAGGACTCCATGAAAGAAATCTACTCCCAGTGGTCCGGGGCGGCGGGCCAGACCTCGCCGTTGCCCGCCGAGGACGAGAACGCCATCAGAGAGCACCTGTGCATCAGAGCCTACCTGGTCTGGCAAAATGGCGTCCGTTGCTCTCGTTCCCCACTACAAATGTAAATGTGCTTCCAGGAAGCCCACCAAGCCTTCACCGAGTGGTTCGCTCACAGTCGAGCGGCTCCCCAAAAGCCCACGCCTTTGCCACAAGTCAAATTTACGGAGCGGGTGGCCAACGAGATGAAAGAAAAAGAGTACCAGGTAGGCACCGCCGAGCGCGTGACTCCTTTTCCGGCCGCTAAAAATTGTTTCTTCCGTCCGCCAGGCCGCGCTGGCCGCCTGGTCTAGCCGCCTGGACGCCCTGACCGAAGACGTGAAGGAAAGAATCTATAACGTGCTGCTGTTTGTGGACGGGGGCTGGATGGTGGACAACACGCAGCAGGTGGGCATAAGCCGAGGCGCGCCCCAAGCCATTGACTGACGCACGCCGATTTATGACGGGGAATGCTTTTTGCCAGGATTCGGAGCCGGACGCAGAGCGCGCCCACCAAATGTCGGCTCTGCGCTCGCTGTGTCTGCCCCGCCTGACATTTCTGCTGCTCAGCGTGCTGCAGAGCTCCGGCAGACACAAGGAGGCCCTCCGGCTCGCCGACATCGTCTCGTCCGACCATTATAAGCTCTACCAGGTGAGCCCCGGCCGGCTTCCCCCGGTGCGCTCAAAAGCTGATGCTGGCGTCTTGTATTCATTCAGGTGTTTTCCAAAGAGGAGCTGAGACGCTTCCTCCTCAAGTTGAGGGAGTCTTCGCTGGCGCTCTTGGACGAGGGACTCGACCCGCTGGGCTATGAGTTACCGCTGTGAAAATCCTCTTGTTGTCTCTGTTTGTACACTTGTTCTTCTAAATAAATTTTTAGAGTGGGGAAAAAAACTCTTTTCCTGCATTTGTGGCTTATTTGTGCCAGGAGAATCATTTGTACTGCAGCCAAAAGAAGTTTATTTGAGTGGATTAACTAATGATGAGGTAACTGCTCATACTATAGCTCCAAATCTTGGTGACGTGGGAAGTCGGTCAGGAGAAAACAAGGTGCTGGCTGATGAATACCTTTGAATTATAAGGGGAAATTGGATTATTTTACAGTACTATACAACACTAAGCCTACTTTTTTCTAAGTCTTGTGGCGCCAAAATGTGGTTGCAACTGTAGACTTTGGCCTCTAGGGGCGCTGTGGTGGACGTTAGCGTAACGCGAATGAGATTCTTCGAAAGGCGCTTAAATTGTTCCACCTGCCCTGTTAAGCCCCATATTGGCCTTCAGACGTGCATAGGACGAAACGGGTAGGGTTACTCATGGGACTCACGATAGTTCACGATATTATCGAATATTGTGATGTAATGTGCATGTAATAGATTGCATTTGACAAACCGGGCTTTTGTGCGTAGCAGGCCGCGGAGCCTCGGACTTTCTTGGCTGACCCAACGTAAAGCAACGTGAGTAGAGCATATGTTGCATGTGTTTTACTAAGGATGCAATATAGCCGTGCGGTAGCGGAAACTAACAAAACGTTTTGTGAAATGTATTCAGGCGAAATACATCAAGTTTCGACTCGGTCGGACTAGCCACCGTTAGCATAATGGACACTGCGTGTTGTCTCAGTGGGCCTCGTTTTCACTTTTTATCGGGTAGAGAACGCTCGGAGAGTCAACGTATGCATGTTTGAACGTTTAATGTGCCGAAAACAGCATTTTGTGACTTATTTGCATTTAGTAACTCTTAATGTTCCTTTTCTTCGACGCATTCGCAAAGCCAGGAACTCCTAATGCTCGTTACGTTCGACGCGTGCGCACACCTAGGAACTCTTCATTATTCGTTTCGTTCGACGCGTGCGCACACCTAGGAACTCATCATTGTTCGAGACGTGCGCAAAGCTAGGAACTCATTGTTCGTTTCGTTCTACGCATGCACGTAGCCGCGAGCGGGAAAACATGTCCGGGCATATCCCCTCTCGTCGATGACGCAGCGGATTAAGCAGGCCTCTGAAAGATGCTCGGAATTGACGCCGATAGAAGTCGAATATGAGTCAACTGAAAGGTAGTTGTCAAGTTACAAAGGTGCATTTCCGTTAAATCACAAAAAAAAACAAAAAAATCGTTGCGGCTACCGTTTACAGGAAAGGCCTGAAACTTTAGTAGATAACATGGGTGCCTTGGAGGCATGTTTTAGTGTATTCCGTGACACAAATGCGGCATTTGCCTCCGAAATAGAAAAGTAATATATTTTTTTCATCAATTAAGTTTTTGTTTAAATGATTTTCGACTGTAGTGTTTGCAAATCAATTGGTTGTGTTCCTTTACATTGGAAAAGTCGCCATTTTGTGCCTGTTATGGGGTTCACTGTTACTATAGAAAAAAAGGCAAATTTGTCCTGTTAGCCAGATAAATCAATTAGTTACTAGTTAGTTACTAGGCTTCATTGTTTCTATAGAAAAAAGGTAAATTTGTCCTGTTAGCCAGATAAATTAATTAGTTACTAGTTAGTTACGAGGGTTGGAATAGTGATGAGTCATAACAGACTAGTCCCGGCATGTCCATGTAAACAACTTGTATTATTTAATCAGCTGTTCCAACCCCACGCGTGCCACTGAGTCAGCTGGAACGGCTCTGATTGGCGGAGGAGACGTGACGGCATGACGGCGCCTACTCGCGCTCCAGTCTAGCCCTGACATGTCCTGGAGGCACTCACTATAAGAAGAGCCAGGGCTCCCCTGGCCCAGGCTCTCTGACTGCTCTGCACTTTTAACTCTTTGCACTATTCATTTGGGGACACTTTACACACAGATGCTTTTGGACTCTATTCTTTTTAATCATGGTATGGTCTTTCATTTGTATTTTTTTCACAATGGCTTTTGTGTATTTACAGGTATTTGGTCAAAATGGGATGGCGATGTCACTTCTGATGCGATACACTCAGAGCTTTTATTCAAAGCCTAGCTAAGCTTTAATCAATTTGCAGTTCAAACCAGTATTTAGTTTGCATTTGCGTTACAAAATGTAGACCGCAAGTTAACATGGAGCCATCAAGTCATTGGCCCCAAAAAAACAGATGACTTTAGGTGATAGAAGTGATGCAAAGTCGAGCTCACTTTTCTCGATGTCCTGCGTGTTTATGTGCAGATTGTTTCTACGCCAAGTAATGACAAGATGGAGCGCTCTGGTGACAGCAGACTTGTGAGTTGTTCAAAGACATTTCTGTTGAAAATATCAGTGAGGAGGCGCATCAACTTATTACTGGCCCTTTGCACTTTTTGTCTTGAGGTTCGTCCCACGCCGGACCTGGCCGCTTTGCTGAGACAAGCGGGCTGCACCAAAGATGTTCTGCCCATGAGAGAGGTAAGTGGGAAGGCCAAAAGAAGGGAAAAAAAGCCCACTTCCGCCCACTGAGGCGTCGCTAACGGCTTGTCCAATGCGCCGTCAGGTGACGTACTACCTGGGCAAGTACATCTTCCAGAAGCAGCTGTTCGACAAGCAACAGCAGCACATTGTTCATTGTGCTCAGGACCCGCTGGGAAACATCATGGGCGTGGAGAGCTTCTCTGTCAAAGAACCTCGGTGAGGCACGTTCGCCACCGCTCAGCACGTTGCCCGACCAACTCGGGCTCACCATTTTCCACCCCATCTCCGGGATAGGGATGTGTACGCCAAGCTCAACAAGAACTTTGTGACCGAGAGAAGCCAAGGCAGGGCATCCCGTTGAAACAAAAGTCCTCAATGGCCCCCACGCGCTTGTAACAATTGTTGTCCATCCTCTTCAGATTGGGCTGCCGCCTCTTCCAGTGCTTCCGCCTCTTCCAGTGCTTCCGGCAGCCAGGACCAGGCTGCGCAAGCTGAAGCTGAGCAGGTACCCCCCCCCAAAAAAAAACAAATGTGCTGAAAATGAAGCCAATTGACAGTTAACCCGAGGCCATCCGTCCCCTTATCTGACCTCACCTCAGGAACTGGCAGTGGAGCCCGTCACTTCTTCTGACAGCGGCAGACGCCGCCGCTGGAGCTCCAGGAACATTGGCGCCGGTCAGTTCGCCTCACTGCGTCCCGTGGAGAACGTGAGATTTAACACTAGCCCCACCCCCAGGTCCCTCCATCGATGTACCGGTTGATGACGACGACAACGATGAAGATGTGAAAAGGGGTCGCCCGGACAACTACTCTATTAGTTTTGATAGGAGCCACGCCTGGTACGTCATTGGTGGCTTAGACGCAACTGAGAGAGACGAGAGCCAGGCAGAGAACCATAGTCTTGTGAGTTGAAGAAAAACAAAAGGACAAACACACTGACCTGATTAGTTAGTACACACTGACATGGCACGCCATTCTCCACTTGCTTTTTGCAGGCGGGCACCCCGGAGGTGATCGTCAGCAGCAGCAGCAGCACCCTGGGCGAGGAATCGGACGACGACAACTTCAGCGTGGAATATGAGCTGCGATCCACCGATCCCGAAGACGACGAAGACGACGAGGACGACGATAGCTCCCTGTCCGCCGAGTCTGAGGTAGGGCCACGTGCAAGGGCCCGCCTGAATGGTGGGACAAAGCCATCTGAAGCTTCTGTCGCCGGCGCAAAAGGTCTGTGAGCTGACCATCCTAGAGGACGACTCCTTCGACGACGACACGGAGATCACCGAAGCCGTGAGTAGCGCAGGCGGCTCGGGCGGGGCCGACGCGCGCAACTGACTTGGCTGCCGCTCATCGGCAGGACTTTTGGCGCTGCCACGAGTGCGCCGATTCCACGCTGCCTCCCCCGACCAACTGCGTGCGCTGCTGGTGCCTGCGCCAGGATTGGCTGCGCCAGGCCTCTCTGAGCTCCGTGCGGGCGGATGTTCACGGTGGGTCCTCGGCTCCGCTGCCAAATGTGTGTGTGGCAAGGGGCACGAGAAATTGAATCATTTCCCTCCCTTAGCCGAAGGTCTTGACATCGAGGACGGCGTGGACATGCCGGATGGCAAGACGGTCAGCCGCGGCTCTCAGACCTCCCGCCCGTCCTCCTCCTGCAGCTCTGCCATCTCCCAGGAGAGAGCGTGGCCCGCAGATTCTGTGCCCCCGCCGGGGCGGGGCCTTCCGGCAGATATGCGCCTGCCCGAGTCGTGCCTGGAGCCTTGCCTGATCTGCCAGTCTCACCCCAAGAACGGCTGCATCGTCCACGGCAAGACGGGCCACATGATGTCGTGCTATGCCTGCGCCCGCAAGCTCAAGAAGCGCAACAAGCTGTGCCCCGTGTGCCGCGAGCCCATCGAGGCGGTGGTCCTCACCTACTTGGGCTGAACGCCCGGCAGCTAGGCCGCAAGGCCACTAGGTCCATTAGGACCGCTAGGTCCACTAGGGCCACTACCAGGTCCACCGGGACCGCTAGGCCGGCCGGCTGGCCGGCCACCATTGGGGGTCCCCTCCCCTTTGTCTCGTGACGAATTGTTCACGTTAAGTTCGCCTACCTCAGATGAGACGTGGCCCTTAGTTCCTTAGGGTCCGAATGTTCTTGAAGCCGTCGAGTGATGTTCTTGAAGCCGTCGAGTGCCCGTTGCACGCACTTTAAATACGTCGACAGGCAAGTTGAGTTGAGTTGAGTTCAGCAGCAATAAGCCGACCAAAGCAATTGTGCGCCTTCCTCTGTTTGCCCCAGAGTTTGGCAATGTTATTTATGTTCTGCACAAGTACACTTTGTTTGAAAAGTTCTACTCAGAGTTCTTATGTTTTATACGTTAAATAAATAAAAAAAACATGTTCGTGTTCGTTACATTTGCCTTTGCGTCTTGATTTGACAATCCTATTTTTTTGTCGTAAACTAGAGCAGAAAACCCAAATGAGCAGCGTTACGTGACGTCATAAAATCGCACCACCCCACTATCGAACATTCGAATTTTGACATTGTAAAAGATACTTTTGAAAAGCAATTAAGCCGCGTTTACTATAATAAGAGTATTAAATCACCTGCGTTTTACACATCCCAAAAACGGACATTTTATGAAATGCGAGAGAGCAAGACTATGTCTCATTCAAACACTTGTCACAATAAAATTAGTCTGAACATTTTATTTTTTTCACAAGTCTTATACAAGTTGAGAGTAGCGTAAAACAAAGTACAAAGGACGGCAAAAGATAATCAATTGACGTTTGTTCGCCACATCGCAGTTTACTCTATACGTCATCAAAACGCGCCCGTAACTTTAACAAACTTTGACATTTGGCAATACTACTATTATTAATAGGTTGAGTGGGATCTTCTGGGAAAGTATTGAAAGGTCTAGAACAAACACACATGATGACGCGTGGGTGGGTGCCCTTGTTTCATTTGTTAAAAGATGATCTCCCCACGTTGGGTTAGTCATACGAAACAGTTAGCCTGATTTCCGACTAACGATCAGATGAGTGGCCTTACGTGCTATGTGAACGCCATAACAAAAAAAAAACGAGGCGACGTGGCCGCTGGAAGGAAGTCGAGCAGGTTGATCCCTTGCTGCCTTCTCATTGGTAGCCAATGTGTTTTTTGGGAAGTGCTCCCTGATTGGTCACCAAAAGTCGTCGCACCTGTCGTGCCTGCCGAACTTTTGAAGGATGATGATCAAAAAGTGGACTGAGCACAAAGATTGAGGGAGGAAGTGGGGAAAGACTTGGCTCCGTTCGGCTCAGTTCGGCTCAAATGTCCCTAGCGGCAAGACACGGCGCCGCGATATATCGCAACTTGAGCAAAAGTTAACCAGGAGGCTACAACTCGCCAAACGTCTCCGCCATGGAGTCCGATGTGCAATGGAATGGTGGACATGTTTGGGAAGATGACATATGCGAACGTTCCGAGGACTTCTGCGGCTTCCAGCGGTGGATCGCCCCGGTCGAATACTCGCCTACTTTTCCTCCTCCTCCTCCTCCTGCTCCTCCTTCTCCGCCTATGCCCCTGTCTCCGGCGGGGGATCCCGACGAAATCGCCTCGCCGAGGACGTCCATCGTCGACTGCCTGCTGGTGGAGCTGTACGACACGTACGGTGGCAGGAGGAACGTGGACAGCTGGGACAGCTCCACCGAGGCGTCCGGACCGGAAGGCTTCCAAGGGCGCTGCAACGCCGGCTCCGGATTCCTGCAGGAGCTCCAAGAGAAACACACCAGGCGGCACCAAGTCAACTATCTGGCCCGCAAAGGTGAGCACTGTCACATCTGTTGCCCTTTGATTGCACTTTTTATTTTAAAACGATGATGCGCCAAAGTAGCTCGGGCGGGCAAAATGCACCGTCGCAGCACAAATTGCGAACCTTCACGTGCCGGTTTGGAGGATAACTAGATGGAAAGCACATCAACACTAAATTCCACCAGCGTCTGAATCTCCGCGCCGGCAGGGGGCGCTTCTCGGAGAGTTGGAATTGGTCTAAAAACACTGAAATCAGACATGAAGGGGGAAACGCTAATGAAAGCCTTGACAGCTTCTTTAAATGCCTGGGTGTTTGTCCAGAAGTCACGTGACTGCCCCCACCTCCTCCGGTCAAGTTAAACAATAGAAACACCCGCCATCGGACTTCCTGAGTTTCTGGCAGGCTCTTTTATCCGTCATCTCTGCCATTTGCCAGGTCCAAAGCGTATTATTATTATTATTCTTTTTTAATCAATCTGTCCGTAGGCCCCGAGGAACTGGTCGCCATCATCCAGGAGGTGAAATACCGCACGGGAGTCCAGTCGGCCAAGCTGATCCGCCAGTTGAGGCGGCGAGACCGGCTGGTGCACAAATTGCAGAAGAACTACGACATCATCACGGCTTGTCTGCAAGCCGTCTCGCAGAAACGACGTAAGAGAACGCCGGTCCTTGAGCGCCATTGGCGGCCATAATCGTTTGAACCGACCGGGACGGATCGCTGGGTCGAATGATTGGACGGAAATGGACGTGACCTCGATAGTTGGCGTCCATTCCAAATCCGTCTGAATTGACCTTTCCCCGTATGTTGTGGGTGGGAGGGAATAGGCCATGGTCACTCTGCCCTCTCATGTAGTAAACCTAGTCGACCACACGAGGGTGCCGTTAGCCAGCTAAAGTCCCATATCCCATTTGACGAGATGTGTTGAAAAAGTGGACAGTAATGGCCTCCTCCCTCGTAGTTCATTTTGCTTTTTGGCCCTATGGCGGTCGGTCGGTATAGCTGTCCATCATCGGGATCGAATCAATACGAACCGCTATTCGACGGGCTTGTGGACGTAGGTGAGCAGGTTGAAGGAAGTGATGCTCCTCCTCTTCCTGCATCCTTGTACTTCCTCCTGATGACGAGCACAAAAAAAGAGGAGGATGAGGAGGAAGAAGCGATGTTGAGCATCATCGGCAGCAGCAATACTGCTCATTTTGAAAGCCTTTCGCCGTTCCTAATGGCATTTTGAAAAAATGAAAGCAGACAGTCTCCTACCATGAGCTAGCTAGCTGAGTCTTTGGAGAATCACTATGCGACAGGAGCGCCTGGGGGCGTCTGCCGTCGCCGTCGCCGTCGCCGTCGCCGTCGCCACCGACGACGACGACGACGATTCGGCGGCCAGCAGGAGGCTCCGTACAGCCGGTTGGCAGCGACAGCGGCACCCGTCGGCGTCGGCTTCGGGCGGTGGGGTAGGCAACATCATCAGCAGCGTCCTGAGGAAACGAAACGGCATTTCCAGGAGCGCGCCCAGGCTTCTGTGCACGCTGGAGCCAGGTGACGTGCGCGCGACGGCCATTAGAATAGATGCTGCTGTGACGTCAGCATAAAAAAAAAACCCAAAACAGGGAGCTCCCGAATCGCTCGATCAGTATTTTGTCATCAGGGCTCAGAATGAAGTTACGCGACCGTAGTCAAGTGGGCGTGGCTTTCGCTCGACTTAATCCTCTTTCCAAGCAAGCGGATCAAGTCGATTGGAAAAATTAAAGCGGAATGGCGGACATTGGAACGCATGAGACCGATCCAGCAGGTTGTCCTCTTTTTGTTTGAAGGGATTTGATGACTTAGAAAGGATTGAATTGGAAGTGCTCGTCTTTTGATGGTCCAAACAAGTCCTAAAAATGATCCCCTTGATTGAAGTGTTGCTTTTGAACAGCGATGAATAAGCAATGACTGACAGTCAGTTGACGTTGGGATGCGTTTGTCTGCACAGGAGTGGACACCAGGCTGAAGTTCACCATTGAGCCTTCGGTTGGAAAGAACGGATTCCAGCAGGTTGGCCTCCTGCAAACTCGACACATGCTCGTATTTCTTTGCCTTTAAGCTACGTTATTTCAAAAGCCAGTCTGACAGTTTTTTGGTTTTTTGCACCACAGTGGTACGACGCCCTGAAAGCCGTGGCCAGACTTCCCACCGGCATTCCCAAGGAATGGAGAAAGCGGGTGAGTCGAGCGAGTCAACGCGTGGACGCCGACCCGTGCGCACGATTGAGCGACCGACGCACGTGCGCGCAGGTGTGGCTGACGCTGGCCGACCAGTACCTCCACAGCATCTCCATCGACTGGGACAAGACCCTCCGCTTCGCCTTCAACGAGCGCAGCAACCCGGACGACGACTCTCTGGGCGTCCAAATCGTCAAGGTGGTGCTTCGAGCGGGGCCAAGGTTGGGCCGGAACGCCTTCTCGACGGCGTCTTCTCGCGCAGGACCTGCACCGCACGGGCTGCAGTTCTTTCTGCGGCCAGGAGAGGGAGTTGGACCGAGTGGTTCTCAAGCGGGTTCTGCTGGCCTACGCCCGCTGGAATAAAACGGTGGGCTACTGCCAAGGATTCAACGTGCTGGCCGCGCTCATCCTGGTGGTGACGCAAGGGGACGAGAGCGACGCGCTGAAGGTGTGGGCGTCGTGCCTCTTCCCGTCAAGCCGCCGCCCCCCCGAACCCGGTTGACGTCCAGCTCTCATCCGCAGCTCATGATCTACCTGATCGACAAAGTCCTGCCAGAGAGCTACTTTGCCAACAACCTCCGCGCGTTGTCAGGTTTTGACACTTTTTTTGGTTTTACGGGGGGGACCTCGGTCGGTCGGTCGGTCGGGCGTCACCTGACCTCTATCCGGCCCTCTCTCGCAGTGGACATGGCGGTGTTCCGAGACCTGCTGCGCGTCAAGCTGCCCCGACTGTCCCGACACTTGCACCGCCTCCAGAAGGAGGCCAACAAGGAGGCGGGAGGTAGGACGTTCGGCGGTAACCAGCTTCTTTGGGCTCTTGTGACGGCCCCCTTTCCTTTCCGGCAGGCAACTACGAGCCGCCGCTCACCAACGTGTTCACCATGCAGTGGTTCCTCACCATGTTCGCCACCTGCTTGCCGGCGCCCGCCGTGCTGAAGATCTGGGACTCGGTCTTCTTCGAGGGCTCCGAGGTCTTGTTCCGAGTGGCTCTGGCCATCTGGGAAAGACTGGGCGAGTGAGTGAGAGACACGTGAGTGGCGCCGCTCTCCACGGCCATCTTGGAAACCGGGCGTCCGTCCGTCCGTCCGTTCCGTCCCGCCAGGAGGATTTTGTGCTGTCAGACGGCCGACGACTTCTACAGCACCATGGGTCGCCTCACCCGTGAGATGCTGGAGCGCCGCCTCGTCGATCCCGCCCGGCTCATGCAGGTTGGGACCGCTTGGGGCGAGATTAGCTCGGCTAGGGGACCCTTCCAAACGACCAACCAAATCTCTGGCATGCAGGAGGTTTACGGCATGGCGGCCTTCCCCTTCCCTCAGCTGGCCGAGCTGAGGGAAAAGTACACGTACAACATCACGCCCTTCCCCGCCTCGCTCAAGCTCAACGGAAGGTGAAAAAGTCAAGTGGGCCCACTCCAAAGTAGGAGCCGCGCTCACCGCTCTGCTCGCCTTTCCTCGCCAGCGGCTGGGAGAGCGACGACGAGGCGGCGCCCGACGACGACGCGGCGGCGATGGCGGCGGCGGTGCTCGGTTGTCTGGGGCCGCTCGGAGGTCTGCTGGCGCCGGAGATGCGGCGACACCAACAGCGGCTGAAAGGTGAGTCGTACACCGGAGGCCACGGACGATGGCCGCCACCGAGACCCACGACGCTTCCCCGCAGACGTGGCCGAGCTGAGCGCGGTCGGGGGCGGTGCCGGGCCGGAACACCGGGCGGCCGTCCACGGCGCGTCGATGGAGCGAACCAGCACGGACGTCCAAGCGCTCAAGAAGCAGTATGCCCGCATCAAGAGGCGGCAGCAGCAGCAGTCCACCAGGCTCTGCGTGCACGCAGGTGGGCTCCGGCCTCGGCTCCCGGAGCCCGGGCCCCTCGCTAACTATCTCCACGTCCCTCCAGACAAGTGTCCCGGCACCCGGGTCTCCCCGTCCCAACTCAACCCGTCCGGCGCCGTCATCAATCACCTGCTCCTGGGGCGGAAAGCCCGCGGGGCCCCATCCGTCTCCAGGGCTCGCGCCTCCCGCCATTCGGACGGAAGCGTGTCTTCCGCGGGCTCCCGGGAGGGCGCGGCGTCTCCCTGGCGAGCCCACGTGCGCGCCCAGCGGCAGAACGCGGCCCGAGCCCGGGCGGGCTCGGGGGAGTCGGCGGAGCCCCCGGACGAGGAGAGCGGCGGATCGGAAGCGGCCGACGGCGTCCCCTCCGAGCGCCACGCCCCGGCGGAGGTGGAAGATGTGCGCCTGGGTCTGGGCTCGACGGGCTTGGAAGACCCGGATTGGAGCCCGACTTTGGATTCCCGGCCCGTCCCTCTTCATTCTTCCACGGCACAAGAAGCGTCAAATTCGGAGGCGGAGGCAAGGTCCTGTTCTCCCGAATCTTCGTCCTTCTCGGAAAGGCGGTCGCACTCGGCGACGACGCGGCTGTCCCGGCCTCCTTCCGGCCCGACGTCTTCCTCCCCGGCGGTGAAAGCTCAAATGTTCTCGCCCTTCCCGTGCGTGAAGCTGCCCAGGAAGTCGGCGGCGGCTCGAAGCCTGGGCCTGTACGGCCCCTCCTCCAGGACGCCCGCCGTCAGCTTCCCCCAGCTCGGCCGCCATCTTACCGGAACCCCCAGGAGACGTTGAGAACACGTGGCCTCTTCCGAGGCGGGGGAGCCGCTCTCCGGCCCGCCAAAGTGAAGCCGGTTCCCGTGAAGACACGGACGTTTTTTGTCTGGAAGCCCAATGGGATGGCGGCGGTTCATCGCCGCAAGGAATGTACGTACACACGCAAATAAAAGGTGAACTCGGAAGATGTTTGTGTGGACAATTTCAGACTTTTAAAATACTATTAAAGTAAGTGGACTCAAGTTGGATCTTGGGCCGCCGCATTCACGTGGGATTGACGAAGGAGAAGTTGCGGAAGCAAGTCTGATCCACGCTGTTGATGAGCGTCCGGTCGGCGCGGGACAGGCGCGGCGTCTCGTCGGTGAACTCTCTGTCGAAATTGCCGCAGTCGCCGGGGGACGTCTGCCAGGGAGGGAGGAGGGCTTTTTGGTCAAATGGTCGCGAGCCGGCTATTTCCATTTAGCGCTCTTAGGCTACCGTCTCCCGGTCCAAACCAATCGCTCGCCTAATTAGCAGGTGTCGTCGTCAACCTACCACGGTGGGTTTAAAGGGAGGCGCCACCTTCCGCTGTTCCAGAGCCTTCCAGTCGGTGGCGATAAAGAAGCCGTGCAAGCGGATGCTTCCCTTGACACCGAGTCGCTCTTCGGGCTCTCTGACGAAGAGCCGGATCAGGATGTCCTTGGCTTGCGGGGTCAGCCAGCGGGGGTAGGCGGGGTCGTCGGTGCGGATCGACTGAAAGAGCTCCTCCTCGTCTCGCCCGCGGAAGGGCGAGTGGCCCACCAGCATCTCGTAGAGCAGGACGCCGAAGGACCACCAGTCCACCGAGCTGTTGTACTTTTGCCCTAACAGGATCTGAAGACGAGTCCGTCAGGGTTAGGGGTCGCCGGGCCCCCGGATCTTGGCGAACTCTGTCACCTCGGGGGCGATGTAGTCGGGCGTCCCGCAGAAGGTGGACGTCCTGGACTCCTCCCATATGTGCTCCTTGCACATGCCAAAGTCGGCGATCTTGACGTGTCCCTCGCCGTCCAGCAAGACGTTGTCCAACTTCAGGTCCCTTCAAAGTGGGGGGGCGAATGAGGTGAGAAATCCTTCTCCCGAGAGCTTGGTCTCATACCGGTAGATGATTCCTCTGGAGTGGAGGAACTGAAGGCCGCAGATGATCTCGGCCGCGTAGAAGCTGCGGGAGGAGAGCGAGTCGCGGGCCGGCTTCCCGGGAGACGCTCCCGGACGGGGGGAGGACTTACGTGGATCTGTGCAGGTCAAACTTGTGGCACTTTTGGATGTGGAACATCAGATCTCCCCCGTCCAGGTACTCCATCACGAAGAACAGGTTCTCCTGGAAGGGAGAGCGGGGGGAGGACCAGTCTGGACCTTGGCGCCTGGCTGGAGCACCAGTGGCATTACCTGGGTCTGGAAGGTGCAGTGCAGGTGGGTGAGGAAGGGGTTGTCCCAGGCTAACGAGAGGACCCTCCTCTCCACCATGGTGCACTCCACGTCGTCGTCCATCAGAACCACGTCTTTCTTCAAAGCCTTGATGGCAAAGAACTTGGCGCTCGTTTTAAGTTGGGCTAAAAACACCTGGCAAAAACAACCGGCCATGTCATGTTATGCCATGTCCGGCGACCGATCCCGCGACCAATCCCAAAACCAATTCCGCGACCGAGCCGACGACCAAACCGGCGACCAATCATACGACCAAACCGACGACCAATCCGGCGACCAATCCCGCGACCAATCCCGCGACCAATCCGGCGACCAATCCCGCGACCAATCCAGGCGACCGGTCTGGCGACCTCACCTTCCCAAAGCTGCCCTTGCCCAGCGTCTTGTGCAAGACAAAGTCGTCCAAAGAGAACTTGGGCAAATGGCGTCGGGGCAAACGGCAAAGATCTTCCTCCTCCTGGGCCGCCGACCCCGCCTTTGACTCCGCCGCTGCCGGTCCTCCCCAGGAAACGCCTTTGACGGGGGACATGGCCCTTCCCGGCCGCTGGACGGCGACGGGGCCCTCCCGACGGACCACCGGCGTCTCCCCGGCGCCCCTGACCTAGACGGCGACGGAGGACGGCGCCCCGTGAGCGCCGGGCGGCGGCGGCCCGAGCGGGGCGTGCCGGGCTTGGCCCACCTGCTGCGTGCTCTCGATGACGGCCAAGGCTTCGGCCATCAGCTTCTGGTTGATTCCGCACAGGTTGGCCACCTTCTCCTGGCACTTGTGGTGGACGTTCATGGCGCACTCTACGCGGCCGGCAGCCAGCCATCAAAGGTGGAGAAAATGAGGGCGGGTGGCGGGCTTTGGGCGGAGAAAATGAGGGCGGGCGGCGGGCGCTCGGCGTTCCCTCTCACCCTCACATTTCAGCCCCTGCTTGGCCAGCCCCCACAAGAGGGTCCCGCAGTGTTGGCAGAAGGTGGGACTCTTGTAGTTGTGCACTTTGAAGCGGTGCGGCATGTCGATCTTGAAGCGCTCCTTGTGGATCTGCCGCGTGAGAGGTCAGCGTCCTCCCTCCCCGACCTCATGGTCAACGCCGGCGCTCACCCTGGTTTCCTTGCTGTCGACGGCCGATCCCGCGCACTTTGCGATGACCTTGTCGATGCACTTCTTGTGGATGGCCGCGTTGCACTCTGCGGGGAGCGCCGGGGAGCCGTCAGACGGGCCACGGCGCCGTGCGCCGTCGAGGGGGCGGGACACTCACGTCCGCATTGGTAACCTTGCTTGTTAAGACCCCTGCCGGCCGGGAAACGCAGCCGTTAAAGGACGGACGGATGGATGAAAAAGCGAGTCGGCGGGTGGGCGCACCAGACAAACTCTTTGCAGACGGAGCAGAAGGTGGGCTGCGGGAAGAAAGTGGCGCTGAACTCGTGACCCTTGACCAGGTGGATCTTGGCCTGTTTGAAGGCGCCGCGACGCTGACGCAGGCCGAACAGACCCTCGCGCTCGCCGTGGTCGTCTGCCTTGCCCGCCGCCGCCGCATCTGCGACCAGAGACCACCGTGGCCATTTTTGGCCTCCCAGATCAAAACGAAGAGTCGAGCAAAAAAGAAAAAAAAGTAGTCTTTCTTCCAACCACTAAATCATTTATTCATCCACGGCGGCCAGTGGAAACCCCGAGGGAGCGGCGCCCTTTTCCAGCGTGGCCCTACCACCTGTCATTCTATTTATAAAAAGCAAAACACCACGAGGGCGCTTCCCTACCGTCTGTCACCAAACGTGTCTACAATTTGGAAAAAAACGTCATTTGCAATGTCAAGCCACTCACCGCTGATCTCCAGGAAATACTTGGCCTCCATCCGCATGCGTCCCTGCGGCTTTAACTCCAACTGAGACCAGAGAGAAAAGACAGGACGTGCCGGAGCGGCGGCGCCGGGGAGCGTTTGGCGCGCGGCGTGGACGCACCCACATCTCCAACTTGCCGCCGTCCTTCTTACAGCGGGCGGCCAAGGCGTCCAGGCAAAGCACGGCCTCCGACTTGAGCTGGGCCGTGCGGTCCTTCACCACCACCTGCATGACGCGCCCCGGGTGCACGTGCGCGTCGAAGCTGCTGCTCCACGGGGGGTACATGGTGGGCTTCTTTTGCTTGTACACCTGGCCCTTTTCTGCGGGAAATTCACAAAAGGTGAGGAAATGAGACGGCTTTTGGCCTTTCACGCTCCCCCCACCTGTTTGGAAGGCCTCCTTCATGTAGACGGCGCAGTAAGGTTGGAGCACCTCCTCCTGGTACTCCAGGCCTGGCTCCATCTCAAAGTTGGAGAAGCCCATGCGTAGGAAGGGGGACATGGCGCCCGCCGGAGCTGCCGCGAATCCTGCCGGGCAATGACGGATGGTCTGAATGAGGAGGAAGAGGAGGAGGAGCAGTAGAGGGAGAGGAGGTCGGCCTCCAAACACATCACCGCCAATGAGGAGCTTTTTCCAGTCTTCCCGCCCCGACTCGTCTCTGGCCAATTTTAGACATTAGATCTGGACAAAAGCCCCCCCAAAACGTGCCTTTTGGCCACAAACCGGCCACTAAGTCCGGCGCAAGTGCCGCTATTTGTGCTATCTGAGGAATACCGCCATGCGCCCGCGAGGAGTGTTGGAGGCCAAGAATAGAGCTGAAATAGGAAACGCACGCCGGGAACATTGGTCTTGGCACGGGAGGAAAAGCCGGCGGGTGGGCTTAGGATAGGGTAGGATTAGAAAGGCGTCCATATAAAGAGCAGACTCGGACTTGGGGAGAAGATGCTGCTGCAGAGCAAAGGACGACGTACGTGAAAGTGGAAGATTGTAGTAGTAGGAAGTGGGCCGTCTTCACATCCATTTTAGTAAATGTTGAGCGTGGCAGCACAACTTCCTGTTGCCTCTGCAGGCATCTCACTTCCTCTCTGGCGACCCGTCAACTCAACAATTCCGAGCGCCCGTGGTCGACTCGTCGAACGAGCGCCTCGGAGACCTTTAAGCGGACTTTCGGGAGAGCCCGCCCGCCCATTGAATAGGATATCGGCTCAAAGAGCAAATATTTAGTCCGCTTTTGTCGTTTGGCTTCAGTCCGCCATTACGATTGTTATAAGAGTAAAGCTTATATCCGATAAAAATGAAGCCGAGCATTGTGATGAATGAATGGGGTGGAAGAGAAAAAGAAACATACCTGAAGATGAATGGCGGCAGGCAAAGCAAATTGACTTTGCTGTGGTCTGACAGTGACTGACAGTGAGTGACACACGTCACTCTTGAGCCCGTGTTGCGTTCACGCACAGAAATCACATGACAGGATGTCAATTTGAAATTTGGTCGCTTGCTGTACAGTGCCAATCATCTTAGTAGTATTTCCATGTTTATGTCATCTGATCCTGCAAAATGGCTCTTTAATACAACTACTAGATTGTAGTTTGCATTGTTTTAAAATGTACTCGAGCTAGTTTTTAAGTCATAGCCGGCCACTCGACGAATGGACATGGCAAACGATAGTGTAGAAAGAAATACTAAAATGAAGGCAAGTAACAACTGGAGATTTTTTTACTGACCACAGGAGAGCAGTGTCTGCTAGCTTGCAGCCACTCTCCAATGTCGAATAATCTTGCTGTATAGTACATGCTATTCATGAGGTGGTATTAAATGTAAATGAGATTTTGGTTTGATATCACCTTTGACTTTGGTTTGCAGCCTTTATTTAATAATCGACATCACCTTTTGAAAGATAAAAGATCGGTCTCAAAGGTCATCTGACGCACAATATCGTGTCTACAAATGGATAGAAATGTATTTCCTCAACAAAATAACAGCAAACAAAAACATTTGCATAGATAAAACCCTTCAACGGCAGCACCTCGGTCGGAGGTGGCGGCTTTTTCTGCGCCAATAAATTAAATGAGCCCCTGGGGGGGAAAAAAGGGAAATCTGGCTCGTGACAGAAGCAATTATAAAGTCCAAATCAATTCATGATGGCTGGCTTTTGATTCATTTTCCTGGCATCCGTAGTTTGGTTTTGTGCTGTTGTTTTCATGGCAGAGTGGGCGGGGCTCAGTTGGCGTACTGTCTGTAAAAGGCCACCTTGACGCGCTCAATGTGGTGGCACAGCTTGATGGCCGGCCCCAGCTTCAGGTCCATGCACTCCTGCACGGTGGGCAGGGTCAGCAGCAGCATGGCCTGCCCGTCGATCACCTGTCGTCGACAGACCAGACAGACCATTGGCGGGGGCGGGGCGGGGCGGGGCGGGCCAAACGCCCAGACCCATCGGCGGCCGGCTCACCTGCTCTTGGAAGATGTAGGCCAGCGAGGCGCAGTCGGTCGAGTTGATGAAGTCCACCACCTCCTGCACGCTCCACTCCAGGGGGTTTCGGTCCAGAACCAGGGGCTTCTCCTCCTAGATGTTATGACATTTATGATAGGAGCCATTTTTCAAGCAAAACAAGAGGAAGCACCTGCAGAGCATCTTCTTTGGCCGCCAGATACTTGGGGGGCAGCTGGCGCGCGGACCTCCTTCGGGTCTCGGGCGCCTCTTGACTGCCGCGACGTGCCTGGACGCCGCCGCCGCCGCCGTCGGTCGGGTCGCGGCGGGACTCGGATCCGGTTCCTTCGCTTCCCGACCGCGACGTGCCGTCCGCTTCGTCTTCCTCGCTTTCCTGACGCGGGATGGACGGAAAAGGGCGTCAAGGACGGAGGCTATTCGCCTCGTCGGGCCGAGAACCAAACCTGAGCCGAGGCGGTGGCGGCGGTGCCGTCGTCGTTGGCGGACGGCTCGGCCGGCGACGAGCGCCGCTTCTTCTGCACGAAGATGCTCTTTCTCTTCTTGCGCCTGGGTCTGAGCGCGTCTCCGGCCGCCGCCGGGGCCGCCGGGGCCGCCGAATCCTCGCCTCCCTGCTGCTTGGACAGCTTCCTCTTCTTGCCGTAGTAATAGGCTGGCGACGGCAAGGCGGCGTGCGTTTTGACTGGAGGCCCGAAAGGCGGCTCCGGTGCACGAGACTCACTGTATTTGGTTTTGGTCTGGACGTAGCAGCTCTCCGGGCACTTTTCGGGGACCAGCGTGGGTCCCACTAGGTTGGGGCAGCACTGCAGCTTGAGGCAAACTTTGCGGCAAAAGTCCGGGATCAGCTCGGCCAGCCGGACGATTCGGATGCTGGAGCGGTAGCTTTTGCCTTTATATCTGGGCCCAGAGCAGACGGAAGCGCTCGAGGGGGGGAAATCGGAAGAGCCGGTGAACACGTGGGCGTCCTCCTCACTTGGCCTTCAAGGTCTCCTCCTGACAGTCCCAGGCGGGATCCTCCAGTTCCTGCAGCTCCTTGAGGACGCGCCCGGGCTTGTAGGCCGAGTTGATGAGCATGGACAGGAGCTGCGGGGGGCCACAAACGTTGGAGAAGACGGCGGGGGGAAATAGGGGGATGACGACGACGACCCTGTCCGACCGAAGCCCACCTCTTTGAGGACCAGCGTGCATTTTCCAGGTCCCACCGTCTGAGGGAGCTCGGCAATGCGGCCCTTGTTGAGGTAGGGCCCCGAGAAGCATCGGTGGTTGACAAACACCTTGGAGCAGCAGTAGCGCCCGTTGGCTGCCACAAAAGTCTTTTGGTTAGTGGGCAAAGCTCCTTTCCGTGCTCAATTGTCGCTACCTGGGTCGTTGGGGAGGGGCTGACCGTGACTCGCGGGAGGCGGCTCCGTGGCCGGAGGTGGCGCCGACCTGGGAGGGCAGACAGGAGAGCACTTTCATTTTAGGCGGAGCCACAGATCCGGGGCAAATCTCACTTACTGTTTCTCGGGCTGGACCACCGCCACTTTTCGCTGCTTGCCGCCTTCCGAAGACGGCGTACGTGTGTCGATCAGGTCAGGCGTTTTCAGCACCTTAGCGGGCGGGAAGGATTCGCCGGCGCCGTCCGCCGGTGGGTACCGACGGGCGGCTTTGATGGGCGGACTCAGCGGGTAAGCGTTGGCCTCGCACCAACCCACGGGAAAGATGTCCATGGAGCCGGCGTCCACGATGGTCTCGCCGACGTCGCCGGCCACGCCTACGAGTCAGCGCCCCACATTCCTGAGCACCGAGCGTCCGTCCCGCCTCGCCCTTTTGGCTTATACCAACCTTCCAGGCGCAGCCACAGCAGGCGTCCTCGGACGGCGGCGATCCGCGCCACGCACATGCGCTCCGGCCACTCCGGGTGCACCGTTTCCAGCCACGTGTCCTTGGCGAAGTCCCGCGTCGGTGCCGACGGCTGTCGGAGGAGGAGCTTCTTTTAAAAGGGGAAATAAAAGAAGAGTCGCTGGAGGCGTAGCCTTGCCTCGGGGAAGCAGGTATCGGGCGCGGCTTGGGCGCCACACCGCTTGAGGTAGTCGGCCCAGTCGAAATCCTGATCCGGGTACCCGCGCGGCCTCTCCAGGACGGCGCCGTTCTTCAGGCACCATTGGACGGGCAGGATGCCGCCCGAGTCGGCGTGGCACAAGGCCGACCGCGGCTCGCCGCCGACCGTCAGGTCGTCCGCCGTCACCCGGAAGTAGTGCTGGTCGAGGACCTGGACGCAAAAGAGAAAGGCGTCCTTCCGTGCGCCTCGGCGGAGCGGACGGCGCCCGGTGCGCTACCTCGGTGACGGAAACGGGGCAGACTTGCAGGCGCTCCCACCGAGAAACCATCTCTAGCTTCTGGCCCACCTTGAAGGCGTGCACGGGCAGGTCGGCGCGGTCCTGACGTCGGAGGTCCGAGGGTCAAAAAGGGCGTGCGGCGGGCCACCCGCGTAGGCGACGGCTTACCTCAAAGGCCTCTGGGGGCACGGCCGAACTTTCTCCGTCTCGCCGGGCGTCCTCCAAAGCCCGCTGCCAGTCGGCGGCGCTCTTCAGGCCGTGCAATTCTGCAAATGGAAAGAGAGATGAAGCGTCTGACAGCCACGGCAGAAGGTCGGCGGCCAAATTACCGGCGGGCGGCTCCGAGGCCATGCGGTTGTCCCCGGCCCAGCCCAGGGGCCGCAGTCTGACGTCCAGGTAGAAGAGCCAGACGTCCCGAGCCCGGTGCTCGTCCGAGAGCCCGGCCAGGCGGAGCCGCAGGCGGCCGCCCACGTTGCGCAGCACGCGCGCCGGCCAGTAAAGGAAGGGCTCGGCGGCGTGGCGGAGTTCCAGGACGGCGCCCGGAACGATCAGGTCCACCGCGTTCTTCCCGCGCAGTGGCTGTAAAAAAGGCCAAGATTAGGCGCCTTCCTTTTCAGACGAAAGGTCATTTCTGGGCTCACCCCTTCCAGCAGGTTGGCGGGCGGCGTCCTGGAGCCCGTCAGTTCGCCCACCAAAAAGTCGGTCCAATCGCCGTGTTTCTCCTGGATGGCTGCAATGGCGTGCGCAACAACAAAATCAAAGGCGTTCCAAGGGCCGAGAAGTGGCGCCATCCTTTTCTTGAACGCTCGCGTGCACAAATAGATCAACTATTTTTACCCGGCGACCCCCTCCCTCCCTCCTCCCCTCTTCTTCCGAGGACGTATTTCTCCACATTGCGCAACCAGGTTCAAATCCGACAAACAAAAACAAATAGCGAGCGCCCTTTGTAGCCGGGTTGCCGGGAACAGACAGCAGCTAGTTGCCGCTCGCTAGCCGCTCGCTAGCTTTTGAATCAAGTGCCATTTTAGCCCCGATTGTCATTTCCTGACAGGATGCACGTCGTTGCACATCGCAAGCATTGGCACTAATTTAGCGGAAGTAGGGGAAGAAGGAAAATTCCCTTTGGCGCAAAGACGCCGGCACGCTAGCACGCCGCCTTTTGCCAGTGACCTCCAAGCGTGGGCCGCAGCCAAAACATGCCGCTATCAACTATTCCCATTTGGTTGTAGGAGCGCTACGGTAAATACCGCTGGACGAGAGCAGACCCCCATCCCAATTGGATTATCAGTGAGCCTTTCAGATGAAGTGGGTCCCCCTATTATTTTTGGACGGGCAATTCATCGGCCATTCAAAGTGGAGCGGCGTGCCGTCTTTTGCCGCGTGGCCGCCTCGCCGTTTATCTGCCTGTGGCAGCGGTGGGCTTATCGCCGCGCGCCTTATCACTCACTGGGCGAGAGGTTTGTGGCGAGGGAGGGCTTACCTCGTCTCAGCTTATCTGAGAGACAAAAAGACAAAAGTGCCGGTGTAAAAAAAAGATGGGGGAAGACGGGAGGACGGACGGGCCCAGCCGGTCCACTCACCATGCGGCGGCGCCAGCGTCTTGCCGTGGCGGGCGCACCAGCCCACCGGGTGCAGCCGGGCGGCCGTCACGTCGCACCAGAAGTCGGCCCGCCGGTCGTGGCCGTAGCCGCTGAAGCGCAGTAGCAGCAACTGGCCACAGGTGGCCACGATGCTGGCCACCCAGTACGTGTCGTCGGCGGCGCCCTTGTCGACCACCTCCAGCTTCATGCCGGGTTGGAAGCTGCTCCGGAGGCTCAGTTCCACCTGCCGTGGACCACGGTTGACGGATAAAGCTGGCCTTCCCAGTGTCTTTTTTTCTTTTTTGGGCCACTCACGTGATTGAAGGCGGCGTGCTGGGCGGCGCTGGCCCCCATCTCCTCCAAGTGTTCCTGCCAGTTAAAGTCGGGGCGCTCCGGGTCTGGGTCCCGACACAAGAGAGACGTCAGCGGCGGCGAGGAGGCGGCGGCGGCGGCGAGCCCCCCCTTCCTCCGTGGCTATTCCACACTGGTCACCTGAGCCGACTTCCTCCTCGGCGCCCGCTTTGGACGAGTGGCGGTCCGGCGATTGCATCTTGGCCAGACCCGGTCACCTCACCGCATCTCACGCGTCCTCTCCAACACCTACAATAGAGAAAAAGATGGCCGGTGATTAAAACGCCACGGTGGCGAGAAGGTCACGGCGGTTTACGCATTCCGACCGTGGGGCACGCCAACATTGCCGTTGGGGCCACGGTGCCGACATCAGATAAGCGGCGGCAAGACGAGCAAAAAAAGCGGCAGAACCGGAAAGACGGAAAACTTCCGCCAAGTCGTCGGCCGGGTTATTCGGGGTTTCCAGGAAAACATTTGAAAAAACATGAAGGTAATTAGCACGTTGAAAAGAAAGCACGTCGGCCCGCCAAACGACGAGCAAGTGGCAGGAATACGATTGGCTGGTATGAAAAAGACCCCCAAAAAGCGGATCATTGTCCATTGGTGCGTTTGTGGCCAACGGCTTTCCGGTTCCAAAAGCTCCCGGGGAGGATTTAGCAGATTACGCGCCTTTTATTGCATTAGCGCCTCTTAAGGAGGCTCCTCTTTTAGACAACGCCGTCGTGCCTCCAAATCCTTCCTCTCCGTTTCCCGCCTAGCTTTGGGGGAAAGTGAAATGGGTTGGACTTTAATTGCGCCTCATTTGAGCAAAACAAACAAAGCCATTAGAAGAGAAAGCTGTCTAGAAACCTCCAAAATAGTGCAATGCTCGCCGCTAAACTAACCGGATTGGACGTTCACATTGTAAATTGTCTTTTGTAGGGTTCACTTGGAAATAAATGTATGGATACATTCCCTTAAGATGACCAAGTGACAGTTGTAGCCAATGTGTGTGAGTGTCTGTCCAAAGTCAAAACATTCCCACTATATAACGTCAAAGTCAGACTATTGTTACTTTTTTAACAGTCAAGTCAATAAGTAAAGAAAACAATTGAGCGCTTTCCTCAAGCTGCCTCTTCAAAATGTAGCAAAATGTGTAGCCGTCAACACAGGGACTTTGATCCCATTTCCACTTTGAAGCCTTTTTACTTCCAAAAAAAGAAAGCTTTTGACTGCTCGCTCGAATTTCAACCAATGACCGGAAGCGCTCCAACGGCGAGCGGCGACAAAGTGCCCACGTCATCGGGAGGTTGAGGAGGAGTGCGGAAGAGGAAGAAGGGCTGACAGCGAGCGGCGGACCGGCGTGCAGCGGAACAAGCCGACACGGACCGTACCGTACCGGACCGGACCGGACCGGACCGAGGTGGGACACCTCACCGCGACTTTGCAAAGTGCGGCGGAAAAAAATCCACAGGCGCTCGCCCCACGCACACTTGCGATCTAATTGACTAAAGGTGACGCGCGTGCACCGAAAGAGACCCGCGAGGAGCGTCGGCGCGTCGCGGCGACCTTTTTTCCTCGCTCAAAAGATCTGCCAAAGTCCGCGCAAAGCCGCAAAAGCAGCGCGGCGGGGGGCATGATGACTGGCCTCTTCTTTCAAAACCAAAGCCACCTTTCTCAAATCGACCAAAGTGACTCATCGGCACGGGGGCCGTCGATAAAAAAAGGCTGTAGCGACGAGAAAAGCCACATTTCCGGGTGGGAAAGAACCCGCGACTGGCTTCCGTCAAAATATCAAGACGTGAAGCGCGTTGGCCAACGAGACGAAAAAGACGCCCAAAAAGTGGCCCGGTCTTTTTTTTAGGGAGGGGGCTTGACAAAATGGCCAAAAGCCTGAAGGCGTCACCTGCTTTACCTGGCGGCTTCCTTCCGGGACACTTCCGGCCAGAGCCCCCCGCAGTGTTCGCTCGGACTCGATCAGCAGCGCTCGTCTTCTCTCTTCTCTCCCTCGTTCGCTTCTGCCGCTGTCCCCGTTCCAATATGGCATCTGTGTTGCGCGCATGCGTACCGCACCGAGCCCACGTCCGGAGCCTTCGGCTGACCTTTAAGTGGAGTCCAAAACACACAAACAAGCGTTCCGCACGGGCGCCGAAGGACGACATTTCACATGGACGTCACTGTATCGCTTATTCCGGGGGAATTTAGAAAAAATCCAACTCGTTCACAAACATGACACCTTATTTCCTATTCTATGCTGGCAAATACAGACAGATAAAAAGGAATCTCTTGCTCTGGTGTGGCTTCCATCGTCAAAACACGAGCCATTTTTGAAGGTTTACTCACGTTTCGTGCGCACTTTTGTCCTGTCGACAACAAAAGAAGAAGCTCTTGGATACTTGTGTGTAGAAATGAGTGGAGTGTGTGCTTTTGCTTTCCTCGTTCCTCCAGTCAACAGTAGCCTCTAGTGGCGGCCGGGAAGCGAGCAAAGCCTTGCAAAGCTTTGCAAAGCTTTATGACGGAGGCCCCAATCACGCCATTCAAACGGACCAAAGTAAGTCAATTTGGGCGCCTTTTAACGTCTATGGCGCTCTCATGTCACCTGACCAAGAAAAAAAAAACACGGCCCAACGGCCATCGCTTCAAAGAATCCTTTGCTTTTTATTTCTTTATTTTTGCGGCTTACCAAACGTTGGGATTTCAGTTTTGGTTTCCAAGAACAACACCCCCCCCCCCCCCCCCCCCAGAACCCGTGACTGTCACACCAAAGCACATCATCCCCGACGAGGGCGTTTGCAATAAATACAAACAGAAATTTTGCGCATTTTTTTTTTTATTGTTACTGTCGCCTTATTCGGTTGTTTGATATCACACACCCAAACCATTTTAATTCAAAGGGATTGGAGGGTCCAAGAAGGACAAAACGCTACAAAGGAGTGACGTGTTTGGACGTCCATCATCGTCAATGGTGCTAAAAGAAAGAAATGAGATCGTGCCTTTTCGAGTTTGTTGTTGGTGGTGACGAAAAAAAAAAAAGAAACGACCGTGCGTGCGAGCGATACTGCAGGTTGAACAGATGGTTGGCGCATGCGTGTTACCACGTTAATCTGCTTTCTTGACCGCGGATTAAAAAACACATTTTATACCAGGAAATAAAAAGGCTTTTTGAGTTCTCAATGTCAAATTTGCAAGCCCTTTTCTAACAAATTTATTTTCTGCAGTCGTTTTTGGAGTTATTTTTCTTCTTCTCCATTTTTCAAATTAATTTATATTCTGGGTTTTGTTTATTGAATATTTTTTCTTCTTATTTGTTTTTTAAATTATTATATTTTTGGGGTTGTTTTTAAATTAACGTTCCAGTTCGGTTTTTGTGTTATGTATTTTTTCCTCATCCTGGCCGGCCAGTACTTTCTTTGACCACCGGAGGGCAGTGATGAACACACTTTACGACAAACATGCTCATTAAGTGAAACTGACTTCAGCTGCTGGGGTTAGGCGCAGTGTACCTCGGAGTTATTGCTGGTCAGTCAGGAAAAACAACGATTATAACATGTTTTGATGTCTTACGGGTTGCGTACTTGTTAAACTGCACAACAGTGCTTTTATTTTGAGGTGAAGAACTGTGCGTTTATTTTGAGGTGAAGAACTATGCGTTTATTTGGTGGTGAAGAGCTGTGGTCACCATCTTGAGCTGCAGTAAGCAAGCAAGGGTTAAGGCTATACCTCATTGTTAAATTCTAATGTTATTTTGCTAAATTAACTATGTTGTTTTCTATTTAAAAAGACGTGTGTTCCTATGTTTTTGCGTGGTTACGCCCATTGCCGACGCATCTGTTGTAATTAACACACATGCGCAGTAGCGTGTCATCTCCACGAGCCTTTCCTGTGCGGGCGGACGGACGCCGAGCACGCCAAGGAGGTAAGCCTAAGCCGTCGAGCAATTTATTGGCCTTAGTGGGTTTTTATCACGCTAAAAGTAGATTTTTTAGGAATCGATTGAGCCTAAAGCGCCAACAAATCTGTTCGTGTAATGCTAGCTTGAACACACCGGCGACATTTTAAGTATCGGCTCTATCTACCGTTAGTGACTAGTTAGCTTAGCACTCACGTCACGACGACGCTTACCATTTGACCCCAAAAGTATGTAATTCGTTATCTTTCCATTATTTCGTCGCCTAAAGTGCCAACTAATGTTCGTGTAATGCTAGCTTGAACGCACGGTCGACATTTGAAGTATCGGCTCTATCTCCCCACCAGCTGTGTACCGTAAGTGACTAGTTAGCTTAGCATTCACGTCACGACCACGCTTAGCATTTGACTTGGAAAAGTATGTTATCCGTTATCTTTCCATTATTTCGTCGTGTTCAAATACTTTTAATCGAACCGACCGCGTAAAGGCTCACTAAAAAATGACATGCTGGTGTGTTGTATGCAATGATAGTTTTCACTACGCGTGCTTAACACTCGTTTCCAATGTGTAATTCTTCTGTTTTCTTTCCCCCCCCCAAAAAAAAAACGTTGATACGAAAATTGTTAAGCCACCCTTCAGTTAGCCGTCATCGTCATCACGTAGCACCCATCAACTTTGATCGTTTATTCAATTGTAAGAGTTCCCTTTCCAATAATAATGGTTTGACAGCTTCCAAATAGTTAGGTTAAAAATTCATCGGTGTCAAACATACGGCCCGCGGGCCTGATCCGGCCCGTCTGGTGGTTTGGTACGGCCCGGGAAAGAAAGCTGCATTGTGTAAAAAAAATACGATTTTTCTTGAAAATTTGTCGTTTTTTTTATTATCTGCTAGGGGTGCAGTGTTTTAGTACGTGCAGACAACATGAAAGCAAGACTGCGGCGTAACTAGGACCACCTTGACCTGGTAAAATTGAACGTCTGTCTTTACAGCGTCTATTGGCGACAATTGCATTATCTACTTTTCCGTTTGCCTCGCACCTTCATCAGCAAAATGTCTGTTGAACACTTTGTTAATTTACTCTTTCTTTGCACTAATTATTAGTATTATTGACTAATACAAAGGAAAAAAGTGGGCTTATTGTTAGTTTTATGTAATTTTGCAGTGAGTTTACTGGTCCGGCCTGCTTGATCTCAAATTAAGATGTAATCGGCCCGCAGACCAAAGGTAGTTTGACACCCCTGGGTTAAATCAAGTTTTCCTTTTTTTGCAGCATGAAGTTGCAGCTTTTCCCATCACACCCTTGAGGCTCCAGGAGTGGAAAGTGGGCCAGATCAAGGTAAAACTAGAGCACCTTAGCCTATCTTTTGAATGTCCAGTCTCTACATATTCTAATTGTCTTTTTGTTGTTGCACGCAACAGGCTGGCGTCCAGTCTCTCCAGGGGGTCTCCAGCAAGTTGCCCACTTGAAGAACGTGACCGGACGTTTGGTCGCCGCTAGGGTTTAATATCTAAGTACATTTGACAACCCTAACGGCAGGCAAACGCCCGAGCACCCTTGAAGAATGCATTTGTTTGTGGAATATCCAAGTCAAATAAAATCTTGAAGCATCTTTACCATCTTGTGTGACTCCATCCATCCACCATGGGTAGCTTTCACTGGATACAAGTTGCAATTTACTTTTGCCCTCTATATAGGATAAGTTCACATTCGTCTGGCAAAGTGAGAAGCTAGACCTCCTAAGGTAAGAATCTTTTTCTTATAAAAGATTGGTAACTTCATTTAATGTCAGTACAATTCTAAGTGTTTCCTTCCTCAATTTTTCTTGTTCTTTATTTTTTCTAAGTGTTGAACCTCTAGTACTAGTTTGTCTTCCAAAGTATTCCTACTTTAATTTTTTAAGTGTTTTCTTCAGTTTTTCTTGTCTATTCCTTCTTTAATTTTTCTTCTAAGTATTTATTCCTTCAAATTTTCTAAAGGTAGTCTTCAATTTTTCTTCCAAGTGTTCATTCCCCTTCTTTAATATGTCTAAGTGTTTTCTTCTATCTATGCATTCTTATTTTTTTCTGTGTTTATTCCTTAATTTTTCTTCTAAGTGTTTATTCCCCCAAATTTTTCTCTTTTTTTCTTCTGTGTTTATACCCCCAAATTTTCTTCTAAGTGTTTATACCCCCAAATTTTTCTTTTCTTCTTCCATTTATTCCCAGGTTTTCTTTTTTTCTTCTAAGTGTTTATACCCCCAAATTTTTCTATCTCTTTTCTTCTTCCATTTATTCCCCCAGTTTTTCTCTTTTTTCTTCTAAGTGTTTATTCTCCCAAATTTTTCTCTCTTTTCTCCTTCCGTTTATTCCCCCAGTTTTTCTTCTAAGTGTTTATACCCCCAGATTTTCTATTTTAATTTTTCTTTAAGTGTTTATTCCCTTTTTTTCTAAGTGTTAATTCAATTTCAATTTTTTTTTCTAAGTGTTTATCCTCTAATTTTTCTAAGTGTTAATTCATTTTTCAATTTTTTTTCTAAGTGTTTATCCTCTAATTTTTCTAAGTGTTAATTCATTTTTCAATGTTTTTTTTCTAAGTGTACTTTTTCTTTTTTGTCTGTAGGTGGAGAAAAGAGTGACTACACCAATCAACACTTCAACTACCATGTACAAGAGTTAAAATGTTTTTCTCTGAATAAAAAGACAAATATACTTTGCAAGATCTTTTATTTTGAAAAACTTGAATAAGATGAAGTAATTCCTCTTGTCACCAGGTGGAAATCTGGAAAAACAGGATGTCAGCTTTTATTTTGAAAAAGTTTGTAGATTGGTTCCCGTCGGTGCTCCAGCATCGTAAAAAATCGAATCTTCTCCACCCTCTGGTGGAGAAGATTCGAAAACTGAAAAGGGGGGGTTAGTACACAGTTAGTTGAAAAAACAATGAGTAGGGCTCACCTTTTATTTTGAAAAAGTTTGTAGATTGGTTCCCGTCGGTGCTCCAGCATCGTAAAAAATCGAATCTTCTCCACCCCCTGGTGGAATTCTGGAAAACTGAAAAAAGGGGGGGTTAGTACACAGTTAGTTAAAAAACCAATGAGAAGGGCTCACCTTTTATTTTGAAAAACTTCATAGACTGGTTCTCCCCTGAGCTCCAGCACCAAGAAACATGGGCCTGTCTGAGGCTATCTGTTCATAGGCAGAAACCAGGTCCTCTGAGCTGGAATTCTGAAAGACAAAAAAAGGGGTCAATACACAAAGTTAAATAGAAGACCATTGGAGAAGGCTCACCTTTTATTTTGAAAAATCTCATTGGGGCTGTCTGAGGCTATCTGTTCATAGGCAGAAACCAGGTCCCCTTAGCTGGAATTCTGAAAGACAGAAAAAGGGGTCAATATACAAAGTTAAATAGAAGACCATTGGAGAAGGCTCACCTTTTATTTTGGAAAATCTCATCGGGGCTGTCTGAGGCTATCTGTTCATAGGCAGGTAACCAGGTCCCCTTAGCTGGAAATCTGAAAGACAAAAAAAGATTGGGGGGGGGGGGGGGGGGGTCAATACACAAAGTCAGGTCAAATAAACATTCACAAGTAAGGTTTTACCTGAATCAGAGCCATTTTATTTTGAAAGGGTTTGAAAATGAGTTTTGGCATAAGACCCAACACTTTTGTTCAATAAATATCCCAAATTTACATTTTCCCTCTTTTACACTGACAGAAAACAAAATGGCTATATAAACTAGTCAAAATGAATCCCACATTATTGTTGAATATTTTGTCAAGACTACTTTTAAAATTAAGAGGTCTTTAAGAAAGTGAAGGGAAAAGGTACATATTCTATAAGTGTACCATTAGTCCTTACACCTGCACTGAAGGCATTTGTGTTGCTATAAGAAAAAAGATAAAATAAACTAAGCCAGATTTTTCATTCAAAATTAGAATGTATCTTAACAAAAATTACAAGCCAATTGCACAAAGCCTTCTTGGAGATTTTTTTCTTTAAAAATGACTGAATAGTAATTCTTTAGTAAGTCTTTTATTCTAACGATAGTATAATAAACAAGTCTTTTTTTTACCCATTAATGTATCCTAATAAAAAAACAAGCCAATTGCACAAAGCCTTGAATACTCAATGCTGAAGTTAAATTACTATACGGATAGTGAAAATTGAAACGATCTAAAAATAATGTACAGCTAAAATAGAAACTATAAAAAAAAATGACTGACTTTACTGACCAACAGCTCGTTATGGCGTCGACAAGCTGCTCCTTTTGTCCACATTCTTGATGTTTTCCAGCAGTCTGTGATCGTTGAGGGACTGAAACACACAATGGAAGGATTTCTTTTTAGACATAAAGAGCTGTAAGTAACGCAATGTAGCAAACACAAATGTTTGCCAGCAAGTAGGCTAACCTGCTAGCAAACATAAATGTTTGCCATCAAGTTCGCTAACCTGCTAGCAATAGCAAGTTGGCTAACCCGCGAGCAAACATTTGTGTTAGTGCTTTTTGACGGGAGCGTGCTTCATTGGCGTGATGTGGCCCCACGCGGATGCAAACACAAATGTTTGCTAACAAGTTGGCTGACTTGCTAGCAAACATTTGTGTTAGCATCCGTGTGGGGCTACATTACGTCAATGAAGAACGTTCCCGTCAAAAAGCACTCCGAAAATGACAACAGGTACTACGAAATCACCAATGCGCCGCAAGTTTAATCGGGTCTTTCTTCGAGAAATCGTCAATTCTGAGCAGCACAGCAGTCCAAACGAGTCCAGCCTCCGGCTGATCAGCCATTTTGAAAAATGCTGTCGGTTATTTAAACTCTGAACTCGGCCACGCCTATTACACATAGACACAAAAAAATAGATCGTTTTCAGAATAAAGTGCATTAATCAGGGGGCTGGGGCTGCAAATACTTTTAGGTTGGGCATTAATACTTCAAAAGAAATACATTGTTTTCATAATAACGTGCATTATTCAGCCAATAGCACTGAAAACGTTATGGAAGGAAGATAATGACGAGGTAGCGGATAGTCATTGACAAAAATGGTGACTTCATCAAGTTTCTATGAAAAGGCAACGCCCACAACTCACCAAGTCATTTTCTTTGGAATTCCACAAAGTCCATCACGGTGAAGGACTGGAAGGGGACGACATAGGTACCTGTACCTATGTTGTTTTTTCCCCCAAAAATCAACATTTGTCTTTTTGATTTAGAAGAATTGAATTGGATAACTTTATTCATCCTGTATTCGGGAAATGTTGTTGTCACAATTGCAAGAGAGTGAGAATGCAGATATTGGAAAGCCATTTTAGACAGAAATAGATAGCTAATAAGAGCTAAACAGAGCATTTTAGTTTTACATCTTGGAGTATGCTCGGAACCAATCCCCGAAGACAGAGTCATCGATTGATTGACGTCGTTTTGTGTCCGTAATGTTTGGTCCAGAAATGTCCTTCTCATACAAATATATTTTGTCAGGGTTAAGGTTCAAATGTTAAATTCTAGTGGGTCCAGTGGTCGAGTGGTTAGAGCATTGCCTTCAGAAATGTGGAGTCCTGGGTTCCAATCCCAATCGGTGTGCCTTTTTTTGTCTGTCTCTTTGTGCTCTAAAGTCAGATGAACTTTTCTTCCCCCCTCCAGATAATACTATGTTGTCCCTGGCGGTCGAGTGGTTAGAGCGTGGGTTTCTGAGATCAGAGGTCTTGGTTTCAATTCCTGGCTTGGTATATCTTTTGATGATTTTTTTTTCCGTTCCCAAAATGCATGTCATTTTGTTTAACTTAAATTATTAAGGACTAGCTTCTATCCCGCAGTGTCCTGGGTTCACATCCCAGTCGCT
This sequence comes from Stigmatopora nigra, assembly GCF_051989575.1. Lineage (NCBI taxonomy): Eukaryota > Metazoa > Chordata > Actinopteri > Syngnathiformes > Syngnathidae > Stigmatopora > Stigmatopora nigra. The sequence goes on from NC_135530.1 coordinate 482,876, forward strand.
ACCCGGAAAGAAAAATTTTGGTTCCAAGTGTGTTGGTCCAAGATTTTTGTTTCCGGGTATTGACCGGGACGCGAACCAAAGACCCTGGATGTCAGAGGCTAATGCTCTAACCGCTGTGACAGAGCCCAGGCATACTCTTCCACGCAAAATGGCTTTTCTTTGGTAGTGACGACGTCAACCAATCAATGACTCACGGCTGGTGAAATACATAGTCCCGAAAAGTACTTGTGGGTTTCTTCATCTCAAGGTGGATCAAACACTATGGCAAAGAAACAAATATCAAAAAGGGTCATCAGCAACAACAACAACAACAAAAAATGAAGTAGCATTTTGAACAAATCAATGGAGAAAGCAAACTGACTGTGGCACATCCCCCAAACAAAGGAGTGGCAAGATGTTACATTCCTGGTTCTGCGTGCGTGGAAAGATGTTACTTTTCTGGTTCTGCGTGAAGACACAATTAAATGAAGTAAATGGCATTCCCTTCTTTGTTGGTTGGCTATATTTGATTCAACATCATAATGGTGATCAACAAGAAGAACAAGGTGCAAAGGTCAAAACATACCCCAAGCATAGGTTCTTGAAATCCCACCGTGGGTCACCACACAGGCGTAGGTTTCTGCCTTCTGGGGGACAAAGGCCACGTATTTGGTCAAATAGTATTGCCAGTCCGCCTCGAAGACCATCTCGGTCTGGTTGGCCTTTGGGATGGTGGCGCCGTTCCTCTGGAGGTCCACTTGGATCACCGGCGGATAGAAGTTGCTCACGTGACACAGAAGAATGTTGCTTTTTCCCAAGAATCCGGCCGTCTTCGTGTAAAGCTGAACGATAGGAGGGTCTGCGGGAGGGAGGGACGGAGGGAGTGGGCTTTCAGAATCAAGTACATCAATGGGACCATCATTGTTATGCTTCATTCGTAGCTTCACACTAGTCACAAAATGACAAAATTCAAATCAAACATCAGCCAAATCCAAATAAGTTACACACGTCTTTTTAATTTTAAGCCACAAGTAGTTCATTCATTTAAAATGGGGAAATCCTACTTTACATGTATACATACTTACATTCTTTGCTCAATGATGATTTCAAAAGGAACAAAATACCAAACATCCAGGAGATACGTGCTTTCATCTTGAGTTTGTTTTCCCATGTAGTCCGACACGTAAACATATGCAGAATAACCGGAAAGCTCACTCGCAATTCTAGATTTTTATACTCTGCAAAGGTGGTGTGGAAACTCTGCCCACATTGGGCGATACAGGTAGGAGTTATCAAGCGCTGCCATTTACTTGTTTTGTACTTTGAAGCCTGCCCCCATTTTTTAACTCGCCCTACAAGTTCCAACTATCATTTTAATCCTACATTAAGAAAAGAAAAACCTTTTTACACTCAAGTGTGTCCACCTTAAATGAATTCACTCACAAGTCCACAAAAATAACGTCCCATCAGTTGCCGACTTTTTTTTGGGAAAGAAATTTTTAAACGAATACTTGTCCCATCGGTTTGTAAGTTTGTTTCAGTTTGGTCATATTTGCCTCACCCCCATTAAATTGGTATTTTTGTTCCCCCCACACCCCTCCTTTTTGTTGTTTTAAGATGATTTTGTCATCGCTTTTTCCATTAAAACATGCACCAGTACTTGCCTGTCGTCGTCCGTCGGCTGCTTCCCACTTCCTGCTTCCGGTCCGCTGCCCAGCCGAGGCGAATCATAACATAAACAGGACAGAAAACACTTGCACGCACACGGGGTCTAAATACACAGACAACGGGGTTGATGACAGGTCACAACCACAGGGAAGGAGAGCCAGAAAAGAAAAGTCAAACTCGTGCAAAACACACAGACAGGACACACAGAAACCTGGTGAGAGATTTTGGACAAGGTCCAAACGTTTATTTGTCAAATCGTAAATCAAAAAATCTGGATGTGTTGACTTTTCATTGCTTCTTTGGCCTCCAGTCACATATTAGAATCTGGGTGAAAGTTCAAAAACAAAGCACAAGAAATAAAAGCCTTTTACTTTTGCATGCCAAAGATAAAGATATACACTACTCTACTCACCCCAGTCAATGTATTTGGAGGGAGTGGTGGAATGAGTGACCCGGCAGGCATACTGGTCGTCCTTGGATGGGGTGAATTGCACATGCTTGGTCAGGTGGAATTGCCAGGTTTTCTCGAAGCTCAAGTCGCTCTCAATGGCGTCTCTCATCTCTTTGCCGTTCTTCATCAACTCAATGGAGATGTCGGGGGGATGGAAGTGGCTAACGTGACAGATCAAGGTGTTCGGTTGCCCGAACTGCCCAGGCAAGTGGCTGTAGACGTTGACCGTCGGGAACTCTAGGTCGGACAACCAATCGAGCACAAATACACTTTTTGTACACCTGCTCAAGTGAGCCCTCTACATAAAAAAATGCGCAGAGTCAAATCGAAAGTGAACTCTGTCGGCCTTCACTGATAAGTCTTTACATCACTTTCTGCTTTACCAAAAATGGAACACTGACAATTCGGTTGATATCTCATACTTACGGATTTTGGAATCCACCTTGAGTAAGCATAATGTGAAAAGAAAGAGAATTGTCGTCGCGAGCTTCATCTTCACCAAGAGTGACTCTCGGCGCAAAAACGCAACTGAAAGTAGAAGTCTCAAACAAACTGACCCGCCCACTAATCATCATCGAGTTTAAAGGTTTTGCAGCACTCGAGATGGTTTTCAATTCACGTTCCACAGCATTCTAATGCATGCATGCCTAACTGGTTAGTTAGGTGTTAAAAACCGCATGGGGGAAAAAAAACATGCAAAGAATGTCGCCAGTCAATGACGTCACAGTTGTTCGTACGGCTTGTTTACATTTAGCGAATAATTTAATTTGAATAAGTTTGAAATATTATTCTGTATGTCGTATATATATAGATTAATGGTTATTCACGGAGGCTTGTTTTGTAACTTGGTAGTAAGTGTGTTAACCTTGTACATTAGGTGTCTTAGATAACGATTTTGTAGTGTTGAGCGTAGTTCTGGAAATAGCAAATATCGCGAGAATAAGGGCTCTAGTTGAGGAAATAAACATTTCATAAGGATTTTGAACAACATTGACCCCTATCGGTTATGTGTAGTGGCAATATTTTCCGACGGCAGTAAAGAATCTTCAATCTGTGGAAATATTTCAAGCAAAGTCATTGTACTTATAACTGAAAGTGTTCTTTATTTTGTTTGACACATCCTCTCGGGTCTACCCTTAGAAATGATGGGGTGGGGGGTTGAGAGCTATGACACAGTCCGAGTGACATTGAATAGTACATCACCATGACTGTTTAAAAAATAATAATAAATAGGAGCATTTGGTTTAATAATTCATTGGAATTCGCTACAAAACACCCAATCTCAGTCTGTCAAAGTCTAAAAACTACATTTATGGCAGGCTTTCGTCACCCCCTTTTAAAAGTGTTCCCACATTTTAAACCTACTACCTTGGCCATCTTTCAAAAAACACAAAACAAGGATGGGGGAAAAAAAAGGGGAAAAAAAAGAAAATCACACATTTAAGGCACGTTTGGGATGTCTGCTGCAAAGTGTTATGCACCAGCTCTGTCAACATTTGTCAGCGTAAACCTTTCATACAACTACACTGCAAATACTCAATGCAACTTTTAATTCACTGCATTTAAAAACATGAATTAGGTGCATCTTTGTGTTGAGAGGTGCTGTAAGAAACAAACAAACAAACACACGCGCGCACACACACACACACAACCTCCCCAAGCCATTGTCTCTTCGTAGAGGTTGGAATATTAGAAATGATAAACTACCAATATATTTAGTTATGTCGCTCCAAGGTCACGGCGGTATCAATTCGGGAGGGGTACTTTAAAAATAAGAGCCGAGCGGGTAAAAAAGGGGCGGAGGTAAATAATGGACACGACTGGTCCCCCCAAAATATACTGGATCACAAATGAAGCAAACCTTGGGCAAATGTACAAGACGACATCCCTTGAGCGACTTGTGGCAGGAATGGCGCCAGTTCAAAAAGGGAAGAAGCAGTGGCTATCAATAACAACAAAAATAAAGGGCGCAGGTGCGGGGGTTTACTTTCAAGGCAGAGCATTTCATAAAGCTTGTGCCGTCGTGGCCACGGAATTCGACAACCAACGGGTCCTCTTCAAGTCTGCTCGTGCCTTCCTGGCGCTAACAATGAAAACATGCAGCAGCAGCAAAGGCAGCAGCAAAGGCAGCAGTCCTATAGCCGTAATGAGCCACTGTCAACTTCTGCCGACTACGGAAGAGTTGCGGGACCGAGCCGACTCGTTTCTGATATATTAACGTTGTAGAAAACCCACATTAGAAAAAGAATGGGAAAATACGTCGTATAGAAAAAGAAAAATAATACACAGGTGGGCTTTTTGTTTGTTTTCTCCAAACGACCAGACGGGGAGGAGAAAAACTCCTACGCGGGCGGGTCTCATGAGAAGCCTGAGGAGTTTGCCGAGCCGTGGTTACGCGTGGCGCCCTTACTGTTCATGACGTTGGCGTGGAGGCTGGATGCCTTGAGGGGGGAGCTGCAGAACTGAGCTTGCGGGAAGCGCTGGTGGTAGCGGTCCAAACGCAGGTACTTCACCGTCACCAGCTTGCCTGCCCATCAAAAGACCAGACGGCATTTTTAAAGTAGAAAAGAGCTCCGCGTTGGCCTTTGCGATGACCTACCGTCAAACCAAGATCCGTGGAGCGCCTTGAAGGCTTTCCCCGAGTGCTCGGCGGAGAGGCACTTGACGTAGACGCAGCCCTGTCGGCCAGAGGGAAGAAGCTGTGATATGACGGCGAGCCATTATTGCGCAACCGGACGGCGTTCTGCCGTGCCAGCACCTCTCGAGAGTTCTTGTCCACCGTGATGTGGACGATGCCGTCGTTGTCGCTGCACTTCTCCAAGATGGCCTGGTGGATGGCCAGGTCCCAGTTCTCCCCGACTTCCCTAAAAAAAAAAGAAAAGAAAGACAGTGGTGGGTTGGCGACGGAGGAACGTTTGGGATCCATCCGGGCACTCACATGACTGGGTCGAACATGTTTCGGATCTTTAGGCACGGAGTCAGGCTGTTTGGCGGAGAGTTCCGTCGATCCAGGGGGAAGGCTGGAAAACAAAAAGGCAAAACGAAAAATTGAAAATAACATCAATACTGTGTTTTCACGCATATTGACCGCCTCTGTTTGGCCTAAAAAATATTGAATTTGATGATTTCTCTCATATTGCACATTATTTTCCTCAATATCATAAGTTAAATTAAAAAAAGGAAGTGACGGATATTTTAATGAGCGACTGCAAGAACTTGGATCAGGCAGACACAACTATTGGGATGTATATGATGAATATGTGCACATAAAGTAGGAAGATTACTCGAAGGTAGGAAGGCGCTTGGCCGCTCACCTTTTCCCTGCCAAACTTTGGAGGGGATGGACGAGGACTTGTCGCAACTGAGAGACGGCTGAATCCACCTCCAGACCAGAAAGTCGGCCCCCCCGATTTTCTGGCTCTCCGTTCGAATTCTGGATTCGTTGGACGAGAGGAATTTGACGGCGCGCTCCCAGACGGCCTGCATTTTCTTCCTGCCGGTCAAAAATGGGACGGAATGACACCGGCCCCGCCTCCGTTGGCGCCGTGGCCCGACGGCCGGTTGCATCTGTACTGACCGATTCTGAGGCGGAACCAAGGAGTCTCTGACATGGGGGATGGGCAAGTAGGGCTGAAGATCTTGATTCTCTTGACAGGCCTCATTGTGGCTCCTGAGGACATCTGAAGAGGGAAAAGAAGAATGAAGCGGTGGAGATACCACGGCTTGTGACGGACGGAGCTTCTTCTCACCGATGATTCTCTCCACCATGTGGTACATTTGCCTGGTTTCCTCCTCCTCTCTCTTCCAGCGATACCTGACGTAAGACACCAGAGCCCAAACGCCGCCAAGCGCTGCGCACAGAAGCACACTCACGATTGGCCGGTTGAAGCGTGACTAGGAAACGCCACGTATTCCTTTGACACCCCGCGCTAGACGTTACGCGGAGAGCTCTTAGTCTTACCGGCCACCAGGAGGAGGACTCTGGCGATGACGGTGAAGAAAGCTCGCCGGAAGCGGCACGTGAACGGCATCCGGGGATGCGTGGATTCCAGCCCGGCCATTTCGGAGATGTCGGTAACGGGCTCGCCGGCGACCCGCCCGGTCAGCCTGCCGAGACAAACAGTTGAGGGACGACGCCCCCACTGGGGTGGAAATCTCCAAGACGCCCCCCCCCCCCCCCTTTACCTTATGCCGACATCTTGACCGGTCCTGATGATCCATTCGAGCGATGTGTAGATCAAATCTTCAAATTTCTCATTCTGAGCCTACAGATAGATTGACAAAATCAACAATGTGACGAGATTTAAAAAAATACGCCATTTTACGAAAAAGGACCATACCGTCAAATATTCCGAAACCTGGTCTATGGACAGACTTCGGTTGGGGTACTGCTGATCGCCACAATCATGCTGGCCTGCAAAGCAGAAAACGTTAACTACGATTGATTCAAGCATCCGGCGTTCAAAATGACTCGACCCCAACTTTTCCGACCCGCGAGTTGATACCTACCAGCAATGAGTGCCAGGTGGTCATGGAGTTGGAGGAGTAGATTCAAAATGAGGTCCCGAACCGGTTTGTTCTGCAGACGGGAAGACGCCAGTCAGGACAGTCGGACACAAATGGAGAACTAGCTTGGGAGAAAAAAAAACATGTACTCACGTGTGCGGCGTCAAACTCGCTGCCAAATGGGTGACTTCTAACTGCAAGCAAACACAAAATGGCAGAGCAATGTTACAGTTGCAGCCAATGGAAATTTCAGATCATTTTGTGGATGTCAGGATACACTCGGCGCTTCGTAGCCAAATTTGAGCCGAGTTTTGCGATTGGCTCGCTCAGACATAACGAATGCTTGCGCCCGCCACTGATGCCAAACATCCACATTTCCTATTCTTGTGTTTGTGTGTGTCAGAAGGATGGGTCGAAAGGGTAAAGGATACTTACTGACTCTATCCTCATCGGATGCCCCGGTGCCCCTCATCCTGACGTACATGAGGCCCAGGAGAAGGAAGAAGAGGCAGGCCGCCGTGAGCAGGAACATGGACAGGTAGTGGGCGCTGAAGCTGGCGGAGGAGGCCACCCCTTCCTCCCGTTTAAACTGCTGGAAAAGCTCGTCCTCCGGTGCGGCAGACTGCTTCTCCTCTGTGGCTTTGCAGTAGGAGTGGTTGGCGGCGCTGTGGTTGGAGTGGTTTCCCCTGTAGTCGTGGGCCAGGCTGCCGGAGTTGGAAAATCGCGGCCTGAGGCCACCGACCCCCAAGAGACTGTCCTTGTTCTGATCCGCACCAAATTCTCCCAGGTTGTTCCCAGAGAGCGACGCGTAGAGGGCCTTCCTCTTGGCGCCGTTTCCCGCTTCCCCCTCGGGTCTGCCCACCACCATGTTGACACTCCCGGGGACGGGGACGTTCGGTGTTAAGAAGGCCGCCTTCGCGTGGCCCCGTCTGGGCTCCAGACTAGCGCGCGCTCGGCGGCCGCTAAGGCCCCAAACCTCCTGTTCCTCCTGTTCCTCCTCTTCCTCGTCGGAGTCGGAGTTGGAGTAATTCCCGGCGAGCTTGCGTGTTTTCAAGTGCGACGCCCTACTCCCGTTTAAAGAGCGCGGGCACTTCTCTTCGCCCCCCTCATATTCGTCCTCCGATTCGTCGTCAGCCCGTCCGTCCGCTCCCAGACCGGATTTAAGGGCGAATCCCCAGCCCGGGGAGCCGCCGCCGCCGCGTCTCTTACCTCCCGGTGCCAACGTCGAATTGTTGCTGCTCAGCGGGCTCTCCGCGCCATGTCGACTTTTCTCTTTCTCCAGCTTTATCTTGAAAGCGGGGCACCTCCAAGACGCCTCGTCGCCGTGATTGGGAACCTTCCTTTTCAGGGGAACTTCGGCATCCGACTCGTCCGAGCTGAAGCCGAGGACGGTGGACTTGCGTCCCGGTCTCCTACCGGAGTTCAGGTGCGTGACGTTATGGCCGGGCGGCCTGGCTCCCGCCGTATTGCCGCCGCCGCCGCCACCGCCGGAACCGCTGCGGGTTTTGGCACTTCCAAGTCCTCGCTGGTGCTCCTCGCGAAGCTTCTTGAGCTTTTTCAAATACACCGGCCGCGTGTGCTCAGTAACAGGACCCGGAGTGAAACCCAAACGCTTCAATTCGGAGTAAAGCTCCTCGTCTGTTAACTGCGTTGACGCCATCTTGGTCCAAATCGAGCAAAGGACTGTGGGGCGGAAGTGACGTCAGCCAAGTGACATGCCGTCTTAAAACTAAAACTTTCCAATCATCTTTTCGTGAGCAAAAAAAAAAAGATATGAATTACCTCGTCATTTATACATTTCCCTTATATTGTATTCGTGTATACTAAAAATCTGTCATTTATTTTCAGCAAATTATTAAATAATTCAAACTAAAATGACGTCGTGTTGTTTGAATTGTCGGAATATGCGTTTCTCATTTAGCCCACTAGGTGACAGTAAAGCCAAGAAATATGTCATCGCCAACCACTAATCACACAAAATAAGAAGAGAGCGAAGCGGATTGGTTATTCATGGTGTAAATAAGGAACGAGCTGGTCCCAAATTGACATTCCTTACAAGAAATGTATGTTTTTTTAAAAAGTGAGATTCACAATTTAAATGTATAGTATACTGTAGACGTTCATTAACTAGAAAAATGAAACAAAAATACCTATCTAAAAATAAGACAAGTGATCTAGTACTAATATTTTGATTTGGTTTAACATTGCCAAGTATTACCATAGATCAAAGCCCAAAGGCAATATATATACGAGTACCACTAAAGAATGGAATCTGACATGATGCAAATTGATACACTGTTCATGTATAGCATTTAAGTTACAGGCACAAATGCAAAGAGATTACACATCAGATTACAGCACATCATAATGAAAACCCTTCAAAATATATATATTTTTTTTCACCACTACTAAACTACCCATCATTACCTGTTTGAGAGCAAAATAAGAGCAAAGAACAAAGGGTCAGCACCCGTAATACCTCACAGGCTCTCCAACACGCTGTCGGATCTGCCAATGACTTTAGTGCTTCTTCATTGAGTCCAGGATTCGTAAAATGTGAAGGAAGAGGTTGACAATGTCCAGGTAGAGGTTGATGGATGCCAGAATGTGCTCTTCGGGAGAGAGTTGCTTCATCAACAGGTGGGTGTCGTAGATGATGAAGCCGCAGAACACCAGCGCCCCCGTCCCGGCGAAAAGCAATTCGGTGCTGTCGCTCTTGAAAAACACCTGTTCAGATAACATCAGCCCACCCCCCCAAAAAATGTGAGTTATGATCCAGAAAGCAAAACAGACTTGAATTGACAACAAAGACAAAATCATGAGCAAGTCAAGAGTTCAACGTACCCCCATAAAACTTGCTATCAGGAGGATCCACAGGAAGGAGAAAAGGCTGCAACAGAGCCAATGGCATCACGTAAATCCACCGGTATTTCTTAGCACCCATCGAATGGTAGCATAATTTTATGCCGACTCACAATGCACCCAGTTTGGTGAAATCCCTTTTGGATTGGAAGGTGTAGGCGGTCAATCCAGTAAACACGGCACACGTCAGCAACAAGGATTGCAGGACAGTAGCATATTCATAGAATGTCACTGTGTAACAGGAACAAGGAAAAAAACAATGTCATTAATAAGACTGTAGTATTTAAGAACTTGAAGTAGATCACATAGTAGTACATACAGGCTGTGGCCACGGAAACCGCCTCCAGTAAAGTCTGTCAACAAAACACATTTCAATCAATGCACAAAGAAGTCTAGGAAACGACTGAAAATGTGAACAAAACATCCACTTAAACTCACTTACAAATAGAAAGAGCAGATAGAGGTTGACTGGATGCTTGTGTCTGTAAATCGCCAAGACCGCTAACAGGACCAGAGAGGCCAAAGCGCTCCCCAAAACAATGGCAGGGCTGCAAATGGACAAACAAAAAGTCAGTCAGGCGAGTCTCATCCGCTCCAAACTGCACCCAAAGGCGGCGCTGTCGATTATTTTCTCATTATCCTGGCTTATTTACCTGGCATGGACAAAATCCTTGATGGTTTGAGAGAACATAAAAAGAGCGGACGTGCCCGTTGTCAAAAGGATCTGCAAGCTCAGTAGCGTGTAGACTTTGCGCAGGAAGTCTGGAAAAAAAGAGCAATTAGCAATGCATGATTGGAGAGGAAACTGGATCAGAAAACGAAAGCTATTCAAGAAATGGTCGCACCCAGAGCGGAACAGTCCATGTCATGCTTAGCAAATTAAAGTATATAACATTGTTGATTTGTCCGGATACGTTCCTAACGTTAGCGACACTCATTAGCATCCCCCAAAATGTCATTTACATACATCTACCGATGTATAGTGGTGGTATCTATAGCATCTGTACATACGAGCTACTTGACATACCCATACGTATCTGGACGGTGGCCGTGGCAACATTTGTGCCGTAGTTGAAGTCATCTTCAATCGAAGACCTCGGGTATTTTTCACTGCTCATCGTTAATCTGGTCAAAATGTCGTCCACACTGTAGCTACCTTTTGGTTGATTATTACCGAGAGGGCTGATTTGGAACTGCGACGCGCAGATATGACGTCATTTACGAAAACAAGGAACCTTTTTTTCCCCTTTATTGACAAAAAGAAATGCCTGCTGCTTAGCGTTCTATTAAAGCATAATTCAAAGTTTATTAAAGTAAAGTTCAGTCATTTTGATGAGAAATTAAGTTTGAATTTGCGTTTCAATTATTATTTCTCTCTCTCGTTCTCATGCCATTCGACCTTGTTGTATTGAGTTTGATTTTAAATAAAGTTTATCAAAAGAAAACAAAACGACTCGTGACCATAAATGGACTCGTTTTGGAATCGGAGTGGTATCAAAGTATCATTGAGCGCTTAACCAAGCGTGTTCGCTTGATTTTGTTCCGTCGCCTTCTTCTGTCTTATTTTGTTGTTGGCGTCACCGGTGACAGACCCTCATCACTCGCTCACTCGCTCGGTGCTTTTCGTTCCGACCCTTCAGAATCCTACTCCCTGCTGGTATGTATGTCGCCGTATTTTTCCCCAAACTGACTGGAACAAATATTCAAAGTCAGTGCGTGTGTAATGACTTGCATTTGAGGCTACGAGAAGATCAACGACAGTGTCATAAACGGAATTGTGCGATCCCAGGGGCGCATTTTGTCCTTTCAAGTGTCAAAACCTTGAAATCATTTCATAGCCTATCCGACATTTAGTCATCCTTTGTGTAATAATGCAATGATTAGGTCTGATCAGATGTCAGAAAGTCTTATGTCATTTGATAGTCTTTGGTGGCTCATCGGTGGGTGGCACAGACGCTTTACTTGTAACGCTACACCTCAGACACCATTTGGTCCTCCATTGCTATTCTGGAAACGCTAAGTTTAGTCGCATGTCACAGCTTAGATAGCATGCGTGTCGCGACGGGAGATGGTCATCCAGTCAAAACAATAACAACGTTTGTCCAAGCGTGAAGGGTTCCAGTTCCTCGCTCTTGTAAATCTCCAAATCTGCCCAAAATGGGTCAAGAATTTCCCCAAATCACCCAGCCTGCTGTCTGTCTCTGTAGTCCGGTTGTCCCATGGCTGCCCCGCTGGGACGTGGCTTTCTCCTGGCTGTGCGACGTGTGGCCGGGCCGGGCCGCGGCTCGGTCCGGCCCCCCGCGGTGCCCGCCATTCTTCTAGGTAGAGTCATTTTTCTTCCCACCTGGAAGCATTTCCCTCCATTCTCAAAATCCAAATGGTCACCATCATCGGGCAAAGTCAAAGTGGCGCTTTCGCATTGGCCACGCCAGCGTAAGCGAACGTTCCATCTCGCGTGGCGGAGAAAAGAACGCGATCGATGACCAAGCGGGAGCGCAAATCGAGGGTGACGTCGTCTAACAAAAGTGCGTCTTGACCCGGTGGTGTGTCGGTGTGGCTAAACATCTTCTTGCTTTCCCTTCTTTTGAACCTCCAGGGAAGACTTCAGTATTCATCCGCTAACATGGTTTTGGATTCTAGGTGCTTCTCAGAGGCGTCCCCTTTTGCTGTTGTGTGAACGAAGACAGCCAATAATAAGATCACTCTCTTCTCTCTCTCTCTCCGAAGAACCGGCGAGGAAGGTCTTTTTGGTTGTAGCGCCGGTGGGAGTGTCTGTCGGCGGCGGGCATGTCGGGCTTCAATCTGCTCCATCTAATCAGCAAGAGTCAGCCTGTGGCTCTCAAGTCCTGCAGTCTTCCTTCAGGTCCACTGACTGACTGGGTGCCGTGTGCTGTCTCTCTCTCTTTCGCTCTCTCGTTCCTCCTAACATTTGGCTGCATGGCTGGCTGGCATGCACCTCACCTAACGCCGCCTTTCTTGGTTGGGATTCAAACCTCGGCCGGCGCCGTTGACGTGGCGTGGAGGTGGATATAGCCCGGAGGTCTGTAGAGGAATTCAGGCCGTGGTCGTAATGGTGGTCCTAGGACAAAAACAAGAGGTGGAAGATCAGGCAAGACAAAGCCAGAAGGTACTTAACAGTGACATGTTCTGATTGGCTTAAATACTCCAACTATTCGGCTGGAAAATAGGAAAGAACAAATACGGAACGCCGACAGTCCATCCGGTACTGTTTAAACGTGGAGACTTTACATTAGCTTTTCAAATAACCGTCCTTTAGGAGGAAGGCTTTGCCGCTTGGCTTCCTCGCCGCTTGCACGCACTGGGTGGCTTTGATTGGCACACTTTGGCGACACTTTTGCACTTGCTCGATGATGGGAACCAAACAAAGAGATCAACTTCTCGCCACCATCTTCCTTCCGAATGATCCGAGCACTTTGAGTGCTAAAGCGGCCGGTGTGTTTCTTCCTAGGAGCCGCTCGGACCAAAAAGACATGGCCGGTGAGCTTCTCTCGGGAGGAGATGAAGAAACGTCTGACGCCTCAGCAGTATCACGTGACGCAAGAACGAGGAACAGAGAGGTGGGATGGAGTCCTCCTTAACTCATTTGCTATTTTGGCTAGTCCGCTAGCACGGTTTGATGGCTTTTCAATGCAATTTTGGGGATGACTCGGGATGAGCCATCTCACGTTCACCTTCTTGCCGTGTAGCGCCTTCACCGGAGAGTTTACGGACCACAAGGAGGAGGGAACCTACACGTGTGTGGTCTGTGGCGCGCCATTATTCAGGTAATTGCCCTTCTGTATAGCCTGACCGTCATTTTCATGCAAATGATAGAAGGCAATGTGACTAAAACTCTCTTTTTGTTTTAGTTCCAAATCCAAATTTGACTCGGGATCAGGTAAGTGTAAGAAACGCAGACCATCCGACAAGGACAGATAATAGACGGACATTCTCACCATCCACACCCATCACACAGGTTGGCCTTCCTTCTTCGACCTGCTGAAACAGGATTCCATTGACGTGTCGGACGATTTCTCCTACGGGATGCACCGAGTGGAGACCACCTGTGGGCAGGTTACAAATGACATTTATACACAGCCCGTCGGACCTTCCAAATGTTGCCATTTTGAAACTCTGTTTGACCTTTGACTCCTTTGTGTGGCAGTGCGGAGCCCATCTGGGACACCTGTTTGACGACGGCCCCAAACCCACCGGGAAACGTTACTGCATCAACTCGGCGTCCCTGGCTTTCCGGGCCGGAGGGGCGGAGGCCGAGTGCTCCAGCTCCCCCTGCGCGGGCGCCGCCGCCGACCCTCCTCTCATCCCTAGATGAGGCGAGAAGAAAAAGCAGCAAAGTGTGATGTGTTTGAATCGTACGCGAAACATTCTACCCAATCCATAAGGCATCATTGCAAAGACCACGGGCACCAAATCTTTTCACTTTTAAATAAAAAAAACACTTTTTTTTTTAGACAGAAGAGTATATTTGGAGTGTCCTTTGGATAATAATTGATGCTTTTATAAGGACGGGCTTGGAATCAACGGAATTTTCTTTGAAAATTGTCATGATGAATAAAGTAGCTTGAAGTTAACAGATTTTTTGTTGTTGTTGTTTTTTCTACCTTAAAATGCCTTCTGTAAATGTGTCAATGCCCCCAAATTAAGAGAAGGCAAGCCACAAAGGCAGAAATCAACAGGAAACGACCCCAAATGTTCGGAAAACGTGACCTGAAAGTGCGGCCAAGCCACCCTAGGCGTACTCAAAGTTGATTTACGACGCGGCCGGCCCGTGTTTGACGCAAAGCGTGGCAGGAATGTCTCGGCCTTGTCGGAAACCTTGGAAGAAAAACACCAGGCCGTCCAAGAAAAAAAAAAAAAAAAAGCAACTCTTTACTTCTACTGCCAATCCAGAGTGCTTTAAGAAAAACAGGCCGAACGGATGGACAATTTCCTCCTCACAAAAGCAAACTTTTTCATAGTTTTGTTTGCCAACGGCCATGTTTTTCGTGTAAAAAACCAAACATGTCAATCATGTGACGACTATTTCCTTTCCACACTATTTTCCCATGATGCAAGACTCATAAAATGGCTCTCTGGGTTAAGTTTAACTGGTCTTTGCTTGTATTCATGTGTATTAACATTGAACAAAATGGAGGAAGACTAAACTTAAAAAGTATGGCTACGTTCAATGAGGGTCTATTAATAGAAATGTGGATGTGCGTGCGCGCGAGTGCGTGTTTTGGTGCGTGGAAGACCAGAAGGCTGTTGATGTCATGGCAATGGCCCGCACACTTTAAAACGTGGATTAGAGCAAATTTAAACATCCGCCCGGTCATGTGACCCAAAAAAGGCCCCTAAATAGACAAGTTCCAAGTGAGTGACACATCTCCAAATGTTGTTTTTTAAAGAAAACAAACACTGACAGATTATTGTTTGGTGTCAAAATAAATGTGACTTTTGATTGGAAGTAGTTCAATGGCACGTTTTTTTTCACCTTTCGCTAAAATTGTTGCCAAGACAACCACCGAGAGTGGTGATCCTTTGTATACATTTTCCAACGTAGCAATGCAAATAAAAGCCTTGACCCCTCCCGACCCCTTACAAATGGCCGCCCGTTTGACAGGACAATCCTCCCGGCTTTCTCCTGGGGTTTTTTATGGCCCTTTTTTCCGCATTCCGGCGTCTTCACGGATCCCGTGTTGCGCGGAATGCGACGCGGCGGCCGTGGACGAGGAAGAGGAGGAAGAGGAGGAAAAGGCCAAGAATGCACTTACTTGACTGCACGGCTTGTTTACGGCCATTCCACGGTGTCTTGCAAACCGTTTAGCTCGTCTCTAGTGTGGAGTTTGCCGTGATTGTTCCACTTTGAGTTGCCTTGCTGACCAATAGACGCTCGGCCCACGCCAGCCTGTCAAAGAAAAGGTCAAATGAACATCAAGAGGTCATTTATTGGACATTTTCACATGCAATTGTTTTACTAATGTCATATATTCCCCAAAAAAGGCAAATGCCCCAACTGGGATGATGCTGTATGAAAGCCACCTTAGTTTGCAAAATGGACATTTGCATGGCTAGCTTTATCTCCGTTTAATTCTGGAGGTAAAAAAACGGAAGGCCAATTAAAAGGAGCAAAGTGGTGCCTGGGAACAAAATGCTTGTAATATGAGAGGCCATACAATGAGGAATTGTTAAAGAGTCCAAAGTGTTTGGCAGATGGCCTCCCAATGCGCCGTCACTTTAAGATGGGCGGAAGGACGCTTGCTTAAAAATGCGCACGGAATGGCTCCTTTTTTTTAAGACTATTAGCAGACGTTCCGCTTGGACGTGAGCTCAGACGCATGCCAGCGACAAAACTCCAGCACCCCGCGGGATCTGTGCGGCCCATTGATCGTATTAGTCGGACGCAGACGCCGCTCAGTCTGGGGGGGCGGGCTTTGCGCGACGCCCCCTTTCTCTAGGAGGGGCTGTCTTCTTTTTTTTTAAAATGATTTTTTTATGAATGAATACTGGCAAGAAATGGACCAGCGGCTCTCTGTAGAGTCGTTGTCTGCCAGGGAGCCAAAAGCAGGAAAACGGGGGGTCGGGAAACACATTTTAGAATGTTATTCCCTGAGAGACATATACTCACAATGGAATAGTCAAAATACTGGATAAAGGGGTGCCTTTTTGCCATTTCACTACTTGGAAAGGATAAAAAGAATCAGAATCCTGGCAAAACTGTTGCTAAAGGCTTCCATATTTTAGCTCAGAGGTTAGCCAAGAGAATCCGTCAAAAGAGCCGCATGTGGCTCGGGAGCCGTAGGTTCCCAATACTGCGTTACACTGCCAAACATCACGTGACTACATTTACCGGCTTTCTCTCTCGGGACCGGACGTAAAAGTGTTTGGGATCGTGGGAAAGGTCGCGCACAGTCGAGGGAGACCGGTCGGGTCGCTGGAAATCTGGCATTTGAACCCAGATGAGACGGACTGGTTCCGAGGGATGGACGGGCGGCCGCCGCTCCTCCCGCTTCAAATGGATGGAATCTGCCCACAAAGCATGAAAATGGCAAAGTTGTGAAATGGCGTCATTGTTAAGTGACGACGTAACAGCTGCAGCATTTTTTTTTTTGAGAGTTTGCGCGGCAGCTGCAGCATTTCTTTTTGGCCTCTCGACCCAGCGAACGAGCCAAAAAGCGCCGCTTCCACTCCATTGGCTACAAGTCCAAGATACAAGGGCATTATTTGACAATTGGCACAGGGCTGTGGGGGGAAAACCCACCAATGGAGATCCCTCCTTCCTTCCCTCCCTCCCTCCCTCCCACCCAAAGCGCCGCCGGGGCTAACTAAGCTCCTCCCCCGGGCGGGCAGCCCGATAAGATCAGACCACCAATGAGGAAGGAACTTTCCTCCAACGGCCGGCCGGCCGCCTAACCATTCAAACGTGAATCCAAAATGTGAATGTGATTCATAAATGCGGTGTGGCCGCGGGCCAGGTCTGCTCTCTGTTTTCTCTGCCCCCCCCCCCTCCAGATCTGGGGACTCCGCCCCCCCCCGTTCCAAACTCCTCCCCCCTCCGGCCCCGTCCACCCACGGGAGAGGTGATTTCTTCCTTCCTTTTCCCTCCCTTTTTTTTTAAACCTCATTCTGAATGAGTGTTTTTCTGGGGGGGGGAGCGTGGAGGCGCTTTAGAATGCTTCTCAGACGCTCCGTGCCGACCCGCCACGCCTCGCCGTTGCTCCGCGGTGGAACGTCGTCCAGTTGAGTGGCTTCTCCCCACGGCGTGGAGGACTCGGGTGTCTGGCTGCGGCCCCCCCTCGGCTCCCTTCCCCGACGGTAGGACAGCAAACTTTGGCGCTCCGTCTACTCAAGCCCGGTGAGCGCTTTTTTGGATATCCGGATCGATCGGTAGCGGGGAAGGGAGAGACGCTAGACGGCGTCATGAGCGGACGCGAGGACCAGAGCGCCGAGAGCTCCCGGGAGCCGGCGGGGGAGCCCCAGAAGAGAAGACCGGGGAGACCCAGGAAAGTCCAAAAAGTCAGTAGTGCTTTTCTTTTTGGATGGCCAGTCACTTTGAATCTTTACGGCATAGTTTGGCGTGGGGGGGAGAAGGTGTGGAATGCGTCTCCAGTCTTGAATGAGAATTCCTGACATGACAAGTGGGCTTTTTTTGGGTTGGGTTGTAAAACTCACTGGAATTCACACAAAAGTTGATTGGACAACAAGTGTGAACCCCGCCGGTGTTTTGGGTTTGTCTCTAAGTGTCCCAATGTGCCTTGGCTCTAACCACCGGTCAACGCAAATCAACAAAAACTAAAGGCAATTTGCAATTGTTGGCGGATGTTTGCTCAAAGAAAGGCTTTAGTTGCTTTTACTTTGGCACCCGCCTTCTCTCCACATTGTCGGACAAAATGTGCCCGGGAGGAGGACGCAAAGTCCCCGGTCACGTGACACCAAACACGTAATAAGGAAATCGCCTCCACTAATTGGAGATGAACAACTAGATTTAGTGGGGGGGGGGGGGGGGGGGGGGGGGTCGGACCGTCCAAAGCCAAAGCTTTGCTGGACCAGAAAATATTCTTTCCTTTGAATGTAAGCGCTCATTTTGGAGGGAATCAAACAGCTCCCGGCGTCGGGCCACGCATGCGTCCCACTGTCGCACGGCGCCACGGGAAGACCACCACCGACTCGTAAATGAGCGCATGCTTGAAAGGGGAGCCACACACGAGGGTGGTGGTGGGGGGGAGGGCTCCCGTTTTTTTTCTTTCTCCAAAGCCTCACCCGCTCACTGACTGACTAACTAAGCCCGCCCCCTTCGCAGGAGCCCAGCGGAGAGCCCGTCCCCAAACGACCGAGGGGCCGCCCAAAAGGAAGTAAGAACAAGGGCCCCTCCAAGGCAGCGCAGAGGGTGAGTGCCAACATCTGAATTTCAAATTGATCCGGTACAACAAAAAAGGGCCATCACATCACATATATACTACATTGGGGGGAGGATATACAGGGTAGGCTGGCCACTATACCCCCATTAAAAATGAAAGAGTACACTCAGTTTGTCATGGAAAATGGCATAATTTCTGTGTTGAATTTTGCATGACGGCGAGCGTTGATGTTTCCGCAGAAAGCCGAAGCCACCGGGGAGAAGAGACGCAGGGGCCGACCCAGGAAATGGGTAAGTTGAGGGGGAAAAAAAGGCCTTCTTGCTAACGTGCTATCAATTGAAACGATCCCATTACCGGTCTCTCTTGTATTTTTGGTTTTGTTTTTTCACCGCCCCCCCCCACCTTCCCGTATCTCACTTTATCCTCAAAGCCGGCGCCGCCGTCAAATCAGTTTCAAAACGCAGCTGCGAGGCCACTTGGCCAACTGATAACCGGGTTGCCTGAAAGTTTGCTTTCTTTTGTAGTAGCGGCGTCCCAGGTACACAAACGCACCTCTGCTTGGACGCCCACGCTCTGGCCTTGACACCAGCACCTCATACGGAGGGACAGTCTGCCAAAAGTGGCATTGGAGTTGCTAGCTGGCTAAGCTAACCCTCAAATCAGCAATAACGGAACAGAAAGCATCTTAGAAAGTCCTTCAAAATCCAAAAAAACGGAGTCGCCCCTCAGACGAAAAACATGACGCCCCTCTTGACGCAAAATAAACGAGTGGGGCATTTAGCTTGACGGACATGACCTCTGACCTCTGTGCCCTTTTCTCTCCACGGCCTTCCCTGGCCACTTCCCGTGGGCCCGCTTCTTCCTCCTTTCCTTCCTTCTAGGCACAGCTGCCCCCTTTGTGTGCACTTTTCTGCAGTCCCATCACTCAGAGCCGGGACACACTCACACATGTCGTGGTCTAAAAAGCCTGAATGGAGGCCACTGTGAGACCCCCAAACTCCTCCGACTCCCCCGAACCCACGTGGAAGGAATTCTCCTCGGTCATAAATTGCAGGCTATGTTACACAAAACTGCATGTTATATTATTCCTGGTTTTTTTTCCCCCCGTCTAGTTATTTTTAGAAGAATACTTTGGAGCACACTGATTTATTTCAGGCGCTCTATAAAGAGGGACCCTAGAGATCTTACATCCACACACTGGAAGGTGTTTTTTTTCTTTCTTCAAGGGACATTAAGGGCTGTGAGCTTGCCTCATTCTCTACATTCTCCAGCCAGCCAGCTACCCACCCCCACCTTGGACTAGCCTTGACTGCAGAATGGCGGAATTCCAACCAGTAGAGACCTTTGTCCCGGTATTAGTAGGTCCCTGAGGACCTTGGTGGATATCCTCAGGTCAGAAGGAAGAAAAAAAAGCCCCCACGAGCCCTACCCCCCTTCTTATCCTGATCTCCCTCCTCTTTTTCCTGCTGTTGACTGTAGAAGACTTTTCACAATTTGGTATGCCGAATCTACCATCTTCAATGCTTCTGTCTTTTTTTTTAAATGACCCTTGCTTAACGTTGGACGTTGGGGAGGGGGGCACTTAGCACACCGATTGTTTGTTTTAGACAGGAAGCTCCACAGCTGTCCCGTGGTGTCCCATATGCATGAAGCCCCCCTTCCCCCGGCCGGCCACTCTTCCTCCCTAGAAAAAATCCTTAACATAGATAGGAGAGATCATAGCATTTGCGTATTTGAGCTATTAAAAGGCAGGAAGTGAGCCGGCCGTTTCAGGCCTGGACAGGTTAATTCATAACATGTGTAACTCTGCAAGAGTGGAATTCTTTCTTAAGTCCTTTTTTTTAAAGTGGAGTCCACTTGAATTCGGATGAGCGAGGCATTCAAAGACGTTGGGATTTTCCAAGATGCAGTGGGGCAGGCAATGTGTTGCGGGCTAACCTTTCCCCCATATTGAGTCATGTCATTTTCCCAGATACTCTGGGAACACATTTGACTTCAAAGAGCGGAGGCTCCTAAATGGAGCCGGACCAATTTGTCTGCTCCTTTCTTTCTTTCCACAGCGACCCCCCCTAAAAAAAAACCCTCCCAAACAAAAGGCTGCTTGTCTGTGAGGAATTTTCCACATTCCTTACAACGACAGTTTTCTGCTCTACAAAGGGCCCTTCGGCAACCCCCCCCCCCCAAAACCCGATCGTCGGACCCCGATAGGTGCAATTCCAAACTGCCGGGTGGGACAGTGGGCGGAGTTAACGGGCTGAGCGCGTTGAAGTGGAAGACTGGAAAAGGGATAATGTTTCCAGCGACGCCGGCCCGGGGTTAAGAAAACATTTGCGGCTTTTGTTTGGTTTGGTTTTGTCTGTCTTGCTCCAAATGGCTTGGCCTTACCTTTACGTGTTCGCGGGAGCGTGCTAAATCTGCCAAAGGGCTGTTTGAATTGCGGTTGTGTGCTTACCTGTCGCCACGGCGACCCGGGCTCCACATGGCCCCCCCACGTCTTCAAATACTTTGGTGAGGAAGCCGCCGATAAGCTATCTCTCTCCGTCATGTTGGACAAAGTCCAAACGCCAAAACGTGGCCCAAAAACTAATGTTTGGCTTTGCACCTGAAAAAAAAAACAAGAAAAAAAAACAACATTTTGGTCATTGTTGCAATTGGCTCCATTTCCAATCACATTCATTGACCCAGTATCGTCAAAATGGCATTTTGGGGAACAGATGAAATGGTAGTCAAGCGTATTTTGCGGTTGGGAAAATGGTCACAACTGTTTAACATGACTCCCTTTTCTTTTGCAGCCACAGCAAGTCGTCCAGAAAAAACCTGCTCAGGTAACGACTTTCACCATCAATAACAACAACACACGATTAAAACATGGCGCCCAAGTGTCAAATCTGACCTGGTATCAAACCCCATTACGATGTGACCCCGTGAAAAGGTCTAGCCTTCACATTATATCTCCCAATGTTAATGCTAACCGCGTTAGCCGTGCAGATGTCATCCAATATCATCACTGACTTTGTTTACCATGTTTGCCCTGTCAGGAAGAAGATGAAGAAGAGGAGGATGAGGAGGAAGAAGAAGAAGAGGCTGGGGAGTCCCCAGAGGAAGATTAAAGTGGGAAACCACAAAAAGCGCTACCTCAATGGCATGTAAGGTCTTTCAAAGGGAAAAGACTACCTTGACCACTTTTTCGCTTCTTTTCTATTTTGGAACCTTTTCCACGTTAGCATTTCAGTCCGCGCGCGCGTCTTTGATCAAATGTCTATTGGGGAAAAGCGCTACATTTGGATCCACGTTAACTGCGATGGGTCCGCTCTTGCCGGCTACCGGTTCAATTCCCGCACAACCGCGTTGCGTTTGACTACTGCTCGGCTCGTCGTTTATTTGGCTTTGCTGGCAAAATAACCCGGAGAAAAACAACCGCTATACCTCAGAACCCGCGAGATACCCGGACATTTCATCTCACCAATGGACCGTCGGCGCTTTTGTGGCGTCTGACGCGCAGTTTATCCAAACTACCTCCGACTTGGCGCCGTCTCTCCTCTTTTGAAACGGCGTGCCGTCACCAAAGCACACACACTCAAGGCGGCGCCGCGTGCGTTCGCTAGCTCGCGTGTTTAGGTGTCTCAACTGACTTTATGATACTGTGCGTTGAAAAACCAGGTCCTACTTCTTCAAGCCATCTCGGGGAAAAAGCGCATTTTTGTTGAGTTGCGACCCGACGTTAGCTTTGGGTTGCTACTTGACGTTAGCTTTGGGTCGCTACCCGACGTTAGCTTTGAGGAGCTACCTGATGTTAGCTTTGAGTTGCTACCCGACATTAGCTTTGGTTCGCTACCTGACGTTAGCTTTGGGTTGCTACCCGACGTTAGCACCTGTAGTCTTGGTTCTTTGGTTTCCTTTTCATTTCACGCGAGATCACGCAACAGTTTTCTGACAAATGAAGATTTCTTTTTGACAAACGTTGTTAACTTGAATGTTTTGCTTTTTACTGGGTTTTGTCTCTGTCTTTTTTTTCTTCCTCCCGATTGGAATAGCGTAGATTATCCACAAAGCTTACCTCAAAAGTGCCAGCTAAGCACGGACTAGCTAATTGACTACCTCCAGTCTTGAGCAGGTTTACTACGTTGAGTTTGAGCAATAGTGACTGACCTCTGTTAATAATTGACAGCATTTTTCAGGGCGGCGGGCGGGCGTTCGGGCGGAAGCTCCCCCTCGCTCGCCCCTTTGAACGTGCTTTATTTTTTTGTAGTCTCAGTAGCTTTCTCGCGATCAAGTGGCTTTCACATATTCAGGAAGATTCAATTCATTCACGACTCTTTTCTTGTTTTGTATACTTATTTGAAATAGATACTTGATTACATGTCTCATATATGCTAATCTAATGTTGTTGTTTTTTTCCTTCCTCTTGTTCAACCAGATGTTTATGGGATGACTTGTTATTTTGGGAGATATCATTTCCTTTTTTTTTAAATTTCCTCAGCCAAGGCCTGCTGACTTTTAGAGCCTAAAAGGCAGCCGTAATCAAGCCTTTCATCGACTTTTTTGGCATTCGGGTTTTTGTCTGTCTATGTTCAAAGAAACGGTTTGTTTTTAAAGGTTTTTCTACGGCGGCGCCGCCTTGCTGTTAATTTAGCCTTTTTTTTTGTTTAATGACACCACTGGCAAACGTTCAGCCCTTGGAAAATGTTAATCCTGCTAACCTTCCTATTCTATCTAGTACAATCAGATACACATCACTACCTCTCCAAAGGCCTGTTTTTACCTCAATATCAAAGTTGGATACTGTTCCTTCCGCATGAGTGTTTATTTGTGGTCTGGATATATTTTCTATTTGCTTTAGCTGAACTTGTAACTTTGATTGTAGTAAGCTCTCTCTTCTTTTATCTTTCGTAGAAAGCATCTAACATCTAAAATAGCAAACTTTTTTTCTTTACTGTCTTGGAATACACGACTATTTTTACTCTCTCGCCGCACGTCTTTATGGATATTCACTGCATTTTATTCAGCACAATAAAAAATGGCACCCTGAACCTGTCTTTTTTTGTGGATTTTTATTTCTCACTACTTTTCATTTATTTCTGAATATCTTTAATTAAAAAACTGACCTGTCATCACTTCCATTCGAATCAATGAGGATACTTTTTGGGAAGAAAATTGTTCATTTTTTTTGCTACCAAATAGTTAAATAAATACACGAAGTAGTAAACAGTAGTGGAAAAACTATAAAAATAGCATGACCCCGAGAGCACACGCTGTTATGATTTTGTGATATACAGCGCCTCCCCGTGGCCATACATTGTTATTGCAAGAAAGCACGTTGGACTTGTTTTGTTTTTCCCGGAAAAGGGTCTCCCTTTTGTACACGTACGGACGGCATTTCTAGATCAAGACGCGCTTTGTCGGACGTTTTCTCGCAACATTTTCAATGTCAAGCTAATCATGGCCATTAAAACCTTCACGTTTTATTGTGAATAATACATTCATTTTCCTGTGGTCTTTGGACTCGGGGGCAGGAAATGAATGCCGCGGCGCGACGGCTGCAGTGTGCCGCTTAACAACAAGATCAAGGCTTCAAAATACAATTTGTCATCATGTCTGCGAGAAATCCGGGGATCCAGCTCGGTAAGTTACCACCCAAAAAATCTACACAAATATCTTGTTTTCAAAGGGCAGGGATGGGATTGAAAAAAAAAAAAGATGTCTCGTGATCATGTTCTTAAAGACCCATGATCCCTCATTGACTTGGTCTGCCATTGACAAACAAACGTTTTTTGGAACTCATTCCTTACCTGAAAATGGTCAAAAACCAGCAAGAACTGACAAAGGAACCAGAAAGTCATTCAAAATCAACAGAAAATGATCCAATATTGACTTAAAGTGAGCTGTAAGTAGCCTAAAGTGACGAGGAAGCCACGTCAAATGGACTCGGCGACCAGGACGGAGGTCCGATTGACACAAATTGGCTGTGGATGCTCCTCTTTCATTTGGATTCTGAGCTGTAGCTGCCCATCTGAGCTCTAGTGTGGCCTGTCGCTCAACAAAATGGAGTTTGACACCCAAAGACTTTCTTTCCCGTGTCCCCGTCAGATCTGGAGTGGGTTTCCAAAGCCAGAGTGAACACGCAAGGAGTGTTGAGGAGAGCTCAGTCCATCCAAGGGCTGAAGACGCCCTCCAAACAGTGGCAGGTAAGACCTTGGCGCCGTCCGTTGTCGTCGGAGCGTCAGCCTGGCCCTCTCGCAGGCCGCCTGGCTGCTGAAGGCCGTCACCTGCGTGGACCTGACCACCCTGGCCGGAGACGACACGGCGTCCAACGTCCACCGGCTGTGCGCGAAGGCCACGCAGCCCGTCCAGCGTGAGCTCCTCCGGGAGATGGACATGCACGACAAAGGTTGGAATTGAATTGTCTTCTTAAGCAGCAAGGGGAGACAAAGACTGGAATGAAAATGCCCTTTTCTTCCCAAAAGGGCTGAGGACCGGCGCCGTTTGCGTGTACCCGTCCCGCGTGAGCGACGCCGTCAAATCCCTTCGAGCCGCCAACTCCAATCTTCCGGTGGCGTCGGGTCAGTCAGTCATCGGAAACGTGAAACCAGTCTTCCCTTTATCTGAAACGGGGTTTCCGTTCTTGGACTTTTTTGTCAGTGGCCACGGGTTTCCCGGCCGGTCAGTGCCCGCTGGAGAGCCGGCTGGCGGAGGTGCGGGCGGCCGTGGAGGACGGCGCCGCCGAGATCGACGTGGTCATCAACAGGACGTTGGCCCTGACGGGACAGTGGGAAGGTGGACACGTCGTCCGAGACTCACCGAAAGCCGTCCCATATTTATTTCCTCATTTTTTCCTTCCTTCCACAGCCATGTACCAGGAAATCCGTCAATTCCGCCAGGCCTGCGGCGACGCCCACCTGAAGACCATCCTGGCCGTGGGCGAGCTGGGCACCTTCACCAATGTCTACAAGGCCAGTTTGGTGGCCATGATGGCCGGTCAGTTTCATTCCCTCTTTGGCTTAAGGTGGGGGGTGTCCAACTCGGTCTTAGTCCATTTATTGAGTTGGCTTACTGGCCGTCGATATGAGCATCCACCTCTATCCTTGTCAAGGAGTCCATTTTGTGTCAGTTTCCTTGTCATTTTAGGCTACTTACAGCTCACTTTTGGAAAATTCTGGACAGTTTCCTATCGATTTTGAGGGATGCTTCTTTGTCAGTTCCTCCTGATGTGGTGGCCTTTCCAGGTGACCTTTTAGTTTTGGGGCATTTTGAAGGTTGCCTGGTGAACTCATTGGCTGCCATTGAAGGCCCATTTTTTGTGTGTCATTTTATATTTGAGGGTACTTACGGTTTCTTGTCAATTGTGGATGGTCTCCGATGGATTTTGAAGGACTTTCTTGTTCCTTTGTTGGTTTTGGTCACTTGTTGTTGGTCCCTGGTGAAAAAAAACGAGAGTATTTGAGTATGAATGATCTACAAAGTGGGCGTCAATAACAATAACGGATGGCCACGGCCCGATGGAGTGCCTGATGAAAATACACTTCCTTCTTAATCTCCTCTGGTTCCTATGAATTGCATATGAGATTCCTGAAATGGAATGTTGAATTTGGCCCGTTCATCTCTGACGCCGGCAAACGTTTCTCTCCTTCTTGCTCGCGCAAATGAATGGAGCCGCATTAGCGCCACCCGTATTTAATAACCGTTATCCATTATCTGGTAATTAAGACACCCCACGACGAATCATGAGGATGATGCCACTTTGGGGGAAAAGGAGGGAGGGCGGTGGCTTGGAAAAAAAAAAAAAAAAAACCACCTGCCTTGAAAAAAAATGCGTGTCGCAGGTCTTTAATGAAGTGGAAAATGTTCATCTTGTTCTTCTCCGTAATGAAGCGTCATTATACGGCGGGGGAGACTGAAGGCCTGATCATCACTCCCGTAGTTTGTGGATCATCTATTAAAAGAAGGCCCTCTTCGTCTTCTATTTTTAACGCCAAAGCCCAGTATTGGTCGGGATTTTCTCCCGTTCATCGGTTGTGTGTCTCCTCCCGCCCGCCATGCAGGCTCCGACTTCATCAAGACGTCCACGGGAAAGGAATCTGTCAACGCCACCTACCCCGTGGCCGTGGTGATGGCCCGGGCCATCCGTGACTACTACTTGCGTACGGGTCACAAGGTAAATAAACGCCCGCCGCCCGCCCGCCCGCCTGCCGTCCGTCTAAACGGCGGTCTAGACGCTCCCTTTGTGGTGTCCTCAGGTGGGCTTCAAGCCGGCGGGGGGCATCCGGACGGCTAAAGAGTCTCTGGTGTGGCTGGCGTTGGTGAAAGAAGAACTGGGCCACGATTGGCTCCAACCCCACCTCTTCCGTTTCGGAGCCAGCAGCCTATTGGCCGATATCGAACGACAGGTGAGTCTAGGAAAAGGCCTTCACCTTGGCCTTGTCCTCCCCCCATAATAATGCTCGTCTTTGTGGCCTTTCCAGATTTATCATCACGTGACGGGACAGTACGCGGCCTATCACCAGCTCCCCATGGCCTGAGTGAAGTTGTGGCGACGTGAACTAGCCTCAAAAGTCCTAGGATTCATTCCAACGCCATTTGATAGATGATATTTTAGAGCTAAGGCCGAAATGCATGAAAACAAATAAAGCCGAAGCCCAAATGCAGAAGTCTTTGGAACTCTGGAGTCTTCTTACCTTTCCGACGCAGGCCTCTCCTTTCTTCCTTTGGGATGGCGAGGGGCGGAGTCTGTGGAGAAGACGGCGTTGCCGAATGGTTTGGAAAGCCGCAACTCTCTCTTTTCAAGTCAGTTCTCATATCCGTCGAGTTGACCTTGAAGGGAAAAAAAAGAGGGAGTTCATTACGGGAGCAAGAAAGGGTGGGATTTGATGGGGGTATAAACTCTGGGGAGCCTTTTTGGATTCTGCTCAAGGAGGGAAAAGGCCGTGTCACGTGAAGGAAACGCCAAGCTTAACTCCATCAGTGATTAAAAAAGAAAAAATGGCTAAAGGGGTGGACATTTCCACAACTTTCAGCATTTTCCCTCCATTTTGTCCAGGCGGCGCCGCCAGATGAATTGGGAGTGAATGAATGAATGAAATGATGGAATGAAATGATGCAAGCTGACAACTTTGAAATTGTTTTTCCCTTCCTCCACCACCACCTCCACCGCTTACAGATAAAAGCCAAAATAGCGCAATGATGATGGAGCGAGCTAGCAAACGAACGGACGGCGATTCTTGATGGATGAACGCCGCTTGCATAAAGGCACGCAGCAGATCGTCCCGACCATCGGTCACTTCATAAGCCGCTTGATTGATTGATTCCCCCGGGCCATCGAGGCCTAAATAAAGTCCAGTTGGCCGATGTTTTGGTGGCCCAAAAGCACCCACTGGTGGACATCCCGCCACACGTGGCCATTTCTAGCGGCCCTTTAAAGTGACAACATAAAGGCAACAGCTCAGACCGCAACGTTATTATTGGTACAATTAAAGCAGGTCTTTGGAAGCCCAGGCCGATCCCGACGGGGATTGGACCCGGTCCTTCTGAAGTCGGAGGGCGGAGGACGGCACGCGCTCATTTCCCATGATGCTACCTTGCCTTTGAGCGCCGACCTTGCCGAGAGGGGAGGGGAGGAGAGGGGAGGGAAGGGGAGGTGGATGCTCTCCCCCGTGGCAGCAGAAGAGAAGGAATACATGTTTGCCAGATCAAACCCGGCCGGCCGGCCGGACGGACGCCTCACCTGTCTGAGCTTGGGCTCGTTGGCGCCCATAAAAGTCCATCGCCGTCATTTCCCATCCTCTGGTGACACTGATGAGGTTTTCAAAGGCTCCGGGAACGCCGCGTAGAGGAGGTCGTGTGGCCTTGTAGCTGAAAAGCACAAAGAAAAAGAAGGAAAAGTATGTTACAAACTTGACAGGAGTCCTGAAATTCCCGCCTCGAAAGAAAAAAAGGAAAAGTTGATTTATTCCGCCATGTTTACCCCCCCTCCGGGACACGCTTGCTTGCGCAATGGCTTGGACTTTTGCAGAGTGCGCTATCGATTCCGGCCTCTTTAAAGTTCTACTGGCTGGTTCGTGGGGGGGGGGCCTTTGCAAAGGTCCGTCCGGCGCTCCGGGCTGGCCGGGCAGGCCGCCTCATCTATTTTGGATGATGTAGCCACGCGCGCCATGAAAGAAGCCAGGTGCCGAGGCCGGAGGGGGGTGTCGGAGGACCACCCTTGTAGGAAGAGCACAAAGTGGAAAAGTTCTGCGCTCTTGTGATCCAGCCTGACTTGTCCAACTTCTGGATCTCCGGATTGTGGTGGGCGGGGCGGAAGGACGTTCCGTTCAGCTCGGCTTTGGCCCAAAATGTTACGCCTTGCTTGGGTCTGACCTTTGACCTTTCGCCACTCGGGTTGGCATTTTTTTTCGTGGCAGAAAATGGTGCCGGAGCGGGACCAGATCCCAGTAAATAAAAGACGGCGTTTTAGTTGGCCGGCGGCAGTTGATAGGCCGATCAAAAGAACATTAGCTTTGATGAATCAATCAATACCCCGGTGGCCTCCGTCCTGTCCATCGATCGGCCCTTCGCCGCCGCCCTTCGCCGCCGCGGCACGGAGGTCGACGCGGGGTTGGGCGGCATGTGAAACGGCGTGCCGGCTTTTTCACACTGGCTCGCTCGGGTGGAAATCCGCCTTGATTGATTTTCCCTTCATTTGCCTTTTGAAATGGTATTTGTGCTCGGCAAGCCGTGGGATTTCCTTCTTTCCACAACAATTCTCAATCTACTTTTGCCTTTAGCCTAGCATAGGAAAGTTTTGCTCACCGGCTCGACTCCGTCACCCTCAGAAGCTGTGACCTTGGAACGCCAGCAAGACGCTTGACACTGAAATTGACAAACAAGAAAGGATTGTGTAAGATTGCGAGCCAATGGACTTTAAAGTGAAATCCAATCAAAGTGAGGGGGGGGGGGTTATTTCAAGTCATTTCCCTTTAAAAGGGGCCCCGAGTGATAAACAAGTGGAGTCACAAAAGTCTCCCTCTTTGCAAAAAGCATTAAAAAGGCAACCTGGCCATCCGTATGGAATCCATTTCTATTAAAAAAAGCAAACAAAAAAGTTTGTCCAGCCCAGCAATTATGAATGCTTCCCCACAAAACCAGAGAGCGCTTAAGGTTAGCCATGCCTTTCATTGCACAAGGTGCACTTTTGGAAAGAATTTCAACTAACGCACTATACTATCATTCGTCTAAACTTTGACGCTAGCTGGTCGACCACCCTCGAAATGACTACATCTGTTTTTATAAAGGTTTTTCTTTTTCAGGCGCCTTTCTTTTGGCAAAATGCAAATGAGCGTGATTTCAAATGACAGAGAAAAGTAAAGTTTTTGCAGTTGCGAGCGGCGAGGATCTCGCGGGGGGTGCTTGACGCCGAGGCGAGCTCTAATTCTGTCATTGTCAAACTTTGACAAAAGTCATTGTTCCTTCCCTCTCTCGCTCGCCTTTGTCGCCGGATACGACGGCTGCGTTAATTTTTTAAAAAAAGAAGCTACGAGATGTGTATTCCTTCAAGAAATGCGTGTCACTGCTTATGCTAAATATTCTAACTGCCTTTTTATGTGTATTTCTTTTTCTTCCTCCCATCTTTTATCTGCCGTTAGCCACTCGAGGCCTTTCTTTCCCTTTCTCTCTCTTTCACTACCTTTGCCACTCATAACAGCATCTCAGAAATAATTTAAGTATCCTTTTTTTACGACAAAAAAAAAATGCGGAGACAAGCGTGAAGAATTTCAAAAGCAGATCAAAGCGCGTGCTTTCTCCATGGCGGGGGCGTCGCCACTCTCTCTCGGGGCGCCGCGCCATGATCAAGTAGTGTGTTTTGTTAAAAGGCCTGTCGTGGACGCCCCCCCCCCCCCCCCCCACACACGTTTCCTCCATTGGCGGATGATGCGTATTTACAAGTGTGCGTGCCAACGCCAAATTAAATGTCAAGTTCAATGACGGGAGCTAAATGTCATCACGCCACCAAACTTCACGTAAACACCGGTCGCCAATCGGGGGGGATTTGGAAGGGTTGGCGCTAAAAATTGGAAGGAAATCACCTACCTGGCAATTCTTTGTGGGTAACCAAGTCTCCATTTAAGGCAGCGGTGGCGTTCCGCAGGGGTCCATGCAACGACCCTTGGCGTTCCGTCTTTTTTTCCACCTGAGAAAATGACAAAGAATGACGTTAGCGTGGCGTCTTGATCTCGTAACTACTTGTGATTCTGTCGTGGAGCCTTTGAGTGAATTTTGGTTGAGTCTCCAATCTTTATGATCACTGATCAATCATTCATAGGCAGCTTTATTTCAAATGGAAACAAGCCTGCAACACCTGAGGCCAGCTACAAAATGACAAAATGGCAAAAGGGACCCTCTGCTCACATGACCACGATTTATGGACTTCAAACTTTCCCAGACTTGACTTCAAGTCTTTTCTTCCCGCATAAATCTGGGCTGAAAACCAGATGATTTTTTTTAAATTCACCCCCACCCCTGAATGACAAGTATCATTACGGATAAAATTATCTGGCTAATTATCCCGCACGGAAAAGATTGATATCTCTCTGCGGGCCGCGAGGAAAGAAAGGGGAGGCTTTGTTCAAATAGCGCCATAATGAGGCGCCGCCGACCCTCATCTGGCTGGAGTGGGGGTGCTAAACTCACTTTAGTAGGCGGGTCACATATTCAAGCTACTTTATTTTGGGCTTAACTTAATGGCTGCCATTTATGACTGATTTGGAGAAGACAACAAGTCACCCAACCATCCTCATTAGATCCTTTTCCGGCATTGGCGATATTCTGGCCGCCCTACGGTTACCCGCGCGCCGACGCGGTCAAATGAAAAGCCGATGGGACGACTTGATCAGGCCGTAGTTTATGGTTTAACCCACGGGTGGCGGACAAAACACTTGCACTTATCAGTCGGGGTGACCTTCCCAACCCTGATTAGAGTCTAGCAAATGTATGTCCCGCCCCCGTCCAGCGTTGACGCGACGGTCCCCGAAAGTAATGCGTCGCTGGCTCGGGATGGATGGAAAAAAATGTATGCGCCCCCCCCGCCCGCCGGCGTGGGTCGGAGGCATTCTGTAATGAAATCGATAACTTTGCTTGGCTTGTGGCATTAAGATCATTGGCCGGCCTGTTATTTAGTCATTGTTGTCCTACAGCGTGGGTGGGCGGCATAACCTGCCCACCGCCACCAATCGATGGCAAACGCGCCGCGCCTCGCATCCCAATTACTGCCGGGAATCAATGCGGCTTTTAGCCATTAGCACTCCTGGTGGGAAATGGCGGGGGGGACCTTTTACACGCCGCCGCCAAAAAGAGGAACGGAGAATGGAGTATAACTCCTCTTTGGCGGTTTTGGCCTTCTACAGTTTTGGGCAGGGGACGTGCTGCTTTTCCAACCCAAATGTGAAGTTCTTATGGTAAGCAGAAGCTGCTTTGATCCCAAAATGTCGGCTGCAATACAATTGAAGTCAATAACCAAGAAGAATTTTACCTGTTAGCCTGTGAGCTGAATTCTTCAGGTTGGGGCCACTCCCAGTAGCTAAAAAAAGAAGAAAAACAAGAGCATTTTTGATTGAAACAGGTTTCTGTCTATCAAGATCAAATCAAATGCAAAGTCAAGGGTTACAGAGTCAAGTATTGCACTGGTGGCAGAAGGTATTCAAACATTGCTAGCACCCTTTCAACGGTTTTTTTTTCTTCTGGCAATCCTTTCTTTCCTAGCGCAAGAAATGCACATTTACCAGCGGTGATTGGTATTTACCACTCTGAGCCCAAAGTAAATTCCACTTTACAACCGCGGGGGGAGCTTGAGAGCGATCAATTGTCATTTAATGCTGCTTGGAAAAGCAGAGTGGCGAGAAAGGCGCTCCATTTCCTGACTCTTGTTTGCATGCTAGTCCTTCAAAAAAAAAATGGGTAAAGTTTTCTTTCTTACACTCAATATTAATGCTGTTCATTAAGAACGGAGATGATGGATGGGTGATACATTAAATCTAACAGTGGTCCTGACGGTCAGTGGCTTAACGTGGTCTACTATTAGTCATCCTCCAGACTGATGAACCACTTCCAAGACTCCCATTAAGTGGAACGGACTATTTTTACAGATCACTATTCATTTCTAAGCCGCCATTAGAGTCCACCTTCATGACAAGAAGAATTGGCAATCCACTACGGCTTAACAAAACCCCCCAACCGACGTCAAGTTTCAAACTATGCGTGGTTGCGGTCACCCAGCGTCTCTCCTCGCCACCAGGGGGAAGCATTTTAAAAGTCAAGGGGGGTTGCTTCCTCATTAGCAATCGTTTACGGTGCAGGTGCAGCGGCTCTTAAAAATTCCCGGGCTTCAGTAATGAAGTGGACGCCGCCGCCACCGTGGAGGAACATTCCTCTCTTTGGCTCCGCGTTTGGCTTTGGTGGACGGCGTTTAAGCCCGCCCCGTCCGTCCTTGAATGCTTTTTAGCCGGCGTGCTAGCGTAGCCGACTTGTTTTGATAGAACGAGTCAGCCGTTGATATGATGAATGCCTTTGGCCGCACGTCAAGGTGACCGCCGTCAATCGGGATCACCCAAAGCCATGGCTGGGCGCCATGAATTTACCATCAAGGCTGTTTGTCCGCATGGTGTGATTTTACAAAAGGATTTTTGAACTAAAAACTGAAAAAAAAAGATAAAAAAATGACAATGATTGAGATCAGGAAATGTAATATACTCTACCTATATTCTTCATTTTAATTTGATCCTAAAACAGAAATGGACTTTCTCGGGCCGCACAAAACGATGCGGCGGGCCAGATTTGGCCCCCGGGCCGCCACTTTGACACCCGTGATTTAAAACATACGAAATGTCTGCTCATTTTTTTACATGAAGGAAAACAATGACGCGGTAAGCGAAATGATTGCACTTTTTGGTGTGGCATTTATATGGGGTTTGTAAATGTGCATGCCAGTCAAAAACTCCATGAAAGTTGGACATTTTTTTCCGGGGGTCGGTTTGAGGAATACTTTTGACAAGCACGAGCCAATGTACAGTCTGGGAGGAACATTTACACCAAGACTTGCGTTATAAATGGGCTAATTAGGCCGATTTTGCCCACGCACGCATCTCCTTTTGATCCCGTTTGCGTGGTGGATTCCATATTTCATATTTCATGTATGACAGCCTGATTAGACGTTGAGCACTTGAAGGTGTCGCTTGACAATGTCTCTTTTTTTGGGCGTGTGTGCGCGCGCGCGCGCTTGATTAAGTGTCATCCAGGCGGGCGCCTCGTGTCTCTTCTTTTGGGCTTTTTAAGCGCACGCTTGCTTAATTAGCGCCGACTTCAAAGTGAGGCTTCACGGCGAGATGGAGCCCATATTTATATCTTACGGCAGCACCTGAAGGTCCCGCAGATGCCAGGAAAAGCTAGCGGGGACAATTTACGCAAATGGGAATCAATTGGCTACCATTACGGCTGTTAGATATTTGCCTTTGCTTTTTTTGAGGTCAACCAAGATCACGGAGGCTTTTTTGGGGGGGATAATTAATAAGAATTAGCGGCGCGGAAATGATTGAAACGTCGACGGCCGACCGGTTGATTTGATCTTTTCCTTCATTTGTGAGCAAAAGTCGGGCGGAATTTGCATTTTCCAAAGTGCTACTTTCCTCTTAATAGGAAAAATATCAAAAAGGCCAAAAAGGTCAGGCAAACAAATAAAAAAAGCCGCTTTAATCTGGGCTAGCGGACTCAACTCGGCACGTTTCAATTAGCGGGCGAGCGTGGGGGTGCCGTGGCTACGTGGCTGGGGTCAGCAGATTGCTTATGCTGATCCCAGTGATTGCAGTGCAAGTGATTACCATAAGCAATTTAAGTGTTATTGATTTTACCTCTTGAGCGCAGTCATTGAAAAGCCGCCTCTGCGTAGTATTTTCCCGGCCGGTTCTTTGGCTCATCAGCAGGGCGGCGCTCTTTTCTGGTCTTGCCGTCATCTGGCACCTCCTGAAAATGGGCCACACAAAAGGCACAATTTTCATTGACAATTTTCGTTTAAGATAGCCAAACAGAAAAACCATAGCATGCGCCCATTCAAATATTGTCTTTTTTTTTGTTCTAGCCGGCCGTAATGGAGGAGCGTATTCCGCCGTTTGAGCAATGAATAAAATGTGAGCAAATTCCAGCCGTTCATTTTTCATCGGGCCTCGGCGAGGCCCACAATTTCTTCTTTTAATATTTTAGTGCTCTAAGTTAAGCGTCCAAATTCTCTGCAGGTACGGCCACTAGATCATCTTGACGTTTCAAAGTAGTGAAACCTATTGGACTCAAGCGATTTTTAATCCAATCTATTAACATCATTTATGCTTGTCGGGCCCGAGCGGGCGGGAGACCAATCTCCTCCACCAATGGGGAAAGGAACTCATTGGACACCAAATGCTGCAAATGAAAGATGGGAAAAATTTAGCGCAGACTCTGAAAACACACGAACGTATTCCGTAGGATTTGATCCGGACAGCCATTGAGCAAGGGTGACCACATCAACGTTTTTTGCTGGAAATCCGGTGAAATTGTTGTCAGTGCATCATAAAGTAAATAGCCAGCCTTCCATTCAGACACATTTTGCCATTTAATGAGTTCTGCGGCAGAATAATCGATAACCTGCAGGGTGGCTAATTAACTGCTAATCATCCGGCTCCATTTTGTGAAAGCGCACATACCAACGTGGCCATTTTAAGTAGCCGTGTTAATAATAGATCATTCGGGGGGGGCTTTTTATTAGCTAAATAAAAGCCACCTTATCATCTGACAGCTCCCAAATTGCTCCCGGGAATGTGTGTTTGCCCTTCAAAAAAAGAAAAGAAAAAAAAAGGTCTCCACGTGAAGGCGAGAGACGGCGCTTGTCCAAGAAAGAAAGGCCGGAAATGTGACCATGCTAAACGACGTTGGGATGTTTCTTTCTGCCCACGGTCTTGGATCTGTTTCACTGGGGTGCGTTCTGGAGGAATTAAACCCGCTCTCTCACGGCCAAGCCCACGACCAGACGGGTAATACCCCCGTTTGTCGTTGGGCGCCTCTAAAGGAAAGATTTCCGTTGGTAACGTTGACTCTGGGGGCCGTTTGTCCGCTTCACTCGCCTCACTGGTTCCACGCCATCAGTCACGCGCATTGTTAAAATGCACAGAGTGTATAGGCGCTCCTCCCCGCGCCATTGGCCGACGGTTAAGCGGCGTCCCCCCCGGCGCCAAATGCATTATTCATTTGGTTTCTTTGTGGTCCCCGCGGGCGGGTCCCAGGTAAAGTCCCCGTGGCCCCGCTAGCTTTGGCCCCGGGGTAGAGCCCGCGGCCGTGGCTTTAGCCTAGCCGCTCCCCAGAGGATCCCGCGGCTCAAGCGCCCCGTTCCGTCTTCAAAGAGAGCAAAAGAAAGACGACGAGTCCTGCTGCTCTTTGGCTCCTTTTCTGGCTCTTTCTCTCTTCCCCTTCCTTCTTTCCTTCCTTCTTCTCTGCCCACATATTCCACCCAGAGCCAATTGGAGACGGGCTACGTGGGCGCCTTCTTCGCCGGTTTGGTCGAGGGTTCAGCGGCGGAGGCGGCAGCCAAGAGAAATTCTCGGGTGACTTTGCGGATGCGGAATGACCGGCTAGCTACCTCGCCAAACAAACCCACCGCAAAAGACAAGATGGAAGGATCAAAAATACGGCTTACCTTTTCTTTCCAGTCAGAAGCAGCGGCTTTTTGTCCCGCCTTCCCTCAGCCATCATTTGGCGGCCAATCAAGAGCGTGGTGTCCTGTAACGGGACAGAGAACAGTCAGTAATGACGTGGAGATCCCTTAGATTGGCAGTTAAGAGTCTCCCGAGTCCCCATTAGGACAAAGGAGGCCCGGCGTCCTTATTGAGCCGACCCCATCGTTAGCGTTAGCGTCCTCAATAACCCGCAGTCGGTAGCGAGGGCCGGCGGGGATGTAAACGCCACGCCGCATTTTGCTAACGTAGCCCTTTTGCCGGCAAGATTGTCCCTGGCAAATTGGCTTTGCGTTTTCTGGTTTTTAGGTCACTACGAACGGCAAACGGGGACATTGACCGCGGCAGAATAGCGCCACGTCGTCTTAGCCGTGCTCAAAAGGCGGACACTTTCCACTTATTTACATTTTCTGCAGTGCCATATCTGGGGTTAGCCATTGATTTTCTTAGCTCAGGTGCTTTTCCAGCGCGTGGCCACTTTAATTTCACAGTGGGAGATGGGAATTTTAATCACGTTATTACTTAGTTTGATGTATAGAAATGGCCATTCTGCTGGCTTACTGTCGCTTGCTCTTCACGGGTTTGTTTGCGCTGGCCGATGGGGGAGTCGGACACAAATAATTGTTTCATTATTAGTCAAAAAATGTCTAATCTGAAAAGAGTCAGAGCAAAATGATCAGGACATTTTCCGCTCAACACGCCACCAAGCGACCTCTTTGACCTTGCCCCTGTCACAAGACAATAATAGTGAGCGCTTGAAATCCTTCCAGCGTTGTGCCTCTGATTGAAGAAAATGAGCCAATTGATGATCTCCTCTGCTACCTATCACTCAGGTCCTAATGCCAATCTAGCAAATTCCCATTTGATTCCCCCCCCCCCCCCAACCCCCCCGGCCAGATTGGAGAGAGCCAGAAGGGCCTTTGGAGTCTCTTTGGCCACAAAGAAGAAGACTAAACAAACAGGCGAGTTGAGGAAAATTGCCTTTTCAATAATCGGGCCGCAGCGTCTTCTTGTTGGCCCTGAAAGCTTTTCTGAAGGTTACGCCGCTGGCGGCGAATAAGGCCGCTTGGATGCCACCCGCGGATGACAATCATCTTTCCAATTTGCCCGAGATGAGGTCATACGGAAACGCCGCTTGATAAACAAGAGCGGCGGGAGCCATGGATCGCCGCCGCCGCCGCCGTGGCCAGAAGACAAGCTAACCCCGAGACTAACAAAACAGACTTCTTCCAAATAATATTGTAGTGTGGCATTGACTTTCTTGGCACGCTCCCCCTGCTGGTCAGGATCCTTAACTGTTGGGGCCAAAAAGATCAGTTGAGCGGGTCAAACTTGCGACGGGACATCGACCCAATCAATGAGCTGCTAATTGCGTCTCTGCATTTATCGATAGGTTGTGACTCCCTATTAAAGCTTTGAATTGCCCTTCCCTTCGCTAATCCCCAAAGTTATTGCACGACACAAATTCAAACAATAGATGAAACACAAATATGGCCCGAGAGGATCAAGTCACTTGAGCGTGTCCAACATTCTTTCAAATCCGCAGTCAACACGGATGGACCCCGTGTATTCTTAGGCGGGGCCGACTAATTGCTGGGAGAGCCCGCCCGATGGGTCGGGGCCTTCCTTCCACTCGGACGGGAGGACGGTAAAAAGACAATATCCGGCTGGGATGGTGGCAATAAAGCGCTAATGAGGCAAAGGAGTGGAATTTATTTGTCGGGGCGGGCGTCTCGTGGAAAAGGGCCAAAGGATAAGGAGTCATTAAAGCCGCCTTATCTGGTCCACATAGCATTGGCATGTCTGTCAAGATCATTATTTTTGCCCCTGGAGCCGTTTGGCAAAGAAAGGAGAGCGCCGCTAACTCGGCTAACTCGGCTAACTCCGGTCGGGGTCAGCGCTAACACGGGGATGAAGACGCTAACGATACGCGGCCTGGCAGCTAATACTTTTTTTCTCCTCAGCGCTTTTAATGACCGGGGGATTCGGATGTGGGAGACTTTTGTCTTTTTTTTTTTTGGACGCCGCCTTCTTGACTTTTCTCATTGTTTGGAGGGGAAGGGGGTGTGTTATTTTCTTTCCCTTATTTATCTCTAGGTCGAAGGTACAACACGGGTCAAAAGATGGCATCTTCACAATAAATACATTCACCTGATTTGCCACTGAAAACGACTCCACGTTGAAGACACCCTGGTCCACGTGCTGAAAAGATTGGTCTTCTGTGGCAGGGGTCTTTTAAAAGAACCTTTTGGAGAAAAAGAGAGAGATCCATAAACAATTGCTATTTTCAAATGTTATTCTTGAGAACCATACCCTAGAATTTCACTCTCTTATCATATTTTAGCTCAGAGCTTTTTGGATTCATCAAAAGAGCCAGCTGTGGCTCGGGAGCCCTAGCTTCCCTGATCTACGGTGCTGTTGTCCTTTTTTAGCAGTTTCAACAAGTCCGAATACAAAAATATCACAGGAATTCGATTTTGTACCCCTTGAAAGCTTGCGAGAATAAAGTCACTTGGACTGGAATTTTCTGTCCTACATTTGGACAGATTTTGAAAAGCAAATCTGCCGCCGCCTACGATTTACTTTTGAGTTAGCAGGGTTTTAGGCCATTCCATTTGTCGTTGTCCCCGGCCGGCGCTAGCGATTCCCCGCACGTAAAAAGGTGAGGACATAAATCAATTTGCGTGGCAAAACAACACGCTTAGCCTTTTCTATTTATCCCGCCGGAGGCTGACAAAGAGAGCCAGGGTGTACTTTGCACACCAAGTGCTCGTCGGCCGCCACGTCAAACGGCGTGGCCGGCCGTGCATCATGGTTGTCAGCCAAGACAACACGGCGCTTGGATTTGGGGGGGGGGGGCCCTTGCACAAAATCACCCAAGACACATGTCGTCCATTAGCGTGAATCCTCCTTCTTTTAATTTGGCACGGGTGTAGTAATCTCCCATCCGTTGCTAGTGAGTGTTTTCATCTAGTCAAGGACTTTGCAACAGCTTGAGCCTCATCAAGGACTTTAATTCTTTCTTTTCTCTGGATAAGGAAATTCAATTAGCTTAATTGGGCTAGCTGGATAGGATCCCGCGTAATGTCATGTGATGGAAGCGAGAGCGCGCCTTTCACCCAAACGACACGCACTTTTGGCAGCACCTGGCTAATTAGCGCAATAGAAGTTGAATCCAAATGTTTTACCTCAACATTGCAAATTGAAATCCAGGTCATTAGTGGAAATAAGCCGCCGTTTTCTGCCGCTTTCCGGGATCAACTGAAGCTCCGTTTGAAGGCTGCTTGAGGCAAAGCAAAAGGAAGCACATTAGTATTATTATTAGATATTGGCTTGCCAACAAGTAAACTGCTTTGCTTGACTCATAAACTTACATTTGCTGGAAAGCCGCATTTCAAGCCGCGACGGAAGATGCTCACAATGGTCAAAACCTGGAATAAGACAAAAAAAGGAAAGGGCATTTGAGCTTCGACTTTGGTGACCAAGCATCTTTTGTCATTGTGTTGTCTTTTCCAAAAGTAAAATGGGATTCCATTCCATATATATTTTTTTTCGAAAGCAGCCCCAAGCATCAGACAAATGGAAGAAATGATTGCAAGTTGAAATCAGTTATATATCATAAGCTGCAACATGCTCCGTTGGTTAGGGTAATGGAAGAAGTGGCTTTTCCCTTTTTCCCCCTCTCTCCTCCCCCGGTGGCTGGTTTGCATCTAATGCTTTGCCCTTGAGCTAAAGATTTCACCTTGGCGCCTGCATAAAACACCAAATGACAAAGTGCAAAAATGCTAAATTCACGGCTAAAACGCAGAACAACATTCCCTTCATAAAAACGACAAAAAAAAAACAGACACTCCACTCTGTGTAACACAATAAAACTGTATTACATTTGTGCTTGAAATTATTACAATTAGAGTATTTACAAGCGTTGTCCTGAAAAATAAACATTTCATGCTGGATGACACATTGAAAGAAAGAATTGTACAATAGGCAAGCAAAAGGAAATAGTCTTCTTTTTTTCTTTATGTACAGCCACGTTTTACAGAGAAGAATTACAAGTGAAGAATGAATGGATGAAAGCGCAACACTTTGTTTACGCTGAAAATGATGAGTGGCCAGCGTTGGTGTATCCCGTGGAAAATTCGGGACAAGAGCTGCGGAACAAATAAATAAATAAATACACAAAAGTCTTTCAATGTTGAATCCATTTAAACAAGAAAAGTGGAAAAAGTGACAAAGGTGGGATGGAACCAACCAAATGTGATGCTACCTTACAAGATTTTTACTTCCAAATCCATCTGAATTTGTCTGATCTGTAGATATCATTCTTATTCCAAAGTATTCCCGTAAATACTACGGACCTTTTTTTCTGTGGAAGGCGGGATTTGAACACATGTTCAGACTTGAGAAATTCTGTCATGAAAACAAGACTGAGGTGCTATTAAAAGATGATTATTTTCCTCTTCTTTCTTGACATTTGACAACATTCAGTAAAAAGGTGTTTATCCCAAAGATAGACTGATTGACAATACCTCTGTGTTGTGTTGTGGTGGGACGGCGGCGGCGGCGGCGTACGCAGTCTTTGGGGCTTCCACGGACAAAACCACGGCTCCGTCCACAACTCCACTTTTGCTTTTCGTATTGTTTGGCCCACGTTTGTTTGTAGGCGCTCACAAAGCAAGCAAACGTATTCAAGTGCGCCGCAGTCTGTCTTTGTCTGCTATGGCTATTCTTTCTGTACAAGCTGAGAAGGCCCAAAAAAAGGCCTCATTATGTACACGTCGGGTAAAAGAAAAGGAACGAGTCGTGGTGCTTTTTCTCCGTGTCCGTCTCTTCTCCCCGTTCTTCCTTGGACGGGGGTCAGCGGACCTGGGGAGCGTAGCCCTCTTTCATCAGGCCCTCCTCGTAGTCCGTCTGGCACAGGATCATGTTGTTCTTCAGGAAGAACTTGTCTCCCACGCAAAACCTAAACGACAAGACACGGTTAAAACCTCACGGTACAAAATTGGAGCAAAATGAGAAAGATGGCGAGGCCGCTTTAACCCTCCCTCCCTCCCTCCCTCCCTTCCGTCCATCCAATTTGACGCAGAAGCCAGAATTCCTAGCCGCGGTTTATCGAGCGGGATTTGTTGGCTACCTGTGGGACCAATTAACAAGGGATCCTAAAAGGTGAGAGCGCTGCATTCTGGGAAAAAAAGGCAAAAAGACTAAGGATTTTTTCTCTCGAGCCATTGCTAAAGTAGGAAATGATCCTTCTGGAAAAGAGGCTATAAAGCCAACTAATATATAAGAAAAATAATGTTTTGACTGCTTTCCCAGAATGCTAATGAGGGGCTTGCTTCCCTCCTACGAGTTCCCTTTAAGAAAAGAGCTAAGAGGGGATTGGCTGCCTCCAAAGTGCATTAGCATGACATAAACGCTGCTATTTGCGGCGTCCAATTATCGCCCATGAGCGGGCAAACACGCCGGAGGTCAAATTTGGACATATTGCCGCCTCCAAACCGTGGATTTTTTCTTCTTCTTCTGTCCACTCCCGTAACGACCTTCCGTCAAGTCATTTTTTTTTTTTGCCCTCCAGTCCAATTGCCGGCGCCCCCCCCCCCCCCCCCCCATTTCTAGGTTCACCTTTTCCCGAGCCGGGTTTCCTCTCTCCCCCTATTTCACACGGACAAATTGTTTCTGCTCGGTGAAATGTCAACAGCATACGTGACATGGCTGCGGCAATTTTGATGAGGATATTACAGCGCCGCCGCCCATCACAGGCGTGTCTAATAAAGGACGTCTCGACCATTCCGCTGAGGAAAACCCTGGGAAAGCGCCTAAATAACAGCCAATTAGAAATGGCGATAAGCCACAGTTTGGCAGATATTCCGGTGAAGATGTTTTCTATATGATGGCTCTTTTCCTCCTAATGAGGCCCATTAGCGGAGTCTCGACACCATTATGGCAATTAATTGCGTCGGTCACAGGACTGCGCACTTGGTCCTGGCCGTTCGTCCTCTGCCGCTTTTCCTCCGTCTCTTTCTCCCCTTTTCTCTTTCTTTAGCGAGAGGTGAGTGTGACTAATGAGTCTTTAGAGACCTCTTGTTGCAGGAGGGGGAAAAAAATGAGTCGCACGGGCATACTTAGGGCGCGCTCGCCTCGCTATGGCGCTTCTACGGGTTGACTAAAGAAGTGGCGGGCGACTCTACGGTTCAAATAAAGGGGGTCACAAATACTTAGTGGTAGCACGGAAGGACAGTTGAAGGGTTGGCTTTGTTTTGGGTCGCTTAAGTGCCGTCAAAGTGTGAAAAATTCCTCAGCAAGTTGATGGAGGAGCGCACGTGGCGGCCAGTGATCCTAATTGACAGAACGTCATTGAGCCACTGTGGGATTTTTTTTGTGGGTAGGGGGCGTGTTGTTCTTCTCCGGCGCTGGCACTTCTCCACACCAATCATACACAAAGTGACAAGTGTGTCCCTTATTGCCTATTAGGGAGGGCCCTGTCTAACAAGGCTGACTCGTGACATACAAGGCTCCCGCGGCTCAGCTTTGCTGCGCCCCAACCAATTGGCGCTAGGAGGAGGACCCCCCCCACAGTGTCCCGCCTGGCCGCCACGTCGTAACCTCCCTCCGAGTCGACTCCCCAGACGGTGGTGGCCTCCAGCTCATCAGGGGCGAAATGGGGCCAGCCGGCAGCGGGCAGATGATGAGGCCGGACGACAGCCTCATCGATTAGCTGTCCCTCTCGGCGGATTTGCGGCTAACCGCCGGCCAAGCCAGCGGAAGCTCCCGTCTCCGTTCTTATTCCCCGACACCTCTTTTTTTTTGGGGGGGGGAAGCGTCGGAATAAGTGGCCGGGCCTTTGGGAAGGTGGCCGTGTTGGAGGATTGACGTGACCGGGAATCGGGGAGCCTAAATTGATCCCACCCCTCATATGTCGCCGGCCGTCAATTTTACGGCGACGGCGGCAGAGAACAAAGGTCACGGTCG
This sequence comes from Stigmatopora nigra, assembly GCF_051989575.1. Lineage (NCBI taxonomy): Eukaryota > Metazoa > Chordata > Actinopteri > Syngnathiformes > Syngnathidae > Stigmatopora > Stigmatopora nigra. The sequence goes on from NC_135530.1 coordinate 525,886, forward strand.
CCGGATCCGGCGCTCTAATTGGGCGACGGCTCCGGCGGGCGGGGCCTGCTGTGATAGTAGTTCTACGGTGACGGAATCAGAATAATCACCGGCGCCCGACTTCTCTGGGGCACTTTGAATTGAACGGAAGACGGAGGTTGATAAATGGCGGGCCGCGGGGGTGCCGGGACTCACGTCCCCACGTGATTGTAGCCATTCGACCTTCAAACGGCAATTGGCCCGCCGGAGCCACGGATAATTACGCGGCGTGACCCTCGCCCGCTCTGTTTATCAGATTTCACATTTTCGCGGCGGCTTGGGCGGAAAAAAAAAAAATCTCCGGGCCATTTGCTAGATGGATTAGATTGCTTTATTGAAGGGCCTGTCGTGGGGAGGGGAGGGGGTGACGGGTCAATGGGGGGTACTGGCTCTTTGTTTTAGGCCGAGGGAAAAGCAGAGGGGGACAGAGGACCAGAAATGGTGGGAGAAGCTTTTTCAGGTGCTCCGTAATGGAGCCATTTGGGAAAATCCCTACGGAGCAATTTAGCCAAGGTCAATCTATACACGTCAAGCTTTTTCAACCTAAGCGTTACTCGCCATAAAGACGTATTAAGGCAGCGCAAAAACTTTGGAGCGCAATTTCATTCACGGAACAAATTAAAAAGTACTTCACGGAATGAATTGAAGAATGCATTGTCGCTTCAGAAATGGGATCAATTAAAAAAGCAAAACTCTTAGCCGCTATAGTCTGTATAAGGTGCAAGAAAAGCGAGTAACAAAGTGGAAAACAAAAAGTCAGAGCTGACAAACAGCTTCAATTAAAGCCAGCTGGTACCATAGCGGAAAGCGTGGCTGGCTGTCTGCTACGCCGAAGCGTCCATTTGACTCAACAGTTGATCGGGCGCCTTAATACGAAAAAAGAACGATTTGCCCGCGCTTAAGTGGCTTTTAATGCGAGCGGCAGAGCGAGCTTGGACTGCCCGCCCGCCTGAAGATGAGCTGACTTCTCCCATTAGGAAAAGAAGACACGCGCCCAAGTGGCAAGACAATAACCCCACGCTAATTGCGCGGAACCAACTCTCTCTCTCTCTCTCTCTCTCCATTTTCACTATGCGCCATTTGCTCCGAAGGCGCTCGCCCTCACCTTGGCCAAGGCCGACGCAACGCTAGTCGGTTAGCTACAGAGTCGGTGGAGGTTTTTGTTGCGGAAACGGCGGTGGGATGGCTCACCTCTGATTGCAGAGCTGGCAGGCGAAGCAGTCCAGGTGGTAGACGTTCTCTTTGGCTCTCATGACCATCTCGAAGGCCGGGATCAGCTTGCTGCAGGCCGCGCAGTTCCCCGTCACGCCAAACAACCTGTAACGTGGAGAACGTTAGCATATTGGCGTGTGATGGCGTATCCAGCACTTTACAAAAGGTCAAAGTATGGCAATAGTGGCAGCTATTTGGGGACCAAGAATCAGAGTGGAAAGCCAAGTCAGCCGGCTCAATCCCACGGAAAACTGGCCAAAACCTTGAGATTTGGCACCGTTCCGCTGGATCGAAAACAACTGCAGCATCAAGAAGATATGGAAAAATAAAGCAACTATACTCCTAAACATCCAGAACGCAGTAAACTAGCTGGGTTATGCAAGAGAGGGGCGTACTATGGCTTGTGCTGCCCCCGGGGGGAGGAGCCTATTATTCCCGGGTCGGCTTCGGGGACTTTAATGGGAGTATTCATTAGGGAATCACGGACACTGTTAGCAACACAGCACAGCGAGCGAGCGGCCTAGCGGGGAGAAAGGAATCTGATAAGGAAATCATAGAAGAAAATAAGCTATTAAGCCCACTTCTCGGGGCACTTTTAGCCATCGTTGTTAAAATGATAAAAGGGCCTGCCACTCTCCCACTCTGTAAGAGATGGCAATCTGATAAATGATCTCGGGGGCCGGCCGAGACGCGGGGCGATACGCCGCCACCGATACGCCGCCTTGTTTATTAACCTTCACAAAGTATGTTTCCCGCAGGCAAAGGAAGCAGATAGATTGCGCCGGCCGGCCGGCCCTCATGAATAGCGCCACAATCGAGGGCCACTGTCAACACACCTTGAGACAAGGCAAAGAAGGAGATGGCTCCCCTTGTGGACGATTACAGACTTAATTAAAAGAATGATGCCTCATCCTTTGAGCTCTCTAAATTTAGCCACGTTGGCGTCCTTCCTCCTTTGGTATGGCCAAAAGGCGCTGGCGTCAAAGGCATGAAAGGATGACTTCTCTGCCTGCAAACAACAGTCATTCATCTAAAAAAAGGGACAACAAAAAGGGCCATAATGAGCAGGCGGGCGTTACAGGAGGCCTAACAGCGCCGCCGCAAAGTCACGGTGAGACGGCGCTTACTGGGCACGATGTCCTTGTCTTCCGGTAACCCGAATCGTTTTCAGATAGCTCCCAGATTATAAACGATGGAAGGTATTGGCGTAAACAAAAAAGGGGGGAAAGAAATAAATAAAGCCATGTTATCGGCTTTCTGCCTGTCGGCTCCAATCAAAACACTATTCCGTTTCATGCTTTGGATTTCTCTCTCTCAACTACTGAAATTTAGCCGAGCCGCCGGCTTCTTAGAAAAAAAGTGCGGCACCCCGCTGGTTCTCTGTCGATGTCTGTCCTTGTGTGACGACCATTCCCCGTCGTGTCCGCGGCTGGGATCCATAACGAAAGTTAACTCGAGACTAAAGACGGCGACTTACCACAAGGGGATTTGTTGTGTTGAATTGGGGAAAAAAGAAAAACAGGAATAAAAAAAACTCGGGAGACGGTTTAAAGAGCGAGTAGGTCATTCCGTTTAAGGTCAACGGTTAGCGATGGACATCCGATCTATCGTAAAAAGATGATTGGCTTAAATCGTATCGCTCTTCTGCGGCAGTAAAGGTCAACTGAAAAATAGAAGCACACTGCAAAAAGTAGCCCATTTGGAGAGTAAAAAATTCAAAAAACGTTAAATTTGACACGAGCTTCATTCTATCGCGTTAAATTTTGTCGGTAATGTGGGTTGATTGTCCCGAAATAAGGTCCTAACTCAACATTTCTTTTGAGGAAGTTGTGGTTCTCTCGGCCTTGACTAAAAGAAATGAACAGTTTGATGGTGTTTTGTAGGCCGCGAGCGCCATTGTTCTTGCGTGGGTGATGGATGTCATTGTTGAAAAGCAAATGAGAAAGCCAAAGACCCCCCAGGTTGCTAAACACAGCCAGCCCCCGGCTGCTTCTCATCCACTTGTTTGCTGCATAATTCATTTAGTACCTACGCGCTACATTCGATGATTCAACGTTGCCTGGCGGCCGCCAGCTTGCGCTACACAACACATTTGCTTACAGAATCAAACACCAAGTCTAAGCGCCCCCCCCCCCCCCCCCCCACCACCACCAGTTCCATGTCACGGGGGCTAACGAGTAGCCTGTCTAATCAATGCAAAGGACGAGGGGCGGCTCAGCCCGGGACCCGCATCGGCCACAAATTCCATAAATTTAGCGTCTGCATTGTAATTGCTAATAAATAAATCTACCTTTCTGTCTTTCTTTCTTTCTTTGTGTTGCGGCCTTGTCTGTCTTATTCCAACATCTGCCTGTTATGTCTGGAGGGCTGTGGGGTATAACAATGTAAAAGAGCAGGCTTGACATACACTTTGTATCCACGGATGGCTGACAAGACAGACAGCATGTATATTTCAAGCGCTCCGTCCGACCTGCCCACTAAAAATTCAAATTCCTGCCCTGCGCAAATCTCCATTTGAAAGGCTATTGATGCAGTTGTGTATTACGGCTCGGTGGTACCTATTTGATGAGTGCGGAGGAGGGTGGGGGTGTACCAATTAAATTATTCCACCAGGCTTTAGCAAAGCGGACCTAAAAAACAAAAAAGGGGGATTGGCGCTGGTCTCCTTTGGAGAAGGCGCGAGCGGCGTGCTGCCAAATGGATTGCTTCGGCTCTGGCCAACAAAGTGTGTCGAAAATAACAATGGCCGCCTCCCTGTTTGAATCCGTTTGGACACCCCGCAAAAGTTTAGCCTTTGCCCAGGTGAAAAGTCGGAATTCTGCCAAAAAAAAGAAGAGAGAAACTTTTGGAGTCAGACGGGAGGCAAAAAATGACACCAGTGGCTTTCAGATCGGTTGTTGGCAGAGCTCCCGCGCAACTGAAAATAACCAAGTATTTTCAAGCTGAGCCTACATTATTTTGGAAAGCTATTAAATGGATTATGAAATAAAAGTAGCGAGAGGCAGATTTTCTTCAACTCAACAAATTACAGCGCCGCAGATTTTGACCAAGTTATGAAAGCAATAACAATATATTTAAAGGTATGTTCTGTAGTCAAACATACTGTGTTTGAAAGGTAAACTGCTGCACTTAGCCAATTGTGTTGTGTTTGCTTCCTTCCAGTAAGCATTTAAAATTCCAGCTGCCTCTGACCTCCATCATTCGGAGCCCCCTTACTCTCTCTCTCTCTCTTTTGCCATCCCATCACCCTCTGTGGCTCCCTCCCACTTGAATTTGCCTGAGCCTTGGACGTGCATTCATCAGCTGGCGGATTAGAATTTGTTTCCTCACCAACCATTGATCATGGGCCTATTACTAGGCAAATGACAGTTAATTACCCACTACATTAACCACTGGGACCCGGGGAGCCGCCGCCTGTGCCATCAGTCAACATGATGAATGTGGCAAGTTCAGTAATGCATGGCCGTCCGTTCCTTCCTCCCCACCCTCCCTCCCTCCCCTGCCAAGCTGAGCGAAAACGACCCCGGCCGGGATGTGGCGTCGAGGCACCCCGGGAAAAATCTATGCTAATCTGCATAATGACAGGCTCGGGGTTAATAACAGACAAATGATTTGTTGCATCTTAACATGGGCTTTTTTTTTTCCCTTTTAGTCCATTGCCGCAAAGTAAAGAAAGTTAGCGGGGAAGCCGTCGGTTAAAGGTGGCAGATGTAATCAGACTGTGGCGTTCCCGACTTTAATAGCCTCGCCTCGGCGTGATTGTCAGCGATTAAACAACGTTTGGGGGCAGAATTATTTCAATTACGCCGGCCGTGACCTGGGAATTGTCGGCGGGATAAGATTTTCTTGCTGCTCGGCTGCCAGCCTCTATCACTTCTCATCTGCACCTGGACTCTGATATCCTAATGATGAATTATGGGCCGCCGCCGCAACCCGACTGTCAGCTCATGGAGGGGTGGGAGACGCCGCCTAATTAGCTGCCGCCGTATAACCCCCTAGCCGAGAGGGTGAACAACATCTGCTTTTCTACACGAGGCCGCTTTCCACAGATAAGCGCAAGGTCACGTTCTTTGTTTCTGGGCGCACGTATTGGCGGGGAGGAGGAGGAGGAGGAGCCTAGTTTCCCCCAGACCACACTACCACTGGAAGCGGCGTTCCGGGCGGAGACTCCGATCCGGCCAGGTGTGGCGGCGGATAGGCACTCTACCCGGATTGCCGGCCCACCTGCTGGACCGGGACGGCGGCCAAATGGTGGCGTGGCAATTATCTGCGCCAAACACGAGTCCCGCGAGTCGTGGCTCTTCACGGCTCATTTGACTCATCTCCACTGGATGAAAAATAAAGCGTCCAGGAGCCTGAAATAGTAAAAAACGATTGAAAATGGTGCCCACCAAATGATGCTAAATGCTTCAAATACCGACTAGAAATACATTTTTACGCGGAATGGAGCCATCCGATAAGTCTGGCGGGAATTTGCAAATGAGAAAAAGTTCCCGAGAGCCGGGACTTTTCTCTTTAAACGAATTGCGGCGGCCGCACTTCAAACGAACGCTAAATCGCTCGGGGGCGGCTGCCATTTTGTTCCGTCAGATGGCATTCCTTCCACGCTTTTGGGAAGCCAAACAAAGCGGGCCGCTGCTCTTGACCCCAAAAATGGAAGCCCCCTCTCGACGGGACAATTAAACGCGGCGTTCCGTCCGACGTGGGCGTGACCCTCCTCCTCCCGACCCCATCGGCGGCGCCCACGTTGACCTGTCGCCACTTTGGGATGACGCGTGAAAAGCCCGTAATTACGGGAAATTCACATTTTTTTTGGAGCTGGGCGCATTATTGGCGAGGTAATTGCTCGCCGTGTGAAGTGAGTGGCGGCGGAGGGGAGGGGTTAATGGTCGGCCACGTTCCCTTTAAAGCGCTACTTTGCCAGAAAGCGTCTCATTAAAAGCCAGAGGAGGAGAAAAGGAAATGCCTGCACGTTCGTCAAGAATGAGGACATTTTTAAACAAATAGTTGGAATATTCATTAAATAAATGGTGCTACTAGTTGACCCTATTTTTCCCCAACGACACAATTTGACTCTTTTAAAGCACAAGAACGTGATGGGCAGATTAAAAGCAAACGACGCCGCATCGATTCCTTCTGCCGCCCAGAAACCAATACAGATCGGATAGCAATAATCTTTGTCTTTGAATGATTTTGGCCAGAGATTCCGCATTTTCATCGCCAGACTCGACTCGGCGGTTCCACCCGGGTGACTTCCCCTACGGAATGACGTCACCACGCGGGTCTGTCGGGCGACCTAATGAAGTTGTTCCTCTCTCCGGCGAGCCACTTCTTTGTGGACGCGGGCGGGCGGTTTGGGCCAGCCAAGGGCAAAGCGGCGTGTAGCATTAGAATTCTCCTCTTTCTTTCGGCATCCTCATGAATAAATCGGCCTGTTAAAATGGCCACATTTACATCTCATTTCACAGCGGCGTAGCGCGGCAACGGGGACCCGGCGGCTACGCTCCGTTAAGCCCGGCGGTGCGTCGTCTGCCCGATTGCCCGGCGACAGAGACCCCGACGCGGGGGTTGCCGTTATCGTGGAAGAAACGGCCTCAAAAACAAGGGATGGCGTCCTGAAAGAGGGCGCCGCCCAAACAAAAATGGCCCAATGAGACACGGGAGGTTGGCGGGGGGAGTTGGGATATACAATAGTGTCTGGCAGTTCCGCTAGGGCGCCCACTAATTGAGAAGTCGCTCAGGGGTGTGGCGTTCCCGCTCGCAGCATTCAAATCCCGTCTGTAAGTGGGTGTGACAGCGAGCCATCGGCAATTGGCAACGCTCTTTTCCAGCGTCAGCCGCTTTGGCTGTTTTACGGTACGTCTGGGTGCCTTTCCTTCTGCCGGCGGGCGACCCTACTCCATCTCCATACAGGCCTCATTAAGCAGGTGCGCCACACGTCGGCCGTCGGGTGGTGTGGAGCCGGGCGCGTTACCAAAACTAATTGCCCGCAAAGGCCAAACCACCCACTTTGGCGGTGGTTGGTTTCCGTAATGGGGCTGCCGGACTCGCGTACTTCCTTTTAACAAGGCCAGGGTGGGAATTCAGGTCACCTTCGTCGACCCGCAACGGGTAGGCTTTTGCGGCCATTGGAAAATGAGCGCTGGGGCCTGTTCTTCGGGAAACACACGGCCGTCAAACTAGATAAAAGCGGCCAAGTCTGCGGGGGAAAACACTGAAAGGAGGGGAAGGGAAAACGGCCAGGCTGTTATCATCCTTTTGCACACTGGCGAAACAGAGGGACAAGCCAAACATACGCTGGCGGTGGCGGTGGGCAGGCTCCAGGCCTGCCACTATTGCCATTTACACTGAGAAGGTTGGGGAAGGTACGGTTTGGGACTGGGAAGCTGGAAGGGGGTCGCTAGACATCAACCTACTACACAAATGAAATTCCAAATTGTAACGAAAATGGCTGCTCATCTGGTCTCAGTTCAAGCACTCCTTTCTCAACGGATGCCAATGAGTACCTGAAAGGTCGAGGCCAGCCAACTGGTCCTGGAGGTCCGCTGTGGTTGCAGGTTTTTCCTGCAACCGATCCAGCAAAGACACTTTGACCAATGAAAATTCTGCAGAAAACCAGAAGCAGAATGAAAATGAAAAGCAACCGGAAGCTCACCTGCACTCTATTTATACAAGCGAGAAAAAGGGGGGGGGGGGGGGGGGGACGCCACCTAATCTGCAAAGGCTGGTCAGCCAGAGGAAAAGGGACATTAATCTATGCATGGAAATGACCTGCGGCGCAGCCAGTAAAGAGGGGCCGCCAGAGGTCAAATGGCCGCCTAACTGCGCCCGCCCGACTTTAATTAAAAAGACAAAAGGGGGGCATGCCAAGGGAACGGACGGCGGAGATTAGCGCCGTCCAATGAGAAGGCCCGCTATCCCAGAAGGCCCGGCCGCCACCGTCCTCTCGTCCCTTTCATGTGAATAGACACCCTTTATGAGGGCCGCATAAAGGTTAATCCGGAAGGAGAGCGCGTGGCGTGCTGGTCGCACGTGGGGGGGGGAAAAGTTCCAATTTCCAGGCCTTATCGCCCAATCGTCTCTCTGGAATGAGAAAACCTTGAAAGAGCAAAAGTGGGACGCGTGGTGTTTAAAAAGTTGATTTGCTTGAACGAATGGAACACAATGGGAGTCAATATTCATTACGGAGAGGTCCGTTGGCCGCCACGGACGGCGACCGGCCATTGGGACGCCAGCCCGCCTCATTTACTATATTACAAAGTCACAGCGGATGATGGATGGCTTCAATTGCGCAAAGTAACTGACTGGATGAATTTTTCATTAGCCCGCTTCATGTGTTTGGGACAGACAATTAGATAAGGCCGCCGAGCCGCCGGCCCGAGGGGAGCGCCCAGTGGGATGGGGACGCTCTGGGATGGGGATTCATTCCACCTAACGGGACCGGAATTGGACCGCCTTATCCAATGATAAACAAATCAAACATCTTGTCCTGTGGTTTAGACCGACCGGTTGTTATTAGAAATGACTGGTAGCCTATGGATCGGCCAGCGCAAAACACCGTCCACGTGGAAACGTTAAACGGCAGAAAGAAAAGCTCCGAGAGTTACATAAGACGAGAGAGAATGTGCGACGCCGGGAAATCAATAGAGCAACAATAACACAAGACGTAAAGGTGCGGGCGGACCAAGCCGACCATTACAGTAAAGGCCGTGTTCGCCTCCGCCGCCGCCGAGCGCTCTATTCACCATCGCTGAGGAGTAATCATCTCGCCGTCTAATCCGCGAACGGGGGATCTGAGGGGGGCGGATTGTTGGAGGAACCGTCCGCTTCCGGGTGGATGGACTCGGTTCCACTGTTGTCCACTGTTGTTTTCCCAGTGGAAGACCACGGCAGATGGGATAAACCTTACGTGACTTTTTGGCCCCGGCCAATGCTTTAAAATGGCCGGTCCGACGTTATCGGCCCACGCCGCCGCCGTCTATCAGATTTTCCTGTGTGGGAGGATCATTTTAAAATCCCCAACGCAACACAGCGCCGCTTTCGGACCTTTTACGATCCGCCGTTAAAAAGGTATCGAGCTATAATGGCTGGGATTGGCATTTTATTGCCTTGATCCCAAGCTTGCAAAAACCTGGATTGACCTGGATCTGGTCTTGGAGTTAGTGAAGCGGGCCAGGCTCCCCTTATTTGAATATTACCAGTTGGAGCGAGCGGGGCGCTTCCAGCACCACTTAATTATTTCCGCCGTAATGTGAAAGAGACTAGCTAATGATGCGCCAGCCAGCGCTAAAATGCTTCTAAAGCCTCATGAATTCTGCTAAGGGGAGATATGATGAGCACGGCCCCCATTTTGATGGGCGCGGCTATTCCGGCAAAGTGATTTAAGGCCACCAATTACTTTGGTGAACGTGTCCGACCGATGTTACCGCTATGTACCGGTACGGGTTGGCGTAGGTTACCTTTGCTAGAAGGCCCCCCCATTGCCCCCCTGGGAGAGCGCCCTCCGTACGAGGCTAGACATACAAGCGGCGGCCCGAGCGCTACAAGGTGAACTATTCCCCGCCAAGTGTTATTATTAATAACTGGCAGCGAGAGGGGTCACCCGAGACAACTCCTTGAAAAAGAACCCCGGGCCAAGCAAGTAGGACGCAGCTGGGTGCCTTGTAAAACAATACCAACCCCCACCTTACACACACAAAAAGAAAGAATAATGCATAGCAGAACGGCGCGGGCTCGATTCCAGGCCGTGAAAAATGGAGATGTCACTGGCCACCTGCTGCTTTTAAGCTAACTTTGGCTATCTCACACAACAAAGCAATTTCCCCTTTCCACACAAACTAAGGTACCATTTTTTTTTGACGTGTCCGACATTCCATCATCTGCTGAAGCGTTGTGTTTATTTGAAAAGGCGGAGTCAAACGCAAATGTTAGCGAGTTAACGTCGTTGGAATATCCCTTTCCTTTTCTTATTAAAGCCATGACACATGTTCACGAGCGGGAATGTATCTAAATGAGATTTCCCGGCAGAATAGATGGCTTTGAGACAGGCTCAGCTTCTTTTTTTTTTTCCCTACTTCTCTTCAGCGCCTGTCAGTCTGCGGCGATAAAGGTTGACGCCTCCGTGTCACAGTCACGCCCGACCACGACGACGACACACAAATGCCTAATAAGCTTGATGCCAGATATACAAATATATTTAAAAAAGCCATTTTCTGGCGTTTACAAGAAGGCGCTTGATTGTGTAGGAGAGGCACGAAAAGGGAAAAAGAATTACACGACAGCGTGTCGACATTTGGTTATCGCTTAGCTTTCCAAAAAAAAAAAGAATAAATCTAGCGGTGTTGACTGGTGTGCGCATTTTCTTGCGTTCCCAATCTTAGTAAAACCACTGTAGAGGAAAATTGGAAGTTGGGGGGGAAGAAAAAAAATGAATGAATACATAGATAAATGAAAGAAAAAAAAAAAAGAAAAAGCCTTCTCCTAGCACCGCCTTTAAAATGGATGCCGGTCGGGAATTTACACTTTTCCATTAACGGATGTGCCCGACAGCTTTTTTTGGGCCTTTCCCGCCGGCCTGGCGACGCTTCTCGGATCGGGACGGCCGCGTTTTCCGGCGGGGACGCCTTCCACTCGCTGGCGACCGACCGGCATAAACAAGCGCCGCTATTACCGTGAAAATAAAAAAAAGGGGGCGCAAAGGGATCGTTGGGAGGAGCCGCAAATGGAGCCGGAGGAGAAGATAATTCCCCTCATTTTGTTTGCATTTGGGGGCGCCGTGGCGCGGCGGTGGCGCGGCGGTGGCGGCGTGTTATTCCCGCTGTTTCTTTCTCTTCATTTTATGGGGACTATTACTTGTCAGCTGCTTTTCGACCCCTGAAGAATTCTATTAACCCTTCTTATGTCGGGCTTAATAACACGGGCGCCACCTGCTAAACACAACAGGAGCACCCGTTGTCAGGCTCCAAAAAATGGACGTGTTGTGGTGAAATGATGATTTATTTGCCTGTTTTTTTTCCGCCTCCCCCTCCACACTTTCTCTCCCCCCTCGCTGACACCAGCAGATAAACGCAAGTCCAAAGAATAAACAGAAAGAGCTTTTTATGAGCGCGCTGGCGGAGGTCATGAATCTCTCTCTCTGCTCCCGATAACGTAAATCATTCCATTTTAGGGCGACGTTGGGACCGGTTAGGGGGGGATGTGACGTGACAAAAAAAAGGGTAACGTTTCCGGTCCATCCGGATCTGAGCCATCCCTCCGAGACTATTTTACTCACGCAAATTGACCAGTAGATGGCAGCGATCCAACAAGAGTAGGCGGGACAAAGCTTATTTCTGTTTTTGATTTGGTAGAACTGTCCAATAATCTTTGTAAGGGAATAAATACTCTATTTTGTGGAGTAGTCGAGCAATAACAATATTTTAGAATGACCTTGCCCGGACGTGACTTTTTGGTTTTTAAACGCACTTTGTGGAGTAGCACCGCAAACAACTGCGGTATATTGTTTTTGATTTGATCGTTCCGCCACCTTTAAGCGCCCCCGAAGAAGACGTAAGGGTATTATTGCCTTACCGTAAGTAGTCTCTCCGGCAGAGTATGAGGTTGGCTTTGGTGTAGAGCGTGGAGCCCACCTCGCCCAGCCTGCAGTCGCAGCAGGCGCACTTGAGGCAGTCTTCGTGCCAGTACTTGTCCAGGGCTTTCAGCAGGTAGCGGTCCTTGATCTTCCGGTTGCAGCCGGCGCAGCCTTTTGGCTTCGTGTCCGGCTGGACGGAAAGCATTTGTATACCTGCCGCACAACAACAACAACAACAAAAAAACATGGACGGATTAGCAAAAGCGCCAGAATACAGGACAATCTTATCAGAATACACAAGGACAAATACATCAAGAGTGTTTAGTTTTAGGACATCCAAATGAACAAATGTTTTTTTTCTGATGCGATGAAGGCCACAGAACAAAAAAACATTGTACTTTACGCTCTGTTTTGAAGTGTTTTAAGTGGCACACCAGAAGACTTGTTTCTAAATGTCCAAATAGCAAAGAGTGTAGAGGACACAAAAGTAATGTGAGGGTGATCCGCCAGGCAGGCAAATTTCCAGAGACTTTTTTCCTCCGCTGTCACCAATGCCGCAAAGACAATGACCAACGACGGTGCATTTTGCCAACTTTTTTCTCTCCACTTTTCTTCCCTCTTCTTGACCCGCTCTGTATTTAAAGAGGCGTGGCCACAGACATTGTTTGGCCCGAGCGAGCCGGCTGGGGCCGGCGAGGAGCCTTTGTTGCTCCACTGTGGGACTTGAACAAGTGGAGGTGGGGGCACCGGCCCGACCCACCCGGCCGGGAATGAGTGTTCCCTCTCTCTCTCTCTCTCTCTCCCACAATTCCCTAAGGAGACCCCCCACTTTTGTGGGCTATTCAACGCACACATGGCCCCGTTCCTCACGTGGTTTTGAAATCCCCTTGATTACGGCCGCTGTCCTTTTCCCTCCAGCTGGACTGGCGTTTTCCCAGCCAACATGGCCGCTAAAGTCTTTGGGGCTAACCTATAGACCAAGCAGGCAGAGGGAGTTTTCTGATGGTCCACTTTCAAATTCAGGAGGGGAGAATAAAGAGAGGTGAATTGACATGGAAAGGCAAGTGCCATAACGCGCAGTCCAACGATGCAGTCCAAAGTTTTTTGTCATCCTACGACACGCAGACGCCACCTGAATGTTTTAGAGGAGACTTTAATGGCAATCTATTCAAACACACAAGTATAGGAGGTCTTTTTTTTTGTACCCCGACCAACACAATGGCAAACCGTATCGTCCCCTTAGATAAAACAGTTGTGTTCTGAGCCCAAAAAGCAGCCTGGGTGCACTTTTGCTCGTCTTCTGGCCCCCCAAATAACACGCTAAAGTGACTTTTTCTTTTGGGTGCGTGTGTGAAAGGCACGCCGAGAGCTCAACTCATTTGTTCCGGCGAGTCGCGGCTGTTGATTTGTTAATTGGCTGGATTTAGAGAAGGCAGGCGCTGGCTGGCTGGCTGGCTCGGTCGGGTTCCTGGCTGACTCGCTCGCTGGCTGGCTCCCTCGCCCACGGTTCCTCACCAGCGCGCCTCTTCGGCCGCACTGATCCGTCCCGCGGCCTCGTTAACACTACAAAGTCCCCGGCGCTCGTTACCAAAGGCGGAACGGGGGGTCGGATTGCCAATCAAGGAGAAGAACCACGGTCGGAATTTGCCTGGACGGCCTCAACAAAAGCCTCATTTTCCCATAAACTAAGGAGCTGGAGGAGGGTGGGTGGCTGGGTGGGTGGGGACTGGCTTGTATGTGGGGTGGGGGACTCACAGCTGCTCGCCGCTTTAATGCCGTCCGTCTATTGGATTTGCGGGGAGCCTCTCCGGCTCGGTCGGGGCTTCTGCGCTTTCCCGGCGCAAACACGTCGGTCGAAACGAACCCCCCCCCCCCCCCACCGTAAACGTGTACGCCACCTAAAGCTCCCCTCTATTTGCTGACATTTGGTCCCATCGCTTTAATTACCGTTGCCATGGCAGCCGAGTGCGGCCGTAACCTATCGGAGACGCCGTTGACGCCTGACGGGGGAAGCGGTCCGTCGTTGGCGGTCGGTCGGACGGACGGACGGGGGAGGGACGGACGGATCGAGGCTCAAGGCAGCCGGCGGCGGAGAAAAAAAAAGGAGAAAAAAAAGAGCCTTCTTACCGAAACTTTTCTCCCTTTTCTGCATTTGTTGAGCCGCTTGGGCAGCATGCGAGCCGGTCCGGTCCAGCGGCTGCCTTTGTTTTACAGACACGCGCACGCAGATGCCGGCCAGAGGAAAGGCAATCCGCTTGACGGGAGGAGAGGAGGAGACGATGGGATGGAAGGAAGACCAAACGCTTCAAAAATAAACAGCTCCCGATCGACCCAACGTGGAAAGCAGGCAAAGGTCGTCGAGCGTGCCGTTAGCGCGCAGGTTTGTGCCACCAGAGTGGGGAGACGCCGCCACCGCGTGTGTGTGAGCGAGGGTGGGAGTGAGGGAGTGAGAGGGAGGGAGGAGAGAAAGAGAGAGAGAGAGGAGGAGAGAGAGGAGGAGAGAGAGAACCGAGCCAGCCAGTGACAGCACGACAAAGAAGAGCTTTTTCTTCGCGTTGCTTGCGGGAAAGCTTTTTTGGAAATCAAACCCGGGCTACAAGTGCTAGCTCAAGTTAGGAGGAAAAAAAAAATGGAAGAAATCCACAAGCGCCGGTCCCCAAATGACTGGCGGAAGCGTTTCTCATTCCCCTTTGAACGGGCGCTCGTCAAGTACGGCCCACTCCAATAACTTTACACATATTTCACGGTCTCGAAAATTCAGCCGCTCGGATTTGAGGCGCCCGCTCGCCCGCTCGGCCGGCCGGCAGCCCATAATGAGATGGCTCATAAAAGGCTCTCGGCGCGCCATTATGACTGATGAGATGCATTAAAGCTGACAGGGGTATTACCTGGCCGTAATTAGGTTTTGTCATGGATTGAATTATTTCAAGGCGGCCTATCTGGGTAATCGTGCAATTTGCCGCCGTTGACGCGAACGCCGCCGCCACCCTCTCCCTCTCTCCGCAAAACTCCCACCCAACCACCCACCTTTCACTCAAAACGATTGTCGTGGACGGATGAGGAAAAGTCTATTTTTTCCCCGCTGGCATTTTACGCACATATTAAAAAATAAATCCAAAAAATGTCAACGACGGGGAGCAAAAGTGTCAAACCTTGAGGTCCGAGCGCGGGATCTTGCAAATCCAAGTTGTCCGTAAGTTTCCCCCGTATGTTCTTCGCAGCCTCCTCCTGCGAGTGTAGCCGTCCGACCTGGCGCTCTCTCCTTATTTAAAGCCCTCCGCCAGGTCCCCAGTCATTCGACGGCGTGGCGGCGGCGGCGTGGCGGCAACGTCGGCACACTCCTCCAAAATCCAAGAAGCTGACAAGCAGCGTTAGGGAAGGCAGCGCATGTTGCTCTAATGGACCTCATTAAGCTCTACTTACAGATGTTCTCTTAACATAATTGATCTGCAGCGAGTTGAGAGGACGGCAACCCTATTCCCCAGCCCCCAATTATGGGCCGGTAATTAGATCCCCAACCTCCACTTCTCCACATTCACCCTCCTTACATTCCGAAATATCAAAGTATCTCTTTCTCTCAAAGCGCCGACACTCCCCCCCACCCTCACCCCAACACCCCCCAATCCCCGTCCCCCCCCCCCCTCCATCGCCTCACCTCCAACTCCAGTCTCCTCCCACCAGCTTTTACTATTGACAGTCAGATGTGCTGCTAACCTTTTGTAGTGCAGCCACACTTGGCGATGGCGGTGGCTGACAGTGCTCGCTCACTTGTCTCTGTGTGTGTGTGTGTGTGTGTGTGTGTGCCCGTTGGGAGTCCATTTGAGTGACACAAGAAGTTCGGGGAGGGGGAAAAAAAGAAAAAACTTTGCATGAAGGCTTGTAATGATAATATCTGGCTAGGGAAAAAAATCCCCCCCCCCCCCCCACAGACGCACACATCATCATGTCTTTTATCTTAAATAATTCCTCTGATGGCAAATTTAAAAGCAGAGAGAGAGAGAGAGAGACTGGGTGCTTGACTGAAGAATAGAATGGTACGTGAGCCTCTTTTTTTTGGTCATGCCAATCAGTGCTAGGCTAATTAGCCACTGGACTATAAGGAGAAATCAGCAGGGAAATGCGAATGTCACAAACCGAGGTCAGAGAGCGACGCAAAGACAGTCATACGTAGCGACGTTATTGGCCAATCAAGTTAGTAGGCTCCACCCTAACCTAAGCTTCCATTTATTTTTATTTTTTTTTAGACTTTGCCCGTTAGCTTTCAAGCCAAGGAATGGTTGATTAAGAGGAGCCTTGTGGGTGGCTGTTGTTTTACTCCATATTGATCGTCTAAGCACAAGTTTCCATCATGCAGAGAAGGCCAGGGCCAAAGACGACAGCTAATTAAGATGGCTAATCACTTCATTTCACAAGGCTGCAGGCTCTGTCACTCTTCTTTGCTCCAGCACCTGTTGTTTGCTATCTGGCAAATGATTGGAGGCGGGACCCAAAACCACAAAAAAAATCCATCTGGCATTTGTGGCGTCCACGACTTTTATCGGTACAAATGCTGATGGTTACGGCGAGTTGATGCGGACACTCCATCATTTCTTTCAACTTTGTTCGAGTCCATCGTGAAATAAACGAAAGATGCTCCCGTTTTTCATCGACCAATCGGAAGGAAAAAGACGCCTGAATAAAAGTCAACAACTGCTCTCTAAATTGGACAAAATTGAAATGTACAAAAACCCCAACCTCAACTGCCGCAAATGACTGCCATAATGAACGCTGTTAAATGAGGAATGAGCATGAATAATCGACATCACTACAAAAAATAAGACTGGATCCTCTTTCCGAGACCATCCGTTGATGTAAAACTGAAGTTTTAGTTTTTGCCTGAACATGAAAAGTCTCCACAAGAGGACAGTAACTTTTCAGAATGACTCTTCCCGACGTATTGGACGCTGATCTTGTCGTCATAAGTGGACTTATTCTGCTTGTTAGCAGGAAAGCATTTTATGCAAGGCCCGCCCGGCTCTGAATTCCACCCAGCCCCTCCCCCTCCTCCCAAAATCAAATCATATTGATAACTCCCAACCGGGGCCGCCTGGGAAAGCTCAGCCATCATTTATTTTGTTCTCTGACCGTCGGCTAAAGTGATTTGTGATAAAGGCGGCCGAGCTAAGCCCCGAACGGTACTTATGAAAGGAAACCCAGTGATTTCCCTCCTGGATTCAAGCAGAATAAGACACTTTGGACTGCATTATTGAGCGGGCTAGGCCGCCATGGCGGGCGGCATCAACAACATACAGCGTCTACTTCTTAGCGGCCCGAGAAACCAATCTTAAAGCTTGCCAAGTTGTGCAACAGCCAAACTTAGCGAGAGATTATAGCTAGAGTCACTTGACATCGGGCGGATCGGCTAACGCGGGAACGGGAAGAGCCGTCTCGCTCTTATCCGTCCCGCTGATGGATATGGGGGGATAGAGTCGTGCTCGTCCGTCATCTTTGGGAGATCCCGCCCCCGTCTCTCGTCTTAAGACTCCCTTAAGCTGGGCTGAGGGCGCTTTTCAAAGGCCTTCTTCCCATCGGTACTCGGGGAGGATTGGGAATACAAAATGCTCCAGTGACGGAGGAAAAAGGCGCAAATGAATGTCCTGACGTGACAGCCGGTTGACTTTTGCCGTTCGTCTGTTAAGCGGCTGACAATTGTCAGTTGGCGCAGACTCAAAAGTCGCCTGTCCAATCGTTACAAACAATTTAGTTGAAGATTTGCTTTTCAAGGAGCTACCAACATCTCCCTTTTTCAAGGGCCACCTTCAATCCCTACCGTACCCAACAATACTTCCTTAAAAAACGCATTAACTTTCAAACTAAAAGCAAAGAAAGAGATGGCTTCCCGGAGTCGTGATTCCCCATCCGGAGCGCCAATTATTCACGCTTTTTTTCTTCCAATGCTGGTTTGGTTCCTCGGTCAATACTGCCATTTCCTACTTGTAGTGAGGGATCCGCCTTTCACTTCCTGCATTTCATTGGGATATCGACACGTTTTGTCAAGGACAAAAAGACATTTTTGGACTTTTATCAGCAGCCAGCGCTGGTGACAGACAACTGGAGCAAAACTAAAGACAACAACAACAGACATTGAGTGTCAAACTGGCTTTTCTGGAAAGTCTGGAAAGCTACTCTTTCGGTGTCAATAAGGGAGCGGGAGACCCCAAAAAATGGAGTCGGATAGCTGTATGGTTTGCTGTGATTTGGCCCAAAGTGTATTTATTTTGCAGATTGTCTGGTAATTTCCCCCCCGTGCATGACAGCCCGGAGGCGGGCAGAATTAAGATGACCGGCGCTAATGAGCAAACGGCGTGCGCCGGCAGAGCAGAGCCGGCCGGCTCAGCACGGCGGCGGCGCTCGGGCCGCGACAAGCGGGGAAGGAAGCATCATTAAGAGCAAGAAAGGCCTTCTTCGTCTTACTGCCTGGGGTGCTGGGAGGGGGGTTGCCGACTTTGCTTGGGCCGACTCAAAGACTTTACAATTAGAATGCTCATTTGCCAGCAAGTCTGTTTATTTCAGGCCAGGAACTTTCCATCCAAACGGAAGCCGATCTGACACGGTTATTCGGAATGACCTGGTTGAGACGTACTCGGGTTCTTTATCTTTCCTATTAAACAATTTCACCTACTGGATTACATGCGTGCTACTTTAGGGTTCTGCAAATGATTGGCTTTTACTCTTTGTCTACTTTTCAGGTGGCGAACAGCGTAATCACAAAACCACTGCATTGGACAACTATTGTCGTCGATGAGCTAAGCAAGCAGAACACCAGCTATTGGTTCAAATGAGCCTAAACCCAACACGAAACCAAGGTACGGAGTAGAGATGCTTCTAAATCGACAATGACGGGCAGCATCTGGTGGCTATTTGAAGCTATAGATTGTTGCAAAGTCACAACGAGGTGAATAAAAAGGGAGTTGGTGTGTTGACCACATGCACCAAATCCTTGGCGCTGCCTCCACAGAGCACCTCAAACGCTTATTGATGAAAACATAATGGTGGATTTGTTTTGTTTTTTGTGTTGCTCTCCCTCTGTGGCTCACTGTTGGCATACAAAGACCATAGGAATAATTAGGATTTCAGGAGAACAAATATTACCCCTTGGGCTCCAATTATTTTCATGCATTGACTCCTTTGGTGTCTATGGTTTGGAAAAATAATATATATATATATATATATATATATATATCTATCTATCTATATACAGACCAAACAAAACAATGCCTATTGGAGCAAAGTCACGGACGGATTGGGGGGGGCGCTTACTCGGACTTTGGAAATGGCGCTCTATTTCAGGGAAGCCGTAAATGACGCGGCATTTTGTTTCCCAAATACGTGCATATTGGATATGGATATCGTCTCCGCAAAAGTGGAATGTTATCACAAATCCGTACTGCAAAATTCAAGCCAATTTACGTGATGATTTTTTTTTCTCTTCTCGCTATCTTCAAAGACAGTGTAAAGTTTATTCCAGCTAATTGGCAGCAACATAAAAAGGATATTGCGCACTTTTCAAACACAGAGAGGGAGGGGGGGGGGGCGGTGGGGGGGCCTTGTTTTTTTTTTTTCTCCTTCTAATGATATATTTTTAATCTGTTTTCTTTAAATGGCACAAACAAAGCGCGGGCTCATTAATGTGGAAGTACACGCCCCCCCCCCCCCCATAACTCCCTCCCACGTTGATTGACGATGACTGAGACGTATGACACCTCTCGACTTGTCAGGGAGGAGTTATCTGTACTCCGCCGCCATCCATTCTGCGAGGAAAGAGCAGATGTCTCGTCCTAATTAGGCCGGCGGCCATGTTTTCCGCGACTTGTAGCCCCCATTACGTGCCACGCAAGACTTTTCCCCATCCTCCTTGGGGCCCGCTGCTCTTTGTCTTTGGGAGACATTTTGGACAAAATCCTCCCCCTGCGTGGCGGTAAAAAGCCAAAGAATGAGAGCGACTTTGCCACGCGTTTGCCACGCGGACTTGCTTAGTCTTGTACGATATATTTCATTGATGGTATATGGAGTGGAGGAACTAGGCCATCTGAGTCCATCTGCTTAAATAATAGCGCGGCGGCGGTGGCGGCAATTGGGCTGAAAAGAGCCTGCGAGGGATCCCAGGTTTAAAGTCAGACACCTTCTTTCTTCCCATTTGTCACTTTCCGCCATGTTTTTTTTCCCGTTCCTACGCCTTCTCCTTGTTCTCGGCAGCCAACGGATCGTAATACTTGTCGGGGAACGTCTTCTACCGTCGTTCATTTTCGCGGGATGGCGGAAAAAGCTGACAGCGAAATAAGCGTGGCGGCTTTTCCCGGCTCCCGGATCAAATATGAATATATTTGAGATGATACTACTACCCCCCCCCCAACCCCTACCCTCTGTTACGTAGTATTAGAAGATAAGGTGAAAAGGCCACGGCACAAAACAAGAGCCCTAAAAAAGAAAGCTGAAGGTAAAGAGCGGTTTCTGAACAAATGTTATTGCTGGCTCTAATGAGGGTATAAAATGTTATTAATATTTTAGAACAAGCCCTATTTTTCATTTGTGAAAGCCACTGTGGGGCTTCTTTTCAAAGGGTTTGAGTCAAAACCCAATGGGAGATTCAATTGACTTTAATCTTGCATTCGTTTGAAAATTGGAGCCTATTAGTTAACTTTGCCTTCTCGCCGCACTTTTCATTGCATTTCAATGAAGTCGCTTTCCTGTGGTGTTAAAACACTAATAGTCGCTTCAAATAGTCGGCCAGACGGACGGACGGACGTGAGCGGAACGGAAGCGCCCAGAAAGGAAAGCCCCACCAAAAAAAATCCCTCCTCTCCAAGATCAGCAATGGCGGCCAACGACTTAACTGTAAGCATTGCCCAAAACGGTGTTGCGCTGACGTCGGGTTTGCTTTATTACTCATCTTTTCAATACAGGACTTTTTTTGGGAGGGGGCAAGCATCCCAATCAGTTGAAATGTAGGTCAAGTGCCCGTTGCCAAGGAAAGGCAAAAAGCCAAACTGTGGAGAGTTGGAGGTGCAGCAGTCCCAAAGACTCCATCACGCAATTGGTCACAAGAAAGGAAATGGCTGTGGAAATGCCCCCCCGATTGGGGGGTTAAAAAGAAGACCAGTCAACGGTTCATTTCAAACATGGTGTCCCTGTGTATTCCAGAGCTTTAGCGTCCCCGTGGGAGCAAACGTCCTGGTTGCAGGTCTTCTGCAAATGAATCCTCATATTGTTTTTTTTCCAATGTTTAATCAAGCAGGTTCTGTGGTCACCCCCCCACCCCGGACCAGGCCGGCCCCGCCTCCGACGCCACGGCATCGTCGCAAACCACTGACACAATGCCTGACTAATCCGCCGGCCAGCTTTGGGATACGGCACCCACGCAGTCAAATGAGCAAACAAAGAAGCTTAAATCCTCTCTACTGGATTAAGGAGTTAGCGCCACAAACGGACGGCCACGGATACGCGCCCTGGCCCGGCTTTCGGGGAACCCCCGGGCCCGGCCGGCCCCCCCCATTTCGGCAGACCGTCTGAGTCCATCTGTCACGGCATTGACCTTTGACAGTAGCTCACGGCCTGGGATAGCATCACCTGACCACCTTGGAAAATGTGACGTCATCTGTAGAATAGGCCAATTTCAACCATTTGTGTTTCTGTTTGGAATGGGATTTGACATACGTTGAGATGCAAGTAAGGAATTCGACTCTCAAGTCGAGGTTCCGAGGCGATGGAACGGCGACAACTGTCGCCGTTCCATCGCCACAACAAAGTGTTGACGATGCAATGGATTAAGCCGCAGGTGGGATTTAATGTGGACTTTTCAAAAGAGGCGCTTTTAGACAGAGTGTGCATATTCCTCACTGTGTTGGTTGGCAGCACAATTTCTGTTTGTGTATCCGGCTCTCATTTTCCCCGAGTCTTTAAAGGCTCAGTGGCCAGACCCTGGGGCGGGCGGGGTTGGCTGGCTGGCGCCGCAGGAATAGGCACGGGGCAAAGTTGCGGTGCGGGGGGTCCGTATCGAAGCCGGGCCATCTCGCCGGCGTCCCCGCTGCATCCAATTTCAGCAGCCACGCTTGCCGTTAAACCCCATCAAACAGACACACGGCGGCACAAAGGAAAACCTCATCTCCACGGGAAACTAATCCGCCGGTGTGCGCTGTAAGCCTGTCAGTCCACCGCCGCCGCCACCCCATCACCGTCTCTTTTTTTTTTTTTTTATTGAAAGAAGTCATCACTCATTTTGCCAAAGATTAAAAGTATAGCTAAATTGAGAAAATCCGCTTAGGAATTCAGAATTTAAATAGCGACTTGGAGGGGCGGCCAGGAGAGATGCCAAGTCTTGTGGGGGGAACAGACAGGTATGGAGGTGAGATCAATTGAAAAAATACATATTTGTTTTTTTGTAGTTGCATTTTTTCTTCTTCTTGGCCCTAAACCATCAGGCCGGTTTAAAGAAAGCTGTAGAGGTGGAGGTGGGGGGAGCAAAGACAGCCTCACCTCACAGGCGGACGCTATTTTTTTCTTCTACCGATTGGAGATTTGGACGGCAGAGCGGCCGGCCGGCGCATGCCAAATGACTTCCTGCGACTTGAATTGCCTGGCCGTTGGCAACAAGGCGTTTGAGCAGGAGGGGGATGCCGGTCGGTGGCGGGGCAGGGGGGAAAAAGCCCAATGGAATGGCCAGGATGGGAAGCACGCCGCGGCGGAATAATCTTCCGTGATAGGACGGTGGCATCCGTCTGACCGTCCGTTCCATTTCTGCAAAGGAACAATGGGGCCGGCTCGGAAACAAGACCGACACGATTCCGTCTGAGATATTTCACGTAGTATCCACAGAGTCGGTCGGTGGGCCGGCCGGCCGAGCGGTGGGCATCTTAGGCCGTAATTATGTCGGCCGGCAGAGCCAATGATGTATTATTTATTTTCCAGTAACTGGCTGCTCCTTCTCTCTCTCTCTCTCTCTCTTTTTTTCTCTCTCTTTCTCTCTCTTTCTTTCTGGCTGAGACGTGTTGCCCCTGGAGTGGTCATTAATCTGATATCTGGTCAGGCCGGGCGCAGCCCCTATGATCCCGAGCCAATCTCAGATCCTAATCCAAGGAGGAAGAGAGCTGCGGGCCAGGATTTGCAGGCCCTGCCTATCTTTCTCTCTCTCTCTCTCTATAATTGATAGGTTTTAGGCGATTATACCCTTCACGTGATTATGATCTATAACGATGTATTGATTGGAGTGTTGTGGTGTCTAACCGGGCACACCGCAAGACATATCCTCCTCCTCCTCCTCCTCCCTATCCTCTTCCTCCTCCTCCTCATCATCATGGTCTAGTACCAAACTACTGTACATTATGCTCTGGGGCTGTTTTGCAGCGAATAAATAAGGAGTCTGGACGATACATCAGGACAGAAGGTTCCTCTCATCGCCTTTCCGACCAAAGACCCTACCTTGCATGGTATCTGGGAACTCCTCTGGATCACCTTTCCTTGTTCTTCACCTGCCAAGGCAGCTGCTCCTTATCTTACCCGACAAAAACTCCCGAGTTTAATGACCCCATCCATCATAACTGGGAGTCCACCAAGTCAGCGTGGATGCTTCCAACGGCCAATCTCGGGGCGTCCCAACGCATCTACGAGGTGGAACGGCGGCCAACTGACTTGCAGATCCCTTCCAAAATGGGAATCAGCGGGGCAAATCAAGATGGATCTGGTTTACACTGGGATGTGTCTGCTGTGACAGATCATCTCCCCAAATTCTGAGTAGAATAGATTCTAGAGCCGGGTCATGTTGAGAGGTTTTTGCCAGGTAAAAAAAGCTCGATTCTAACAGAGGACGTCCCCAAAGCTAGCAGTCTTGTAGCGTTTTTCCATTTTTCTCGGCCTTTCCCACAGGGAGGGAGAAAACGCTGGCAGTTCACGACGGCACATTTCCATGTTTTGGCCTCCGTCTTAATCTTCATCGAACGAGCGTGGCGGCCCTACGGCAGTAATTAGGCGTGGGCTCCTCCGTCCGGACAACCGGAGACGAGCGGCTCTCCTTGACAAACAAATTACCTTTAGCTTATGGTAAGCAATATTCCGTGCCGGGCAACTTTTACTGCTGATTAGCAATTAGCCCAAACTAGCGGCGGCTAATGTTTCATTTGCTCCCCTAATGATATACGGCGTCGGGCCGGCACGGGGTGGGGGTTGCCGCTTGGCGGGATGGAAGTAGTCTGGGAAACGTATGGATTTCTCCTTAATTCCTTTTCATTTATGAGCTGACAGGCCCCGCAGGTAGGAAAGGCAGGAAATTTCTTAGCCATTAGTAATGGCTGCTCCTCAAAGCGGAGGCGGCGGGCGAATGCTAAGAAGGCAGAATTACTGTCTCATTTCCAAGCACATTCATTCGCTCAATTATTCACAGTCAACTTTGAATAATAACGCCGTTTGGCTGCCAAAACAGGCGGCGGCCGTGGCGAGTGCGCGCGCACGACACTCCTCCTTCTGTTGGGAAGCGCCGGCCGGCCGGCCGGCCGCAAATAGCGGCGTACCCGGAGAGCTATTACGGAGAGCCCTCGGGCAAATGGATGGCGGCACGCCGTGACCGTGATAATGTTGTATCGCCGGCGGAAGCCGCCACTCGCCGGGATGAAATAAACCCGGTGACATTAACGGCCATCTCGCCGTCTTAATGAAGCCATGCGGTAACGGGCGCCAATGGAGGCCATTTGTCATTTGTCTGTCGCAAAGTGGGCCAGAGCGCAAGCTAGCATTTGCTCGTGTTAAACGCCAATTTTGGTTGGGTCTTTAGAAACGGTGGACATTTTCTGGGCCGCCGAGAGGACGAGGACCCTGCCCACCATATGATGTGTTTTAGATGTCTGGGTAGGCGGACTTTCTGCGACGTTAGGGTCCAACACAAAGCTAGTTGAGCCGGTCCGAACGCAGATTTACAGCTAGAAAAAGGTGGAGATGAGCTTTTGATTTTGCCCGACTCGTAGCCCGCTGCTCTTTAGCTTTAATACCTTGTTTACTTCCCGAGAATTGTCTGCAAACACACAAGTAGGCAGTGTCAGACCAGGCTCCCGTGGGGGGACGCCATCATCTAGGGCGGGTTTGTCTTTAAACTAAAAGGTGCTGGGAAGCTCGGAGGCCGGACTTCACAAATCAGGTGCGGGCGGCTAATCTCCGGTGGGCCGTGTCTGGAACGGGGCCTTGTTAAAAAGTGCAATGGGCGCTGCGGGAATGGCCCCTCGGGGTTAGCGACTCCTCCTCCCTAATCAAGGTGCGGGATGAGGCTCGTTATGCGCTCTGGCCTGTTATTCTGCCGGCTGGCCCGACGCTTTCTCGCCGCTTTCTCGCCGCTTTCTGGCTCCGCTGGCAGCCATCGGCAGCCTGTACTTGGCTCTCGCTCGTCTTATAGATCTTTCAGAGGGGAGTGATTTACAGCGGGGTCCAGACAAATGGAGAAGGGGGAGGAACCGGGGGTAGAAAGTAAAAGATAAGTATATGGATGTGTCGACTATGGGTTGGCTTGCTTCGACTTGATTCAATTCCCACTGTTGCGCAGAGGAGCTTTTCCTCACAAAGTCAAGAGACCCAAAGTTTCCCCAACCTTTCTTTGCATGGAGTTTGCCAGGAAATCTCCAGGAAAAGAAAGGCAACAGCAAGCAGGAAGCCCTCATCTCTGACAGGTAGCTGCTTCAAAGCCTTCCTCTAGTGCAGAATTTCAATGCTACGTTTGGGGTTTTTCTTCCCCTTACTAACACAGAGCCTGTTTTTGCTGTCTTTACTACAGTAAGATCCCCCAAAGATTGCGCTGCCCATTGGTGATTTGAGATAAACAAAAATATGTAACGCAATGCTCCAAGAATTGACTGCAAGAGTGTTTCCTACGTTGCAACCTTTGAAAAGCGACCCAAGAACTATTTCCTCACTAAGGTACGCATACAATGACGTATAGATGAAAGCCACCAAGTTACTTTCGGTATACAAAACATGGTAGCCGTCCGTCCCCGTGCGCTCATTAAATCCACTTCACCTGGAGTTCAATCCACCCAGGGCTACGTTTGACTTCGGGGGTCAAAGCTGCGGGGGCCAACTTTGTTATCGGCAGCCCGGTACCCGCCGGCCGCACCGACGGGAGCTCGGGATGGAGGTCCCGAGCGATAAGGAAAGGTCAGCCGCTCGATGGCGTGCCAGGCTGCATCGGACACGCGTGTGTCGAGTAACCGTGGCCCAAACTTAGAAGATGCACTGATACTTGACAATTTAAACGTGAGTCACCAAACGCAGGGATAAAAGTGAGTAGGAGAACATCAATCCCTATGATCAAATCATAAAAATATATCTTCCAAGTGCAAAACTTTGCATTTAAATGGAGATTGGGTGATAGCACTCGAGGTGTTTTGTGTAATGATGCCCATGTTTAACGGGGCAAAACAAAGCGCCCACTCCCCCGGGTCTTTGCAATTGAATCAACAAATAACACAAGGTTGAATCCAGACGTTGCCAGTCCAAGCAGAGAAACGGCAACCATTCCTTTGTGTTGCAAGAACGGAAATGGTGAGCTAAATGGTAGCACGTGATGTTCATGGAAATGAATATAAACAATGTACCTTATGGTATCTTGCCCGTTAAGAATAGCGAGTATGTAGATGTGACGAGCTTCCCGCGTAAAAACCAATGCTGTGTTATTCACGATTAACGGTAAATGAGCAAATATTTTCCCAGTGTTCGCCAGGTTAGATCCCCATTTAATTAAACTGGCTCATTATGTTGCTCTCTGATTAGTGGAAGAGAATCAATTATTCAATTCACAAACACGAGGCTGCGAGGAGCTGGAGGAGCTGGAGGTGCATCACCACCAGCCGCTCATTTCATTCCAAGGACACTAATTAGCTACAAAGCAAGCACTATCTTTGCTCCTAAGCACCCCTTCCTTCCTTCTTTCTTTTAAAAATGAACACGCTAGGCCGACTGGACGTCCAATCACAAGCTTTGTAGGGACAAACGGGTGTGGTGGGATTGTCCTTCCGCCCGGTAAAGGGGGAAAAGAAGGGCGATTTTCCCCCCGGGGAGTTAAAGTCGGCTTCACTTTTCTTCCGGGTAGTCAAACGGCGGGCAATTATCCGAATTATTGACAGCGGATTCCTCATTTCAACTGCAAATTAAGGCTATCAATAAAGCGTTCTGATGCAAAAGTGACTAATTAACCAACAGAGTGGAGCCTCTGAAGCCCGGATATAAATAAATAAGTAGCAAATCTGCAGTCGGCTGCACGTTGTAGAAACACAGGGGAACTCATTAGTTTAATTATCAAAACAGCTAATTAAAATTACACAGTTGCCTAATTAGTCGGGTGCCTCTCTCCGCCGTCGTCGTCGTCTCCTTTTCTCTTAGTTGCCCTCTCGCTGCTTAATTGACAGCTTCAAGTTAAATATAAAATGAGAGCAAATAAGGGAGGAGAGGCAAAATGGGAGCGGCGCCTACTAATGAATTTGTCGCCACGGAAACGCCAAAGCATTGGATAGATGGCCGGATTGAAGACGTTTCGAAAGAGGACGGACGGGTCAAAGGCAAACGCCCAAAGTTCCAGTTTACGGTGACACATCAAAGACGGTAGAAGGTTCTACCCTGAGTAGAGCTCAATCACCACCACCAACAACAACAGCACAATGAAAAATGTATTCCGAGAAGGAAGTTTGTTGGTAGGTCTTGACGGAAAGGACAATATTGTTCCCCCTTTCAAACCAAAAAAGGTTGTCGTTTTTTTGAAACGTGTACAGGAAGAAGAAGAGAATATTATTTTGGTCCTGGCCTGTTAAAAAATTTACACCAGCATCTGCTGGTGGTGAGATGGGAACAATGTCACAGATGGTAAAAATGGCCCTTTTTCTCTCTCACAAAAACTTTCCTGAACTCGCTGGGAAAAGAATACACAAGTCATTTGGCACCGCAGACTAAATACGCGTAAATAAGAGAGGAATGAAAAGTCCTTCTTTTTGCGTCCTCCCTACGAGCAAACGACTTACTAACGACAAGCACATGGATCATCAATAAGAAGCTCCACTTTATGAAGAGCGATGAAATCTTATTTTTTTTTTCTTCCGACTTCAGCTGTTCTCGGTCTGGAAGGAGGGGGAAACTTGTGGAGATCTTAATTGGATCATGCAATATCTGAAATTGGAAGCATTGAGAAAGACCCGGCGGTATCGATGGCCAACATCTTCCTTACTCTTTCAAAAAATCCCAAAGCCCCCAAATAAGTGCCCAGTGAGGTCTGAGGTGGAGAAATCTGGTATTTTTTTTCTCCTCCCTCCTCCTTTTTTTCATTGGTGGGGTCCGCAACGCGCGGAGTGATCGCCTCCAGCTATAGAAGGTCCCGCTCGGCAGCCCGGCAGCATGTAAATGGTGCGGGAGCGCTCCGGAGTCGACCCGCAGCCTTTTGGGCCGGGGGTATTTTTAAACACGCTAATCAGGGAGCTTATTATTTCTGGGCTTGGCAGAAAAACTTTTGAACCGCCGCCTCTCTCGGTCTAAAAGATTCATGAAATAGAGAGAGAGAAGCCAGAGAGAGAGGCTGGCTGACTGGATGGAGAGAGGCTGCAGAGGTCAGACTCATCCCCGCGGCCATTCCGACAAAAAAAAAAACAAATGACGTGTTAAGGGCGGATTGTTTCTACATTTATTCTAGATGTTTAATGTAACAACGCTGTAGGTGAAAATGATTAATAATGGTCGGGGTGCCGGTGGGCGTATTGACACACGGCCAAGGCTGGAGATATTGGATTTGTTACCTGCTCCATTAGGAACAGAAAAAGGAAAAAGGAAGGGAAAAAAATGCAGTAAGCATCCATTAACGCCACATCGGACCCACGCCGATAAGTCATACGTTGGAAGGACGTGACGTGGCTTTACTGGGCAACTTATTAGATTGCCGGTGAAAGGAGGGAGACTTTTTGTGTATAAAATGCAATCTAGTGGGCTGGCCAGGTAGATTACGGCGGCGGGGTGAATTGCCTGCGAAGCGCTCTTCCATTTGAATTGTCAATGCGCGCGCCGCCGCCGCCGCCTCCATTTGACTGCCACGGAGAGCGAAGACAGATTCCATCAGCTCCTTATCTGTTACAAGTCGCATTGCTTGCATTCAATAGGCACCAATAATGCTGTTAGTTTGGGTTTTTTTTTTAAACATTGGGATAGCCGGCTTTTTTCTGCAGCGCTCAGCAGCGACCGAATAAAACTCCCGCCTTGTCCCTATCATTTTTCCAACTTCCTGCAGGGGAAAAAAAGTCATTTTATCTGGTAAAGGGGTGTTTTTTTTTTCTTCCGTTTTTTTTGTTGCCCCCGCCCACGCAGCCGGCATATATTGTTTTGGGATGAACAAGTGTTTTGCGGCACATCGATACATCACCGCAGCCAAGCGCAATCAGTCTGCTGCCAATTGTCAGTAGAGACCAATTTGGGGCACGTACACACACTCCGAGCGTGACATTTTGGAGAAATTAATCCCGGCGTAAGCCCTCAAACACAAATCTAGCTGCCCCCCCAAAAAAAAGAATTACAAATAAAGTATCTTAAAAACATCTACGGAGGTCCGAGTGCGGCAAAAACTTTTCTGTCAAATGAAGGGCAAAGACACGGGGTTTAAATAGACAGACAAGAAACATAGGGCGCCATTTTCCTTGAATTAGCTGGTTTGGCCGAGCGCAAATACCAAAAAGATGTTTCCACGCCAAAGTTCGCAGGCCCCGCCCGGTAAACGCCGTGACAGGTGGGAAGGGACGGGCGTAATGAGAGCGGAACTGCCTTCCAAGAAAGCGCCATTGTTTTAATTGTTCAGAGCGGAGAAGGGAGCCTGTGTTTTTCCAGGCAGCCCACGCCACCAATCAAATCAAAACAAAACAAAACCAAAAAAATGCCGGCTTCTTCTGGCCAATGTGTTGGAGCAATTATGTACAAACCCTGTAATTATGCATATCTTTTGGAAACACGTTAAAGCCGTATGGAAATGAGAAAGGGTTGGTTGGAGTAACAACTGGAGCGCCCCCCCCCCCCCCACACACCACCTCCCAGACGCATTGTGTGATAGTTGAGGGAATTTTGACGACAAGTGAAGGTTAGCAAGTGTCTGGTTTTCCTAGTGAGGAGGACTATGGATCCTAAACTAAGTCCCTTGTAGTTGTCTAAGCCCCCCCCCCCCCCCCCCCCCATCCCATCCCTTATCCAAAGCTCCAATCTCCTCTCCCTTCTTGCATGTGTGAGGGGGTCCCAGCCTTAATGAAGTCTTCTGGGGTTTCAAATGTTCAATCTTGTTTCAAGCCCATCTCAGCACATTTAAAAGGCGGCAACCGTCCAAAGACGTCCCCCGTTTGATTCCACGCCATCCCAAAGTGTCCTAAATGTTGCACGCCATGTTTCCTTTGTGGCCGTTGAAGACGGAGAAGAAGAGGAAGAAGAAGACCCTCCCTCCCTTCCCAATTACCAGCCGTTCATCTTATCGGGCGCAAAATTCAATTACTTTTATCAAGGTTATTTCACAGGCTGAGCAGAGTCCTTTTTCCAGCGGCCATTGTGAGCCCCGGCCGCTAATAATTAAACGGCGGCACAACGCGGCGTAACGGCGGCACGGGAAAGCAATCACGGGGGGCATTAGCGCCGTTCACCTGGGGCCGAGCACCTGTTAGCGTCTGGCCGTCCCGTGCTCACGCTGACATTTAAAAAGACACCTTTTTTCTCTCCCCGCTACGGATAATAGGTTAGCGGCGGCGGCGGCGCCGGCGGCCGATGAAGGCTATTAAAACGCCGGCAAAGTGGGCAGATTCCAATCGGGGGGAAAAAGTGCGGCTTTATTTTCATCCCCGCCGATGTTCTTTTTCCGCTCGAATTATCTGGACGGACGGGTTCTCCCGGACCCTCCTGGTCGCAAAGGATTCTGGGTAAGGATGGGGAAACCGGCTCCACCCATTCCTCTGGCCGGCACACCAATTACCCGTGAATAGATTTTTTTCAAGCAGAATAATTGTGCAATTATCCGGGTGAAATGGGAAGTCTAATGTGTTAAAGACACGACGAGTCAGTTGACCAAGTGGGGGAAGATTTGACCTCAATCCCCACCGACCATACTGACGACTGCAAATACGACGTGGAGCCGCTGGGTGGGAACGAATGATGCCTATTGAAATATGAACTGTAAATCACAATTAACAAGACAAATTGATTGAAAGCCATTTGATCTTCATTGTGGCAAAGAATCAAACATAGAATCATAACACTAGCCACATTCGAAAACGGATCATTTGCCTAGACCGCCAAAGACACTGCCCACCCCAAAATGCGACCCAAACCCACACCAATATCCCCCTGAAGTAGTCTGAAATCGAACAAATTTGCTCCAAAATAAGCCATTTTGGGTCTCACTCCCCATCCGTTAGCCACAACAAAGAAATGGCTTTGCCGTCGCTATATTTGAGGAAACGCCACGGGCCTGTGCTAACAACATTTCAAGCTGTAGTCATATTATTGATAGGAAAGATGAGGGAAGCAAATGAGTGAAAGGCCAGCTAGGCAGAAAGCACTCATTGCGTTGACCCTAATCCCAATCCATTTAGAAAAAGCCAGCAATTTGGCAGCGCCATTCTCCAAAGCCCGCAAACTTTGGAAAGACGGAGGGAGGGAGGGAGGGAGGGAGGGAGGGAGGGAGGAAGGTGAGGAAAAGAAAGAAAGAAGGAAGGAAGGAGGAGGTGGGAAGGAAAGAGGGGGGCGCGCAAAATGAAAATTCAAGGCAAGGCAACATAAGATATGTTGTCTGCTTTCAGCAGTTGTTAGAAAATAAATTGCTTTTGAAAACTCCAAATGTTTACCTAAATTGAGAAGCGCTTTATGCCCTTGACAGGAATCCAACACACACAAACACACTCGCAGCTTTTCCTCCAGTTGATCTTTCCAATGGTAATATTTCCTTAAGCCCAACAAATAAGCGGGCCTACACAGTTTTTTTTTTTTTTTTTGCCCGAGTATAAATAGGCCGCCACCGCCGCCGCCTTCCCGTTTGGAGGTCTCTCTCAATAGCTTCTTCCTCAAATCATTTCTCTGCTCATTTAGAATATGAGCAGAGAAACAGAAATGTCGGTGGGTTGAACCAAAAAGTTGCCATCCCGGTGGAGTGCCCAAGTATGTCTGGGCATTCCAAATTACCGCAAACTTTGGACATTTTAACGGCACTTTTGAAGCCGGCAATGTCGTGAGAAAGCGGCAATAATTATGATTGAATTGTGATGACGACTGCCATAAAGCCACGCTTGTCTGATCAGGTTAGTTCAACACGACTA
The DNA here is from genome assembly GCF_051989575.1 of Stigmatopora nigra. Taxonomy (NCBI): domain Eukaryota; kingdom Metazoa; phylum Chordata; class Actinopteri; order Syngnathiformes; family Syngnathidae; genus Stigmatopora; species Stigmatopora nigra. Next base: position 558,007 of record NC_135530.1, read on the forward strand.
ACGGCGGCAGTGGCAGCGGCAAAGGCGGTGGCGGCGGCGGCGGCGGCGGCAACAACGCAAGGGGAACTGACGGTGACTAATTAGCACACCCATAATGTTTCTCCCCTCTTAAACATTCCCCCGGAGGCTGTTTTGAATCATTATGCAAATGATGTTGTCAATTACGCTGAGCGGAAATCCCCGTGATTTATTATTTTGGAAGACTTGTCGTTGGCGGGCACCAACTTTTCTTGGCCAAGTCCTTCCGATGGTACAAAAAGATGACAAAAGATGGCATTTGACTGCAAGGAAACGTCACCAGGTGTGCTGGATTTCACATGGTCCTCCTGATAGTTGCTCAGACTAGTTGAAAAAAAATCAATAACCTACTTCCAATTTGAGAACCCCTGCATAAATCACAGCTGATCAATATCAAAAGAGTCAAGTCTTTTACTTTACCACTATGTTAGAAGCATTTGGGTATCAACATATTCAAGGAAATGCAATATTTTCAACAAGAAAACAGGGGGGAAAAGGTCAATAATGGCCAATGTCTTGGTTGGCGTGACCCCCCCCCCCCCCCCCACCCCTCCCCCATTGTTTGGCTAATCTTTTCTCTCTTCTGGCTTCTAAATGAAAGCGCCCACGTGATTATAAGACATTGTGCAAATGAAGCAGGCCCACGGCAAACACGCTTCCTCAGCATCTTCTCCGAAGAGACCTCCATAGCCCCAATTGGATTGAAGCTGCCAATCAAAAAGCAGTCCGGCCGGCCGGCCGGTCCACCGACGCTCGTTAGAAAGCTGTTTTATATTCAAAAGCCACTTTTCTGTTGATGTCCTCGTCAGTTAGTTTTGCTTTTAAAAAGAAAGGTGAGGTCAATAAGAAGGGGGCGCTCTCCCATTGGACAAGAGCGCGAGAGGGGGCTGGAGCAAGGATGGAGGACAGAAAGCGGTCTGTGTTCCTAGCAAAAATCCTTCAAATACTTAATCAAAGAGCATGTGAGGCACTTTGTCGGATTTCAGTGGACTTGCCATTTTCAATATTTGCTCGGCGTGTCCTTCAAAAGGATCAAAAGAGCGGGATAATGGCCAAGTTTGATCACCGGCGCTTAAATGAGCCCGGCCCGTTAAATGTACCTCCGGATAATGAATAAAGCATTCATCTGGGGTCCCGGTGTGATCTCTAATTAGGTCACGCCAGAGGAAATTCCACAAAGTTAACAGCGCGGCCTCACAGAGACCAAACGCCACCAAACGGAAGCACGGCCAAACTCCGTTGGGACGATCGCATACGTTTTGGCTGGGAAGATTGTCGGCGCTGGTTCAAAACATTCGCAGTTGACGCCGTCATGGTTTTAACCCAAATTTGACAAAGCAAGTAGAAAAGTGGAGCAATGAATTTTGGATGCAATCCCATCTACTTAACCTTCTTTCCTTCGTCTGGAAACATTTGATGAACCTTCAAGAAAAACAAGGGGGTGGGGCACGATTTCAGTTCTAAATTTGTTTTGGCAGAAGTAGAAGCTCAGCCAGATTCCTTCCAATTTCAACATTTGGCAGCAGTGGCAGAGTCTTATTTGCCATGGGTGACTGCCTACTTAGCCTCCATAAATCTCACCGCTCTCAATTTGGACTTGTAGATTTGCAGAACAGCTTTTAATGCTTTCTGAAAAAACAGAAACTCCAAATTTCACTCATCCAAACATTGGACAGAAATGTATTAATGACAGAATTAGAATTGAGCCTGCTCACTTGGAGAATTTTCAACATTCGGTTTGGTAAGAAAGCGCCTGGCAACCTGTCTATTGGTGAATTGTGACTAAGGTAAAATGACATTTATGGAAAAGATAAGAAACAATGCCCCATTGGGACCAGAGGATCGACATCCAACCTAAGCTAGTCTACAGAATTTTCTCTGTGTACAGAAAACCATTAAAAGTAGTGCATTCGAAATCCCTGGCCATGATGGTATTTCCTTTACGTACCTAACAACCGCCGCCCCCCCCCCCTGCCGCCCTACCATCTGTGTGGGAAAGATCACCAGTTTCCCCCAAATGGAACATCATTGACTTCAAGAGTTTCCAATTAGCCCAAAAGTGCTTCTTCATGATTGTGTTTTTCCCAGCGACGCCTCGCCCATTCCAACACTTAAAAGAAAGCCTTGAAGGGGAATATAAGCAAACGCAACTAGCCTAACCACCCCCCCTCCAACACCCCATCCTCTAATATTAGCGGATGTGCACGAGCCTTTTTGCGAGGGAGCTCTATCAAGTGCTATAAATCTTTCATTTTCCAGATCGGTATTAATGGCCGAAACGGGCTCAGATCTGGGTTCCGCTCCCCGCTTTCATCCTCCCGGCTGGAGGAATTCCGGGGGTGGGAGGCGGAGGAGAGAAAAGCGGGGGAGGGCGGGGGGAGGACGGCGAGGGGTGCCGTGCGATCGTTTGCTCCCATAAGTACACAAAATTAGCTTCTTATCGGTTGATCTCTCAACACGATCCTTTGGAAATCTGCTGAACGCACAACTTGGCTTACAAACTTATGTCCCCGCCGGCTTGTGTCTTTACGCGTGGAGAAAGTCAAAGATAATTCGCCTTCACTTTGCAGGGACAACCAGGTCAGATTGTCCACCTATTTTCTTGATCCTCGTCTTTCACTCAGGATGGGGAGGGTCTTTCTGGAAGGACAGTTGCGGCAACGGCTGGTTTGTGGAAGACCAGAGGTGAGGTCATTCCTGGGCCGCTGGTGACCGTTTGTCCTTTCAGAACCAAGGCTCAACCCAGACTTTGTCTGCTACGATATGGTAGCGAGTGACTTGGGCTTAGCGGCCATCCTTCCTTCTGTGGGATGTTTCATGACACCGCCTCCTCAGCTCTAACGAGTCAGGGCTGCAGAATGAGGCTGGGCGGCGGCGACGGCGCCCTATTAATGGGGCCCGCCAAAGCCAGAGAGTGGCTGAACCTCTCGTTAGCCGCCCCGGCCGGCCGTTATTGATTGTGGCGGGCCGCTGGGGGCTCTCTACCTGTGGTGGACTTTGTACTTTGCGCAAGAGTTGTCTGCGCAACAACAGGGACGGTTGCACATCTCAAACAAGGCCTATGAAAAGCCTATCAATTAGGCTTTGAAGGTCAAGCAAACTCTCCCCCCGCGTCTGGCCCAGAATTGAGCTAGCTAGCGGTATCTCCCGTTCTCTCTCTCCCTTTTTCTCTCCAAAATACATCTGAAGACTCCATTCAATTAAATATCTCTCAGCTCCAGCTGCTCCCTAAGTGAAAGGTCAACTAAGTCCAGGAGGCTAAAAGAGAAAGGCGCAGCTTCTTGGCTCCACACAACAAAGCCTCCCCTGAGCAGGCGCTCTCCTTGTTAATGATCCCCACTGGTCAATCCCTAACTAGCAGTGACAGTTACCCCCACGAGCACCGCTGCCGACCGAGGCCGATCGATCAGGTGAGGGGAAGAAGCAGAAAAAAAATAGCCATAATGATAACCCGCAGACATAATGTCAAGTCCTCACGCCGTCCCAATTGGTTGACATTCAGCCAGGTAGCCGGCCGGGCCGGGCCGACCCGAAAGGCCGGACGGAGGTGCGCGGGCGGAGCTGGTGGCTTGGCCCTCTGGCCCGAACTCTAATTACCCGCAGCGAGGCCCGGGGGGTGTCCCCAGAGGGGACGGACGGCTGAGTCGGACGACACGCGCCCGCACTCGATAACCGTCAACACAAACACTCCCTAATTGAGTCAGATTGGGACTCATTAGCTAAGCTTTAGTGCGCTGGTCTTTAAAGCGACGGCCACTACGGCTGTGACGTTAATCCTGTTTCCAAGGCAGCTGCCGAGTGAAACTGGGGTACTATTTGGTTCAAATCTATTGACTTCCCACAGTAATGGCCTTGGAACTTACACGAGTTGGTTCAGTGCTACACGATGGTGGAGGTGGCCACTTTTTTTGGAATGAAATAAACACTATTTGAGCAAATGTCCTGGTTCAATACTCTCATGCTACTTGGACTGAATGTCTAAACCTGATCTGTTTGAGTTGGACTTTTTTTTTTTGTATTATTGAACTACTCTGTTCTTTTTTGGATTCCAAAGAGGACAGACGGCAAGAAGTGCCGGCTCAGCCGTCCCCGACGCCCGTCGATAGGCGCTGAACTGGCAGCCAAAGCGCCACTAAGACAGGATGGCTGTCGCTGGCTCACCGATTAGAGCGGCAGACTGCATGGGGGGGAGGCTGGAGAGGGCAGGGGAGGGGGGGGGGGGGACTAAGAGATGTCAGGATCCCTTACACGACCCTCTGTATCCCCAATGACCCTCCTTCTATTGCCTAAATGAACAGACTAAAGGTGATCATATTCCCCATACTATCGATAGCAAGTGCTCTAGCGGCCGCACTCCGATGGTCTGGTGACCTTGCGCCCCATGTCTGTCCTCCAGCGCACTGGGGCCACCCAAACTATAGGGCGGCTTTTAATGGCAAAGGCGCCACTTGGGGAAATTGCTCCGTGGAAATGATGGCAAAAATGACCATCATTGCAACAACCGCAGAGAATTTCATGCTTGATTGGTTGGGGCACGCATTGAAATCTAAGGTTCAGGAATAGCTGGTGGCGCCAAATGACTTAGTTAATAGCATAAAAAGAGCTCCCCTCCCATTCCCATGATTTATGACTTGGTCTAAACAGTGGCCGTACTGAAGCCTAAGAGTCGCTTGCGTCTCGGCGCCCGTCTTTCTGTTGACGGAAATATTCAAATCATCGGAATCCGGTCCAGTCAAAGCTAAATGACGAGAGCGTTACAGTCGATGCTTTGAAATGATTGATTTTAGGACTCTGTGTCAAAGACAATAAGTGCCTGGGAGCGCTTTGATTTCTCATTATATTCTTGCCTGTGTACTTCTTCCGGCAGAACCTCAAGTCAATAAGCACGCGTTCCCAATGTATAGCCCGGGACCATCATTACCCATCGATGCGCCGCCCCTATGGGAATGCTTGATATGACAAGAGGGTCCGATCGCATATTCTAATATCTGGCCAGACTCTCATTTCAGTAAGCGCTAAATCCATAGTTGGATTTGGATTTCTGCGCCGGCAGGGAAACTGAGAACGCTGGAAATCAGACTGCTGTCTCCGATGGCGCTCGTGCCGCGCACAGACTTTTGAAAACAGAACTTGAGACGTCAAGACTCTCAGATCTGAGTTGGGAGTTTGTTTGGGATCGCAAGACTAGACTGAAAACAAAGGGAGTCCAAATGCGCCACATCTGGGGATTGATTATAGTCATGGGACACACTGAGATTCATATGGAATTCTCCATTGAAAGTTACAAAGGGGTCCGGACCGGCTACAACTTTTAAACAAGGTAAACATATTTCTCTATCTGAAAAGATATTTCTACTCATCAAGCAGGAACATGTCTCTAAAAATACACAACTTCACTAGAAAAGACGGCATACAAAATGACGTTCAGGAAAAATGTGTCTCTAAAAAGATGGCCTTTTTATCCTCAATCACGTACAAATTTTCCACCAAGTACAAAATGAGAGTACAATATAATTCGAGTTTAATCTAAAAAACATGACTTTTTATTCCTCCAAAATGTACAAACAGTTCCGTACGCAATTTGCATGTCACGGACTCGCCGGTATACTCGTTAAAAGTAGGAAGAAGCTGGCAGGAAAACGAAAAGGATTGGGCTCCGCAGAAATCAAGGTCGAAGCGGCCCCCGATGCCCCGGGCCGCCTTGAAAAGCGGGCGGAAAAAAACACAAGCGGAATCAGCGGCAAAGTTCATTGAATGGCGCCCGCTAGCAACGAGACACGATTTACGCACGGCCGTCCCGCCGAGGCTGTTTTGGCAACCCCCCGACATTTCATTTTTGAGACGTGCGAGAAGGTCAGACAACTAGCGTCGATAATTAACCCCCAGCGTGGACGCCATAAAACATTGGCCGGGAAAGCTGAAACGGGAATGGAGCGGGACTCTTAAAACTTGTACTCGTGACCCGAAGCCAACATTCAATATCATCAATTCATACACGCAGCCATGAGAAGTCAACGGGAAAAGGTCAGCCTCCTTTGGCGCCGTTTGCCGTCGCCACCCGGGGAGCGCCGCGCCGCACTCGGGGACTGACGGACGGACGGACAAACTGACGGACTGTCACAACTAATATCGCCCTGCCAACACAAAAGTCTGCAACCTTTAGTATCTTGGCCTTAAGGAGCAACAGCACTCTCACCTTAACATTGATTTTAAAAAGGCCACGGCGACTATTTACACTTTACATTTACTCTTCGGTTTGCCGACCGGCGTGTATTTCCCAGACAAACAACGCGCGGCCAACTGCGAAGCGAGAATACTCTGGCTAGGCGGTCACCCAATCGCCAATCAAAAGCCTAGCCTATTAAAATATCCCCACAGTCCTATGGGAGTCAAGCACCAGATTGAGAAAAAAACTAGCAACAATTGGAAGGCAATGTTTGCTTCATTTGTATCTTGCGTGTTTACAGCGCAAATAATATCCCCGCTGCGTTATTTATGGCTGGCAAACTCTGCAAATCCTTCATTGACTTGTTGTTTTGCTGTTTACGGTCTTAATTTATGCCACTCATTTGCACACAATTCGCGCGCCTAGCAAACGTTAGCGAACAAAGACGACAAATAGGGTATGTAAATGACGGCGCTTGAGTAAAGTCGGGATTAGATCAAAGCCTCGCCACAAGTGGGCTCGTTCGAGGGGGAGATAACCTCGTGACGTGTCCTTCCCGAGGCCGGCCGGCGAGCTAGCTAGCTAGCCCCGGAAGCTCCCTACCAGATCCCACCCGTCGTGGGAAAACAATAGTAACTGTAACGGAGCCACGGTGGCGCGTGTACGTCAAGTCATATTCCCCGTGATATCAGTTAGGGGAAAGGGAGGGGGCGCCCTAACTGGCCATTACATGAGTTTTATCGAAAGGCCAATAGCGGCGCGGTGATAAATGTCTCCCGACAACATCGGAGGTGGCCCGGCAGGCGGCTCATTTGGATGAGGAGCCGCGTCCAAAGTTCAATCCCATCTGTCTCCGGCCCGGCCGCCCGGCTGGCCGTCCGTGGCGGTCGATACCGGCCCGGCAAAACGCTCACGCGTGACATTTGCAGTCGGCTCCCAGACACAAATCATCCTGTGGGGAGTCTTATAATTAGGAGTGTTTTGCATGATTTAGTCAATCAACGGTGTGGGGGGGAAAGCAAATGGCGGCAGGGAGGGAGCTAGCGACAGGCGGGGCCAATATCCGCAAGGTATTCATTACTGCCGTGGCACTATTTGCTGTATCCGAAATTTACTGGAGCGGGACGCGTTTACGCGCCACAATAAAACAGGAATGAGTAGCCGGCCGGCCGCGGTGCTTGGGTGCCTTGAGCCCACGCCGCCATCGGCGAGGAGGCGTTCCCGACTTTTCTCGGGTGTGTTTTATGTTTTTGAAAGCAGCAACCCTCCAGCTAAAAAGTGGCGCTTTTTACACAAAGTAGATATGTCAAATCGAAGCAGGAAGGAGAAGCAGACAGACTGGAACCAATAGGAGACCACTTGTGGACGCAAGCAAGCTCGTCCGGAAAAGCTTTGTGTATATTTATATTTTGCGATTGACTCTCTTCAGACTATTTTTGCATTTTTATACTTCTTAACCGGTCCATGGATGGGGAGTATATCTTTCAAATAAAATAGATTCCATATAGAGCGACGGGTTATGGTTCAAAAAGCAGACACGACTACCTGAAATGTTTCGTGCTATTGAACGGTTTGTGTTCCAAATTTGCACAATTAAGTTCTTGGAAATATTTACTTTTTACTCCCCATTTGAATTAGCATCCCTTTAAAAAAGATGAAGATGTCAGGGTGAACAGAAATCTATGATTTAGCAGTCTTACTAAATATACGCATGAAAAGTTTAGCCGAAAGTGGGAAAGCGTTCGTTTTCCAAGGAAAACTTGGGCCCATCTTGTTTAACTCCTCCCCAGGGGGCTCCATTATTTCCTCCTCCAAGGTGACACGCGGGTACTCTGACTCCCAGTAACGTAATTAGCCGTTAAAGGGAAACATCCTAAAGGTGAGGCGCTACGGCCCGCCCCAGGCCGACGGCGTTACGTCGGCGTGGAGCGACGGCGATTACAAGTGTCGTGGCGGGCGACGGGGCGGCTGTCAATCAGCCGGCGGTGTGTCACAGAGTGGCGAGAGGGTGAGTGAAGTGAAGCGGAGTGGCTTTAATTAAAAGTGTGACATTGTATCATAAAAAGCAGAAACCTAATCGTGATGGAATAAGTATAATGTAATTATCAAGCGGGTTATAAATAGCTTTAATTTCATGCTTTGTGGAAATGAAATGGAAATGGCATGGAGGGGAGGAGCTGGCCAATATGTGTGTGCGCGTCAGCCAGCTAGTAGTTTACCGAGCTTGTCGCCAGCCTTCTGCCAAGCGGCGAGAGACGGCGGACGGACGGACGCCAGCCAAATCCAATTTCTCCTCTCCGGGTCACACGTCTGTCCACTCAGCCATCCGAAAAAACTTCACTATTGCCTCACTGGAGGGGACCACAATGGGTGGTTCGTCTTCTCCGGCTAGACCAAAGTCTTTATTTTCAAGAGCCTCGGACCTCTCCTATTGACAAGTTGGCGTGCCGGAACCAAGGAGAGGAAAGGGAAGCTCAAACGGCATGAGGGATGAGCTTGTCCCAGGGTGCGAGGAAGGAACTTCAAAGCGGGGTTCCCAGGTGCGAGGGGTGAAAACCCCAGACGCCCGAAAGCCCCCTGATCTGAGGGGTCCTTGAAGTCACCCCCGGGAGTCTCCCCGATAAATGCGGCGAGAGAAAAGACAATGTTTTCTTTCCGCCCAGAGCCAATACGACTCACTTGATGAGGTTTGCTCGCTGCTAAATGAAAAGCAATAACCATGAGGCCACCCCAAACAAACCCATTCTAAACGACTTCTAAACGAGGTCTGATTGAATGAATCTATGTGGCGGATTACGGCCTCATTTTTCGATTACGCTCTTCCGGTGAAAGCGCTTTGGCTAAAAGTCTGGCTGGCGTCTTCTTCAATGAGATTGAAAAAAAGGCAAAGAATATGAGCCGGAGAGTGCGGGCCATTTTCAAAAGGGAAAAAACGAAGCGTTGACGGGCCAAGGTTGAGGCCACGGAAAGAAAAGGCACGCTTTCTCCAAGCACAAAGCCAAAGGACAACTAGTAACACGGAACAGATTGCCTTCAACTTTGGACTGTCATTCAAAAGTCATTTGGGAGGGAGTTTGTCTTTTATGGCGTCATATTAATTTCCCCCCGAGTGACATTCAGATAGGAGCAGAACAGATGGGGAATCCAGAATGGTCCTGGCAAAATTCATCATGAAAAATGCACCCGACACCTGTGTCATTTGCCTAATCATCTTTTCCTAATAAGCTCCCTCCATTAATTATGCACGACTTCCACAATGCAATCAAGATAAAAGTAAATCGGACGACTTAATAGCCTTGGAAATAATTAGCCGCTTCTCCTCAAGTCATTCAGCGGCCCGCAACCGACATCTTTTCCTCCGCCATCTCCAGCTGCATCTGGGCCGGGATCTTAATTGCTTTTAAGCCTTGTAATTCCCGCTTCCGATGGCACATTTTACGCCCGCGCATTTCCCGCTTTCACGTGACGTGGCGCAGGTCAAATTGCTGACGAAAAAGGTCAAACGCCAAATCTCATGTATTTCAGACCGCAGACGCTCTTCTTTTGCCAATTCGCCAGCGGCCAAAATATTCCTCGCCAGCGTTGCCCTGGCGACGCTGGCCGGACCGCCACAATCGGACTCAGACGAGACACTTTGCGGCGTCAAAGGAGGGAGGGTTCGCACAACAGTTCCATTTTCCGTTAGAAGAACTCAAATGTAAAGGCTTTAATTTTTTCTCTTGCGGTTACAAGGTCCGACGAACGGCTGGTTATCGCTAGGCGAAAATACGCAAGATATACGGTCAAAAGAAATCAATGGGAAGTTTTAATGGGTTTTACGCGGGTAATGATAGAGGGGGTTAAGAGGCTAGGGCGCCAGGTTAATGGCACTATCAGGACACGGAGCAAGTTAAGAGCAAAGGAAAGGTCCACCACCAGAGGTTAATTAACCTTTCTAAACCCAAGGTGCCTGGATGCACATACATATTGAATGGAAGCCGCCACAAAAAGCTGTAGGTCGCCGCTAATGCCTTGGCCGACTTGCAATTAAAACATCGGCCCACTCGCCTCGGATCTCCATTTGAGAGACGTTTATGGAGCCGTAATTCAGGAGGCAATTTATTACGTCAAAGCCTGTCTGAATGGGGGGCAGCTAGGTTAGCAGATAGGCACTTTCCACGCATTCACAAGCGGGGAGCTAGGACGCAAAGGCGTGCAATTTAGGCCAACGCTTTGCTGTCCTTTTTTTTCCTTTGTTGCGCCTCTGATGTTGTACGAGGCGACTTACGGGGGGAAGATGAGACCGTCGTCGCCAAAAACAGACTTTTCGAGGTAAAACAATGGGACGGCCATCCTGAAAATGCAGGTTGACATTGCAGTGGAGCTAAGGAACCTTGAACGGATTGCAAAATGGACTCAACCCAACTAGCCAAAGTGGACTCTCGTTCTCATTGGCCCTATTCTTTTGGAAGTTGTCTTTCTATTTATTTTTTCTCCATCTAGTCGACGCCAAATCCACTGACTGGCACTGTAAAAAGCAACATCATCAAAAAGAGCGCCTTGTCTTTCAAGCGGCAGCTAGGACGGGCTCGCCCGGTTCCCCGGGCGTCCCGGTCCTCGTTGTGAAAGGGGGGAACGTGGGGAGCCATCGGGGTTCCTTGAAAAGGGGCGGCGGCGGCGGGTAGAGCAGGTAGTAACGCTTGCTTGCCTGAGCCAGTTTGGGGCTCGAGTCAAAAAAGCAGTCTCCCTCGTCTCCACTCCAAACAAAGACAAGAAAGGAATTCCCAGAGGATTGCGACCAATTCCGCCTACCTGCCTTGCCTCTCTTGGCTCTGGGTTTCCAGCACACGGCACTCCGTGATGTAAGATGCCTGCAAGGCTTTCGGCACACACGCCACCACCCTACATTTCTACGTGGTGCGTATTATTATTTTTCTCCCCGCGCTTTTGATTCACTTGAACGCGGGAAGTTTTCCCGAGTGCGTTCCACCCTTTTCTTGTAAGGAAGGCGCCAGGCTCATCTATTCCCGAAGCGCCTCTCCCCGTGTCTCCACCCCAAAAGTTTGCCGCCTCTCCGGATGGAGCTTATTCCCTGAAGCTGGGGCCTGCTTTCCAAGTAATTGCCCGCTTTCTCTGCAAGTACCACTTGCCACTCGCCCATTTCATTTGTGGGTAAATACATTTTTTAAAAGGCAGCGTGCCTAAGTAGGTGAGCTCGGGCGAAAAAGGCAAAATGGTTACGGGGGAGGAAGAACAAGTTCATCAGGCAAAACAAGCAGACGCTGCTGACCTAAACAACTTTACACGCTTTGCATTTCACGTGATGTGGCCCTCTTTTACAAAGTTCAACGGACTGATCAAAAGTTAAAAGAGGAAAGCTAGCCAGAAAATACTTCCAACCACACCCAACACATGAGCAGCCATTGCTAGCAAAAGACAATTCTTGTTTTTGCATTGGCCGTACGCTAACTTGGGAAACTGCAGCAGTACTACTTCCATTGCTCTAGCTAGTAAACTCGCTATAAATATATTGTGCCAACTACAAGCCTACGATCAGATGTTTGTAAGGACACCGTAAAATTAAATATTCCCAGAAGCATCACATATTCCGTCGCTAAACGGCCAAACGGTATAATAAGCAAAATATATATCAAGAGTAGCCCTAACAATGTGTTTGAAGGAAATAAGTGATAAGAGAACAGCCTGGCTGCCTTTGAGAAAAGGCAAATAAAAGGGATGTTCTTTGAAAGGAATACTAAAAGCAAGTCCTCTAGAGAATAAGACAATTATAATGAGATAAAAGAGCACTAAAAATAATGATGAAGAGGGGGACTGGCTGGCTGGCTGGCGTTTATTTCTCTGGGCTGGCTCCTGGAGGTCGGCGCTATTTCCCGTCATTGTCGGCACGCAATATTTCCAAGTTATTTGACGAACGCCAAGTAGGGGAACGTGAAGAGACGCAAATAGAGTAGACTGACTTGACGAGTGTTCCTAAATTCCCTCCCCAAAATTGTACAATGCAATCACTTACCTTGAAAATGATTTCAGGCAAAACTCAAGTGTGGCATGGCAGTGTTTGAATGTAATGTTTGCATGTGGTGTACAACCAACATCAATGCAACATCAAAAAAGTACACTTTTGGATTGGATTGGATAACTTTATTCATCCCGTAATCGGGAAATTTCTTTGTTGCAAAAGGAAGAGGGTGAGGATGCAGGAATAGGAAAGGCATTATACACAAATAGGTACTTAATAGTAAGTTAATAAATAAATACATGAATAAATATATAAATAGGTAACTGTGTTGCTGAGATATATATATATATATATATATATATATATATATATATATATATATATATATATATATATATATATATATATATATATATATATATATATATATATATATATATATATATATATATATATATATATATATATATATATATATATATATATATATATATATATATATATATATATATATATATATATATATATATATATATATATATATATATATATATATATATATATACATACATACACATACATATATATAGAAGCACATCTATACTGTATCCGAATTCAGGAGGTCCTAACCCACAGACAGCCTTTTTTAAGTTAAAGAGCCTGACGGCTGATGGGAGGAAGGATCTGCGGAAGCGCTCCTTCCTGCAGTGAGGGTACCGCAGTCTACTGCTAAAGGAGCTTCGAAGGGACTCCACCGACTCGTGCAGGGGGTGGGAGGTGCTGTCCATGATGGACCTCATCCTGGTCAGCATCCTTGTATATACTATCTCAACTACACTTTTGTACACTTGAAGAAGATGTGTAAAAACAGATGTCTGTGCACCTACCTTGCCCTAAATTTCAGTTGGTACTCTCATTTTAAGAGAGGAAAATTGTGATGCAAGAAACACAGTTTGGGCATTTTCACCCATCATATTTAATTTAGCAGTGTTGTAAAAATGAGTCCCTACAGTGAAAAGTCTCTGGCTAGCTACAGTGGAAGGTAGAGCAGAAATGTACTTACAGGGAAGAAGGCGATCTGTAGTTTTGCCATCATTCCAACGGGTCAACCGTTTTTTTCCCATTTATTATTATCAACCTTGGTGTCATTCTCGGACACTTTCAACAAGGGATATTTCTTGTAAAATATGAGCAAACATCTTTGTTTTGCCTCTCTTGCATTCTCTGTGGAAGAATAGATGTGTCATAGTTAGCTTATGCATGGGTATTTTGGGACACTTCAATTCTTTTTTGAGCCCTGAAGATGCCAGACTTTCCAGTACGATTTGGCCAAGTTTCGATTGGTTCTGGCAAAAGGGTTTTTAGCTTGAAGGATCATTTTCAGGACAGCTATGCTCGCCCTCACAAGCATCAACAACATTAAACTTGAAATATTTGCCGCTGCAAACATTTAAGGCTCTCTTTTGTTCAAGCATCTGTAGTCTGGTACACAGTGTTGAATTCCAGGCAGTTGGAACATCTTGTAAAATAGCGTGGAGTGGTTGGTAGACGACCCAGGTCACCTTGGATTTTTTGCAGACGCTTTTTTGAAAGGGTTGAAAGTGGCAAGTTATCAATGTACATTTACTCGCATTCACGCTAGCGCCGGTTGAAGATGAATCATACTGTGAATCCACAGCCGTGTAAATTATAACCTGTAGTTAATTGTTAAGATAGGATAGCTCGGTCGTGGTAAATAGTAGCATATTGACAAGGCGAATTGAAGCTAGAAAATGGCTTGTCCTTTATAGCTTAATGCCTTTCTTTATGACAATGGAAACTCAGATCTGAAATCTTTTCAAGCGTGAGCCTTTTCGTGAGGTTAGCTTGGCCAGGAAAACTCTCGGCTACGCTGCGAAATTGCTGAAGCATTCCTAAAAACAACTGACTGATGTACTCACCTTTGTGCTTTTCCACGATGAAGCATCCTGAATCACACATTATTGTGAAAACTTATGTCCCTGTTAAAAATAAAAGCAAATTGTTAATATTATGTATAAAGGCCATGCACATTGCGTGTTGATTGAAATAAGATTTCGCGACTAATTCTGTATCAAGTGACAAATCGAAAACGATGCAAATAGAGCGGTCTCCCACGTTTGATAGCTGTGACTAACTTGCGGTTTACCACGTTTGATAGCAGTGACTAACTTGCGGTTTCCCCCGTTTGATAGCAGTGACTAACTTGCGATTTACCACGTTTGATAGCTGTGACTAACTTGCGGGCATACAATGTGGTATTACGCCCCAAACAGTGGCCCGTAATTTAAATTTACAGATTCGGAAGAAACCGGGTTCACGTGCAAGTTTAGCATAGCGTTTGGATACGAGAACATTAGCTGTGTTACTGTAAAGAACAGTGCGACTGTTGCCATTCGACGCATCTACAGGGATGTCATTTTAGCACAAACAGCGGTCGCTTAGTTTAGCATAGCGTTTCGATATAGGATAGGAGGCTAGCTAAATCAACATGGTATATTCAGTGTAAGCAAAATGAGGAAAGAAAATATTACCATCAAAGCTCAAAAATGGGTTGGGCCTCCTGGCTTTCATCCTTTGGTCCTTCAAGTGGTGGCTGAAGTTGTCCGCAAGGATGCTTGATCAAAATCTCATTTCTCATCGGTCGATGTTGGAAGAAGTAGATATCAGTCGGCATGAACTTTTTTTCGTCTATTATTTGAGCGATTTTGGATCTCCAACCTTCTATTTTTTCGTCACCTTGATAAAACTTTGGAATTTACCCTGCCTAGCCCTCACTCTAAAACGACAAAGCTCGTTGACAGACATAAAAAATAATCCTAAAAAAAAACAGTGTGGCCATTCAGCGCTTTGGGTAATTGCGGCCATGACAGTCGATCATTAGCCTGGAAAAGCAGCGGCTTTTGCAATCACGCGACTCCTCTTTGATGGTCCTTCATCACTCAAGTGTCGCTGAATTCCGTGCAGCTGTTTGTTTCCGTTTAGTTATTTTCTTAGCACCCAAGGCCAAATGGTCATTTCACTTTAATGAGTTCACCTCTATAAAACGCAACGCAGCACAGGGCTCTGTTTGAAAGGCTAACGGAGAGTTTTAACCACGTCTGCCAGGGACTAAAAGGACAATGGGCAATTATACTAATTGCCTAGGAATAATTACCACAACAATGTGTGTCTTCTAAAGCTTGAAGATTGAACACATTTAGTTCCAGGATATTGTAAAGTCTACATTGGATGTGGGGAAATGTTAGCCACAAAAACCAACATAGTCTTGGTAGTATTACGCTATTAAAAAAAAAAGGTGCAAATATTGTCTGACAAGGTTATGATCTTACAAAAATATAGACAGAGCAATTTGTAATGGGATAAACTCAAATCATTCCCGGGACAAAGAATAGCGTGGAAACATTACGAGGAACGGCCAGACGAAAAATGATGCGGTCTAACCCGAAGACACAAAAAGATAATGTTTTAAAATTAAAATGTGAATTTTTCAACAAAATATGTCAAATTCCAAATTGTTGGGTTTACTGCCTAGAGACTACTCTCATTAAAAGTTTTGCCTTGCCGGTCAACACGGGCTTTTGTTCTGAAGAGTTGCGGTACTTGCGGCAGATGTTTCACCCATTTTAGCGCGCTAACGGTTCTTCCCACTTGGAACTGGCTGATACAATTATGTCCTTCAATGGCGCCGGGGAGTTTGCCTCAAGTATCAACACTCGACGGCACCATTATCGTTTGACAAAAACATTTTTAATTACGGCGTTAAGTGAGGTGCTCGAGCCCAAGCACTCCAAGCCACCTAAAACGTTGGGCGCTAGCTAGATAATGGGATTCTGTGTCAATAAACACTTGAGAGATTTTATTCGCATCAAGTGCCGGCATTCAGTTGGGAATTCAACAGTTGTATTCATATCATTATTTTGAGGCCAAAATTTATATGTTGCTGTTTTTCTCTTTGACCGACCAACCAAATCAATTCATCGCTTTGCCTCTCACGAACGAGCTCGCTTCATATAACATCTTCTAATGCTAAGGTAGCCTTGCCCCCTCCATGCCGTGAATAATTCACGAGCCGCAATCCAATAGTATTGGATTGGGTGAAGGTGGGAGTTGGTGGGAGTTGGTGGGGAGGCTCAAAAGTTGAATTACAAGATGTAGCTAGCTAGCATTCTTTCTTCTCAAGTTTTCTCTTTTTTTCCGCAAAGTGCAAGGGTCAATTATGATCCCTCTGGCACGAATAAAACACCGAAGGGCTGGAAAACCTTGGGAGATTTCTCCCACTTGTGTAGATTATTGACACTTACCCCGTTGCTGTAAGAAAAGGGATCCTTTGTCTGTGGTCTTCTGCACTGTTGGTGTCTCAATCGCCTGAGGGTGAAAAAGAGGCCTAATTTGCACCGCTCTGTTTTGGGGCCAATTATTATAATACCTCATGTACTGGAAGCACAATGAAATTGAAAACAATAAAGAAAAAGGAGACTGGAGCCATCATGCATTTTAATATTGGGCTCATTAAAGATGCATTTTATGTGGGTTTGGAATTTGCGGGGTTTTACCTTCTCTTGTTTTGACGTCGGTGCCTCCCTCGCTGAGCTTCAATTCTTCGCATTTCATAGAAAAAGGTCCATCCGCATCACCCTGCCGAAAAGTACAAAAAGACAAATTACTTCAAAGGACTTCACACTATGGATGTGACATTTTATATCGGCAAACTCTGGACGAAAAAAAATCCCGAGGTCAACAAGTGACATTTGGGGATTAGCAGTATTTGACTGTCACAAGTGTGGCATGAACCTTTTAATATACAGTAAGCATGAAATCCTCATGAAGGCCAATTTCCCCCCCACTCCCTAGTCTCCCTCAAAGTGGAATGTCAAAACATATTGCATTACATTTTTCATAAAGAGTGTAAAATTGCAGGCACTTTAATAACCGAGAGGTCCCGCTCTGCCAAGGTCTAACGTAATATATCTTGAGAAACGAATGAAACCGTCCAGAGACGCACGCGCTTGTTTATTCATCCTTGGGAAAACAAGCGGCCAAACTTGCGTGACGTGTCGCGGGATTGGACGCCGTCAACACTAGAGGTCGGTGTTTTGGCAGCGCCACGGATAATGGGAAGAAGCAGCAGCCTGGGAAATTCTCCAGCGGATGAACCTCGCCTCTTGTGTTTTTTTTCCAGCACTCCCCACTTGAAAGTGCTCCGTCTTCCACAGAAGTATTTCACACTTGAGCCTCTCTCTCCGCGTCACGACCTGATTACCGAGGGCATCGCTTTTATCTCGTAATGAGGCGCAAACTGCTGAGCGCTGTTTTCTTTCTGAAGGAGCTGCACTCCAATCGACAGCGGCGCAGTGTTTCTCGCAACTTGTTGCCACAATCGAGCTTTCCTGATAACCCTTCAAAAACTAACAAATGTGCAAATGACTAGGATGTTACCAGCTCCTCTTTTTTTATGTAAAAATACATCTTGAATGTCCTGAAATTTAAGTGAAAGGGAAAAAATATAACTGTTTCACGTGATACTCCCATGCGTCGTATAACAGAGTTGTTTAATGAATACAAACCGACTGTTTATTTACTACATGATAATAGTGACTAAATTATCATACCTGTCAATTTATACGTTTTACTGTATTTTATACTTTGTCATCATTTCAAATTGTGTACGACGTATAAAAATGTATGTATGGGATTTTTTCAAGTACATATTTTGTAAAAACCGATGTGACGGCGGACATTTCGGATCTAATCCGGGGCATGACATGCGCACGCGCACTCAACTTTACCCCGTCGGCTTTTCTTTAGATAAAAAATTAAGCGCCTAAAAGCTATCCACTTTGAAGAAAAAAA
This sequence comes from Stigmatopora nigra, assembly GCF_051989575.1. Lineage (NCBI taxonomy): Eukaryota > Metazoa > Chordata > Actinopteri > Syngnathiformes > Syngnathidae > Stigmatopora > Stigmatopora nigra. Next base: position 576,018 of record NC_135530.1, read on the forward strand.
TGGATTTTACGTTCGCCCTGCGTAAGTAAATATGTGCCGCGTTGTTTTTGTCCGATTCAAAAACCCGTACAAATGTGATGCGGCACATATTTACTCTCTTATTAAGCGACAAACAACGTTTTTATCGTGTAATAACGGGAGCAATTGGCCGAGGTCGACATGCATGACGTCATAATAGTTATTAAGTTTCACACTTTAAAAGTACATACTTATAATAACATTCAGAACGTTTTCAATTATTCATGAACATAGAGTGACATAATTTACGCTATCCCCAAGACTTTTTGCACGTAAAACCTCATTTGGGCCGGAAGGAGAATTCTAGACAAATAGCATTAGCATGTAGCACGCGAGCAATGCCAATTAACTTCGTCAACTGTGTTTACACAAACCTCTAAACATATAAAAAGGGAAGACGATCACATTGCAAATATAACTACAAGAACCCAATATTTAAATGAACTTTTTTCTCATAAAAATTGAAATTTTAATATCTACGACATGTTACCTGCGTCATGAATCAACGCCGAAAGGGCGAGGCCTCGTTCCCACAATGCCTTGCTGCAATTGCGCCCACATTCACGAAAATGTTACATATTTTACTTGATTGAACAGGATGTTAAAATCCTATTTTATCTATGTTAGATATGAATAACGATGTGGCTGGTGTTGTGTTTATCAATATGAACACCGTTCGTAACTTTGAATTTTATATTTGAAATAGGTATCGGCTATATTTTCTTACTTTGAAAGTTATTTACATCGAGGCGGGACTATAATTTTGAAAAATGGAAGGAAACGGAAGTTGAACCAAACCACCAATCCCCATTTTGCTCCATAATGCAAAAGGCGGAAACCGAAATTCCAACCCGGAGAAGCGCGGCAGGTTTCATAGTGGAGACTTTAAACCAAGGTAAAAACTCATAATTTTCAAGTCATTATATACATATAAGCTAATACCGACTAATAAGACTATACAAAAGTTATTTCTGCTTTATACTGTCATACGTCTTTATGTTTCGGCTAGCACTTGTTAAGGCGAGTACTTTTTTCGGCACTTGAAAGAGGTTGTGTCGGCACTTGAAAGAGCTTGTGTCGGCACTTAAAAGAGTCCGTACTTTTCAACGCTGTCGCTGAAACACGTCACCAAAATGCAACTTTTTAGAGTTAAAAATGTAACGCAAAACAATTTGGGGCCAAGTAGCCTAAAAATAATCTAAAGTATCACTTAAACAAGTAGTAATTCTACCCCAAATTCTGTAAAATGACATGTCGAATGCGCATGCGCGTGACGGACGGGTTTATAACATTCATATTATTGTTATAATTAGAAATGCTGTTTACATGACTGAGATTGACAAATATTGGTCACCTGTCAGTCGTAACCAGGAAGAAGAGATAAGATTTGTATTGATTTCCCTTCAATATGCACGATAGATGATTTTAAGAAAAGAAAATTGAGATGTTGTGATTGTATATAGCATTCTATCCATGTCACCCATGCAAGAATCTGTCGTTCATAAAACCAACACTTAGTGTTGCCATCTATCACTGGCTCCTGTTGACGTCTATGAGTGACAGTGAAATATTTCTTCTGGTTCTTCTGCAGGGTCATCCAGAAGGTGGTAACCATGAGTTTCTCCCCATGCCCACCCGATGCCTTCGCCGGCAAGGTCATCCAAGAGCAGAGGGACCGCTGGGAGAGGAAACGCAGCCAAGCGGGCCGGGAGCTGGTGCTGTCGGAGCAACGTTATTGCCAACAACTAGACTTGGTCATCACTGTACGTTGACAACGTGACTCCTCATTTTATATTCAATTGTGTGGAAAAAAATATAGGTTCCGCGTGCTATATAGTGGACAGCCAAAGGTGTCCCTAAGCATCAAAGCAAAGCCTCCAAATTCTTCAGAAATATACTTGTAGTTTTATCTTTTCATTCATTTCTTGCTTTCGTGTTGATGTATAGCATCCTTGTTTTTTTTTTTTCTCTCCCTCAAAATGGAGTCTAAAACAGGACATGCGGTAAAGATTACTGCAAAGTGAATAGCAAGCCACCGAAGGTGGTATTGTTGTATCCTTTGATTTCCTGCCGGGGCAACAGGCTTTTACCACCCGCTAGTGTTGCCTAATTCCTACTCAGTGACTCCCCCCTTCCGTACCCTCCAATTAGGAGTCATTTTAAGCTTTGTGCTCGTTCAATTTGCTAATCCCATTTCCAGTGCAAATGACTTGAGACCAACACAGCTGTCACATTTTTTTTCTCAACTTGATTCTTGTGTTCGAAGCTGAGTTTGTAGTGCCAGGTAAAATTGTCTTCTTGTGTTTTGTTGTTGTTTTTCCTCCTCAGTACTTTGTGGAGATTCTGGAGGCCAAAGGAACCCTCAAGCAGGACATCAGGGAAAGAATCTTCAGTTCAATTAAAGCCATTCACTCAGTAAACCAGTAAGTATCCCCTTGAATAATTGAAGAATGAATATCCGTGCTTTAAGGGCAGCCAGAGAGCGTGTAAAACGATGGGGGAAAGCAGTCAGTCGCTCCCCTGTGTGGGGATGCACTCCTGATCAACTCTACCTTTATTGAAGCGTGGTGCTTATCTCGGAGCCCGTCAATGATTTACTCCTCCAGGGTAGGGAGGTTCTTCTGTTGGCCCTCCCTCGGCTACATCGGCGCCCGTGTTAAAATTTGCCCGGATAAATGATCGTTACAATCGTGGAAAAGCGTTAAATTCCTCTTTAGACTGGAAAAACAGCGCCCCTGCTGGCCACAATTGCGTAACGCAGGCCACTGCCTGAATTCCTTGACAATGCCATTGTTCGCCGATCAATCCGGCAGATTTTCTACGAACGACTTGTACCGTTGATCTATTTTGTCCGCCGTCTCCCAGGCCGAAGCGCCGGCTAGCCGCAATGAAGACTGAAGTATGAATTACACGCGGCGACGTATTGGATAAATGGTTCCGCGCTTCCCATACATCTTCATTACGGAGCCCCTTATCGAATTAGTGCTTTTAAAGCTACGGCCAAGTAGTAAGTACTCCATTTAAAAACATTCCGTTGAGAGACGGTGCGTCAGACCGCTAAGTGATCGATTAGATTTGGCCACGTTTTCTTCTCCCGCCCCAACTTTTAGCCGTTTCAATTCACATGCGACAATTTGCGTATTTTTCTCAGCGTAAAGTGATGACTCCAACCCAAGTCCAAATCCCTTACGAGTGAGTACGCCCAAAAACATGATTTTCATCTCCCCTCCCCAGCCCCGCCACCTCACTACGAAGTCTAAGCGCGGTTAAATCGGAATGCGGGCCGAGTGCCGAGGGTATGTATATTCATCTGATGTCCCTGTGTTTGTTTACTTGCCTGCAGAGTTCAATGCGTAAAGTTAATAAATTCCCCCACTTTTTTAAAAGCTACATTAGAAAAGGAGACATGCGACTATATTGATATGCGGCGGCGGCGTTGATTCCGCCGCCGTCGACTGTTTATGGAGAAGAGGCGGCGAAGGCAGCCATCCAATTATCCCTGACTTGGAACACGCCAAAACAGGAATAAGACTTGAAAGGGCTGTCAGCGAATCAGGTATGAAGAATAGCCACGGTGGATTTCAAGACGTGGGGAGGAGAGGGGGGTCATGATGACAATAATAGGAGACCTTCTCTGTGATCAACACGCTTTTGCTTCTCTCACCGCGAATTAGCTGCATGTTTATTTATTCGTCACGTCGTGACACCCCAACCATTGATGCGCTTTTTTTAAATATTTTTCTCCCTAATGAAGGCGGCGACTCTGTTGAGGTCGTAGCGGCGGCCCAGACACGGCCGGCGCTCGCAGATTACCACCGGAATGCTAATCTCGGCTGGCTGCTAATTACTGTAAAAAAAATTAATTTTCTTATTTATCTTAATAGCCCGTGGCAGTAAGAGGGACGTCGAGAGAGAGAGTGAAAAAGGAAACGCTATATTTCCCGCCCTTTGCCCTCGTTAGAGCTCTCCGGGCCGCTCCGGCGTCTCCTGATTATGAACAGAGGCTACCTTGGCGTGCAACTTCATTAAAATCTATTTAAATCAACTTCAAGTGAAATGTGCTCCTACCAGCGAGCGCCAACACAAGTCTCTGGGAAGATCATTAGAGAGTGGGAATGCGCTCCTTCCTCTAAGTTTGGATAACAAGCTCCTTCAGCAGTGTCAACACCCCCCGCCCCGACCCGTTGGGTCCGCCTTGCTATAATGTGCCTGACAGGCTGACGACTGTTTTGCCTTTGCCTTGATTTACTTGTTTTGCTCCCCAGCGCAAGCCGCCGCCGCCATCGCCGCATTGCTCTTGCTACAAAGTGGCCCTGAAGGGAGACCTTACCGTCGGAGTCCCGCTAAATACGTGGAGGCCTACAAACGCCGCCACCGTTAGTGGCGGGGGGGGCGGGGGGACTCCATTCGCCTTGTAAACTTTGCTCAACCTCCCCGCTTTCCTCTAAACGCGTGTACCTTTTGCCACTTCAGACACGGCGGTTTCTCGTTTGAGATGACGGCGACGTGCGACGTCTCGTTTGAGATGACGCCGACGCGCCACGACGGTGTTTTCTCGAGCGCTAACTCAAAGTCCAACGCGCTTTGACTGGAGGCTAAATGCGCACCGGAGTAAGCGCTAGCAAATGCACACGTTAGGGGTCTTTGATGCCGTGTATTTTGGGTGGCGACGCATTAACGGGACTTGTCCTATAGTGGTATTTGATGACTAACTAGGGGGAATGCAGTCCTTGCGTCGGGAAAAGCAAAGACGAAATTGATGTCCACTTTTGTCTTTTGCAGGTCTCTGCTGGTTCACCTGGAAAGCGGCCACTTTGGAAGAGGCTTTGAGCAGTTTTTCCCTCAACTGCACCACTACAGCGTCTACGTGGACAACATTCACGACGCTCTAAAATTACTCTGGGTAATCTTCCTTTGAAACGTTTTCTGAATATCCTCACACAAGATGCCGAGGTCCATGGCGTCAAAGGGCTTTTTGAGTGGCGTGAAGGCCAAAAGCAGATGTCGGTCCGGTTCCATCCACGCCAAACCGACGGCTCGCCGTGGCAGGTTTAGTTTTTTCACCAGCGGTCTGAATGACGGCTTCTGGGCTTCCCGTCACCCAAACGTTGAGCCGACGTGGCGTGCGGATGCATTTTTAATGACACGGGCAGCCCGGGCGTAATGAAGAACAAGAGGGGGATGCCGTCATGTCCATCATTGCTTGTACAGGTTGAATGTTCCGAAGTTTGGATGCTGAATGTTCCGCCTTTTGTCCATCCAGGTCCAGCGTAAGAGAAGCAAGGCCTTCAGGCGCTTCAAGGAGCTTCAGGAAGCTCGACCCGAGTTCCGCGATCACAAGCTGGAGGACTTGCTTCAACTGCCAATCGAGCGGATCCACCGGTGAGTCCAAGTGCCCCCGACGGGCTCCTATTTTTTTTTAAGTGCAAACTTCTTGGTTATCGTAGTCTCTAGTTTAAAAAATGGTGCTCTACTAACCCCCAACAATATGCAAAATGGGCTCACATCAATCGAAAGCATACTTGCACGCTAAGCATTAACTGTAACTATTATAAATGTAAGCGATAGGCCCCGCCTCTCCGTATTCCCCGTGCACTTGAACGTGCTTACACTGGCGATAAGCGTATTATTTTTACATCTTTAAGCACATCAGAGCCTTCTCAAAGGTATTCTTTTCCCAACGCACTGGAAATAAACACTAGATTATTTTTACAGCAAACAATGCTCTTACTTTTCTTCTGTTTCTAACAAACTGTTTTGTTTTAAAAGAAAAAAAAGTATGATTACGTTTTCCTTCCGCCACTTTTTTTTCGGCGCAATCTATCGTCTGGTTGACAGATAGGTTGTAATTATTCTGATTTGATGTAGCGCCCACGTAAGTAGTCCGTCTGTCCGCAAACTGTCAAGATCTCGTTTGGTAAGCGCCGATTTGAGTTGGCTGTAATTTCACGCGGTCCTGATCTGCCTTGATAATTAGTGGAACCGGAAAAAAAGAAATCGGGTGAAATGCGCTTTCAAGCACGCCGCCCGCGTTGGGTGACACTGCTTTATCAAGCTGCTTGTTTGCATCTTAATTAGCTATTGTCGTCGTATTCGTCATTACTGATGTACGTATTATTAAGCCCTTGACAGGTTGCGTCCATCCAAATTGCCGCTGTAAACTTTTTGTTTGTTTTTGAAACTCGTCGCCTCGTTCGACGTCCAGTCCGTTTGAACTTGGAAAGCCGTAGAATTCATTCCGTCCTAAAATAAAAATGTTAAAATGTCTACACAACCCGTTTAAAGACTTTTTGTGAAAAATTTCCATTCAAGAGTTCATAACATTAATATTGATGACAAAATGATTGGATTTTATTATTATACATAATGTACAGCACGCGTATACTTTTATCCCTGCTGCTAAAGTGACTTCATTAAAAAAATGGCGGCCTGGCCATGTTTTCAGTTTAATAAAATGCGTCGTCGGGCAATCGTTTACAGTCACTTTTTTTAGAGGAATGAGCTGGGGCTAATGAGCCAGAAGCTTTTTTTCCGCATGACTTATGGCGGCGTGTTTTGTGAAATATTCAGCAGTCGGAGACGGACAATTGGGCAAACACGTCATTATGTCCCGGCCATTTACAATTAGCGCTGACACGGAATCAGTCTGAATCGCAACCTGCTGTCGCTCAGGGTTTCTTCGTCCACCCGCCGTCCTCGCCATCGATCCGTCTGTCGTCTTCGGGCGAGCTCTGGGGACGCGTCCAATTCTGCGCGGAAATCATCGTCCCCGTTTAAGAGTGACGGAGCGATACTTACGCCGCCGCACAAATGATTGCCTTTGACGAGCCGCCGTCTGTCGAGTCGGGCGACGGGGTCCAGGGTCGATGGCGGCGCCGAATAACAACGTCCCCCTTTATGTCCAGAGCGCAGTTTGAGCCGGGAGAGAAACGGCGGCGGGCCTTGGGATGGCCGCGTTCCCCAACCGGCGCAATTTATCCCGACAAAGCGTCGACCCGGTGCGAGGCTGGCTTCAGACGAGGAGTCCCTTGTAGGTAAAAGGCTTTGAATGGCCAAGGTCTCTGGGTCATTGTCACCCTCGCCGTTCATTGTGAGCCGTCTCGTCGGGCTGCGCCGCTGCCGCCGCCGCGCTCCCATTCCACGAGGCGGCCTTTCAAATGAGGCGCTTTTGTGAGCGCGGTCACTTATTCCGTCATCTCCTAACGGCCCGCCGCGTCTCGGGAAGGCTCTTGTGCGCAAGGACAAACTTTTGATTTCTTTCTTTTCAGGCGTTTTCTAAAAGATGTGCTCTGCGGGTACCGCGCCGTTATTTTCCACGCCATTGTTTGCCGTAAATGAAAGGCCTCCACCGCTTTCGGCGTTTAGGCGACTCCATTTTCGGGAAGACGTCGTTGTTCTGTAGCAATTAAGTGTTTTTTCCATGCAAATATCCAATTTTGGGTGGAAATTTCGAACTGCACTTCCAGTCCCGACCACTAGTTTTCAGCACGGCAAAGCCGAGTATTACAAAAGTGATTACTGGGCTATTTATGTTACGACGTGGACGGCCGGTGTTGTTGCCGCGTGCAACCACCGTCTCGCCGCTTTGTGTATAAAAATATGTGAGCTGTTGGGAATATGTTATTGTCTCATTATCTTTCTTTGCTGTGGCGCTAATGAGTGGGACAGGGCAGCTTAACAAGTGAGTGTCATTTACATGATTAGAAATCGGCTGTAATAATGCTCATTACGGGCTTTCCTTTGTTACGCCGCCGCCGTAATTAGAATTTCGTCTCAACTTCTTCGGGGGTTGCGAGGAGAGAGAAAAAAGAAAAAAGGGGAAAAAAACAAGGGCGCTCATTGCTAATAATGTCTGCAATGCATTTGTTTCTACAAGACGGAACAAGGAAAGAAGGAAGTGGAATTATTTCTTCTTTTTAAGTGTGCCTTAATTGATGTAGGCTTAATTGCAGCTTGTTAGACATTCATTTCATTTCTAATCAGTAATTGAGTACATGCCCTCCTTTTGCTTCTTACAGCTCTTCCCCCCGCTGCACCAGCACCCCCACAAAATGAATGTGTGTTTCCATCCCCATGCAGATGCCCCACTCGTAGACGTCCAATCCGTTTTTTGACCTTTAGGCAGCCATCTTTGGTCTCCCAGTTCCAAGGGATTGGGCAGCCTGTCCGTTGAGTACAACGGCGCTCTTTGAATATTCCAAAAAAGGAGTCTTTATGGCTTGATTTTGGTCAAAGAGAAGGAAAGAAATGCTGAAGCATGGCCACTCCATCAGCGTCCTTTCCACAAGGCCGTGCCACTTTTGTGTGCATAATGAAAGAGTGAATTGACTACAGGAGAAAATCTATTTAAACCATCATCACGTCTCATTATTTCAAAAGAGAGAAAAAGAAGCAAAAGTAGGGCATTCATTTCAAAAAAAGACAAATTATTGGATTTAGAAGAGACACCATTTGTACTGTACAATATGGGAATGAAGCATTTGAGATGGCTTATAAGGAATAGTTTTCACTTGAAATACAAGTAGAAAGAGCTTTATCTTTGATTTATTAGCGTCAAATTGTGTTTTAAGCACTTGCCGCTCTTCTTACCAGCTGAATGACCTCACTCAATGGCCTCGCCATGTCCCTGAAAGTCGCTGGGATGGCGCAAAGAAAAGCCGAAAGAAGCGGGCGATGTAAAAAAGAAATAAATAAATCAGTACTTTTCAAGGCTTAATCGTTGCAGGGGAAAAAAAGGTCGACGTTATGTTTCTTAACAAGTCTGATGAGGACTTTTTTGTCTATTTTTTTTTTGTGTCAGTCATTGATATTTACGACATCAGTGCATTTTGTAAAATCACATTGATTTCAATTTTCTAATGACAGCCTAAGAAAAAGGCATGACAACATACCTCTTTATTCTTAAAGAGCATTTGTTGCTACGCTAACTGAGACAGATGGGAGAGATCAATGGTGAAGCAGATTTGGATGGATTTGATCAATACATGTCGCCATTGTGTTTTTTTTTCTTTTCAGGTATAAAGTTTTGCTGCAGGAGATGACTGCCAACACCAGTCCCGATAACCCGGAGTTCCAACAGCTTTCACGTGAGTGCTCCTCGCCATTGTGCTCTTGTTATCCTCCTTTTTTTGTCAAGTGATAAATACTACATCCCTTTTAGAAAGCTCCACGGCAACGCCGGCCGGCCGGCTGCGTTTTGATGTGGATTTTGACCTAATTATTGGGGAGTGGATCAGAGGCTAGCTATTAAGCAGACGGCGTATTAATAAATCAAGTCCTCCGACATCAACGGGAATCCCGATAACGACTCATTTGGCTGGTCAAATAAACAGCCGAGTCGACTGAAGTGCGGATGTACACAAGGAATTATTTATGTGTATCAATTAAAATCTCATTGCCGATGTGCTGCCTTTGCTTACAAGTTAAAACGGGCCCCGATTCTAAGATGAAGCTACGTCTCCGAGAGGTCCACGCCGTCGACTTTTCTCATTAGCCACGGCTTTTTAAAGCCCGACGGGGTCGGCCGTGTTTGCGTCATTGTATTGCAAAGGGAACTGTTTCTAAAAGGCACAAAATGGCCTCCCATTTATTGTTCTAATTCCAGCTCCTCAGGACTTTGTCTCTGCGACCAAACGCCGCCCAGATTTTGCCGTAAAAGTCCACCCCGAAAAGATAGCTTGTTGAGAAGCGCAGAGATTTCTTTGGCGTGTTTAATGGTCCGAATGTATTATTAATGCCCGGGTCAGATTTGGTGTCAAGAATACGGTAATTAGAATTGCTTGTTTTTTTTTCCCAGGCAAGTCCACCAATGAAATATTCCGAGCGCCGCGCGTAACAAAGGGGAAATGTCTACACGGAGGCCTTGTTTGCTTTACATCCTAATTGTTGTGAAGTTAAGCGAGCCAATTAGGCGCTGATTATTTTGCTAAGGCACGTCGCCGGAGGCCCACATTTGTATTCCTCGGAACCGGAATCCAAATGTCCAGCTCCCGCTTCCCATTCGGATTTTCTGTTTGTGGGAAAGCGCTCAATTTTAGCCATTTTGGTCATCTATGCTGTCTTTTGTAATGTACCCGTCCTTTGGTCCAGGGATGGTGGCGGCATTGGACGACATGCAGCAACGGATCTGGAGCAACAGTCGGCGCCACCAGAACCACCTGCAGCTGCGGCGAGTACAGAAACTGCTGAAGGGCTCCCAGAGCCAGGTGTTGGCCGTTACCGGTCAGTGAGACGGACTGTCATCCCGTATTCTTTTTCATCTCTTTGAAACGCCGCCCATGCATTTATGGAGTAGCTTTTGCGAGCGCGTGCTTAACTGCCCCCTCGGCTTAATGATTTCCCCCTCTTCCCCACTTGTGGCCCTTTTCTTGCCGCCTGGCGTGGTGAATCCCCGGGGACGCCGGTCCTCTTTGTCGCTCCCTGCCGCCCCCCGGGACCAATTAGAGGGCGCTCTCATCTCGCCGACTCTGATAAAAAAGGCAGCCAAAGTGTGGGTGTGTTTCCCAGATACGGTTAAGGCTCGATTTGTTTGTTTTCACGGATATGGCGAGCGGCGGAAAAGCCCCCTTCGTCCAAGTTCCCGTCATTCTGAAAGAATATGCCATCCCGGTACCCCCAAAAAACAAGTTAGTCCCAAGTGGCGCAAGCTAGTAGTTAAGTGGTAAAACCCCGTTAAGGCCAGGTCTGACCTGTCCTCATTCTGTCACATCTTTTCAGTCCAGAAGAGCAGGACCCTTTGTAGCTGAAGCTTTCATTTCCCGGCCCACCTTTTCTCCGCCGCCCCCCCACCGCGGCCTCGCCCAAAAGACTTTGTAGTGCAGCCGAGGTGCTCTTTGACGAGGGAGGCCGAAAAGCGGCTGAAGAAGAAGAGCGCTTGACACCGAGTCGGCAGAAGTACCCGGTCCGTAAAAAGACTTTTGGTCGTGGACATTTTCTGTACAGATAAAGTTGGAAGAAAAAAAGTGGGAGTTAGTAGCGGCGTTCATTAGAATTCTCCCAATCGAAGTTGACGTCTCCGAAGCGCATCCGTTTGAGTACGGCGGCAGCTTTCCGACGCTTGAGCAAACGCGCAACACGTTAGCGCCGGAGCGTGAATACTAAGCGGCGGCGGCGGCGTCATGGTGACGCCTTCGCTTGATTGATTACAAAAGGCGGAATGAATTAACTGTAAGTACGGCCGGCCTAATTGCAGCTCCTCTCCAAAGTTTTCTAGAAGGGTAAGCGCTAATTAAAGGAGCCAGCTTGTACGTGGGCGAGCCACGGGCAAACACTCCTATCTCTCCCCGCGCTGTTTTTCCTTGCGACACCCGTGGCATTTTAAAAGCAATTTGACCCTTGCACTTCATCTCAACAGGTAGCGGAGAAAATGTCCTGGCCGGGCCCCAAAGGCAGAGCCGGGGCCGCCTGGGCTAACTGGGGTAATTACAAAAAAAATACCCCGGACCCACGTCGCCGCGTCGCTCTTTATCTAGCCAAATGTCAAGGCGTTGCCGCGGTGATGGCGTTGGCAATCAAAGAGACGAGCGGCGGCTACATGTCTCTAGTGTAACTGGCACGCTTTTGCCCCCACGGGTCCTGTACGTATGTAAAACTGAACGATGTCTCTCTCTCTCTCTGGTGCAGGGAGGTGGTACATCCGCGAGGGCTGGCTGAATGTGGTGCCGGCCAAAGGATCAAACGCCAAAGCCAGGATGTTTTTCTTGTTCTCGGACATGCTGCTGCAGGCCAAGCCGCGCGCCACCAACGGGCAAAAGTTTGCCGGGGAGCACGCCTACCCGCTACGAGAGTGTACCGTGGAGAGGGTCTTTGGCAACACCCAGGGCAAAGGCGGCCTGCTCAGCGTGAGTCCTTTTTCCATGTCCTAACAATTCATTCATAGCATCATTTAGATCCAAAGGAAGTGCAGCCATGTATTGATTATTTCCACCAAAAGCAAGAATTTCAATTCAGGGAATCGCGCCATTTAATGTTTTGATAGATCGCCGTTATCGTTTTTTAATACATAATTTTTAAAACCTTTCGCAATTCAGCATTAGCAAACAAAGCTAAACTGCATCAACTCAGCAGGTGTAGAGACATCTGGTTAGCGAATCGAGTAACAAATTCATGCTTTTGAAGCGTCAGATTGTCGGTGCGTGACAGTCGCGGGAGCTTGACGATAAAACGTGAAGTTTGTCAGATTTTTTGGGGAGTCTTGCTTACTTGCTCCTTCAAAGCAACTTAGAAGAAAAAGAAAAGTTCCCCGTTCATCTCCCTTCGGAACGGGGGTCTCTGCGCGCAGCTGCCGGCTGACAAACGGCGCCTAAATGATGTAGTCGCTGTCATGAAACATTCATCGCAAGCAGTCGCGCGTCATTGAGCCGGTAACCAAAGCGTTTATGCGCCAAGTGTTTACTGCCAATGCGGCGCCGTATCAATATTCATTTGAGCTGGCTCCGACACTGCGGCGCTGCTAACGGGAGCCGCTAGCTTAGGCGACTATTCGACGGCTTCTCCCGTGAGCTTATAATCGGGTCAACAAACCGTCAAAAACAAAAGCACAGCAGTTCACGAGTTCACCAACGTGTTTATCGTTAGCGCGCTAGCAAAATTACTCGACAATGTCGGCTCCTATATTGAATTCAAAGCTGTATTATCATTGTAAACACGCTGTGTATTAAACTAGACCGAATGTTATATTATCCTGAGCTTAATACAAACAAATTAACCTAAAAAAGAATGTTCACATTCCAAAATAAATGTACGGCTGAGAAGCAACCCTGGTTAGCACGCTAGCAAAGTGAGCTAAATCGTTGTGAGAAATCCAATTTTTGCAGGAGAAGAAAAAAGCTCATTTAAAATTAGCGCACGCATTATTTGGAGCAACGCGGCCAAGGCTGGCCAGATAACGGCTGCCTTGTTGGATCAGATTAGGCGGCAGATCCATCTCTTCCGGCCCTCCAGTAAATACATCTTCCTCAAACCCCGTCGCCGCGTTTGGCCAGTCGACCGACCGGCGCGTTATCTAATGGCATTTCATTAGCCTCTTATCCGGCCCAATGCAAACTGGGGATAGCATTAGCCCTAATTTCTCATAAGGACACATTATTGATCCCGGGCCACACTACCTGAGGGGAAAAAAAAAATAAGAAAAAAAAATGTCTGTCAGCACCCCGAGGCTGTCCTCATCCGCTGCCATGAAGAATTAAAGCTAAATTAAATTTGACAGCTATAAATGCCATGGCAATCTATATGCAAAGTTTGTGAAAGCATACAAAAAAATCACTTTTATTAAAATTTATTGTATTTCTCCCCCCGCCCCTTCTCTCCATCAGGGTTGTTTGTTTTGTGACTCACCCTCCATTTTTTAATTTTTTTTTCTTTCTCCCCCCTTCAACTTTCTTTTTCTCCCTTCACTGCTGGAATATTTTTTTCCCACATGCCCGACAGAATTCCTTTGATGTATAAATAATGGAGGCAAAGGATGTGCGGCGGCGCGGCGTGCTGGCTGCGTACTCGGTCCTTATTATACAAAGTCATTTCTACCTAAGAGGGTCAGATTTCCTAACAAATCTCTAATTGCCGCACACAAGGAGAATCTAGTCAAGCGTGAGTGTCGACTCCTTTCATACCGTAATGCGTTGGAGAAAGGCACCTTTTGGAAATCTTTTTCATCTTTAATAACAGACTACTGCTCTATTTAAGAGAAGAAAAATATATATCATCAGATAATGTAAGTTAAGCTTGTAAATTCCTTGCAAATAGTCTTGAAACGGATCAATATCTCATCACCAAACAAACCTGTACTTTCCTTGGTCTCAAGTCTGCAGCTTCAGCTTTGGGTAAATGTAAAAGGTCATTTCATTTTGGAAAAACTTGATTTGCTCTTTAAAAAAAAAGTCTTTGATAGCTCCCTATTTTACCAATGTGTGCGTACTAGGAAATGTCTTGCGGCTGCCTAATGGGGGGGTGGGCTATTATGACTCTAATGATAGCCCCTTCCATGTATTTACTGTGATGGCCTGCCTCCTGCTGTTTTTATGACGATATTGCAATTCTATGTGGACTTACAGTGGAGTTACCCAAGCTATAAAAAAAAACAAATTGGCGTGACATTAACGGCGACCTGGTCCAGTGGCACCAATATTTACTGTGTTGCACTGTATATCTTTCAAAATAATAGTCATTTGGAAAGCATTCTATGTTCATAGAGGTAAACAATGATATTGAATTGAATGTTTTTATTGTCATTACACAGTTTTGGGAGTGTCACGGTGTTGTTTCATTCTGCGATCCCTTCTTTTAACACTAGGGGGATCCTTCTAACTTGAACTTCCATGCTTTCTGTTGCAGCTGACTTTTGCCAAAGCCAAACTCCTGCTCATGTCAAGCGACCCGGGGGATTTTAGCGACTGGTACACCAGCCTGTCCTCGGCAGTCAGGTACGTACAGGGTGACCGCTCCCAAAAATGCCACTCTGCAGTAGTCCCGTCTGCTTTGAGATGCTAGCGTTGATCAACAGGTAGTCTAGCCAGAGGCCCGAGGCAGCCCAAAAGCTATATTAGACCCTGCTGCCATGCTATCTAGACACCCCAGACACACCTCTACCTCGACCTTGCCACGCTAATGACTTGATCCCGTTGCACAGGAGGGGGCGTGAAAATCCCAAGACCGCCACGCAACTCGGGGGAGCGTAATTAACGGTGGAGCGCCCCCGTCGGGTGGCCGCCTCCTCTTCCGACCATTGATTTCCGCAACGCTTGACTGACACGCCTGAACGGCCTCTATTATTTTTAACGAGAAAATTATCCGGCAAAGTAACGCGCTCTTCTTTTCCGGGGCCGCCGACGGGTACGTGGTCTTGGACTGGTCCACGGGGGACTTCATTAGCCACCGAATCAATGCTGGCTGGCACTAAATGAACGATGAGCACCAAGGCCGGCCGCCGTGTGGCGCTGGCTGGGGATGCGCCGGATGCTAAACGCCCTTACTTAGCTTTTGATTGGCCGTCTTGTCTGGCATGTTTTTGCAGGAAGCTGCGGCCCGAGTCGACGCTCGTCTTGGGGCGAGAAAATCGGGACCCGGGACCTCTGGGCTCGGCCCCCGGCGGATCGGGCGACGACGCCAATCGGAAGAGGAACATGGTTGGTTATTCCTTCAAATGATGATCTTACAATTTATTGAGGATTTATTTTTCTCCATCCCTGACGTTTTCTCTCAGGTGCAGGTGAACAATGACCCCGGCGAGGCGACTCATGGGGCAACTAGCCAGTGGGAAAGCAGCGCCCCCAAAAGGATAAAAGAGGATGCTTGGGATGACAGGTGCGCCATTGCCTTCTTTTCACCCGAGGTATCAAAGTATTCCGATGGAGCCTTTTGACTTTGATTTGTTTTCGATCCCACAGTTCGGATGCATCCACGTCGACCTGTGTTCTCCTCTGAAGGACGTCTTTTCCGTCCTCTCGGAAAAGAATTCCACGTAGGAGACGCTCGGAGAGTTTGTATTCTTTCACACTTTTTCGTGATTTGATTTTTTTAGGACCAAATTCAACTCCTGTGCAATATAAGCCGCCTTTATAAATATATCAGATGTGCCTTTTTAATGTTCCTTACTTAAATCTTAATTTGGCCTTCAACAGTTGAAAGCCAGCTCACTCAATGCGCATGTTTCATATTTTCCAAATCATTTCTATCCATGTGTGATCCTTTTGTTTTTATATATCGATATATATCCGTGTATCCATTTATATTTTAACCGTACATACACAAGTAAACACTTGTCTAATGAAAAAAATAAAAAGACATCCTATATTGACTGCCATGAGATGCTTGGATTGATTTGATCGTCACTTTAATTCAACACAGTTGTTGAAGCCAGTCAGGATGTCACTCATTTCACAATAAAATGGAGGTTGTAGTCTTTAGTAGTTTCCATTTTTTAATCATTGTTCAGCATGGCAGTGGTGCTTAATTTAAAACATTTGGTCTTTAGGAATCATATTTGTCAAAACTGAACTATACCGCCCTCTGCGGGACATTAGAATGCGATGCACCCAATGCTCCGTGTTAACCTGTTTTGACAAAAAAGAAACTTAATCTCATTCATCGTCCATGGTTCTTATCGGGGTCCGAAGATATAAATATCGTCCTTTTTTCAAGTTTATCTTATTTCAAAGCTCAATTATACAGGTAAGTTTTTATTCCGTGTGTTGTTTGTTATGTTTCCTCAGGTGAGTGACGACGTCGAAGCACAGGCGGAAGTTTTCTCCGAAATTGACGTTTCCTTTTGTTGTGTACATGTACACACATTCGACTGGGCAGCCTGCGATGAACTTCGACGTCAAGCATTAAATCGACCTTTCAGTAGCTGGATTTGGGAGCAAAAGGTGAAAATATGAAACTGGCCGAGGGCTTTTGGGTGCCGCTTCTGTGTGTGTTGTGGTCGTCGGTGTCGGCGTTGCGACCCTTCACGTCGGCTCCCTACAACTGCTCACAGCAGGTCAGTTCAAATTGAAAGTATTTTAAAAAGTCAAGTTGAAATTATTGAAATGCAGCCGCTGTTGAATGAATAGTTATCCACATAATGCCAAATTTAATATCAGCCTGTTTCCTGTGTTTGTTTTCAGGGCCTGAGATGTGATGTCAGTCTAAGTGAGTCTCTTCAGTATTCTTAAGTGTAGACGTAGGGGAACCTATGGCCCGAGAGCCACCTATGGCTCTTTTAATGGGAGCTTTGGGCTCTCCTCTTTGTAAAAAAATGACAATGTTTTTTCATTAATCATCTATAAGGCACTAGCAATTGTTTCTAACTCTCTGTCCAAAAAGTTCCCTTTTTGCACCCCATAATGACACTAGAAACCATCTTTTTTGTTTGTACAGATAACTGCCTGCTGGACAAGAGCTGGCTGAAAGTCCGGAATTACACCCCGAGCGGCCCGCGGGATCTGGCGCTGTCCGTGAGCGCCGTCCCGGACCCAGCGGGACGTCTCCATCCACTGCTGTTTGCCAATTGGACGTTGAGGGACGACGGTGAGTGGAGGACAAACGTTTGGAAAAGGGGGAGCGCTCTAAAAGCACGCCGTCCGCAGGCAGCATCCGTTACCTGAAAGCCACGGAACTTCACGTGATGGTGGAGGCGACCAATCAGCACCTGTGTGTCCGATATTCTTTTAAAGACAAGCTGCGGATGAGGAATCCCCATGATGAGAAGGTCATTTGTGGTTTTAAAGTTTTTAAAACTACGTGTTTTGAGACTCCCGTTTTTTAGGTGTGGTTTTTCGCCCTGTTTTTCAGTGGTCCTTCTCCGCAAATATGCTGGCGTTGGAGCCCGGCCACACGTACTGGGTTTCGGTCTTCAACATCCCCAAACCGGAAATGGGCCACAGCGACTATGACGTCCGCAAAAAACTCGCCGTCCCGGGTAAGTGTCCGACGCCGCCGCCGCGGCTAAAACCGCCAGCGTTTCATCTCCCGTTCTCTTTTGAAATAAGGATGTCAAGATCCGGCCATGCGCGCCACCCACTTTTGCGTAGAGCGAGGTAAGTCGCCCGCCATTTGTGGCGGCCCCACGCCCGGCTGATTTGTTTTCATAGGAAGCCTATGGGAGTCCGACGTGGGCCTGCTTGGGGAAGACAAAGACGGTCTGACTGTCAGCTTCAGTCCCGACCCTCGCTGCCAAGAATACCTGATCATCGTAAACTGCGCCTCCGTCCAACACACGGCGAGCGCGTTCAAGGTCAGTGGCGGCAAGTCAAATGTCCTATTTCTACGGCAAAGACACATTTTCTGACTCTCGGACAGGTCAACCAGAGCCGTGTGAGTGTGTGGTTCGGCCTGGAGAAATGGCCCAGATCCTGCTGCCAATTTGACGTTTGGGTAAGGAACACGTGACCGTCGGTCGTCCTTTGCCGCGTCGGTAAATAGCCATTTTGTTTTTGTCCAGATAAAGCCGCTGTTTCCCAAATGTGGCCAAGACTGCACCCGTCACAGCAAAACGCTGCACCTTTGTTCGGCATTGGCAGGTAAGTGACCCAATGTTGACAAAAAATGCGCAATTCCGTGGCCGAAATGGCGGATGGCGCTCCGCCCATTTCCGTCCACAGCCAATTCCGCCGCCGCCCCGAAGCCTCCTCGATACCGGGCCGCGGTGGCGTACGCGGCGCTCCCGTGCCTGGCGGGCCTGGCCCTTTTTCTCTACGTCCGGCGCCGGAAGCCAGGTTAGTCCCGCAAACGGCAGCTGGCGCGTCCCACCCATATTCCCTCGTGTTTTTGCGACCCACAGGCAAGGCGGGCGCCGGGCCGGTCCTCCGCGATGACCGGCGAGAGGCCATTCCCCAGAGCCCCAAGGTGCTGGTGATCTACTCGCAGGACCACCCGCTCTACCGGGACATCGTGCTGAAGCTCTGCGCCTTCCTCCGGGCCCAGTGCGGCGCCGAGGTGCTGCTGGACCTGCTGGACGGCGCCGGGCTGGGGGCGCTGGGACGCCTCCCCTGGCTGGAGCGCCAGCGGCGGCGGCTGAACCGGCCCGGCGACAAGGTCCTGGTGCTGTGCTCCCGCGGCGTCCAGGCCAAGTGGCGCGCCATGTGCGGCCAGCGGCGCGTGCGGCTGAGGGAGGACCTCCTGTCGCCCAGCGACGACATGCTGACGCCCTTCCTCAACCTCTTCCTGCCCGACATGCAGCGGGCGCGCCAGCGCGGCAAGTACGCCGTGGCCTACTTCAGCGAGGTCAGCGGCGAGCGGGACGTGCCCTCCGTCCTGGACGCCGCCGTCAAGTACGCGCTGATGAAGCACTTTGAGGAGCTCTACTTTGGCCTGTTGGACGTGGAGAAGTACCCGCCGGGTGGTGTCCGCCGCATCCCGGGTCTGGCAGAAGACGAGTACTTCAAGTGTCCCTCCGGCCTGGCCCTGAAGAAGGCCATCCAGACCTTCGCCGCCTACCAGAAGGCCAACCCGGACTGGTTCGAGAAGGAGTGCGTGGAGCGCGAAGAGGACCTCCTGCCGTCCGGCGCCGAGCCGGGCGCTCTCCGGGGGCCGCCCCTTCTGCGGTGCGCCCCTCTCCTCAGAGACGGCCTTCCCCTCTACCAATGCCGAGCGCGGATGGAGGCCAAGGGGGACCCCGTTCGAGTCTTCACGCCCGAACTGAACGCAGAAAGCAGCGGGCCCTCGGTGGTGGAGCCGCTCCGGCGATCCCGTGACGACCCCCCTGGGGAAGAAGGCCATCATGTTCCCCCCGTCGAGGAGTCCTCGCCCCTCGGCTCCGGTCCCTCCCCGGAGCCGAGGGTCCAACCCGAGAGGAAACCCGGCACCAACGGCGGTTCGGATCAAGGCTACATCTCGAAAATGCCTTCCCCGCTGGGAACCGGCCAGGAGGAGGATCCGCTGTTGGCTCTGGCTAGGCTGCAGGAGGAACTTTTTCTGCAAACTCTGGATAGCTCCCACTCGAACTTTAATACAGAATCTGTGCTGTGAAAGCCCAACGTTTGAAATAAAAAGCACTTTTCCAGCCAAATATTTATTGGAGCTCCATGGCACAATATCATCTACGGCACGCTACAGATTTACGGCACACGAGTGTAGGTAGTATCAAGTGTGGGACAGTATTAAAACATTAATGTTGTCGATTTTGAATGTCTTTTGGTAGTTTGAAGAAAACTTGTGTGCTTTACGTGGACGCTTTTCGGCATGAACAAATGGTACCAAGCATTCCGGAAGAAAGAAAGAAAGCTACGGGAAGCCGTCAAAGTGAAGTGAAGAAAAGCACCGGAAGTGGCAAATTTCATCGACCCATCGCGTGACCTACTTAAGCGGTCATCGACAGGAAGTCTGCGCTTGGCGCCATTGCGAATATGCCGGCGAATGGTTCAGAGAGTTCGTCTGTGTTGCCATGGCAACTGCCTGGAAACGTTGCTGGAGGAGAAAATCAATTGGACACGATAATAGCAGACTCAACTATGCGTGCACAGGCCTAAAATGCCACCTTGACCACTTTTTTTATACACATTCTGTGATGTCTGTTAGCATTTGATTCTCCTTATTAAAAAAGATTTCATTTAAAAAAAAGTGACTTGATGAATCTGATTTGAGTGATCACAGGTGCTGGAAAAAGAAGCAGCTGACAGCAATCCACTGATTGCACCAACAATACTAACACAATCTCAGCCTTTCTAGCATTAGGTAGGTATCAAAGAAAATGGAGCACTTTTAGGACCAATTTTCAAATTAGGCAAAGTCCATCAAGGCATTTTCTGGCCATAGAACCCTTTTTTTATAAATTAAAACTATTGACCCTGGCAGTACCATGTAAAACCACTAATTGTCCAGTACTCACATTTTGTTCATAAGTGAAGGCTAACCATGGACACTGGACACATTTCACGTCGGTATGGAGGCGAGTGGACGTACTACGGGAAGACTACGGCGTCTACGCTAAGTCAGGACGAGCACGAACTTGCAGACCACGCCGTCATCCATATTAAATAGCAAACGATGAATAGCGCGTTAGCTTTAAGAGCACCACGAAGACATTGGAGTGCAGGCACAAAAACATACTTGCAAAGTAGCACCACCGTCCCATCGTCCCCATTGGCCGGCGGCGGCGGCCAAGAAGACACAAAGGCCGTTCGGGCGGAGATAAAGTCCACGGAGAGATCCAATGTCTCTCAACTGGAACGACACCAGGACCATATACTACCAGGTAACTTCTGGGACAAGTTGGTGAGGAATTAGCGGCCAATTTTGGGTCTAGGATTGGGCCACCGCCAGGGTGTTGACGTAGCCGTGCGGGCACATGTCGTTCTCGGAGACGCCGCGCGAGAAGCGGGCCCGGCGGCGAGCGCGGGCGGCCACGCACTGCTCGCTCAGCTCCAGCGCGCCGCACGCCAGGAAGAAGACGTTCTTGAACATGAAGACGGAGACGGGGCCACGCTGCGCGTACACCTGGAAGCAACGCACGGCCAGCAGGGGCGCGTTGACCAGCAGGCCCGTCGAGACCAATCGGGCCCAGAGCCAACGCCGCCGCGGCGCCGAGGCGGCCAACTCGTACAGCCAGACCACCGGGGCGGCCAGGGCCGTCAAGTAGACGGCGGTGGCGGCGTGTTTGAGGTAGGGCGCCGGGACGGGGCCGTCGTCCACGCCGCCGTCACCGTTCCGCAGCAGCGCCTCCACCAGGGAGAAGCTGTCCAACAGATCCAGGCAGGTGGCGGTGAAGCAGCTCTGCGAGCGGTGGCGGATCGCCCCGTTCAGGTCCTCGGCCACGGCGTTGAGGAGGCAGAAGAGCAGGGGCGCCGACAGCAGGATGACCGCCTTGAATCCCGTCAGCCCCAGCGGCACCTGGAGCGCCACCAGGTCCAGGATGGAGGTCTCCAGGACCAGCGCCGCCTTGGGAGTGAAGGCCATGACGTGGACCAGCCAAGCCAGGTAAGCGTAGGTGAACTCGCCCAGGTGAGCGCCCGCCCCGCCGTGGGGCGAGCCCTTCTGCCGGAAGCCGCAGGCCCGCTCCCGCTTGCCCCGCGCGTTCTTCACGAAGAAGAGCGCCCAGCCCGAGACCACCACCAGGTCCGTGGCGATCCACGAGCACCAGTAGAGGTCGGTGAAGGCGATCAGGTAAAAGTCCAGGAGGCCACCCTGCGACACCAGCAGCAGGAAGCACAGGACCTTGTAGAGGAGGCTACGCGCCCAGCTGGCGGCCACCAAGGGGGCGTCCGCCGCGGATCCCGCCTGGCCCGAGTCCGCCGATGCCATGGTGCGGGTGGTGGGGGGCCGGACGCCGTCCTCCCAGCTAGCGCGCGTCTCCCGCCTGCCGCTGGGCGGCCCGGCGGCCCCCGGGGAGGGCGATGGCAAGTCGGAGCTCGGGTTGCCCGCCAATCGCGACGCCTTACGGTTGTCCTTGGCGAAGTCCGCGATCATCGTAGGACGGAGGAGGCGGCAGCGGCATATCGGGAGGGGCTGCCTTTCTCTCTGCTCCTCCTCCTCCTCCTCCTCCTTCTTCATCCTCCTGTTCCAAGAGTGCCATAGAAACCAAGGTATGGAGTCTACACCACGGATTGGACTGCTATTAGAGTATTAAAAGCTTTACTCTGCACCAGGGGTGGGCAAACTACTGGTCCAGGGCCACTAGGAGTGCAGGTTTTTGTTCCAAGCGATTCAGCAAAGACCTTTTGACCAACAGGGGTGCTGAAACACCAGAATGCACTGAACTGATTGCACCTGTCACATTCCACCTTTGTGGAAAGCTTTCCTCATTATGGGTTGGCACCAAAGGACAGGTGGTCCACAGTGGAATAGTTTACCCACCCCTACTATATATTGTGGGGATTTACTTCAAGAAGGGATTATTTGTTGCAAAAATGGAATCTAATGGGAGATACCCCACTGGAAAACACCCATGGGAAATGCTACGGAAATAAATTCTTCAACGACTGACCGACCCCCTTCGATTCATCTCACTCCCCCAACAAAGACAGGAGAGCTTGGCATAGGTTGGTAATAAACTTTTATTTTCAAGTTAAGATGGATGGCCGTGGAACATAGAAAACACACACATCTCCATATAAACAAATGTATTCCAACAGAGACGGCGGACAGGTGGCCAACAGAGAAACATTTCGCCTTGCCACGCGGATGATGGAGAAAAAAATGGCCGACGAAAGCCGCCGGTGGCTCCTGCCGCCGCCCTTCCTTCCCGCTGTACTCTTGGGCCAAATTGCAGGAAGGACCTCCTCCTTCTTGGGATTTAAAGTCAGTAGATAGTCCAGTATTGCACTTGATGAAATGACGGGAGGGGGCGGGGCAATCCAAGTCTGTCTTGCTTGTCAGCTGCTCGGTGATTTTAAGGTGCAAACGGTGGGCGGGGTTTAGGGGATTTGGGGTGGGGGGGAACAAACCCACGACGGTGGACACGCCTCTGGAACGGCGTTGGAACAAATGAACAATTCTGCAGGACGCAAAGATTCCGGCTGCGCCGCGGAAACAACTTAGGAAGTGCCAGCGAGTGGCGTTACCAGGCGGGACCAGAAGTCACGGACGGGGAGAAGCTAGAAAAGGAACGGCTCAACATAATTCCCTTTTGTTTTTTTTTATAACTGACCCGTTTTTTGACGGCCTGCTCAAAAGACACTGCCGCCATACGGGGGAGGGGGCGCAACTATTTTCTCTCTGGGATCCGTCCTAAGGAATGGCCGATGACCAGAGTACGCACGTGGGGAGGGCTGGTGGGCGCTGGGCAGCTATAGGTAAATTTCGTAAAATTCATCCAATTCGTCGTGAAACAAGTCCCAGTCGTCCTCAGAGTCGGTGGTCTCCTCGTCGGTGCCGGCGGCCAGCAGCATGAGGAGCATCTCGCTCAGCTCGAAGGTCACCACCTCGCCCTCGTCGTCGTCAAACGAGTCGCCGCTTTCCCGCTCGCCCAGCATGTCCCAGAGGCGCGAGTGGCGGGTGCTCTGCCAAGGAAGGAAACATTAGGTTAGGAGTCATTTGGACTTTTTGGCCTGGAAAACCTCGTCTTACCCGGTTTCTGCCGTTGGAGCCGTTCTGCCGCCGCGGGGGTTGGGCCTCCTCCAGCCGCCCGTCGGGGTAGGCGTGCTTGTAGAAGCAGTTGGAGCCGAAAGGACACGTGCCGCGACCTTCGGCAAAGTATCGGCACGGTTTGACCCTGGGGAGAAAGAGAGGGAGGGCGTTTTGGAACCTTGGAAACCGCCCCCCCTAAAAAGGCCCGCCCACTTACCCCATGCCGTCCTTGTACGTCTGAATGAGTTTTTGCTTTTCCTCCTTCTCTTCCACCCAGAACTCGCTGGGGATGACAAAGTTGGACGTGATCCTGCATTCGGGGCAAGACCTGCCGAGAGAGAGACGCCCCGTTTTGGTCCCGGTTCCAGAGAGGCCCGTTCCCTCCAGCCCGGCGACCACTCACTTGACGATTCTGCTCTCAAACTGGCGGGCGCTGCGCCACCTACGGATGCACTTGAGACAGTAGCAGTGGGCGCAGTTGGAGAGGATGCCGAAGCGGCGCTCGCCCGGGTTGCTCTTCTCGAACACCACCTCCATGCACACGCCGCACATCATGTCCTTGCTGCGTTGGACGGCGAAGGAGATCTCCATGTCTTTTTCGTGCGCCTCGATGCACGCCTGCCAACAGATACGAGCCCACGGGTCGGGCGGGCCCAGCGCCTCTCAGGGGGGCGGCCGCCCAATACCTTGGTGTGCTTGGAGCGCTGGTCGTCGTCGCCGGGGTGGAGCACCTGCAGGCCGCACATGTCGCACACGTCGCCGTGGAGGTACACGCAGTTCAGGCCGTAGCGGCACTCGCCCACGGCGGCGTACGGGCACAGCTGCTTGCGGAGCTCCTTGTCGTCCCGCCGCCCAAACTCCTCGATGAGGGGGGCCGAGTCGGCTGAAAAGAGGCGTGGCGTGCCTTTAGCACACCGGGCACCGTGTTCCCGCCCCACGTTCGCCGAAGACTCACCGCGCCCGCAGTACGGCTGCCCCGGCACGAATTCTGCGGCGTTGACCCAGTCTCCGCCCAGATCCGGATCGGGGAGGCCGGCTCCGGACGGGGAGGACGACGGCTCGGTGGTGGGCGACGACGGCGGCGGCGGTGGCTCTTCTTCTGACTGGCTTTGATGTTCAAACCTGGAGGAGGCATTTTGGATGATGGAATGAACGTGGGCGGAGCCAAAAACTAAAGACAGTCAAAGCCGTCGACCGGAAGGAGGTGCCACGCATAAATGGAGAGCAGGAGGGCGCCGCAGAAGAGTCAAAGCGGGGAACCCGGCAACAGCGCAAGCGAAGAGCGTTATGCAATTGCGACGCAGAATCAAGTGCGCTTTGTTAAGCCCGAAAGTGGAGAAGGAGGGGGGTCGCTCGGGGGGGTCGGCTCCATCACAATGGCCAAACACCAGGGAATTGAGCTACAAGAACCAACCCCCCCCCCCCACGTCTATTCTTTAGCACGCTGGCATTCCTCCGTCTCCAGGACGAAGGAATGCGTCAGCGCAAACCCAAAGTGTCGTCGGGTCACCGTCAACGGGGGTCGCCTCGCGCCGCCCGGGTAACTATGGAGACAGACAGCGAGCAGACGGCGTCTGCCGTCTGCTCGCTGCTCTGGCGGGAGGGATGGAGGGGGTGTCGCCCTCTCAAAAGGAAAGTCAGGCAGCGCCTTTCAACCATCAGGTTGTCAATGACGGCCTGTCGTTCGGGCTGTTTGACATCACGTCAACCCTAGGGAAGAGCGTCCGTCACTCACCTGCAGCGCTCCCCAAACACGCAGTTTCCCTTCTGGTAGAACTTGCAAAGCATGGCTCCGGCCGGCTGGCTGCTGGTCAGATCGTGAGAATAGCGACAGTTGTCGCCTTCTTTGCAGAGTCCGTGCAAGAAATACCTGCAAAGATGGAGGACCATTGTCACGTGATGGGACCAGAAAGAAGGTCCAAATGACAAGCTAGCCCTTGATGGGAACCAAATGTTGCTGACTAGACACAAGTCGGTGCGGTGGTAAAACAAGGTCAAGTGCTGGCTGGCTGGCAGGCAGGCAGGCAGGCTGTTTGGTCTGCCCCCCCACGCCCCCTCCTCCATGTTGGCCCGTTAACCATGACGCCGGCCCCCTCCGCCTTTGTGGCGATCGCCGTCCGCGTCTTTGTAAACGACATCGCTAGCCGTCGCGCGCACGGCCGACATCAAGCAAAAACACGGTTGTCATGCTGGTTCGAAATCCTAGCAACGACGGCAACAACGGCGACAACGGCCGAGACCACAACAACAACGGCGGCGTCGTCGTCACGGCCGCCGCCGCCAGTCGTTGACAACCGCTCGACAGTCGTCGCCCGGCCACCAAATTGCTCTCTCGTCGCCATTTCGACGACATCACTTCCATCGTACCTGCAAGTTACGTGTTTGGTCCAACCTCCCGCTACCGCTGGGGCCGCTGTGGACGACGCAGCTGCTTCCGCCATTGCTGTTTATGTTTGAAGAGGCCGGATGTTCCGGACGCCGCCGCTTCTCGCTCGGCCTTCTTCGGCAATTTTCGTCGAGCCTCGGGCTCGCCCCCGGAACACAACATATGCGCCCTCCGGTGGACATTTTTGGTCACGGCAGCCACCTAATTTTCCATGGCAGATCTTGCTGAATTAAGGGGAAAAAGATTCGAGCGATTTCATGAATGGAGCAGCCACAAATCATAAAGTTTAGTAAAATAGATACATAAGAAAACCCGGATCCATTACATGGCAACCGACTCCAGCACTTTTTTTTGGTTGTAATGTCCACTAAAGTCCACCCGAGGGCACTGTACAGTCACCGAAAACTTAGAGCTGCTTGTTTGAAGAGGAAGAAATTCCTCCAGCCTTGTTTAAAAGACAAGAATGCTCGTCTTTGTTGCTCGTGGTCATGGTAAGTATTAACTTCTTTGCAAGTTTCATTCTTTGTAGCGCTTTCAAACGAAAGAAATTCTAAGATGCAACGAGTATTTCATCTATATCAATGTGGTCGTGGTTGGAATGCAATTTCTGATTGTGTGTTTTCTATTGTAGACAGCAGAGTGTGCTGCTAATTGCATGGAGTGGCCACGCCCTCTTGCAATTAGAGTTCCCCATCGATGTAAGCGTCCACAACTGTCACCCGTCTCTCACCTGCAGGCAAGAATAATGACTCCAATAAATCAAGATGTGGGCAGGTACTGTAATTGTTTTTTTTTAAAAGGGGCTGTAGATTAGGAATTGGCTCCAAAACGAGGGACCTCACCCATCCCAAATGATGACATTTCCAAACAGTCCCCGCCCCAATCGAGCGCCAATCGTCTGGCCAATGGCTATTTATTATTCATGGAGTCATGGTAACGGGAAAAGCGGCGCTTCTGTCCGTGCAACCTCATCCGGCCTAAAATGTGGAAGTCGTACAATGGCATGGAACACACACACGTAAACACACACTTGTAAACACACACTTGTAAACACACCCAAGCAATCCAAACCCCAACAAAACATGACATTTGATGAGCGAGCGGCCGTCTTTTGTGCCTGGCTTGTTGTAAAAATAGCAACAATGTGCTGTGTGGGTGTGCTTTTATTTGTTTTACCCAGAATTCCCATGGCCTGGAAGTCTCAAATCATGATTGTGATGATGTATTGAAGATAGGTTTTTAGGAGCAAATATTGTTTTGTGTGCTTGCCAGTTTATGCTAGCTGTCGTTTTTTAAGATGCATGCCGGTTTTCATCTATCTTTCAATCTTCAATATCGACCTTTGATCTAATGCAAGATGATGATTTTTGTCGTTGGAATTTAGTCGGTGATGGACGACAGAGCACGGCGTTAGTAAACACACCAAGAGATTTATTCTGTTGCGATGTTACATTCCACAGTTGAACATTTCCTCTTTTTTTTTTTTCACTGAACAGATACTTTACTGGTGGTAAAGGTCGATAGATCACGTTTGACTTTGTCCAGAATGGGAGTTGCAGTATCGCTGTCATTTCAAAAAGAATCACGCAGGTGCTTTTTGACTGTTTCTGTCCGCTGCGTATATGTGCTTTTTTGTTGTTGTTGTTTTTGTTGATGATATGACTGAGTTGGGTTTATTTAATAAGGGATGATGTTAATGCTTGTGACAGTTGTACCCAAAATTTGGTTATTTGTGATAATTTGATCTTTGGTAAGGGTTGTGTGTGGCGATATCCGACATTTGGATGGAAAATGCATGTTTGCGCCGTGGATATTTTGGCGCCATGATGGCTGGCCTGGACTTTGTGCTCTCGTTAACTTTTCATTTAGTTCAAACCGTCTTTTAGTACATCCTGGCCTCTCCAGGCTTGTTATCGGTGGAAATTTGTAGCCGCAGAGCCCTTGGTGTCCACTAGGGTTAAAGTCGTTTCATGGTCAATAGAAGAGTAGAAAAAAAAATACTATATACCTATTAGAAATCCGACATCAGAGCACTTGAAACTCCTGTGATCCAATTCCCCCAAAAAGCGCAAAAAAGAAATTCTGAGGCCAGGATTTTTCTTATGAATAAATAGATAGCGGCGTCCAAAATAACCTTGTCCGTTTGTCCTCTATAAATCGTGGCGGGTCGTAAATTGTGGCGTTATTTTTCCGCTCAGCTCCTTGATGGCCGCCAAAGATGAAACTGTTTGATGAGTAACAGTCAAAGTTAAGGTCTTTAATCCATGTCGTGAATTTTAATTTGATCATGAAATCCCTGGCGAATGGCCTCCGTTATCAACCACTGAAAATCCCAGCCATGACTTTTTCCTTCCCGACTTTGTGCTTTTCTACTTTTAGCTCGGCTATCTTAGCTTAGCTTCCCAGTCGCCGGACGCCATTTTCCCGACGGGGGTTGAACAGGATACTGCATCTCTCCACGGGCAAAATGCGGGGCTCCGTTTGGCCAATTTCTTTTTTTTTTTTAATTCTTCTTGTCCCCGCCACGGAAACACGCGGCGTACGTACGATATACATTGACGTCTAATGACTAACACGGGAACAAAAGTGGTCACGCACGTCTGCTCGGTTTGTTGACAATGCCCCCCGATGGCTTGCTTGGAAAGGAAAACGGCGTAGAAAACGGCGGCTACGCTTTGGTCCTAGTTGCGTCTAAAGGGGACGGCGCCGCTCCTCTGGAATATTCTGTCCGGCGTCCAGGGTGTTTTTTTTTTTAAGAGTTCTCAAGAATCCATGAGAAATATTGGATTTCATAGTCAAGTATATTCCTTTTTTATCCAACGTCGTTTTTTTTTTTTAAATGCAGTACCATCTGGCTCGTCCTCCTATTTTTTTCAATATAGTAGATCTTAAAACATCCATTTTTTTTTCAAATTCCAAACACAAAAGTCCCCCCAAAAAAGCAACGAAACGGCGATTAGGATGGCTTTTTTTTTCTTTTCTTTTTCTTGGTTTGGGCCAGCTTAGCAGACGGTGCCGTTCTCTTGCCGCGACTTGGGGCAGGTGGACCTGGGGACGGGCTGCACGGACGGCGCCAACGTGCAGAAGAAGCCGGCGATGAGGGTCAGGCCCAGACCCCCCCAGGCGCAGAACATGGACCAGCCGTAGCCGTGGCCGATGTCGTCGGGGAGGCCGTACAGGTAGCGGGGGTAGCGCGACAGCTCAAAGTTGATGCCGGCCACGCACGTGCAAAGGGAGATGATGCAGAAGGTGCCTACAACAATTACAAATGGACCGGGTTCGATTCAAGCTTGTGTGGAGTAGCATGCTAGCTTAATTGGGCACTCTAATTGACCCCTAGCTACAAGTAGCGCATGCCAAACTCACGGGACGGCGCCAAAGCGGCTCATTGGCCTCCTATTTCCATTTTTTTGCAACTCACCTCCCATCAGGAAGAGCAGACCGGCCACGTACTGCATGAGTCCTCGATCCCAGCAGCAGCCCAGCACGCCGACGATCCATCCGAACAGGATGATGGCCACCGCCATGCCCATGAAGCCCGCCGTCATCCGCCGCAAATCTGAAGACGGACACGGAAGAAAACGTGATCTCTCGGCGGTACAATTGGGACAAATCGTGAGGAGGAAAAAAGGATGATTTGGCGCTCTCCCAAGACGGCGTCTCCAGGATTAGCGGCTCAGAGTTTGCAAAATCTCGACGTCAATCGGCTTTGCGAGATGGCCGACATTGGAGTGGCGCCGGTTCAGCCAAAAGCCAATGGACTTTGACGGTCCCGCCCCCATAGCCACGGCGAGGTTTTCCAAGACGGAGGTCGACCAAAGTGGCGTG
Source organism: Stigmatopora nigra (assembly GCF_051989575.1). Lineage (NCBI taxonomy): Eukaryota > Metazoa > Chordata > Actinopteri > Syngnathiformes > Syngnathidae > Stigmatopora > Stigmatopora nigra. Next base: position 605,731 of record NC_135530.1, read on the forward strand.
AGGACGCCAACATTGGTGTATGTTCCTCAACGTCTCGTTGAACTTTCGTCAATCGAAGAAGAATCGCGATAATTGCGTCAGTGTCAAAGTAACGTGGCGCGCTAAACGGCGGCACCCCGCGGCGAGCGTGAAAAGACCAAAGTCTGTCTCTCGCCATTGACGCGCCATTTAAACAGGCATTTTCTATCACGCATCGACTTGGGAAAGCGTCTTACGAGGTGCTGACAAAAGCCACTTAAACGCTACTTTTCTCCACAAAAACGCGCCCACTCGATAAAAAAAAACGATAGCGTCTACTTTGCCCGTTCTTTCTCAGACGCCGACGTTGGCGATAAAGCACGTTTTTCATTTCTGTCTGGAAGCTTTGCATTTTATTTAAACCGCAATAAATGCTATTCACGGGCGTATATTGTTATGAAACGGACGGCAATTGTGTTGACAATGGCGGCCGCCCACTCGCCCGCCGCAGCTTATTTCAAGTCATTAAGACCCGCGTCGGTGTTTTAATGAGGGAAATGGACGTCTATGTCTAACGGGAGTCTGTTTTTTTGGCTACATGGTCATCTTTAGCTCTGCAGGTTGAGGAAATTGGAAATTCCCCGTCCTGTTTTTTGGCTCTGGTTGTTGTTATTCAAAAAAAAAGAGAGAGAAAGTGCACTAGAAAAGCCCTTTGGCGGCGTGTGCGTTTCCAAGCGTTACGATAGGTGTCTGCGGATATTTTTAGCTGCGACTCTTCAGCAAACATCCTAATGCGCGCACGCTCGGCGCGGCGCCTCTGCGTGACAAATGAGCGCAGTAAATGACTCATTTCATCACGCCACATTAGGCGGCGCTTTTTCAAGGACTTGGACAAAAATTCCCCATCAAACTGAGAAAATTCGCCTCTTTTTTTAACCCTTAAACTCGCACGCTTTACCGTGGAAACGTCCAAAATTGTTTACCGTTTCTCGACGGCCTTTATTGTTGTTCCGTAGAAGATTAAATACTGTGGTTTTAGTGCAAGTATGGAAAGATTGTTCAACTTGTGGCCCCTTTCCCATTTAATAACTGACCAATTGCCTTTTGAAATTTTTTTGCAATAGAAAGTCACTTTGGAAATCCAAAAGCTTCCTCAAGAAATGTGCTTTGAGAAGCTCATCTTCCTCTAGTTCCCTTTAAATTTAAGCTGGGCTTTGTAGAATTCCACGCTAATCCCCACCTCGACGGGTGCAAATTCTCACTTGTCATCTCGGCGGAGATGTTCCAGCGAAGGCCCAAAGTTGCTTTGGAACACTTTGGCTCTTCTAGGAAGACTTTGGAGAGAGAAAAATGGCATTTTGGAACATTTGTGATGGATCAAGAGCTTCGAAAAGCCCAAGAACAAATGGAACAGTCCCTCCAAGGAACAAATTCAAACAGCCCTGACGTAGAAGCTCATTTTCTGTGGGTTTTCTACTCCATTATTTGTTCTCAAGACGACCCATTGGAAGTCATCTGATCATTATAGATTATCGATCAGCCTTCCGCCAGCCAAGGAAGTTCCCCGCATGGAAGCCGGCCAAAATATCGCACTCCACTTGGAGCTGGAGCGCTTCCATCCGGCCAAAGACCGAGGGAATATTTCCGCCATATTAATAGAAAGGAGGGAGGGAAGTCATTAAAGAGTGGGATTAAAGATGAAATGTCGGAGCTCTCTCCAAAGTCAAGTGATCAATGTTAACTTTTGTCCGACCGACAACTCTTCAAGTGCCATTTATGGCCTGTTTGCTTGAAATACAAGACAAGAGCATAACGCGGAAGGCACTTTGACGTATTTGCGATAGCATCTCTTTCCTCCTCCTCCGTCGTTGACGACGCTTCATCCGCGTCGGGAGGATTCCACATCAAAGTCACGCCGCCACGGCTTGTGAGGAAACTGTCGCTTTTAGGGAAGGCGCTAGGGACCGAAAAAAAGAGCTCGTCTCCCCAAAAAATAAAAAGAAGAAGAAGCGATTGACATCCGTGGGCTGGCTTCCATTTGAAGATGATTCCACAGACTTCCCAGGAGGCTTTTTAAGCCAAGAGACGTTATCTATTGTGACTCGGCTCGCTGATGGAGACGTGACGGAATTGCCAGCCTGATTACAGAAAGGTATAAGAGAAGTGTTTGGCTAAAAAAAAATGGGAAAATGGAGAAAGAATTGAGTCTGACAAGAGTCCATTTGGGACTTTGAACGCATTGACGGACATCCATTTTGGATTTATTCAAATGGAGTCAAATATGAAAGTGGCGCTGCAATTGGCTTTGCTTCTACTGGACCTGGATCACTTTTTTTTTTCAGATCGGACCCAAATGCAGCATTTTCAAACAATGGGAATGTCGGAAAAATCTCAAGCCGACCCCGAGCCCCATAATGCCAACGTTCAACGTATGGCGTCGTCGTCTACGTTGACGCAAAGTGACGAGCGGCTAAGACTTGCAGATGCAAATGTCGGTGCAAAAGAGCAGACTTTGCGCGTAAAAGCGTCTCTTTTTCACTGGGCGCCGTGACTCAGACACATAGTGAATATGAATCATACACAAATGTCACTTTAAGGCTGCCATATTTTGCCTAAAATCCGCCAAGCGCCACACGGCCGGCTTCAAAAGCTGACACGAGGATGCCCATTTGGGGATAATATTAGCAATTGGGAAACTGGCCAGCCGCGGACTGCCATTTTGGATCCGCGCTTTGTTTTTAGAAGCCGCGCCAGTCCTTTCCCGGCTTTTTTTTTTTTTATTTCCGATTTGCCGTCGTCAACGAGCAGAAAAGAGACTTGGGCGCTTACTTGACTTGTCTGCGGCGGCACGTGAGCCCGAGTGGCTTTTGCTGACAAATCCAACTAAAGCTGGGGCTTGATCCTCAGCGGCTGTGACGCTAGACAGCAGTTTCTTCCCCCGGCTCTCCCGTCGGCTTTCAATGGAAACGGGGGAGAGGAGGGGGGAAGCCGAGCCCTATTTTCGCTAGGCCCTCGTGCAAAAAAAAAAAAAAATGGAGGATTATGTCGACGGATAAATATAGAGGGGATTAGCAAAAGCGCTGTTCGATTTCAAAATGTGCCACCTCAAATACTGCGTCTATTTGCCCATTTTTTCCCTCTTCCATCCTTCTTGCTTTTGAATTTCCAAATATCCACCGCCCAATCCCAGAAAGCGCCCGAGCCAAAAACGGCAAGCAGTGACCCCCGCCGTCATTAGAGAGACGCCGCTCTCTATATTTCTAAGTCTGGGGGAACGTTTGGCGTGGTTCAAAGAGGGTGACGCTCATTTGTCTCGTTCCAATGACTGCATTAGTCAAGTGGAAAAAGGGCAATATGTACAAAGCTAAGTGGTTCAATCTCCCCCCCCCCCCCCGGCGGGCTTGTTATGGTCCAACAACGGCGTCCTATGTCCTAATTATTCTGCTTGCAGAGCTCCTAAAAGCCTCATAAGTCAATGCATGGGGGCAAAAAACGCAATTGTGAAAAGCCTCTGTCTTTTGAGCCAGTGCAAATGGCAAGAAAACTGTCTTTAGTGCATCCAAGCGCTTGGTCACGGGCTGGAAATACGTTTAGCTGGCCTTTTGCTACATCCGGACAGGAAAATGAGCACGTAAAAAGATGCGGACTTACGGAGGGAGTGCCATTCGTCCTGCCGTATCGTCTTGGTGATGTTGTACGAGAGGTTTTTGGGGATTGTGCCCGAGGAGTAGTGGTACTTGATGTAGGAGCATTGCGCGATGGAACCTGCAAAGAACAAAATTTGGTGTTAAAATGAGTGTTGGGAGATCCATCTGAAATATATTGATGAGGAAAAACGTACCGAGGCTTTTCAAATAACAAGCAAAGATCGTTAGACGTTTAGTATTTTGATCAGGCACCTTTCCGGGCCAACCTCGACACCCCCACGCTTTCATTTCCGCTAGCGGACGCTGGCTGATTTCTTTTCTCGTGACGTTCCAGCAGATTGCGGGCCTTTTTCCACCAAGCGCATATTGCTCTGGCTCTCGCTTTCCCTCTCGCTCTCCCCGAATGGATTTCCAACTCAGTCGTTTTAGCTAAATTGCTCGGCGCAAACATCTCAGACGCAATTTCCATTCGGGTAAGTGGAGAGGCTCGGCGGCGCGTGGCTTGGGAACGGAGATCCGCCGCCGTGGTGTGCCGCCATTAGACCGCTTCGTCACAAAAAGGGGGGCGGGGGTCATTCGTTTCAAGGTTCCCTGCCAACTCCGTGGCCGCCATAGTGATTGGAAATGGAGAAAAGGGCAGTAATTGTGCATTTTATTCTGTATGGAATGTATGAATGAGCAACAAAATGCCCGTTTGGGCAGGGCCAAAGGACCGATTGGACCGATTGAACCCGTACGATGGACGTCAAAGTGTAGCCCCCCCCCCCCCCGTGTAAACGTGAGCCAGCTGTGTTGGCGGCAGATGGGAGCTGGCCGCGGCTGCTCCAGTTCAAGCCCCGGATGGCCTCATTTCGTCGTGACCCACTTCCAAGCCGACCCCCCACCCCTTCGGCGAGGGCCGCCGGATGATACGGGCCGGCCCGCCTCCCCATTGCCCGTCGACGGCGCTCCGAAATCAGTGTGAAAGTGGAAAAAAGGGAGTGAAATAAGGAATGTACTTGATTTGAAATGTTATAGTAAAATGGCAACCTTGTTTTTCAAATGGAGTTTTAGTTAAAATGATGTACATAGCAAAATTGCTACCGTAGTCTTCAAGTGGGAACTGTCAATCTTGATAGGAATCGCACACCCCGGATAAAATGTACAGTTTTTTTTATCCCCCCTTTGTCTTTGACAGCTGTGTTAGCGTCAGCAAGTTCCTGTCAAAATGGAGGCGAAAGTGTTTTGTTTTCATTCCCGTGCCTGATTATATTCTTTTTATTGAATGAACGTGAATCGGCGGTGGCGGCAGCGGCAAATGACTCATTAAACACAGCATGTTTCATTAAATTTGGAGGAGCGGAGACGCCGGCGACTTTGCAGAAGGCCGTGTTGCTGACAGAAATAATTAGCTCCCAAGGAGAAAAGTGACGGGCCGGACGCTTGACGGGAATCCGTCCAATTCTCATCTTTCGGACTTCATTTAAAGTCGTTGAGGTCATTTGCCGCTATCATTTAAACCCTTCCCATTCCACGTAGAGCATCTGTCGCCACCGTGTATCTATTGTCAGCACCCCGTCGACAGGTCGTCTCGGCTTTTTCGAGGTTCGGCCCGAAAGCGCCGGCGCTGCGTGCATTTAATTAACGGCGGCGCTAACCCAGTTAGCGCCTGCCTCCATCTGTACCACGGCTCCGGGGAGGGCCGGGAACGAGACGCGGGATGATGTATTATGGCCTTGCGCCTTTTGCCAGACCCTGACATTTGCGTGTAGCGCCCCCCGTGTCGAAAGAAAGAAAGAAAATCTGGCGGTCTAGCTGACCTCTAAAGAGCTGCGCGCTAAAGAGCAGTTAAGGTCAACGAGCTTGAAAATGCCACTTAGTTTTCACGCATGAATATGGACTCGCGCTCTTGGAAAAGTCACTGAGAGAGAGATTAGCGTTAAGACAAACTAAAATGGACGTTCATTCGAGCGACTGCATTGAAAGGAGCGATTGACGGAGCGGCGTTTGCGGCCTTGTACGGCGCCACCTGGCAGAACTCGGCGGCGTGATGTCAGGGGGTTGCAGCTGCTCTTTTGTGCGCCTCCTGATTGAAATTCCCGTCGGCCGAGCGACCCAACCCAAATGTATGGCTCAATTCAAAGATGGCGTTTCGAAGATGGAGTTGTCACGAGTGTACTTTCCTGGGGAGGCTAAATCATAACGCTAGACCAGGGGTGGGCAAACTTTTGGGCCCGGGGGAGGCCACATTGACTTTAAAAATGTGACAGACAGCACAGGATAGGTAGGATACATATAAAAAACTGGAGTCACATGGAGTCTTTGCCCATGTGTGATTCCATCAGACTCCTGTTTTGCAAAATACACGGTGTGTACGAGTGTGTGTGTGTGTGTGTTTTGTCCCACATTGCATCCCCAACTGTCTGCTCCTCCTCTCCCAGCAGGAAGAAGCCGCCCAGGGCACGGAGGTCTTTGTAACAGGACCCTGGAGGCCACCTGACGCCAGGACATGGACACCACTTGGGGTAAGAGGAATCCCCACAACACACACACACACACACACACACACGTCACAGCAGATGAGTCGGCTCAGTCCTTCGATTGCTTTTGTTTGACAGAGCCGCTTTTCCCAATGTTGACTTATGAGCGGCGGCCACGTTTGCTAGGCCGCCACGGTAATAAGAGCCCTCAATCGCGCTCTGCTGCCTCCTTCCCGTCCTTTGACTGGCAGCTTCTAAAGCTCCGGGCTTTAAAAGGCACTCCCGTTAGCCCATGGACGCTGGCCTCCACCCGGCGGGTTGCCATGGAGACTGGCCTAGAAGGGCCGCCATGTCTTTGATTCTCTCTTTTTCCCTAGCGGATAGAATTCCTTAGTTGTCCCATGCGGCCATGAAAAAGGCCTTGGCAGCTGGAGCCGAGGTATACCAATCAACCTCGCCCCGCCCCCTTACTATTGGATAGAGAGGAAAAGGATGCGATGGCCGCCGCCGTGTTCCCTTGACAGGAGAAGGATGTCTTTGATGAAAGAGAGGCAGGCGGAAATGTCCAAATCAGACCGTTGTTTGCTTGTTTGCATGCAAACTTTTGTCCTCAACCTGCCTTTTGGGAGTCCAACCCTGTTTTTTTCCCAACGCCAATGTTGCCGCGCGGCCTAGCGAGGCATGGGGAGGGATGTGGGCGCGCAGATGGCGGCCGCCACAAAGGCCCAGCTGCGGCGGCGCGATTCAGACTCTCTTCACGCTTGGATTTCTTCCAGCCAGCTCTCTCAGGAAAACCACAGCGCGGCTTCCTGTCCTCTTTGCGACACACAGGCCGCCTCTGTAGCATTAGCCACCACAGGGAAATTGACATGTTTGTTTTGGTGGGGGTGGGGGGGGCTTTTCTCTCCGGCGTCTTGGCTGCTGTCCTCTTTGCGACACACAGGCCGCCTCTGTAGCATTAGCCACCACAGGGAAATTGACATGTTTGTTTTGGTGGGGGTGGGGGGGGCTTTTCTCTCCGGCGTCTTGGCTGAGAGCGTTTTGCAACTGAATACGTAATTACACTCCGCCGGCACTCCTTTGAACTCACGACAAACGTGGTGATGAGCGGCAGATTTTGCGTGTGTACGTTTTGCCTCCACATTGTGTCCAATCTAAGCTGGACGGAGGCCCGTTTAGTCCAAATGATGGATTTGTCTTATGCCAATCTTGGAGTCGTTAGCAAAAGTGCTGCCATTTTGCCGCGTGTACATCAGCTGGCAGGCACCCCGACCCCATTATTTTCAGGCCAAAGGTCCAGCCACAATTCAAATCTGACTGGAGAAAAGCCAGTAAAGGCACAAACCCGCTAAATTCAATTTGGACCGGTAACATCCAATCAAAATGGATTGGTCCCCTATTTTCCCCCCTTCTTTATCAAACTAGCACAACAATTTCATTCAGTCACAACAGATAACCAGCAATTGGATTCTCCGACTAGAGTTTCAAATCCACACGGAGTTAAGGTGTGGCCCCCGTCCCGTTCAAAGGGCTGCCACTTCTCCTCAAGAGAAAGACCCAAATAGTCAACAATGGGGCGCCGGAGCCGGTGTGTGAGCGGGTCCTACCTTTCCGAATGAGCTCTTGGATGGCCTGGTCGAAGGCCAGCCGGTGGCATTTCCTCCACAGCCCCATGTTGGTGGAGTTGTAGCGCCTGTTGCATTCGTCGGTGGCGCTCATGGCGAACGGCTGCTGCCGCCGGGCCCGGGTTCGGGCCGGGGGCGCCTGCCGGGCCTGTCGGCCGTATCCGGCGACGGCGGAGGCGGCGCTCCGCAGCGGCAGGCTGTTGTTGGGGATGTAAATGAAGCCCGGGTCCTTGCGGCGGCTGGAGAAGCTCTGGCAGCGCTCCTTGTAGCGCCTGGCGTCGGTCTCGTACCAGTGGTCGGAGCACATGGCCACGGCCAGCATGCCCAGGGCGCAGAGAGACAGAGCCAGGCCGGCGTAGAGCAGCAACTTCCCGGCGGCCATGCTGGCCTCACAGCCGCATCAGCACCCCGACGGACGGACAGCTCCTCTGCGGATTCTTCCACGCGCGGCGGCTCACATCACCTCTCTGCGTGGAGATTGGAATCCAGCTTTTGTTTCCTTTTTCTCCTCGAACGTTGGTGAAGCCCCCCTCCAAAGGATAATAACAATATTGACCACCACCGACACCAGAAGAAGGAAAAAGAGAGAGGCTTTTTTGACGACTGCTCTTGAATCCGCCGCTTTCTCCCGACCTTCCTCCTCTTCTGTCTGTCCTTCTGCAGCAAGGAGCACGGCGCTTATCTCACGTGAGCGGCAGAATCTGCAGCGGGCATCTGCCTCGGCGACAATTCCCAAAACGTCATTAACGCCCGTTTAGGACCAAGAAAAAAGGATGCTGAAGAATGCAAATGCGCCGAGCTGATGTGGCCGAGTGGCTGTGGCGATGGCGATGGCAAGCGGGGGAGGGGAGGAGAGGAGAGGGGAGGCAAAGGGAGCGCAGCGGAGAATGTGGAGGGATCAGCCCGTTGAGTCAGCAGAACGCCCCCTCCAACCGAAGCACGTCTGATGACGGCAGATGCTCCCGAGCGCGCCCGATCGACCAATCGACATCCATCTGTCAGCCAGAGCACGTTGACCGAGTATACTAGGCTAGGACCGAAGCGTCTCAAAATAGATGAAAGATCCGACAAATTCTTTTGTCACGTACCAGTCGTGTTCATCTGATAGGCCGTGTGCCAAGGGTGCTTAACCTACGAGCTGCAGCAATGGCTTAAAAAAACAGCCTTTCAGACCTGAAGCAAAAATCTTTTTTCATATTTTGGCCTCGCATGACTTCATCTCTTCACTATTTGGTTAGGAGATGCTCACTCAAAGTGTCTTCCATCCATTATGTTTAGATTTTTTTCAAAACAGTATGACACGTTCTCGTCGTGGTGCACCAATGTGTCCGTGGAACCTTGATAATGAAGTAATTGTGTATAGTTCATTTACATCAATAAAGGTTTATGTACTTATTGGCTGTGTTCGTTGTTTATTGTCAATTGTCGCCGTCTAGCGGTCAAAGTTTGAAGTGCTTTTCAGTTCATTTCACTCAAAAAGTACAACGAAAAACAAGCACACGAGGCTTTTTGAAATAATTTAATGAATACACACCCCTGTACGTACGACTTAGGGGGCTTTTTAATGTACGTAATTGATAAGTTATCAAAAAGCGGAACCTTCGACTTCAACGAAGTAGACTATCGGACACGGACCTCTTTTCGCACCACATTTTTACAAAATTTTCTTTAAAGATTTTAAGGATAAATTATGTTTCTCACAAATGGTCAGAAATAACCTCTGCATAAATAAAATGTGTATAAACGTGTATTAAATTTTGATTTAAGGAAGCTTTAATTCCAAAATGAAATGGAAAGCGTTACCGGAAATCAAAGCAACTATCCAATCACGTCTCGCAGCTAAACGGAAGTTGTTGCAAGTCCGGTGAAGGTTATGCGTGTCGGATAGAAAAATAGTATTTGTGAAAATGTTAACACTTCTTTAATGGTGGTTACAAGTCCACCCCGCCCTGTAGTTTTCAAACAATTCGTGACATTAAGGTAAGATTCATATTCCTGATTTTTGTACTTTTCACCAATGTTATCATTCGGCTATCTAGTACTTGATTAAATAGCTGTGTGATATTTACTCCTATACAGCCGTACTTGTGTGAGTCGTATTGCAAACAAGCTAATTATCCTTGTCAATGCAACCTAACTTTTCCACCGCCTCTTTGTTTTGTTGTTGTTGTTTATTATCAGCAATTATGGCCGGTGTTTCCAACTACGCTGTTCGCATGGCCCGACTGAGTGCTCAAATATTTGGGGATGTCGTACGTCCGACCGATACCAAGTCGATGAAGGTAGTTCAACTTTTCCAGCATCCTCCCATGGCCAGGAAGAAGGAAGTGTATGACTGGTACCCACAACACAACATCTACTACGCCATGACCAAGAACCTGCGGTTTTGGGGACTTTTCAGGTACGCCAGCATCAACACATTAGCCCATTGGAGAATGGTGCACGGTTCTAAGTTGTGTTGTGTTTTTGGTCCTCAGGGATGAGCACGAGGATTTCAAAGAGGAGATGCGTCGCCTGAGGAAACTGAGAGGAAAAGGCGTTCCGAAGAAAGGCGAGGGGAAGAGGGCCACCAAGAAGAAGTGACTCTGGGGCATTTCCGCAGTGGAACTTTTTACGAGCAGGACGACTGAGGAGGCAACTGCAGGCAACTGGTATTTGTAGTACCAAGAAGGTACCTGGTCTTCAAAGCTGGAGTTTTTCTCTTGACCTTCTAAATCTTCCTTTTGGTAAATGAAGAAGCCCAATCTAGTTCTACTTGAATGGGTCATCCTCTGTTTCAGTCTAATTCTTTCATCTCTTTAGTATTATTTTCATTTCTACTTGCTTTTTCTCTTGTATGTATATTTCTGAATGGCCTTTGAGTTCGATAATGCAGTTTGCATCTCTGATCGGCTCCACAAGTACAATATTATGTGAATCCCCCTAGATGCTTTTTTGTGATAATGCAACTAAATAAAAAAAATCTGAATATCAAGACAAGGTGTCTCAATCCTAGCCGTACCCATACTCAAAATTATGGAATTTCACAGATTAAATTTGGAGAATTAGAAAAATTGAAATAAGTTGCAACCTCCGTACGTTGTCATGGTTGGACTTCCCATTTTTGTGGTACTGTCAATCAATATTTTTTCATCGTTCCCAGGTAAAGCGGACAAATTCTAGTAGGTGACCTCTCTTACTACTCACATTTTCAAAATTCTGCAATTTCACAGATTTAAACGATTATTCCAAGTGTTTTGTGCGTATATATGGATATGTATGTATTACTACTATATCTGCTGAAGAGGAAGTGAGGCAAGTCTCGCGCTTGCGCAGTAGCCAAAAATAGCGATTCTCTTCCTGGTCCCGATCCCGTAGTGACACACTCAATTTCTCCCACTTTAAAATGGCGGCGTTGAGCAGCGCCGAGTCCCCACCTCCCGTCTTTAACGGAGACAGCTCGGAGCGGCGGCCAGGCGGGGAAGGTGGCCTGGAGGAGCTGGGTGCTGCGCTCGAGCCCTCCTGCTCTGCGGGGACGAGCCCCGGAGGACCGCAAGATGAGGAGGTGAGTAGGCAAGCGAGCGGGCGGGCAGGCAGGCGCTTTACGGCAACGCTGCGATGGAGAAAGGGGGGGCGAACGAATGAACGCACGAACGAGCTGCCGGGCGGGCGTTCGCCTGCTCCGAGCGGGACTCGTACGATGCTAATGGGGAGGAAACACCGGCTGATGCGTGCGGCATCCGGGGCGCAGGCGGAGGCGGGGGGCTCCATTTCAAGGCGCGACGTGCGGCAACTGGACGCGGAGGGTTCGCGCAGCTTGCCTGCCTCCCTCCCTCCATCCATCGCTCCATCGCTCCATCGCTCCTTACTCGGGGCCTTGCGCGAGCTCTTTATTCCGGCGAGCCACTGTTGACACAACAAAGACGGGCCATTAACGGCTGGCTGGGTGGGTGGCTGTCCGATAGTCCGCTGGAAGCTGCCACTTCGAGTCGTGCTTCACTGTGATGCAGCTGCACAGGTTACGTTAAGCCACATTATACGCACATAACGGCAAAATCCGCCCCATCCCAAAGCAAATAACATCAATTAAAACATGAGGGTTTTGGTTATGAACAACATCTGATTTCATTCACCCACCTTAAAAAGCACTTGATTTGCATTTTCACCACGGAGAGCGGGCTGGAAATGTAGATGCTCCAGTTTGGAAAAATTCTCCATCCCAAAAGCATCCATATGACTTAATGGTGGTGGTTGTGAGTAGTGATGGGTTTCAGAATTACTTGTTGAACTGCAATAGGAGACTTCAAGATAAAGGTGAATTCATGCCTTGCGATGTTAGCGATGTGACGTCTGTCATGGATTTGGCTACTTTAAAGATGTTTACCTTTCTATTTGATTCGCTTTTTGATTCCCCGACGCGGGGCGCCGCCCTCTGAATTCAAGTTAACAATTGGGGGCGTCGCCCTTCACTACCCCGCAGATCTGGAACATCAAACAGATGATCAAGCTGACCCAAGAACACTTGGAGGCTCTCCTGGACAAGTTTGGAGGAGAACACAACCCCCCTTCTATATATCTGGAGGTCAGCGCTTACTTTTTCTTTGAGCGACGGAAGGAAGCCCCCATACTTGATCCCTCCCCCTCGGCAGGCCTACGAGGAGTACACCAGTAAGCTGGACGCGTTGCAGCAGAGGGAGCAGCAGCTGCTGGAGGCCACGGGCAACGGCACGCAGCTCTCCCGCTCGCCGGCCATCGCGGAGGGCAAGATGGCGGCGGGTGGTGGCGCTCAGGCTTTCCCCGCGACGCCCAACACCCTGGCCGTCCTCCAGAAACCGATGGACCCCGGTCGGGGCAACCCGCGCTCCCCGCAGAAGCCCATCGTCCGGGTTTTCCTGCCCAATAAACAGAGAACGGTGGTAAGTAAACCTCTAGCGCAAAAATCCATGTCATGCTTGGTTAGTAAAAGTATGCTTGGGAGAAAATTGTTACATTTTTCAGGTTCTACACTAAGATAGCTTTGGGGTGATCCACATTATGACGCATCAGATGGGCAAAAAGCTAATGATTTGGCTTCAAATGTTTTGAGGACAAGATGACCACCATTTTGGCTCAAATCAGACATAGGCTTTTTCACTTCTATAGTCTAAACTAGCTTTCAAATGACATTATGCTTTGATTACAATATGCCAACGCTAAAAGAATGGCGGTGGGAAAGTTGATCCTTTTTTTGTCCTTCAGGTTCCCGCCCGCTGCGGGACCACCGTGCGAGACTCGCTCAAGAAGGCTCTGATGATGCGAGGACTCATCCCGGAATGCTGCGGCGTCTACCGGGTGCAGGACGGGTGAGCGTCGTCGCCGCCGCCGCCGCCGACTTCCAACCTCCGGGCGCCGACCGTTAGCTCAGCCGGCGTCCCCACGTGACAAACCCCAGGGAGAAGAAGCCCATCGGCTGGGACACGGACATCTCCTGGCTGACCGGCGAGGAGCTGCACGTGGAAGTGTTGGAAAACGTTCCGCTGACCACCCACAACTTTGTGAGTAGCTAGTTCTAAGCGCCGGCCGCCGGGGTCGCCCGCCCGCACCCGTGCCAACGCCACGCGCTCCTTGACAGGTGAGGAAGACCTTCTTCACGCTGGCCTTCTGCGACTTCTGCAGGAAGCTGCTTTTCCAGGGCTTCCGCTGCCAGACGTGCGGCTACAAGTTCCACCAGCGCTGTAGCACCGAAGTCCCGCTAATGTGCGTCAATTACGACCAGCTAGAGTAAGTGAATAGCCCCCGCCCGCCCGCCCGACTGGGCCGGGCCGACGCTAAACTCCGCCTCTTGCAGCCTACTCTTCGTGGCCAAGTTCTTTGAGCACCGGCCTCTGTCCCAAGAGGCCTCCTCCGAGAGCGCCACCCCCGTCTCCGAAGCGTGCCCGTCGCTCCCCCCGTCCGAGTCCGCGGGGTGGGTGACCTTTTCAAATGGGCTTTTCTCTTGGGGAGACGCGCTAACTAACGTGGGCTCCGGCGGGCAGGTCCCTGAGCCACGCCGCCCTGTCGCCGTCCAAGTCCATCCCCATCCCGCCCAGTTTCCGTCCCGGCGAGGAGGACCACCGCAACCAGTTTGGCCAGCGGGACCGCTCGTCCTCCGCGCCCAACGTGCACATCAACACCATCGAGCCGGTCAACATTGACGTGAGTGGACCGGTAACCCCCCCAAAAAAGTGGGAAAGTCCTGACACACTTGCCCTTTTTCTTGCAGGATCTGATCCGAGATCAGGCCTTGGTGAGGTCAGAAGGAGGTAAGGATCCATTCTGTCTTGATTTGATTCAATTTTTTTTGTTCCCCACCATGTCTGCGTGTACTATGGTCTTTTTTTCATGTGCTTTTATGTGCGTGTGTGTGTTTCGGAGAGAGAAGAGTTAAAAAAAACGATAGTACCACCATTTATTGACCGCCCTCAATGAGGACGCTTACATTAAGTATTTTCAAAACTATTCCAGATGCATTTATAAAATGGTAAATAAAAAAAATGCGCAATTTGCATGTTGACAAATTCCCGACAATTCTCAACAATATGTCTTAATCCTAATCCCCCTTTTTTTGATGTTTAAATCCCCCCCCCCCCCCCAAACCACGTCTAAAATGTTTAGCGACCGGGGGCTCGTGGCTTATCAGGAATTGAGAGAGATGGGTGACAGGCTGAGTGAGTAGCAGTGATGGTCTGTCTGTCTCTCTTTGCCCCGCAGCCCCCCCGAACCACCCCGCCCGCTGCTTGAGGAAGCACCGAACACGGACCTCGAGCCCCCTCCTATACTCCTACCCCAATGACATAGTCTTTGATTTTGAACCCGAGCCTGTGTTCCGAGGTAGTCAGGCCCTCTCTGTGTGGTCTCGTGACAACACCCCCCACACACACCCCCAACCGCCTCACCCCCCAACACACACATTCACCAACACCAGTGTCTCATCCACTGTCATCATCATCTTCATCATCACCAACCACTATTTCCTCAATGTCCCCCCTCCCACATTCTCCCCTTTTTAAGCTAAATCTTGCACACAGCCAAACCTCTGTGTCACATTTCATTTGATAGAATATCTCAAGGATTAACACAGGTAAGTTAAGATGAAGCAGGGTTGGCCAAACCGCTTTTGTCCACCAGGGCCGCTGTGGTTGTCGCTTTTTGTTCCAAGCCCATCCAGCACACCCAATTTAACCAATGGGGAGAGGGGATTGGGGGCCCACGTAATTCACAATCCACTGATTGTACAGATTTGAAAAGGCTTGGAATGAAAACCCACAGCTACTACGACCCAACGTGGACTAATTTGGCCAACCCTGTGATGAAGCAATTGAAATATTGAACATAAAGCAAAGCCCAGAAAGACAAGTTAGCATTAGCTCCTTTTGCCAGGGATATCAACATTAATAATTGTTGACGTGGCCTCTAAAAAAATGTACATTGTGGAAGGTGAACTCCTTGAAAAATAGATCTTGGAGCCAAAATGTTAAATTGATTTCAAGCAAAGAAAGAATATATAGCATATCGTCCATCATCACCGCTCCCCCATCCTCCAAAGGCAGCGGCCTCTTCGCCCACCTCACCTTTCTATCCCGACTTTTCAGGATCTAGCGCGGGACTGTCGGCCACTCCGCCGGCCTCGCTGCCGGGCTCCCTGACCAACGTCAAGGTGGCCCAGAAGTCGCCCTGCCCGCAGCGGGAGCGCAAGTCGTCGTCCTCGTCCGAGGACCGCAACAAAATGGTGGGTTCCCATGGCCAGAGGGGCCGAGTCGGAATCGAGTTGACACCACCGTGCGCCGCCACCAACAGAAAACACTTGGGAGGCGGGACTCCAGCGACGACTGGGAAATCCCGGAAGGTCAGATCACCCTGGGTCAGCGGATAGGCTCCGGTTCCTTTGGGACGGTCTTCAAAGGAAAGTGGCACGGTAGGACAACCAGAGCCCCGGTTGAGTGCCGATTGGGTGACTGAGCGAGGGGCGGTCTTTTCCAGGTGACGTGGCGGTGAAGATGCTGAACGTCACCGCCCCCACGCCTCAGCAGCTTCAGGCTTTCAAGAACGAAGTGGGCGTGCTCAGGTAAGGTGGTTGGGCGCCGATCCTGGTTCCCCTCCCGGTTCCAACGCTGTCGCTGGTCACGGCAGGAAAACGCGCCACGTCAACATCCTGCTGTTCATGGGCTACACCACCAAGCCTCAGCTGGCCATCGTGACGCAGTGGTGCGAGGGTTCCAGCCTCTACCACCACCTGCACATCATCGAGACCAAGTTTGAGATGATCAAGCTCATCGACATTGCCAGGCAGACGGCTCAGGGCATGGAGTGAGTGACCGAACGCGTGGGTGGGAATCTCACCAGGGCTCTGACTCCTCCTACTCTGTCCTTCCGCAGCTACCTGCACGCCAAGTCGATCATCCACCGCGACTTAAAGAGCAACAGTATCCTTAAAAAAATAAAAAATAGAGCTCAGGACAGGCTGCCATTTAGTTTTTCCTTGAAGAGCTCCCTTGCAGATATTTTCCTCCACGAAGATCTGACGGTGAAGATCGGCGACTTTGGCCTGGCCACGGTCAAGTCTCGCTGGAGCGGCTCGCACCAGTTCGAACAGCTGTCCGGTTCCATACTGTGGATGGTGAGTGTTTCCCAATGGAGTGTGGCGTCTGGTTAAAAGCTCCGCCTTCTTCCAGGCGCCGGAGGTGATCCGGCTGCAGGACAAGAATCCGTACAGCTTCCAGTCGGACGTCTACGCTTTCGGCATCGTGCTGTACGAGCTCATGTCGGGGGCGCTCCCTTACTCCAACATCAACAACAGAGACCAGGCAAGTTTTTCCTCATTTGTCTCTTTGCTCGAATGCCAAATGAATATTCAGGGGGGCTTTTAATGCATTTATGAAAAAAAAGGTAAATCTTCTATCTAAAATGGCCACGTGAAATCAAGTTGACGTTAAAGCGGCCTGCCAAACAACACCCTTGTTTCAGATGAGATATGATTGAATTTAATTTTCTCTTTTGGCAGATCATCTTCATGGTGGGCCGAGGTTACCTGTCCCCCGACCTGAGCAAGGTGCGCAGCAACTGCCCCAAGGCCATGAGGCGCCTCATGGCCGACTGTTTGAAGAAAAAACGGGAGGAGCGACCACTCTTCCCGCAGGTGACCTTTTAGCCCATTTGTTTTTATTTTTTTTCCCCACCCGGTGCTGACCGCCAATTGACCACACCCTCCCTTTCAGATCCTGGCGTCCATCGAGCTGCTGGCTCGCTCGTTACCCAAAATCCACCGCAGCGCCTCGGAGCCCTCGTTGAACCGAGCCGGCTTCCAGACGGAGGACTTCAGTTTATACGCCTGCGCTTCGCCCAAAACGCCCATCCAGGCGGGAGGCTACGGTAGGCACCTCCCCCTTTCAGTCGGGCCCGCCTCTTGACCCCGACCGACCTTTCTCCTTTCTCTCCGTCCGCTTCCAGGCGAGTTTTCGGCATTCAAGTGAACGAACGCCACACGCCCGAAAACCCGTCCCGGCCCCTCCCTCCTCGCCGCGGATTCGTCGGTCCTTGGAAAAGATAAGCAAAGTGACTACATTGTCTTAAAACCCACACGCCGTTTTTTTCCCGACGTCGGCGCGGCAAATTGGCGGCGAGGACAACCAAAAAAAATGCATTGGTATCGAGAAAAGCAAGCACTAATCCAGCGAAGAAAAGGGCTACGCGCGCGGCCAGGAACATGTGGTTGGAGCGCCGCCCCCTTAAGAAGGAAAAAATACAAACCCGAAAAAAGCTAGTTTTTCTATATATCCGTCCGTATATCTCGACGTTTGCCATGCTAGCGGTTGCGAAACTTTCCAAACATTTCAAAAGCTCACTTGGCTTTTTTTGGGGGGCCATAGAGGCAGCCATTTTTTTTCTTTTTTGGGTTAAAAAGCGACTTATTTGCGATGGAAGCGAAAGGGACTATTTTTGGATCGTTTATTTTAAAGCTTTTTTTTCGTACGGATTCCAGTTTGAGGAGCGCATTTTGTGCACGTCCGTTTAATTTTTTGTTGTTGTTGTTTTTATTACACGGCTTTAAAATTGCACTCGGATCAGAATCCTAATTTTGAAGATGGCTTCCTTTTTTCCCTCCAAGTCATTCCAGAATTTGCGCTTTTGTTTTTTATTGTTTTTGTTGCGACTCGCGTAGGGACCAGCAGTATTTATTTGCCACAATTTTATGGGATCCACCATTTTTGTTGTTGTTGTGAAGCTAACTCGCCAAGTCTGTGACTTCTAGACATGCACTTTGTTGAAAATAATGGAAGGAAATTAGTGTTTCGCCTTTTTTTTGTTGAGTTTTTCTTTTTTTGGAAGCGTTGTCTTTGGTCTTTGGCATCCGCGGGACCCGATGTGGACCATCGGGCTTTGGTGTATCCAGAACTGGACCCCCGTTTGGATTGCTTGTTTTTGTCGTCATGGAAACCAAGCTTGTCGTTGCTCACGGGTCATGAAGGATTGATTATTCTCCACGCGTTCCACTTCCAGGCAGCTCATTTTATACAACTTTTTGACGTTATTTTAGCTAACATCAAGTCTGTTTTTGCGTAAATTTTGCATTGAGGCGAAAAAGAAGGAAGGACATGCATGCTTTTCATTGATCCGCCATGTCAAACATTTTTAAACACTAAAGGGGAAAAAACAATGGAATCCTAAAATGGGAAAAATCTGCATTGTGCAGTTACCCAATTAAAAAGCATGCATTTCCCCAAAAAACTTGAAATTATTTTTTTTGCAGTTATCTTTTCGTCTTATATTTGACTCACAGCTATTTTTTTTAGTTCTCAGGAGGATTTTGACACTGAAACGGAAGATGTTTTAGAAATACGTGCTTTTTATTTGTGTGGACGCCGCTTGACATTTATAAGCTTGAAATCATTGTTATGAAATCTTTTTAAGACTCGTTCATGAGCTTTTCAAGAAAGACGCTAACTGAAAAAAGGTGGGCTTCGAGCATATCACAAAAGTTGAAATTCATCTCATTTTCTTTAAAATTTGACTTGTCAAAAACTCTGTCTTTCAAATGCTTTTGCTTGTTTTGTCCATTCTGCCCTCCCACTTGTAAATAGTGTAGAAAGAAAGAAAAAAAACTGTCGGAAAGTACAAGTTGAAAAAAACGTCCAATTGTTCAAACAAAGACATTTCATGGAAACGCTTACGTGGTCAAGGAGGGGAAAAAAACACAATGTTGTATCATAGGGGGAAAGAGCTTCATGTATTTGTTGTGAATATGAGAAACTGCTATATTAAACAAATGCATGAAAAGATGAGCAATGAGCTTTTGAACCACTTGGTAGCAGCAGTGTTACTTGAATCCTTTCACTAGTATTTCATCATCACTTTTTGCCCCTCTTCGGTGTGGGATGAGTTCAAAATGATGCATTTAAAGCAAAAATTCGTGGATTCCTCGTGATAAAATTGCAGTATTTTGGATTCAAACCATTTAACGACATTTTGGTGCCTCGTCATAGTTCCGTTTGACTACCGTTGGCAAGCATACGTCTCCAAATGTACAAATATCTGGATCAATGGCACTCCTAGGCCATCATTTACCACCAGTTACTGCATTTTATGTCAATATTAAAGGCCATCCTCCCACACTGGCTTTCGAGAGACCAGAAAACAAAAGACTCCTACTTTTTTCGCTCAGACTTGTGCGAGGAGGCGTTTTTTTTTCTTCTTCTTCTCTTTCTCCCTGCTGGAGGCAAGTGTTGTTGAGTGGAGAATTGACGCCACTCTATTCTAAACCTCTCGCCTAGGTGCGGAATTTATGTTTTCAAAGCAGGCCTTGATGTGCAAGCAAAATTGTGGCATTTGTTGGGGAGAAGACGGTGACTATGGTAACAAGATGAGCTCAGTTATGGTGCTGAAATGCCCTTCACTACTTCAATGTTCAACGTCGCTGTCTTCTTTGAGGTCCTCCAATGCGCGACCTCCGTTTCTTGACATCTGCTGGTTTGGTATCTGGCCTGTCTGGTTCATTTGGGGGGCAAACCATCGCTTCATGGAACGGTGGGCTCACGGTGGACACTTTTTTGGCCTTTTCTGACCTTTGCCGACCTTTCCTGACCTTTGCCAGACCCTTGGAGGGTCGCCAAAATTTCTGTGCGGCAATATTGTGGCGTCTATAAGCTATGACATGTAAAACAGGCAATTATTTTAAGTCTGCTTGTTTTTCTGCACATTTTAAAGAGTTTCTAATGAGATAGGACGTCTAAGGCAGTCCAGGAAATGATCCATGATAGTATAAAAAGGGTGGCAGACACATTTTGGAAGCTAAAAACAAAGTGTGGAGGAATTAAATATGACATTTGGCCAGAGGAAAAAAAGCACTTTACTTAATGGCTTGGCTGGGAGTTAAATAAGTGTCCATTTTGTTCCATTATCTTTCCTGGAGGTGGGATGCTGTCAAAACAAGAGCACAAGATTGTCGTCTTTGCACTGGACAAGAAATGAGCATTCAGTCAAATTTTGGGCTTTCATTTTTCCACTAGAATTATGTTAAGAAAGAACATGGTCTTTTTCTAACTAGAAAAAGAGGCTAATTCTCTTTTTTACTGTCTTTTTTTAATACTTAAGTCTTACTGTACATTGTCTTGTTTTCTTTTCAGAGAAAAAACTTAGTATGAATGGTATTTAAAATAAAAGCCATACTGTATATGTTTGAAACAATAAGATAGAATCGTAGTGTTGGTTTTATTTTGTATTTTCCTTTCCGACGCACCTGTCAGCTGTTTACATCATCAGCAGCAAGACAATCAAGCCCAAGCCCGAACATCTCCGTGGCGTTTTTTGCCCCTAAAATGAGTTATTTTTGATTAAAAAAAAACAATCTTTTTCCTCCCCTTTTGCACCGTACCTCCGTCACGTTATTGTTATATTTCAAGTTATGAAACTGAAAGTCCAAAAGAGCGTTCGTCCAAGGTAAGAACGAGTACAAACTAGTATTTGTTTGTTTGTGACACGCCACCTATAGATTTCGAACTGTGAGCAAAAATCACCTCCCTATAAAGGTTATTATAATGCCAAATATGCATAAATGACTATATCGATGCTGAACAAAACAATAAATATTTGCGATTGTAGCTTTTATATTAGTGTCGCGTCTGCTGCGTAGCGTTAGAGGGCGCCATTTTGGCTCTAACTGCTTTAAATGCGCACATAACGAGAAATAGATGACAATAAATGCTATTTTGCGAATTGCTTTTACGATATGACACAATTTATGGTGTATAATCTTCGTATACTACGTTACTTTACATAATGATAGTATTCTATGTGTTAAAGCTGTGTTGCTTAACTACTGTGATGAAAACCATCTGAGCACAACTCCTATTTTGGAGAGAAAATGTCATTAAAATGGCATGGAGAAATGGTTTTGCTTGTTTAAGTTGACTTTACACGAGCCTGAACTAGTACTGTAGTTTGTTCCCTTTGGTGAAAGCTAAAATCCCAGGCGTCCAATTACGAAGAAGGACGGTCAAAACGGACAGTTTGAAGGCTTTGCGACTGTCCCGGCTTACTGATGTGTTATATTAAGGGCCAATGTCAAAGCTCATTTCTATTTGGATTCCGTCATCTGCTCCCCGCCCGCCCGGCCGCCCGGCGTCTCCGGCATTTTCTTCATTTAGCAGTCGCTCCACGTGGGATGAATGGCGAGAACCAATTAGACTCCAAGCTCGCTCTCGTCTTCCTCATCACGGGGCCCAAATGGAGTGTCGCCGTTACACCCGGAGACTGTGTTGTTAATTTCAACACGCAATTGAGTATATTTGGATTGGATTGGATTGGATTGGATTGAGGCCGAAAAGCAGACACTGGGCAAATTTGATTTTCACTACGACCAAACGTTTGCTTTTCCAGTAAAATGGAAAGAAAATATATCTTATTTTCATTCTTTTTTTTCCAGATATGAAATATATGAGGGTGGCGCTCGCCAAAATGACTTAAGCACCCTCGCCAAAATGGCAAAAATCACCCTCGACGAAAGCTGCCTCACTTTCTACTGATTCTGGTAAGTCCTACTTCATTAATTATGTTTGAAGGAATTCATAGTTTTGAAGTTTAGCCCCAATAATCAAATAATGATGCCCCCCTTTAAGAAATGACTGTCATGCTTTTACTATTGACCCTAAGCCTAAATTACAAGAATATAATGAGATTCAGTAATGAAGTAGTCAACATAAGTACAACAAGTAACTATAGTGGTTAGTAGCAGTTTTAGTGCAGTATAAGATAAGTCTTGATTAGTATGTATAAGTATCTTTAGTGTTCTTGAGTCTTTGTTTTGGCTGTTATGGTTATTTAAAATGTTAAGGTGCAGTACAAGGTAAGTCTGGATGAGATGCAGAACTCAAGGTGAGTACATTTTATATTTCAAAGTATTGCGTTTTGTACAACACATTGCCCAGGCCCCTCCCATGCCCCCCAGGCCGCTCCCATGCCCCAAGGACCCCCTCATGCCCCCCATGCCCCCCAAGTGTCCCAATTAGATTGCCTTGATGGTGCTTTCAAGTTCATGAATTGAGCATAGGCAAATGGAATACTGTAGAGAAATTTGCCCCGAGCCAGGTCACTCTCTCTCTCTCCACTTTCCCAAATCGATAGAGCCATTTGTTCCCAGATGTCTTCATGTTGACGCGTCTTTGCATACTTGATGAACGCCGGCTGTCCGAAGCTGTAGTATTGATCTTTCAAAATGGCTGCTATTCAGCAGAGATTTTCAGTCTGTCTAAGCACAGCTCGGCCCGCTACGTCCATACGTCAAGTTGTCGGGAACGGAGCACTTTATTACAAACGCTGTCACTTGCGCGCACGTGTCTTTGTGTGTAGTTTAGTTTTTTTTCATGGGCAATTTGTCCTTTTTTTAGAGACAGCCCCTTAAGGGAAAACAATGTGAATCTTAATCTAATTAAATGCGGGAAAGAAGCTTCCGGTCGACCGATACACTGGCAAAATGATGCGGCCCCAATTCATGCTCTCCAATAACTCCAGTACTGTTTTTTTTTTTTTTTTTTACTGTAAGTCGCACTAGCCAATGAGTGCGCATATGAAAACTGAAAAAAGTATATATTAGGGGTGTGCATTGCTTCATATCTAGTTTTCCAATCCGGATTGATTTGAATAAAAATCAACTTTTAAAATGGGGAATTTTAGTGGGCTCCGCTTTTTCGTTGTTAAGAAAATGAGAAGAAACATTATACTCGAAAGTCACTGTAAAATGGTGATAAAATAAGGACCTGTGTGGGATAACTAAGCCTAAAAAATATTACGTAAAAACCTTCCAAAAACTAAAAACCTTAGTCTGTAAAAGGCAGTCCTTTTCATTGTGAGTTGTCGAGTGACATGGCAGATTTTTGCGTTTTTGAACCTTCCCACCGGCAAGGTCGCCACCCTGTCACCCGCGTTTCCACCCAACCGAACTTAACCCGATTAAGCCCCCCTCCCCTCGGGAATATGGCGGCGGTCGGCCGCGAGCAGGTGGCGGGCCCATGGAAAGGATTAGTTGAAATTAGCCAGGGGGTGGTTTTCCCGGGTCGCGCGCGCCCGCCTCAAAGTCGGGTACGGCGCGGAGCCCCAGAAACGCGGCGGGTCAGCGCAAAGCGGATTGTGGTGGTCGCGCCTGGCGGGCGCTGAAAATACCATCTGTTCGGCTCATTGCTCAATTTATGGCGCCGGCGCGCCATTGGTGGCGTGAAAAGAAAAGGATGTTGAGACGGATGCAACGGGGGGGGGGGGGGATTCTGTCAAAAAAAATAACAAATACTAGAGTTCAGTTTTTCAACCTATGTTTATTTTGATATTGCGTTAGACTGTCAAGAAGCTGCTTTTAATGCGTTTTAAAGTATTTTTAGTGGATGCCTCGACTGGTCCCTCGTCTCCAAATTTTCAATTTTTCATCTTTTTGTGCAGGACCTCGTCAACAAAGGGAGGGGGCGCTCATTTGCGGCGATCTTGAAATGCGATCCAATCACCCGGGGGGGTTAACGAGACCTTAAATGCGAATTTCCCATAGTAACTGGATGTTAACTCACTGGCAAAAGATAAACGGCAGCCAATTTGGAGTGTCAGCCGGAGCGGGCCAAGTGAAAACCTCCAAATAAAGAAATAAAAACCAATCCCTACGCCTAAATGAGTTGTGGCAAAAGAGAATGAAATGAATCAATGGCGAATGTGAGTGCGCCGGCCAGCCAGCCAGCCAGCTCATTATTTCCCCCTCATAAAGCACAATCAATGTCTAATGGAATCATCAGACGCTAACAGGAAGCAAAAAGCCCATAGCACGTCTTTGCTCAAATTGTCCCGTTGCCGCTTTGACGTCTTCACGGAAGCTGACTTTTACATTTTTTACTCTGTCTACTTTTCTATTTCTGCTCAAGATGGGCCTTCCAGAGGCTACGCTAAGCTCTCCGAGTCACTTGCTAGCATAACGGTTTGACAGAAAGCGCATTTTGGGTGAACATTTTCTGCTTTTTCTTTGCACGCTTCAAAATTAAACCCAAACGACAGCTCTGTAAGCACGCCGCTCCTGCTACTGTATTTTGGCTCCTCATTGGAGCACAAACCCCCCCAAAAAATGAAGCCGTATGACAGAAACGGGCGCCACGGTAATTGAAATAAACGACGCGCGGTGGCGGCGGCCGTTGATGAATGGTGGCGAGCGACGGAGGCAAATAATGCCTTTTCTGATTCCTCGCGCCCGGATGTGACACTCAAATAATGGGAAGTCCATCAGCGTAATGAGGTGGCCCGACCTTCCTCTCCGTGCATTGCCTAGTCGGCTAGCCACGCCGTGCCTTTCATTTGTCTCAATTGCTTGTTTTTCTCTTTCACCTTGCCGGAAAAATCCCTTCCAGTCGGATTTCCTGAAAAGTCTGAAAAACACTCGAAAAGTCGATGCCAAAGTCCAGACTTTATTCTTAAAGTGCGGCTTGTTGACATACACCAGTACGGTATTTTTTTGGCCAAAAGGGCACCTTGCCAGAGGCGGAGACGATTAGCTGGGGGGCTAGCTTGTACCTGCATTCGTCGGGGGCGGGATTAATTCCAGAGTCCAGCCTTTCTGGAAGCTTCCCCGGATATATTCCCCGTTTTATACTCATCCCGGGATTATTTTCCCTCTTGGAACTATTTTTGCACGGCGAATGGAGCCAGTTGGAATTCTTTGGGCAGATTTCCAAAGACGTCAAATGCAAATGGAAGCGGCAGAGAAAGCTCTCGGCGCAAACGCTGTCGCTTGGCGGGCTCCGTGGCCATCATCTCTTCACACTTCATTTGCGGAGATGTCGTCGTTCCTCGACGTCTTCACCTCGGCTCTGACAGTCCGACGCCGTTTTAATCAAAAAATGAATAAGGCCGCATTCCATTTATTTGAGTGAATCCAGGTCAGGGGTGTCAAACTCAGTTTGGTTGGCGGGCAGCATGAGAAGTCGAGTTTCCTGGCCACGGAGAGGCGGCGGCGCCATCCCCTCGCGACCCCAAACCAGAGCGCAATGACTTCCGCGGGCTTCCGTGAGCCCTTTTTGGCGTGACGCGCCCGCTTTAAATATCATAAACAACAACAAAAACAATATACTCCAGGCCTGGGGGAGTCGTAGGCGTGGCCTCTACTCTACTCGCTACACCCGCGCACGCATAACATTATTCCGTTGCCGGGAGAACGCCAGCGACATTATGGGATGTGACAGCTGGTGCCGGGTCAATGTTTGCGCACCTCCGGTTGAGCATGAGAAGTTTTCCCCTTTTTTTTCCTGCATTCCCTGCGGAATGCGCTCTAAAAGATGCCATAAAAATAAAAGTCCTTTCCCCATCTTGACAGTTTAAAACAACAGCGTTAAACCTTTATTCTGTAATAACGTTTACGTCGGGGAAATTTAGCGTCATGGCAGAAACAATCCCGGCCTTTACTCTGCTAGCCGAGAAAGACCAAAAACTGTTCTTTTTAGCAAATGACTTTCCTTTTTTCCCGTCTCGACGCTTTTCCACTCGTGAAAGAGAAAAAGGCGGCCATTTAAAAGTATATTAAGTGGATAGCGTTAAATAAAAGACGCCTTAAAATGACGGAATGCCGTTAAAGTTCTTTATTTGGACATGTTTAATGCCATTTGTTTTGGAATCAAAAGGCCAAGTACGATGATAGAAAGGCCAAACCCAGATTTGCCTTTTTTTGTCCTCCCTGGTCAGAATAAATAATCCCAAATCAGGCACAATTTGTCCCCAGATGACCCCCCGCCGTCGCGCTAAAAACCTTTTTTAGCGTGTTGCGTTTGGGAGAGCTCATTGTTATTCATCAGATTAGGAGTCAAGCCAGCCCACCCAGGCTGGCGTTTTTCCCCCAAAACGTCCAGACTTATCGCGGTGGCGGCGAGGCCCGACGTGTAATTATGACTCTTAACGTGGTAATTAACCAGGGAACGCGCCGTTACCATCTCGCTTTTCTCGCGTGGATAACACCTGCGGGCGGGCGGGCGGGCGGGCGCCGTGTCATCCAAAAGTCAAACAATTCCAAGAGCAGATGACAAAATATTTCAACCGGGATCCAATTAAACTGCGCTGCCGTGACATTTTTGGCGGCGGCGCCAATTTAAAGGGAAATGAAATCAACGTTATCGTAGCCAGGCTTTATTTAACACTCACTTGTATTTTGACAGCGGAAAATTCCATTTTCTCCCGAGCTGCTTTACCATTTGTTTTATTAATCTTTCCGCTTATAGTGCCGACTGGGAATTCCGGGATTTGAACCCGTCCGGACCAGAGTGGGTCCCGTTTGATGGTTTTTGTTTGGATAATGAGCCAATACGTAAATGCGGATAAATGCAATGATTTGAATCCAAAAAGCCGTTAGTCTGACGTGGCATTTTAGACGAGATCTGTTGAAAAAGCGGTGCTAGCTAGCGATGGCGGCGTACGCCAAAACAACGCGCTGCGTCTCGGCCATAAAAGTTCTCAAGTGGAAAGTCATCAAACTAATGACGCAAAGGATGGAAACAGATGGAGCTCCCCACAGAGGATAAACACAAACTTGAGTCTTGAAAAGGAGGCGGCGTTCTTAATAATAATAATAATCGGAATCGTCTTATATTCGGGACAATGCGGTAATTATCCAGACCAAATTAGTGAAAAACCTAAAGTCCAGTAGATGGACTGGCGGTTCCCGTTCCGGCGCCGGGTTTTTGCGGCGACCCGCGTTGAGGCGGGCGGGGGAGGGACCGTGAGTGCCTGGATTGGACGCTTCCTGGTTGTCGGGATGTGAGCAGGCCGGGAAGAAAGCGTTTCATTCTTGCGCGTTACCATGGGAAACGCGGCGGCTCCCACACTGCGCCGCGTTGTCTTTCTCCGCTGGGGGGGAACGTGGAAGGAGGCGGCGCTCCTCCGTCCGTCCGTCTGTCCCACCCAGGCTCTCCCAAACGCTAAAATTGACGCTTTCAAACTTGAGTGGATCCATTCAACCGCTAGTCAAATGTTCGCACCGATTGCCAATCCATCAATCTGCTAAATACCAGAGGGACCACTCTTTTGTGTTTTTTTTTGTCTTTATTCCATGGTTCTTATAACGCTAATCCTCTCTATCACCAAGTCAATAATCTCGGCTTTTGTCTCTTTTCAATTCAAGCGGGCCAATTAGTCCAACATTAGCATATGCTAACCGCGTGTAGCCATGTTAGATAAAGGGTCCCGGGTCAGAACCCAGAAATTTGCAAGGAGAAATCCAACAAGCTTCCATCCCATCCGCGTCCTGGGTCGTTACGTGAAGACATTTCGTCCCTTTGACTGTCCAATCTAGTAAATATAAATGAAGCATCCCACTGGATTGTTCCGTTTGTCCACGTCTTTTACCTAACAAGCAATTCTATCCATTGGGGTCATTACAGTAACTACCATTATTCATCTTACTATTCAACACATGACGCCAACTCCAGTTATCGGACGAGGACGTTTGGCTAATGACCGAGTAGTATATATTTTTTTCTATCCAAGGTTTTGTTTTGATCCAGTGGTATTTCCAAGCGCCTTCCTTCTCTTCGCGAGCCTATACATTAGTTTTCCTTCCCGGCGAGGCCGCAATGCGTGCGGCGTGTCATTAGCCGTTCACTGAGATATACAATGCGTGTCATTCCCTCGTCTACATCTTTGGCTGCGCGGAATGAGCCGTATCCCGCGGCACGCCGCGTTCGGGACGCGTTCGGGCCGCCCGCTATTTATCACGGCTGTCCTCGCGGCCGGCGAATCTATTATGCCGGGTTTTCTGTGTGCCTTCCGCCGATTTTTCTCAATGGCGTACGGGAAAGTAAGCGTGGCAAAAGTGTGGGCGGCCGAGGAGGGAATTTGTCATTAGTCGTGCCGGCGCTCCATTGTGTTTTGACTCGTTGTAGATCGAAATTAACGGAAAGTTCAACAAATGGAAGGAAAAATAGCGTATGCTAGCTTTCCCAAACGATCCCCTCCTAGCATTTTTGCTTATTTAGAAATGTTTTTAAGCTAGGCTACATCGCCTAGCTTCGTTATGCTAGTATCTGTCCTTGGTAGTCCATCCAGTTAATAGCCCGATCCCTTACCATTGGTTTTTGCAAGTTTTCCACACAGTGACTGAGTAGACTTGGGTCCATTTTTTTTGTTGAAATTTCTTTCCCGGCCTTTTCAACTCTCCCGAGACAAAGTGGCCGCAAAGATGTTAAATGCGCGGCCCCGCGGCGAGGCAAGCTAGCTCCCGAAAACGCGTGGCCCTTTCAAATATTTAGCTTGCGCCTCATTCGAAGCCTCACCTCTAAGAAACTCTAAACGTGGGTCTTCCCGAGGGGTCGCCGCGGAGACGGCGTTCAAAGTCGTTAAGATGAAAACCCCCGCGCAAAAGCTATACTGGATGTCGCGTGCCTCACGGTTGGGGGTGGCGAGATTCCAAAGGAAAAGTCTGGTGACATGGCAAGCAAAGGATTTGGAAGCGCGATTCTCTCACGCATAACTAATGGAATCAGTAAAGAAAACCATTTGCCAGGCTTTTAATTTACTCTTTGCCCGACGTCACGCAGAGACTAGCGCTTCTTGGAGAAGTCACGTGACATTTTAAGTAAGAAGGAGAACAACAATAGGCTGAATTTGCATCTGTTAACGCAAACTGCTTTGCAGGTAACGCAAGCCTAAACAAATAAAATAAATAGCTTGCTGTTGGGTTACTCTAGTCAGGGGAAAAGTGTAGTATCATCTGGCATATACGCTAGTAGAAATGATTGCTTTTTATGTACTTTTGACTTTGTTGAAATGATATCAAAATTGCTACAACTTTAAGTTTTAGCACTTGACAGTAGTTTGAGCCAAAAAAAGGATCCCTTTGGGAATCAAATCAAGCGCCATCTAATTATACAGAGCAGTATTTTTACTGCACCAGTTAGCCAAGCTTTAGCCAGCGCTAAAATTGAGTCTCACCATCTGTTGTCTTGGGCAGGGATTTTTTTTCTTCTAGACCTTAACATTTAGGCCTGCATATTACAAATGTGTTAAGTTGCAGTGTACAGTGTTCTTGTATAGTCTGGAAATAATTGTCTGTAAGCCCTGAAATTGAACTTTGACCTAGTTTTGGACCCTTTTGCCTCTTTGCCCTTCGCCCTTTGAGCTTAGCATTTTAAAAACACTTGCATATTCCTTCCCCAATAATCAACATTGCGCTTTCTAGCATTTTGTTTTGTCCCATCCGTCTTTTTCCGTCTGAGCTTGACCCAATTTGGGATTGATGGCGGTCATACTGCTGGAGGGAGGGAGGGAGGGAGGAGTCCTACGATAGCCTGCCTGCGCTAGCAACTGCTAAATAATGGATAAAGGCCATACATAAGCAGCAAGCGTGCGCTAAATAAGACATGAAAAGGCACCAGTGGCGCTCCCGTCACACCACGCCGCGCCACGCCGTCAATTTGGTCCAGCCGTCGCCAGGCGGCAAAAGTGGCGACCATTGTCCAAATTTACATAAACGGATCCAATTTGTTTCTGGAGGCAGTTTGTGAGTTAGCATCGGCGCCATTGGCCAGCGGCAACGATCGCTGGCAAAGAGGCCAGCGAGCGGACGTAAAAGTGCCGTCGGCCATTAGGCCCAACTGTTTTTGGAGAGCCGCCACTTTCTGGCAAAATACACACGGCGAGCCCTGGTGGCCATACAAATGGCTGTCCGTCAGCGCCACAAAATTAGCGTGTTTTCCAAAAGCTAAGCTAATACTTGTCATCTCTAAATGAATGGGATTGTTGCCTCTGTTCGGTCTATTTATCAACCGCGGCGGCTTCAAATAAGGAGAAGGGAGTGTGTTTTATCAGCCAGGCGTACCTCCGATGAAAAGATTTTCAGGCGCAGAACAAAATGTGACGATTCTGCCTTAAAAAGAGGCTTAAAGTAACCTGGGCTTTGGCTGCACACGGATAAATCCCTGCCAAAAAAAAAGACAGGAGAAGAAAAAAAAGGCAATTCGACGGCTGACTGAACACCAATGATTTCCACGTCTTTATCTCGGGCCGAGACCAGCGGACGAGGAGACGTGAAGACATCCGACGCCGTGTTCCCGGAGAATTAACGCCGGCTACGTTAGCGCCGACTGCCGAGCCGCGTTATTCAATCAAAACATTGGTTCGAAATGTACTATTGCTCTCTTTTTGTTCTGGATTTTTTTAGTAGAGGCCTTGGGTAGTACTCGAGTCCCGTGCTCGCTAAAAACCTGACAAATCCAGTTCTTTCTGGGTCTGGAAACATAGAAGCGCCATTGGCTTTAATGAGAGGACGAAAAGAAGCTTTTGCCGCTGTTTAGCCTCCCTGCGCCGCTAAGATAATAAGAAGAGTATTGATTTGTCCGAGTCCTTCCTTATCTCACGGCGAGCTTTCCACTCGCCGTGGCTTTAAAATTCAGGAAAAGCCAGAAAGTCCCTCGCAGGAATCGACTTCTCTCTGTAACTTTTGGACGAAAAAGCCAGCCCTTTCGTTAGCGATACGGCCACATCTTAATCTATCATCGACGTTTGCCGGCGTTCTTATTTGCATTTTCAGTCGTGGCTTTTGTCGCCTAAAGTTTTCGGGAGGAGATTCCATTGTTTCAAAACCGGAGCAGCTGGGACAAACTAGAAAATTCGTAAAGTTGTAGTCTGTTTTGTCTTTCCAAAAGTGCACTTAGAGTCTTGTCATATATTTTCATTGCGCCAATCCAATCCACATTTGACTTCGATAGCCCCTCCCACTTTCTTTCCCAGACGATTCACACATATCGCCCCCCCCCCCCCCCCCCTCAGGCTCTTGTGAAAAGAAAGCAGTTTTTTCTTCATAATGTAGCGTTAAAGATAACACTAGCCGAATTTCCTGGCGTTCCGTTTCCCCTATGTAAGCAAATGAAAATGGTCCGACGTGTTCATTTTCTGCCGATTTGGCTTTTTTGGCCCGATGAAGATTAATGTGCTTCTGTTTTCCCCCCCTTTGTAAATGATACCTTTACATGATGAATTATTGCCGTTGCCACAGTCGCGCGTGCCATTAATTTCACAATGGGACATGCCGACCCTCCCTGATGACCGTTGAATGATGGACGTGGGGGTCCTAACCAAAATCCCCCCCCCCTAAAATTCAAAAATGTGTACAGTAGAAGCTTGCTTTTTGTTTTTTTCTTAACCGTATTTGCGCTTGTCAGAAGCACGCCGCGATTTGTCTGTTTCTGTGACATTTAGTGAATGCCATCCACAATTAGAAAAGATTTTGCGCACTTGGGCCAAGACGCCCGTCCGTCCATGACGGACGGGCGTCGGAGCGCGCCTGACATTTGCCCTTTCCGACATGTTGGCATTTCCGCAAGTAACGAGCACAAGACCACCCATACAGGACCATTCGGAACGGGAACGCCGTGGCATTAATAATATTATTTAGATTTTACAAAAACACAGAAAACGGATTAAAAAATGACAATGATTGATTTAAAAGGGGGAAAATCAGGGAATTTAATATACATCTATATTCTTCATTTGAATTTGATCCTAAAACAGAAACTCATGATTGACTTTCCCGGGCCGCACAAAATGAGGCGGCGGGCCAGATTTGGCCCCCGGGCCGCCACTTTGACACCAGTGATCTATATAAAGGATTAATCCCGTTGGGGTCCATTTTGTTCCGGTTAAGATACGACGAGAAGGTTGTCAACCTGGCAAAGTGCGGATTTGCGGTCCCGATTGCCGTACGGTAAACAGCAACCGGGCCGCGTGGCGTCCGTTCCCAAGCCGTCGATGAGCAAATATGAGCTCCGCCTCCAGGCCGCAAAAGTAAACAGGCGGCCGATTGACACGCGACTTATTGCGCCGAGACCCAGAGCCAATAGAGTAGCGGCGTGTACGTACGCGTGGAAAAGATGGAGAGTTTACAAAAGCGGGATTTAAGCTTGTATTTTAATCAAGCAGAAATTTCCAAGCTTTTGAGGCCGTTGAATCTTTTTCTAGGGGCTTTTTTTCCGGGTCAAAGCTCGGCCCAACTCATTCTTGAACAGATGTTATTAAGGTGAGCGCGTCACGTCGGATAAACCCACCGAGGAGGAGCAATAATCAGAGCGTGAATTAGCCCCGCCCCTTTTTTTACTACTCATTGACTCCGGAATCGTTCAAGTTCTGTTATGACCCGCACAAAAGAATTTGCTAATAAATACGTGGCCGGTAGTCCATCAAGTGGAGCCAAAGGGATTTTCACCACAAAGGCAATCTCGGCCAACGTTACGACTCTTGTGTTAAATTGTACCGCAATTGGATTCCGTTTGCCTACCGAAAATGAAC
Source organism: Stigmatopora nigra (assembly GCF_051989575.1). Classification (NCBI taxonomy): domain Eukaryota; kingdom Metazoa; phylum Chordata; class Actinopteri; order Syngnathiformes; family Syngnathidae; genus Stigmatopora; species Stigmatopora nigra. Next base: position 638,197 of record NC_135530.1, read on the forward strand.
GGTCGCCGGCGGGTCATTCAAAACATAGTTCCTAGTGAACAAAAAGGGAGCTTTTTTTTGTTTTACAATGAAAAGGGAGACGTGTTTTGACAAGAAAATGCAAAGTGGACGGCCATGTGTGTCAAAAGGCTTCCTCCTCAAGGTTGAACACGTGCTACCAAGCTGCTACGAACGAACCCCCTTCGGCAAAACAAGGCTGCGTCCGGCCCTTTAATTAAAAGACGGCGCTTTTAGTGCTATCGACCCAGGCGGCAAAATAACAAGGCATGGGGAAGTCCATTTTTATCAAACGCGCGCTGTGATTTGATCAACCGATCGCACAAAAATGGACGACAAAAGCACAGGTATCCAAGTGGCGGCCCGGGGGCCAAATCTGGCCCACCGCATCATTTTGTGCGGCCCGAGAAAGTCAATCATGAGTGTCGAATTTCTGTTTTAGGATCAAATTCAAATTCTAGACATAGATGTATATTCAATTTCCTGATTTTCCCCCTTGTAAATCAATCATTGTCATTTTTTAGTCATTTTTCCTATATTTTTAGATCTATTAAAAAAACGTAATATTCAGGGCTGTTAATCCTTACTTTCCGCCCTTACTTTCCCGCAAATAAAGTTTTTGAAGTCACCCGTGTCTTCGGAAGCACTTAAAAGAGGGTCAGAGAAATTCCTAGACGAAAAGCTGGCGGCCGTGCTCGCCGTGCGCTTGATTGGCACTTGATTTATGATTCATCGGACCGAGCCTTAGTGAGCATTAGTGAGCTGCTCTTTCTCATCAGTTGGAGGATATTAAAAACCATAAAAGAGGAAAAGCTGGCTCCCGTTGTGCTTTTCAACATCGTCTTTTAAATTGCATTTTTTTCAAAGATGGACACCAATCTTCTAACCATAGAAAAACTTTGAAATCAAAATAAAAAAGGACCGCCATGATTACACGCAATTAAATGTCAAAACTGGCCCGTTTTTAATCTTTCTAGTTGGCATTTTTTCCCAGACAATTAATTAAACGACGTGTCCCTCCCGAACTGGAAACAATTATTGACGCCACGATTTATCAAATAATGGAGGCGGATAAAGTAGTTATGCTTCACTTGGCCATGTCGATTTTTGTGTGCTGACGTTTTTGAGTACAAAATGGACGCATTCGAGCTCACTTTTTCTAGATGGCGGGGTGCCGTAGAACGTTTCCTTGAGTGTTTTCTTCCGTTATGAGGACTTCCCTAAGTGTACTTATGGGGGAAAATGCCTATTTAATATCTTTGAGCCGCACTTGGAGCTCAAGTGTATATGAAGTCAAACACTTGAAAAGACGGCCCAGAAATGGGCGGCCGCCGGAAATTGCCGCCTGTCGAGACGCCAACGTTCCCCGTTTGGTAGTCAGATGATTACACGTCCGTCCGTGGTCCTCAGCTTTGACGGGGCCTTCAAAGTAAGACAAATGGCGGTGGTGGGAGTCGCCCACGGCGATTCCGCCAAGCCCCAAAGCCAAAGCCGCTGTGCGGCAAGACTGCGGCGACCGGCGCCACTGATTTATTCCACCTGTCAGCGCGGCAGATGCTCCAGACGGTCGCCGGAATTTTTTTTCAGACTCCGTCCAAGGCATTCCGGCAGAGTTAGCTTGTCTTTGGCTAGCGAAAAACCTCTGCGTTAAGTACTTTGACCTGCTAGCTCTATATTGTGTCCAAGGTGCGGCCCGTGGGCCGGAAATGGCCAACCAGGGCGGGTCTGATCCCTCTGTTCTGGGTGACGCACCCTTTTTAGCTCATTGGCATGAACTGCTTACTTTTTTTCTTGATGAACCCGGCTGTTTATGAGTTGTGTGATCACCGCGCCAAGCTCCGCCTCCTAAATAAAACAGGCCGAAAGCACGAATGGGAAGAGTCGGATAAGTCGTTCTATAGCTGCGTTGTCCTTCTCTTGAGAAAAATTGTGTCCAAGGCTTGAGTCTCCACAACTCATGGTGAATTTTATGAGAAATGATATGGCGCCATAAAGGGACAATGGAGTCTTCTTTTTCCCCTTCTTATTTGAGCCTGGGGCTCCCCTAAATGGCCTTGGCTTTTAAAGCACCAAGTGCAGCTTTTGCGTTATTACCTCATTGTCGCCAAGGCCCGCTTGAATAACTTTTACATCATAGGACCACGTTAGTGTCATTTTAGATGCTGTAATCAATTTTTTTCCCTCCTCGGAATTCAATCGTGCTTTAAAAGCCAAGCGATATGCAATAGCCAATAATATCTTTTATTAATAAGAATTTTTGCATGGTCCATATTGTGTTTACGTGTGGCGGACGGCGTGGGACATGTGTTCCTTTTCCTTTCTGGCTGGCATTTCTCCTCCGCCCTGATTTATTGGCGCTCAGCGGGTGGATGAGTCATACCACAATGACCTTTTGACAAGATAATGGTCAGCGAGAGGCGGAGGTGGCGCTCGCCGGGCCTCCCGTCGATCGCCGTCTGTCACCGCCGAGTGACTCCAGAGGCTCAAAAAATAGCCGTGCCTTTTCCCCACAAAAAGTGCTTTAATAGCCACAATTGTCATGATTTTACTGGCCATTTTGTCCGCCATTTACATGAAATTGTTCTCACTTTTCCGTCCAAATGGGCCTGAAAGCTTTCAAAGGTTACTTGGCAGAAAATCTGCGTATTTTTGGCACCCCTGTTTTTATTAGATCATGGACATATGTTCAGGTAACAAAACAGGCTGAATACGTATATGTTGAGCTAGCATTAAAAAAAACTACAACGAAAAACATTAGCATTAGCCTAGCCCAAATAAGTTTTTTTCCAGCTGGGGCCAAAAAAAATCCTCTTTTTGGTGTGTCGCCGAGGTTTTAGCTCCCTTTCCACTCCCAAACTGTAATTAGCATCGATCGCGGACTTATCCGACTTATCGAATGGGCCAGGTCAAGTCAATCATGGCGAGAAGCCCGTAGGAGTGTCTTTTGACCCGGATTGGTCATCGACTCGACATTTGTGGGAGGAGTCTTCTTTTGCCAGTTGTTGAATCTTCATTAAATGGAGATTTTTTTTCCACGTCTTTTCTATTTTCTTTTTCATTTTTTTTTCTTGCTGTGGACTTGGCACTTTTTTCTCCCGCTTGATTTCTTGCCTCCACTTTTATTTAACGCTCAACGGCATTCCGTTCGGTGGCGGCGTTTCCGCGGGGGATCCTTAGTCATCACATTGACGTGATCCGCTGGTGACATTTCTGCATACGTCGCTTCCCTCGCCAATGCCGGAAAACTCCGATGAAAAATGACGTTTTAAGAAAATCTCCTTTTCCCTCAAAAGTTGCCTGAGTGTGCATTTTATGGGCCCGGCCAGGTCAGGAATTCCAACCTATGCCATTTCGCCTTCTTAACATCAGCCTAACGTCGGCGGCGCTTTGAGGCCACGGTCTCCCTCCGCGCCGACATTTTTGGCGGCGATTAATCCCCGCGGACGTCTGGCTCTCCACAATATATTCCATCTGGCGCGCCACTTCCCGCGTGCGCTGCGTCTCATCAAAAAGGCCTCAACCCGAAATAGAAAGTAATCCTACGCCGCTATCCTCCACAAGCTCCTCCTTCTTTTTCATTGAACATCATAAAAGAGCTTTTCCTGGCCATTTTGACCTCGTGTAGGTAGGCGTAGTTCTTGTAGGACCATCTTGAAACCATTTTAAGAGCATCTTCAAATAGCTAGCTAGCCAAGCCAACCAAGCAAGCCAAGCCAAATGTGTCAAAAAAAAGGCCATTTGCCCCCCCTACGTGGAAAGCCGGCGCACTCTCAGATGAGTAAACACTTTGCACAAGCCCCAGAGTGGAACCTCCTCCCCATAATAGCAAAAAAACACCCCAACTCTTAACCTCATTTGCGGCACACGCGGGGTGATAAACAAGCGCATTTTCACAAATGTGGGAATGTCAGGGCCGCTAATTAAATAAACATCCAGTGGCTAATGTTTGTGACTAAATGCAAGGACAGATGGGCTATTAATGGTGGCGGGCGGAAGAGACTTTTGGAGCTGGGTGGCTTCACTTCATAGACATTATTCATGGGAAGGTAGGGGTAGAGGGGTGGGGGGGGGGAATCAATCTTGCAACCTTCAGGCAAGGGCGCCTTGAAACCAGACACCACGGCGGCGGCGGCGGAGCTGAGATGAGCAACGTCTGGCTGCCGCCGCCGCCGCTAATACAATGTAGTATGTGCTTGGCGTTAGCAAGATAGATTTGGATTTCTCTATGTTGTTTTTAACCTGATGAAAAGTCCAAATATGCTAGTGGAGTCCCTCAAGGGTCAATCCCGCGTACCCCTACCATTTGCATCCGTCTTTTCCCCACCCGTAGGATATTTGTTTACGTTTTTTTTTTAGATTTCCAGGCCGTTTGTTTGGTTGACTTGAATATTGACTGTGAATGCCGGTCGCCGTCCAATTTGGGACGCCGTCTCTTCTCTTCGGGAAGCATCCCGGCAATTTGCGGGATTAAGATGGAGGCGACAAAGCGAGCGCTGGGTGATAAAGGATTTTAGTGGCCAGAGCCGGCTATAAATGTTGTCATTTGCTGTGGCCCGGGCTAATCGCCTCATTGCATCGTTTGCCTGTCTGCTAGCAATAGCAGCTTTTTGCTACGCTCTCGTTAAAATACTCTCGTCTACTAGCGGCCCGTAAAACATTCGGGGCATCCCAGTCGCCCTTTTTCAGTCTTGGTAGCATTTGGCTGTTCTGAATCTATTTAGAAAATGCAACAGTAAGATCCGAAAGTTTTATTTTCAAGTTATTTTTGTGTGCGTTTGACAAAAAAAAAGGAAAAAGTCCTTCGTCCATCTTTGCCGACGGCGTCTTCGTCTTCTTACCTGACAGTCGGTCAACAAAGCGTATTTATAGCTCGCTCTTCGGCAAGGTGACATTGGCGAGATGATTACGGTCAACGGAAGCGCCTGCGTTTCATTGGCCGTTCATTTCGCCCGGCGAGGAAAACCTCCGAATAAAAGCCGTTGCCAAGATTAACGATGTTTTCTTGACCAAATAATTGGTTGCAACCGAACAAATCCCGTCCGATATCCCCGTTTGAGTATGTGGTTGAGTTGCGGATAAAGCAAGAGAAAAACGGACTCCATCTTTCAAGATGGAGATTCTCCCTTCTTTGAATTGAACTCATCTAATGACGTGAAAGAATGCGAAAAAAAGTCTAAAAAAAAACCGATCCATTGTTCCAGACTTTGCCTCCCTGGCTGCCTTCCTGCCTCATTTTTCTCATCCGTCACACTTTGACATTGTTATTCAATGGTAATTCCTCCATTTTTCCCTGCGCTAACAAATGATGTGAATCATTTCACCGCCACTCGTGTGGAAAAATATCAATAGCAATGTTTTCTTCCAGCACCGACTGGCTTGCACAACTTTTGCTTGAAACCAAGTCCAACTTTAGTCTTTGGACCCTGGGAAAACCTTACTGTATTTTCCCCCGCCGCCTTTGGGACGCCGTCTCGACACGTCCGTAATGGCGTGACGGGCGGCGCCTCATTAGCCTATCACCTGCGCGTCCCCCCTCGTTGTGTTCCTGGATAATGAAGGCTAATACAATTAGCTTGCGTGGAGTCATTTCCATACCTGTCAACCTCGAACCATTTGTGATCTTACCAAATTTTGTTTTCGCCCTTACATATATGTATAAATACATGGAAAATCTTACCACTTTACTTTTTTGTAAAAAATCACGAACAACAAAATGAAAGTAAACATAAACAAGGGAACAGGAAACGGAAATCACATGGTGAAAGTGTTACAAAACGAAATGTTTATCATGATCTTTTTTTTTTAGCCAATCAGAGGCGCCGGTACATATATCACTTGGCAGACATGCGTTTCCGGGAACGATTCTCAAAATCACCGTTTAGCGTACCATTTTCATGTGTACAGCGTACCAATATAAAAATGGGCTTTCAGTTGTACCAATTACGGCGAGAACGTACCAGTTGACAGGTATGCATTTCATTTTGAGCCTCCCTCGACTCGCTGTGCCTTCTTCCAGCTGCGACTTGTCCGCCGCCGGCGTCAAACGTACTGCCCGCAGGTTCGATTCCGACCGCCTGATTTTCTAGCAGGTTCCTATCGTACATAAACAATTATTTTTTAAGTTAACGAGGAACCTTAAAATTGCATCCAGAAAAGATGCATGCTAGGCTAACTGTATGCTAAATTGTCTAATTGACTAAAAATCCTTAGCTAGGATTGGTTGTACTTTGTCTCTTTGTGTCCTCTGATTGGCTGGCTACCAACTCAGGGTGTCCACTTAGCTGGGCTAGGCTCCAGCACCCCCCGCGACCCTTTTAAGTAGTTGAGAATGACTTGAAAGCTTTCAGGAATACATGAATGGATGGAAATGTACTTTCATGTCCATTTCTGTTGATTTTCTTGTTCCCCTAATAATAGCCATCATGGTCTTTTTGTGTAGTTCATGGATGGGATGGCGACCTGTGAATGGAAAGACCGGAGGACCCCCCTCCCCCTTTTAAAACGACGTATCATGATCGCTTCCCTGTCGGTTCATTTGAAAAATTGTGCTTCCCATTCTGTTATCAGCTCCATTGAAAAGGACTTATTCATAAAATGTCTTTGTCCCTTCAAGGTATTCATGGAAGCTTTTACGACGCCGCCGCCGTTGCCGCCGCGTTAATGTCATCGTAATGGCGTGCGCTGCCATGGAAACAAGTACAGGTCTGATTCTCGCCCGGTCGCCGATCCGACTTTGCCAGACGGCGACTCGGGGACCATAAAAGAGGACGATTGGCGGCGATATTGCGGATAGATCATCTTCCGGCCCGCTGCAAATGGACTGGCGTCCTCTTATCGCCGTTAGCGCGGCCGCGCTAGCGTGATTTGCGGACGCCCGCCGATTAAGTGGAGATAAATGTCATGTAATGCCGACTGGCTTTATCTCCTCTAAAATGAATATGCCGGAAAACGTCAGCACTTTTTTCCCCATAATGTTTGCGTGACAGAAATGTCCACGTCAGGGAAAATTGGCCTTTCGGTGCAGTGGTTATCGTAAGAATACGTTAGGAGGACTCATTGAAAAGGATTGCTAGTCGTTTTAAATCCGCTAGCAGAGGTATGGAGAGAGCCACATGTGGCTCTGGAGCCACAGGTTGCGAGCCCCCGTCCTTCGCAGAGAGTCCGTGGAAGTTGTTCCAATGTGGGAGGTAGTTTTAGCCGGAGAGGAAGAACTTTGACCCCTTTCCCACCCCCGCTCGCTCACTCGCTCTCTCGCTCTCTCGCTCGCTCTGGCTTTGCTATTCTATTCTATTCTGGGCACGTTCCGACTGTGATTGGGAGTGGAGCCGAATCCAGCCCTTAGTTTGTTCCCCTCCCTTTTCCAAAGTCGCCCCGCCATTGGCTCGTGGCTTCCTGGCAGGAAGAAAGAGCCGCTGTGTTGTTGAGGCCGAGCAACTCGGCCACGGTCGCTCTGGATGGAGGTGGGATGACCAGCAAATCAAAAAAATCCCTCCGTGGGAGATGATCCGGACGGCCACTCGCTGCCTTCAACGGGAGGACACGTCAAATGCGGAGCCCCCTCCCCTGGCTTGGGATCGCTCATTGCTTGTCATAGCCAGTCTATAGCCACCCCCTCCTTCCTTATAGCAGACTGAATGCGCCGTTTTCACCTTTCAATCTTACCGTGGAGAATACATAGCGGCTCATGAGCTGACCACGGCTTCCCGTAGGAGGAGGTGAACTCAAAAAACCATAACCCAGATCGCGGAGGAGCTACGGCGTGGGATTTTTTTTTCTTTTGGGAGGGGGTTGACTTGTCGCCGGTGGCCGTCCGTCTCTTCTCGGCGTCTTCCACGGCTCTCCACGTCAGGTGAGCGAGCTCAAACCCGCAGTTTTTTTTTTTTTTACCCGATCTAGCCAGAATCCCTCCTCCCCCGTTTTAAAACGCCGTTATTTTTGGGCTCTACTTCCAGACTGGTCTTGTTAAAGGGGGGGTACGTGTCCATTTTTGGTGAAGTAGACCTCCCCCGAGCGGAGAGGACGACGGACGACGGACGGGTGGGGATTATCCGAACGCGGCTTTAGCCAGCTGTCCCATTCGGAATGCGTCTTTAGCGTAATAACGTCGGAACGGTCTTTGGAGTCCCCACTTGGGGGGCTTTGAAGGGATTACCAGCTGACGTCACATGTCTAGCAAACAAGTGGCACGGCGGAAAAGACGCACACGTTGTTTGTTTCCTGAGTCGTATAACCTACTTTCCGCCATTCACTTTGAGATGCAAATGGCTGGAGTCAACACACTTTTAATAGGTAACAAGTGAAAAGGAAAGAGTAGGAGGAGGTCCTCTCTATTGTCTTCTAATGTTATTCACAACCCCCTCGTTTTTCCCTCAATTTAAATGACTAAAAATGCAGTTCAGCTGTTCCATTTCGTACCACAAGACGGCAGCAAAGAGACCCACAGGGACACTTTTTCCGTTCAATTCGCATAGCACATTTTTCAAATTGAATGTTTTTATCTAGTCGATACCATCGATTATCGGAGCGTTTTGTCCAACAATCGTCGAATTTGGATCCACCTTAAAGTAGTATATTCCGCAAAAAAAGCGGAATGTGCGTGAACCGAGTCACTTTGTTTTTTGCCCAGCTTGTCAGTGAAAACCAGGCCCTTTAAACCGATGTCATGACTAGTTTTTGCCTGTAGATGGCAGTGTTGCGAGAAAAGTTTTGAATTTTTTTTAAGTGGCGATCGTAAGCGGTACTTGAAAAGTGCTAAAATCGTTGAGTTTCGTAAGGGAATATTTGCTCCAGTGTCGAGCCAAAAAAATGTTGCATAGGTCACGATCAAAGTACAGTTCAAGTTTCGCTGACAATTGTTTGAGATTGTGGATAAACTGCGTTGTGTTTTCACTGTTGTCAATTTCCGCGTTCATTTCTATAACGGTTTGTTGCGCAGGGTCAATATTGTCAGTATTGCGCCCAGCCGCCTGGTGGTTGTGCATCTCGCTCGTAGCGCTGCGGCCCGCAAATAACAATCGTCAAAATGTCCACTTGATGATCCCCAAGACTTTATGTATTGTTTTGGTAGGCCTGCTTCATTGAGTTCCCATTATCTGCCCACTGTAAATTTGGACACTTTCTGGGCAACGTGCGCCGCTAACCTTATCATTGTTGCTTATAAAAGAAAGCACGCCATGCTAATCACTTCAAATGAATATCCTGCCAACTCAGCCGGAAAACGCATTTCTGGACGCCCGGCGTCATCAACGCCGACGCTTTCCGCCGTCATACCGTTTACCGGGCGAGGCGGGGGGCGCCGCGGGACTCCAATTTGCGTGAGGATGTAATTACGCTTCCGTAGTTGTGCCTGGACTTAGTCGCTGACCGCCAGGTAATTGTTTTGTCTACGGGTCGGCGCCTTTGCCATTGATTTCAAGCAAATGGCGCTTTTGTACGGGAGGGAATGGGCCCGCTCTTATTTAGCTTTGGGCTAACTACGTATTCTTTTACGTTGGACGTGGCTGAAATGATGGTTCCGTGCAGAGCGGCCAAGTGAAATCGACAAAGTACATGCAAGTTTAATGAAAACATTGAAGTTTGGAGCACGCCGACGATGAATGGCCTCGGCTGGCTGGCTGGCTGGCCTTGAGATCACGGGAAGCCGTGTCTCTCCGCCTCATTGGGTAGTCGGGATGTATTATTTCTGTTTGTCTTCATTAATGAGCGCGTATAGCTGGTCCGCTGGCCTGTTCTATCCGCTGCTTCATTGATTTCCCTGTTCACGCTGGCGGCCATTCAACGGGCCGGTCGTCTCCGGCCGGGCACTCATCAGCGCCTAATCACGCCGGAGACGGTCAGCGTGGAAGTGGTGCTAACCGCCGAGCGAGCACCTTCCTAGTTGTCTTCCCGGAAAGGGGGGTGGCGGCTCATATTACTGGCGCTCCGGTCTGTGTGTGGTGGCGGCGTTCCCATTAACCTTTGGCTCGGCGTGTATGATCCCGGGATTAGCGCTTATCTCTCCGTAGCCAAATGTGGATTTAAGCAAAGGCGTCAAGATGCTAATAACGTTCGGCCGTTTAGCGGGGTCGTCCGACGTCGCGCAGATGGCGAATTGACTTTGGAGCGGCCCGGATCGATCTGGGGAGCGTTGGGGATTGGGGTTCGACCCCCGTCTGGTTCCTATTTTCCCGTGTTTGCGTGAAATCTGGTTGCCAAACAGTGACACACTCTAAATTGCCCCTAGCTAGGAGCCATTGTTTGTTTGTCTTCTTTGATTGGCCGGGATAGGCTCCAGCACCCTTGGCTGCCGCTCCACGACCCGTGGAAAATAGTGGGTGGCACCCCATGTCACATCTGGGCATTGTTGTCTCTCTTATTTGGCCAGCTGTCTGAAATGGTCCGGGCCCTTTGCTTTGAGGTCTCCTAAACCAACAAGACCGTGGTCACCATTAGTTTAGGTTGGGTAGGAGAGTAACTAGAAAGGAGTTGTTTGCGTTGGACTAACTTGTTTACCGCCACCTCACATAGGTGTTCATTTTCAGCTGATCCAATATGTCGGCGCGCTGAGGAAAGTCTCTGGAATGTCTTTTTCTACCACGTCGCAGCCCGTGCGGCGTTCTGACCATGGCGGACACCCGGTGCCAGGTCATTAGTGGCTCGGAAGAAAAGTTTTTGGCGCGTTTGGCTAACTCCTCCGACTCCGTCTTGCCCAGATATGGAAAGAGGAGCTCCAAAATACATTTGTATTTTCATGAAATTGGCCGACAACCAAGCCCCGTCAGCGCATTGCGTTTATTCCCGTTTGAGTGTCCCGAGGTGAACGCACTGAGATAGACAAACAAGCACCCACGCCTTGACAACTACGGCCTAAAAAGTATTTACTCAATATACGAGGCCAAAGGTCACAGATTCCTGACTTGTTTTACTTTAAAATGTAAAGCACTCGAGTGAAAACTTTTAGTGGGAAAAAAAAAATACAACCAAAAAGGGGGCGCTACGCTACGCTAGCTATCATGTCATCCTGGCTGACATTGGCGTACTGATGCCGCCAAGCGCGTGCCTTCCTTCCTTCCTTCCTTCCTTCCTTCTGCCGCCTACAACGTGACATCTTGACACTTAAAGCGGTGGTTCCAATTATTATGGGGTGGCGTATTCCCCGGGCAGCCAGCCATCCAGGCCACAACACTTAAAGTAGGCCACCAGACTAAAAACAGAAATCGGTCTTTGGAACGCCGACTTGCCGAGTCTTCAGTGGGCGGGGCCAGGTTTGGGCCTTTCAAAATAATTGCGAGCGTTATCGCCAGAGTTAGCATTTCTGCTAAGTGAAATCCTGACAAAACGATGCTCCTGGCAGGCAAGGATGACTAAAAGGAAGGGAAATCAATCTCCATTTTGTTGTTGTTGTTGTTGTTGTGGTTCTTTCTTCTTGTTAATCTGATACAATTAAACGTGAATCATCAGATTTGAGGCTGCGCAAACGGTGTTGAGCCCCGGAGGAGTTTGTCAGCGAGCAACCTGGCAACCTCGTCGCTAGACTCCATTTCCATATTTTGCCTTTGTCGGCATTGGATTGGCAGCTGGCTGGCGCCGCACCCGCCACTTTTCCAACACGAGAGTTACACCACCCCTCCAAAAAAAAATGAAGAACTAATATGTCCGTTCAGAAAAACAGGCCACGTTATGAGCAAAAATGTGAAATAACACTCTGAAGTTGTCCTCCCATTTCCCTGCTCGTAAGTACGTATTGCCTTTTGCACTTGAAGGCTCTTTCAGCCTCCGATTGGATTTTCGACTTGATTCTTTTCACGCTGCTACGTTTATTTGACGCCGGTCGACCTTGACTTTAAGTTGGACATATTGCGCCTTAATGAAGACGTTTAAAATGCAGCTCGCGCCGCCATCCCGCCCTTAAAAACACTCTCGGGAGCCGTGACCGGACATTTGGTCGCCGGCCTTTTGGTCGCCGGTCAAATGTACTTGGATAATAAAAATTACTGAGATATTAAACTCTCTCTTTGATATTAAACTCTCTCATAAATATAATTTTGAGCCCGGTGACCAATCGTCCGGCGACCAATCATCCGGCGACCAATCGTCCGGCGACCAACCGCATGGCGACCAAGCGTCCGAGCACCCTAGGGATGGCGTCCCGTCACTCTTTCCGGAGTGTTTGCTGATGTTTTCCAAACGTGGTGACGCCAAATGGAACGGGCACCTTAATGACTGGCATCTGGCTCGGTTCCACTTGCCCAGATGGCGAAAAATTGCCAAAAAATAAGCCCACCGTGCTCATTCTCAGTCATTGTTGACATAATGAATGATGGGAACATGCGAGCGTTGACAGCCGACAGGCGGCGTGGGCGCTTATTGATTTTTTTTTTGGGGGGGGGGGCTTGTTTTTGGTGGCAGGGTAGCAATCTGTTAGCATATTGTTGACACATTGATCACAAAGAAACAGAGTAGCGCAGAATGAATGAGCCTTTAGGAATATTTCCGGCGGGAGCGCAACCTTTTGCTTCTCGCCAAATAATCGATGGCCTATTAAAATGTGGGATGAAACATTAAAAGCTGCCAAAGAAACTCCTTTTCACTTCTTTTAAAGGAGCTTCTGAGGCTGTTTTTTTCCTCCTCAATCAATTCAGATGTCGTAAAAATAATACATATAGAATAATTTTCTGAACCACTTTTGCTCAACTGTAGCTATTTATGGTGCTCGGCGACCAAAGGACCGGCGACCAAACGTCCGGTCATGCTATTTATTGGTCAAAGAGGCAAATATGTTATGTATTTCTTCCGAGCCGTAGAATTTGGAGATACTTTGCATCCCCGAGCCAATTCAGCCAAAACCTCCCCCCGGCATTTAAGAGAATGGAAATCATTTCATCTTGTGGAAACGGAATTTTTAATCTCTCCACTTATTTTATTTTGCTTTCAAAAGCTTGGGCTGTCTGGCGTCGCCGTTGATCTTCACCTTGGCGTCGAAAGGGATTGAAGTGCTCTTTATTCACGTCACCCTCCGCGCTCGGATACCTTTTTAAAAGTTTTATTTGAACTCTTGACGGCAAAGCGGACAAAAGTGCGTCTGGAAATGACCGTAAAGCGTCTCTTTTAAAGCAAAAAAATGGCGTATGAGCCGGTCTGCCTTTTTTAAGAGGGCCTTTGGCCGTCCGTTTTTTTACGGTCGCCTGCGTGAACACTTGTTCCGGGAATAGGATCATCACGGTATGATTTTGACGTGAGCCGTGTCGCCAAAATATCACAAAGCTAACCCATTTTGCTCTCTCTCTCTCTTTTTCTCTCACCATTTTTAGCATCATGAATGGTCCCGGGCGACAGCTTCTTCCCACATAGAGGTCAGCTCAAACCTCTTTGCGTGGCGTGGGGTCCAGAGGATGCTGGGAATGTGTCGCGGGCGCAGGAAGTTCCTGGCGGCCTCCCTGGCCGCGCTCTTTATCCCGGCGCTCACCTGGCTTTACCTGTCCGTGGGCAGCTTTCAAGGTAAGACCACCCCACACTTGTCAAACTTTCAAGGGTAAAATTAAGTCTTTTTTTGCCATATTTGTAGTCATACAATTGGTCCCAATAGCACACTGCCATTATTGTACATCATTTAAAAATAGAAACAAGAGTACTTTACAAGCCAGTGTAATGAAAAAGATGGATTGTTTTTTCAAAAATTCCACTTTTAATTCCACTTTAGTGATCCTCTTTTTGAGGAATCAAGCGGTTGTCATGATTCCGCCCCTGGGTCAAAGACTTTTTCTTGATTTCTCCGTCTTTTATTTTGAAAGACCCCAGGCTGTATTGGGCCTGCGGGCATATTAGTAGTGTGTATTTCTGTGGGATTTTTTTGCTTGAGTCACCAGTATGGCGCGTATGGCTGGAGGCTCTTTTGCAAATGTTTGCGCCTATCAATAGAAAACACAAGCGGGGGTGAGTGACGCAGAACCACCTTCTCCTACACACCTACACCACAAACTATGCTTATTTCTATACTGTGGATGTAGCCGCTAAAATACTGCCATGATTCACTTTCCACTAAATCTGTTGAGTACACTTGAGGCTCTGTTTTGTTTGGTTTTAGTAGCGTTTCATTGTAATTACCTTTAAGAACAATTGTTTTAGTGCTGTGCTTATAGGAAATGGTGGATTTTCTCAAGGAAAAAAAGGGGCAGGATTTGTTGATTCTGGTTGGGATTGAAATGATTTTTTGCTGTTAATGAACTAGCGAAGCTCGTCCAAAGTTGATTATCTGGCGTGGAACCTTCTCGGGCCCGGTTTGATGACGGCGCCTGGCGGGATTGAAATTGGGCAGAGGCGCTATTATTAATTACGATTTTTAAACTAACATTTTCCCTGGAGAAGACGTGACTGCGCTCCATGAATGCGTTATTTTGCCTACCGACTCATTATGAGATGGAGTTGGTATGTCTGGCGGCAGCTCAAAACCGCTTAGCTCGGGTTAGCTATCCCTAGAACATCCAATTCGCGTAAAAAATCTGGCGGCTTAGTTGTCGCTGTTTGAATTTTCAACCCCCAAAAAAACAAGTTTTTTGGTTGTTAATTGGTACATTGATGAAATTTCCCAGGTACAGACAGATCCACCAAATACTACTGGCCGACGCTATCGTGAGTACGGCGGCGTAGACGAATGTTTTTGTTGGTCAGAGCCGAATGTTCGGTGTGTGCGGACGCTCTGCCGATTTGTAATGAAGTGCAATTAGCAATAGTTAATGGAATGTGGCCCCAGAGAGCCTTCTTCCCATTGGAGAGCGCAAAGCCGCAGGCCAAACGCAGCTAATGAAAAAGGCCTCATTGATCACTTTATTCTGCCCTCTTAATAAGAAGACAAATGATTCTCGTAACGCCACGCTCGCCCCGCCCCAACGTCCTTTCCAGTGCGGCTTTGGATAATATGGCGCTCGATATGAAACAGTACTCTGATATGAAAGAGTACTTCGATATGAAACAGTACTTTGATATGAAAGAGTAAACTGGATCCATTATCGGCAAAAAGCCAGTATACGTGGAGACAAATGTCACCTTTGAACTTTGAATATTCCCCAGCGGTGCGTTCAGGACCACCAGGGTTTATGTAAGGGGCCGCTACAAATGGGGACCCCCGACGACAGCCGTCGGCTCCCCGAAAACACGAATGAATTGGTGTCATAAATTTCCCAGAGTAGATCAATACTTCACCACGTGAAGCTCTCCTTTTTTTTTTTCCTCCGGGATGGAGAGAACGACTGTGCCTATACCATCTCTCCTCTCTGTCTATAAATATATATAAGTATATATATATATACATATATATGTATGTCTTTTTTTGATGAAGCTCAGCCTCTCAGCTCCCTCTGGGGCTTCGGCTTTCAAAGATATACCGTTGCGACACGTTCATCCCTCTTTGACTGTTCGAAGCCGCTCGCTTCCATTTGATCATTTCCGAGAGGGATGTGAGGAGGAGGAGGAGGAGGCGATGAGGAGGCGAAGAGGAGGCGAGGAGGAGGCGTGGGTAAAAGCCGGGCGCTTGTAAGTGAGCGAGAGCGGAAAAGTCGGCTCCAAAGGCCTTCGGAAATTGGATTCGGGGATGCGTCGCCATGTAGCATTCTCCTACCCATTCAAAATCTGTCTGTAAAGAGCCTTACGGGCGTGGAAATATTACGATGGGCGCACTACCACTCCCGTCCACTGGTTGGCAGCACTTTGCGCAGGTTGCTTTGCAGGATTTAGGGGAAAAATGGATCTAAATGTACTGTTATGTTATTTTCTAAAGGTATTTCCCAAAGTGTCAATCAATATCTTATAATGCAGTATTGGAATTAGTTGCGTTTAATTAATTGCCCTGTTACGCATGACGTCAATCATATTTTCAAATATCTGGTAGTACATACTCGAATATTGGATAAACACAAATATCATCACTATTCAGACTGTCAGAATATGATTTCATTGCTTTATTATGCTTGCAATCTGCCAGTTATTTTACATTTTCGGCCCCAGAGGGCCTGAAATATTTGCAAATGTACTTGGCCAATATTGATTTTCGTGTTTATCATTTTGCAGTGAAGCCGCTGGCCCTGTCGCCGGCGGAAAGCCAGTCGTCCACGCCGGGGGAGCGCCAGGCCTTGGAGTCGCGGGTGCGGGCGGTGGAGGAGGAGAACCGGGCGTTGCGCCGACAACTCAGCCGGCCGCCCGGGAGCACCTCGTCGCGACTGCCCAACGCCGCCAATCGGAGTCGGGCGCATTCCGAGGAAGGCACCGGCGATCACGAGGCCCACAAGGCCGCCGCCAATGCCGCCAACGCCGCCAATGGCTCAGACTGCGTCCGTCGACCGGCCGTGGACAAGTGTGAGGTGAGACTTTATGTTCCAAAGAAAGCGCACCATGTCCAGAATGAGCCCCGTCCGGCTAACCAAACGTCCGGCGACCAAACGTCCGGCGACCAAACGTCCGAGTACCAGGATGAGCATATTAATTAAGAACCAGATTACATTTGCCGAAAGGTTAGCGGCTGATTTTTCTTTCCGCATTGTTGAGGCACGGGCACACCTTGTACTTTCTCACTTTTAGCGGCGCCGTGTCCTCAGACGGCGTTCCGTCAGTGCAGACACGTCTTTCGCACTTGTCACTCAAACACTGTCTTTTGGGCGTCAATCCTCCTAGGATGAAAGTGGAGAGAGCTAAGAGGGCCAAAGCCGAGCCGGGGCGCCCTGACCCCGCTAGCTAGCACGCTCAGGGTGGCTTAAACAAAAAAATACATACTTTGAGTTTTGACATGTCAAGTTGGCATTGGCTGCTAAAATTGTGAGTTGTCTCCTGGGGCTGCAAAGTCTGAAAAGAGCCATACTATAAATGTATGGTATTTTACAGCAGGGCCGTGAAATGCAAAAGCGACTTGTCCGTGTAAATAGCAGAGAAATGTTCTTTTAATACGCCAACAAAAGTTTATATTACAGAATAAGAGGGCGTGTAAAAGAGGGGAGCTCGACATCCTCACAATAGCTTTAATTTCCATAAGCACCAGAATATTTTCTTGCAAAAGTGTCAAGTGTGTTATTCCTTAACAGACAAAAATTAGGTTAAACTTCGCCCAAAGAATAATGCAATGACAGGCCAAAAATGACCCAAAAAGTCACAAATGACCAAAAATTCCAGTTCCCACAGCGTCCAATCATAAATGGGGGGCTTGCCCAACGCCTCCAACGGCGTTTTCCCCAGACGCCATTGATAAATTTGACCCATTTTGCAAGTTGTCAAGCCTTGAAAGCGCATTCCGCGGCTGATTAAAAAGTCACGGCCACGCCTCTCGCTGTCACGGTGACGGATGGGCAAAAAAAACAGTCACACGTCGACCCTCTGCTGCCATTTTGACTGACAGCAATAACCTTGCATCCCTATTATCATCATCCTCGTGATTGGTCCAAATGCTTGACCCCCCCCCCCCCCCTTAAAAAATGACTTTATATCGTTTGATAATATGAGTGAACCCAGAGCAATCTTGCAGACAGCCCACACTATTTCCCTAAAGACGGGGTTGCATTATTAACCCACATATTGCTACTTTGGCGGGGGAACGGAGCACGCTTGTCAGCCATCGCATGCGCCAGTAAACAGATGATGACAGCAAATAGTCTTGCTTTGATTCTTGTTGATGTCCGCTTGTTTTTTTGCTCTGCGTGCATAAAACTGCCATTTACAGGTCACAATTTGATTTCATCTGGATTCATGCAATCACGTGTCTTCTTCTTCTTCTTCTATTTCCCCTTTTTTTGCGCAGACCATCCACGTGGCCATCGTTTGCGCCGGGTACAACGCCAGCCGAGATGTGGTGACCCTGGTCAAATCCGTCCTTTTCCACAGGTAATCTTCTTGTATTTTTATGAAGAGAAAGTCATGAGTTATCGATCCAGCCTAGATGGAAGGGCCTTAAAGCAATTGAGGGGGAAATCAAGTGCGCCACTTGGCAGGAGAATTGTTCATTCTGCCAACACATTTAAAAAAAATAATAATAAAGGGGGAAAACACGACGTCCACTGCGGGATTTACACTTTCAAAACAGCAGAGCGGAGGAAATAAGCAAGTGTGTCAGCAACAAAATAGTTGCTAGATAGTTGACGCCATCGCGTCTTTGCTTCATTGAATTTCTCTTTGCAAGTAATGGATCGCGGCCGGGTGGAGTGCATTATGGTATGGCACTTAAGCCCAGGAAAAGCTCTTTGGCGGGTGGCTAAAAAACACGCCTCGATTGGGGCGTCTTCTCGTCGATACGCATTTTAGTGGCGGGGTCCTGCACTTTTCCTAATCGGGGCGAGCGTCCGCGCCATTTGCGTCCATTACACTTTGGACAAATTGTCTCCGGCCAGCTAATGCGCCATAATGGTATGCGGAATTTAGTTGGGCGGGACCAGTCTTCCAAACCACCCTATAAGTTTGTTTCGACCCGTAAGCGCGCTTAATTGAAAAATTATTTTGTAAAATCTAAAAATATATTTGAAAAAAGTTTAACTTAACATTGTTTTAGATCTATAAAAACTGAATATTCAGGGTTTTTAATTCAGTTTTTTTAATCCATTTATTAAAAAAATAATCTAAATATTCTATCTAAAATAGTCCGGCCCACATGTTGACGTTAGTCGACGTTAATTCGGCCCGCCAACCAACCCGACCGAGTGTGACACCCTCGTTTTCCGACATTCGGCCTCCCGACGTAAGGTGCTCGGCGAAGATTGCGTTAAGGGCGCCAAGGTCGGCGCCCATTGTTATTGATGCCCGCCATTTGGACACCTTGATGTGATTTGGACCTTAAAGGAGGCGACGTGAAGCTAACGGGAGTCGACTTTGACAGGACAAACAAATGCGCTTTAGCCTCGGAGCAGATGATGTGTTTGGATTTGGAGGGGGTTGACCTTTCTTTTCCACCACGCGCCAATCGCGCAGCTAATATTCACACGCCCGCGGAGCACGTCCAATCAAAAGGGGGGCTTGAAATGTTGACTCACGGACGTTTGGCCACCGAGTGACAAGCATTGGAGTAGACAGCCATCCCCCAAAGCGAGATGGAGTGCGTCGTTAGCCTGTCGTCGCGATGGGATTGGACGAGATGGCTCGTCGATTGGCGTTTGGCAAATTGTCTTTGCGTGATGATATATTTTACTTGTGATGTATTTTCTACTGTTGTACCGTGGTTTTGCCCCAAAATGGCCTCCTATTCCAACAGTTGCCCACTCCAGTCTTTGAGCCACTTTTTGACTGTCTCAAGTATCCACTTTTGGCCATCCCATAGACCGCCATCACTGTATTTAGGGAGAGTTTTTCTAGCGACGGCGCCCTGTGGGGAATTGGACTTTGCGCCGGACGGAGATGGTGTTTGGGTAGCGGCCACCATCTGTCCCAGCGTATTACCGCCACCATTTTGGGTCCAAGGCCGGTATTAAATTGAGACTTTAATTCCCCAAGTCCCGCTGGCGACCTTGTTTCTGATGCCAATTTGAAAAGGGCGGGGTTAAAGCCTAGGGGCAAATCTGTGTGGTGTAACAATGACATCTGGGGCCGCAATACATTTAGCTCCGGTACATCCTGACATCTCCTGTCATTGAGTTTTTTTCCCATCCTTTCTGACTCTGATTTTTTTAATTGTTATTTTTAGCATGTTTGACTCGTTTGTGAAAGAATTTCAGTGTTTTTTTGGTCTTTCCACTTGTTGTAGCCTTTGGTCAAAGTTCGATTGTGATAGATTTGGAATGCTGCCATGTTAGATCATCAGCAGAATGGATGTTTTATTTGAAATCCTTTCATTGGAGTCAAATGCTCAGTTTTGATTAACAAACTATGCAAAGCGCGTGCTCTCTCTCTCTTTCTCTCTCTCCAACAACGACGACGGCGTTGGGCATCTGTAATTCTTGACCTGATTTCAATTCCCCCCTTGCCTTTCTTTCCCGGACGCCAACGTGGGTGTTTGTGGAAAATGCTTTTAGCAGCATAAATCCCTTTAAGCTGTCTCATCTCATTTCAAAGCAGTCCCGGGATAAAAGACGCCGTTCCCTCCCGCCTCGGACTTTATTGTCTCTTTTGTATAAGCCGGGACCGTCCTGTCTGATGAATCATCTCCTTTGCCGCGCCGCGTCTCCCCCAAGGACCTCCCCCGACGACGATATTTAGATGAGCAAAAAAAATTAAAAAACAATCTGGGTGGACGTCGTTGGTAGCGTGCGGGACTTGGACTTGTTGTTTATTTTGAAAACATTCCTTCAAAAACCTCTTATTATTCTTAGCCACATTGACTTGTTCTGCAAGGCATTTAAAACCGCAAAAAAAGCGTCATAAATGTGATTGAATTTGGAAGCGTTTTGATTTTTTCAACACTCGAAGGCCACCACCAATTGTCGTGTGAAAAGCGCATTTGCCGTCAAATATTCTTCAAAGCACAAGCGCGCTTTTTTGTCCCAGTCGTTACCTGAATTTATCACTGTGTGGCATATTTAAAGGCTTTGAAGGTGGCCGGCCGGCCAGCCAGCGTCCAACGTATTGAAGGTGTTTTTGTTCCACAGGCGAAACCCTCTCCATTTCCATTTCATCACGGACTCCATAGCTCAGCAAATCCTGTCGTCCCTGTTCCACACCTGGATGGTCCCCGCCGTCCGGGTGGACTTTTACGACGCCGACGAGCTAAAGGTGAGTTCCGTGTCAGGATAAACGGGCTCAGAAAAACATTTTTAACCATTTTTTAAAAAATATTGCCACACAAATGAACAAAAACAAGACGTAAAGATGACTTGTCCATTTTGACATGTCCTCTAACCTCCTTTTGTCCCCAAAGTCGGAGGTGTCGTGGATCCCCAACAAGCATTACTCTGGAATCTACGGTTTGATGAAGTTGGTGCTGACCAAAACGCTTCCGCCGGAACTCCAGAAGGTCATCGTCCTGGACACGGACATCACGTTCGCCACGGACATCGCCGAGCTTTGGGCCGTCTTTCACAAATTCAGAGGTATTTTGTCATCGTTTTGTTCAAAAGATTGGGCTTTTTGACAATGTTTTCACAAATAATAACTGTGTTTTTGGGCTGTAAGTCGCTGATTGAAGGGAATCGATCCACTCAGAGACCAAAAACCCAAAAACTCCTCATTTCCGCCGCGCCATCCGTCGTCGCCGGAGCGTGAAGGCGCCCACCGCGTCTCTCGTCAAAAAGCTCCCGTCGTGGCGCGCTCCCGTAAACATACGACAACGTTAAAGATAAACATACGACGTTACGGGTGACGGCCTCACATCCGTCTGGCGCCGGCGTCTGTTTCTGTTAAGACGAAAAATCGTGACGAGGCTTTTATCGCTAGCAAAAAAAAAGGCAGCGTCTGTTTTTGATGAGGAACTCGCCTGGCGAGCGAGCCGGCGAGTGTGTGCGTGCATACGCTGATGGCGTTAAAATGCATGAGTCGCCCAGATGAGAGAGAGAAAAAGGACACGAACCGCGCCATCGCCATCAAAGAGCGTCCTGATTAGACCTCATTATGGGCTGGATTTTACAGATTGTACCCTTTTTTGGGGGTCTATGGCCATGACAGCCTGTTAGCTTGTTTTTTTTTAATCTCATGCTAACAGGTGGCCATTTTGTTTGTTGTTATTGATTTAACGCCGTTTATTTATTTATTTTTTACCCGCATTTGGAATGCGCTCAAGTCCGTCTTTGGTCACCCGCCGAGAGCGTCCGTTCCGTCATGGCGGCCAACTGGCCGTCCTTGAATTAGCGCCACTTAGCGTATTGCTGTTTGCTAAGTGCCAGACGCCGGGCCAAAAAGCTTTTTAAGTCCATCGCTGGCCGTTGAAGGGCGGCCGGGACGAACCAAGACGTCATTGGCTCGTTTTGCGTCCTATTTTAAGAATCCCACCATCATAAGAACACTAATCTAAATTCCACAACACTTAGAACTACAAAAACCAAATAGAATACATTTAAAATATATGACCCCTCGCGACCTTTGTGAGGATGAGCGGCACGTCGTTAGCATGTGGGGTTCCGACCTTCTTTTTTATCTACTTTTAGAATTTACTAAATGATTTTTGAACTAAAAACACAGAATGACAAAATGACTCGGCGGGCCAGATTTGGCCCCCGCACCGCCACCTTGACTCATTTTCTCTAAATGTCATGGGCGATGTGGCCATCTAGTATCATGGAAACAAACCAAAATGTTTTTTCTTGTGCACCCCCTGGGTAGGTTTCTCCCTGTGTACTTGCCCACATTGCACTTCTCAAAAAGCGTCGTTGTGGTCACGCTTTACGTTTCCGACCGCACCGTCACAATTCTTGCACGTGCTCATTTTCAACGGCGTCTTTTTCTCCAACCTTCCCTCCCCCTCTTTGCCTCCCCCCTCCCTCCCTCCCTCTTGGCCGGGCCCGCTTTGCTGCATTGCAGTAATACGGGTAAATATTCAACATTTATTAGCTCCAACTCCATCTGTTCATCTCGGGCCCGCGAGCGTTACAAGTGTGCGAGGAAAGCCAGCGGAAAAGAAAGGCGGCGGCGCCGTCGGACGCACTTTTCCGCGCAACTTGTTGTTTACGCTTGTAGCCCACACTTTGGGAAAAAAAGCACAAATCCAACCGGGATGGTTTAAAAGCGGTTGGCGGTCAGAGAGAAAAACGTTAAAATAAAGAAGTTACCGCACATGACCTTTTGACCTTTTTGTCTTCAACTTTTGTTTTTTGTGTGTTTTTCAGGACAACAAGTTTTGGGTCTAGTGGAGAACCAAAGCGACTGGTACTTGGGAAATCTCTGGAAGAATCACCGACCGTGGCCCGCCCTGGGTCGAGGCTTCAACACGGGTAAGGTGGACGCCATTTAACGGCGGAAACAACGCCACCAATCCATCAAAACCGACTCTCAATTGTACAATACGCCCGTCATCGACAAGGCATTTCCATCGGCTAGATACAGGCCTTTTTTATAGAATGAAAAAATCAATTTGCGGGACGTTATGATGAAACGCGGCGACTTTTTGGAGAGCTGTGATGCGGGCGCGTCATCGCCGACAAAGAGACGGCGGAATGATGAGTCATGCTGCAACACGCTTGATAAAAGCCGCACTAAAATGTTGTCATTTCCAAGATGGGACAAGGTGACAAAGAGAGAGAGAAAGAAAAGAGAGAGAAAGAGAGTGAGCGCAAGGGCACGAAACTCATTTCAAGTCCAAACTTTCTGATGGTCATTTCAAGCGGAAATGCATCTCTCCATATAATCAATTTGATATTACATACAGAGACTTTAGTACAGCAACTTTTGGATAGTAAACTTATCCAAATGGGCCTAAGACAGACAGACATGGGCAAACTTTATATCTTTGTGTAGAAGCCATACGATTGTAATACGAGATGTGTGTGTGTGGACTTTTTTTAGGGGTGATTTTGCTTCTCTTGGATCGCCTGCGAAAGCTGCGCTGGGAGCAGATGTGGAGGCTGACCGCCGAGCGAGAATTAATGAGCATGCTGTCCACTTCCCTGGCCGACCAGGTAGGGCCCCCAACTGTGCACCCCCAAGTCTCAAAGCAGGACCTCAAGTCCAGCCTTTTGTTTGGCTTTAAAGACGGTCCAAGGACACACGTTTTTTGTTTGTCTTTTGGCTGGTTGTTCTTTCAAACGTCTTCAAAGGAGCCAAATGACCTTTTCCTGGCATATCTCGTTTCCCATCCTTTGTCCTTAAGACAGTGATTGCAAATTGTAAAAGTACATTTGCATCCATTTCCTAACGTTTTATATTTGAAAAAAGTTTATCCCTCATTGTATCATTTTTTCCGTTTTTTTTTTATGGCCAATACACAGCATTCTTAATCTTTTAAAAAAAGCATCTTGGCGCTCTAACGAAGCGGCGTTTACGGCTTTTGCTCACCTGAGCCAAGGCGCCCCCCCTCGCCGTTATTGGCGAAGCATTCAAAGCTCATCTTCACGTTTATGAGATTTTAATTAAAGCTTCATTAAGTAAAGTCCCGCAAGGTGCGCAGTTTGGGAAAGGAAAGGGGGGGGGGGTGTAGGGTATGTATAGGGGGGTGTTCCGGAATGAGTTTTGTCTTTCCATCTGCCTTCCCCCCCCTCCCCGTTACGGCGTCTCCGACGTTGCGTCGAGCCGTCTTTATCGCACCGTTTACCACGCGGTCATCCAGCTTTTATGCCTCCCATTAGACGTGGTGGCGCCATTTGGAAGATCTCCGGCGTCCTTTCATTTCAAATATGGAGAGATGTTGTGAATCATTTTTAATTTCCTTTTCTTTTATGAATTTGCCATACTTTACATTTACGGGAGCTAAAAAGAGAGAGATGTTGGATCTCTTGTTCATTTTCTATGGCGGAAAATAGAGAATGAATCCGAATTATGTGGATATTTGAAACACTCAATGTGGCAAAATACATTCCACCTCCCCATCTTGATTTAACATTTGAATTTGGGCATTGTTAACGTGGCCTTGTGTTAAATCTTGTTTTATTTCCATGGCTTGCTTTTGAGATTTTGACGAGAGCTCCCCCTGCAGGGATTTCTCTGGAAATGTCCTCCATGTTGTCTTTAGAAATGAGCTGTGATGGACAGTATTTGGCTTTTGAATGTCCTTAGCGTTAATTTTGAATACCCTGTGTTTGTTTTCAGGACATCTTTAATGCGGTGATCAAGCAGAACCCGTTCCTGGTCCACCAGATGCCTTGCTTCTGGAACGTCCAGTTATCCGACCACACGCGCTCCGAGAAATGCTACAAGGACGTTTCCGACCTCAAGGTGAGGAACAGCCGTAAATCATATAGAAAAAGAAGTCATTATAGAGCAGACGTGGAAAAACTTTTGGGCCACATTGACTTAAAAAATGTTACAGATGGGCGGGGTCAGCACAAGATAGGATACAACTAAAAAAGTGCATCCGTTAACAGTACATATGAAACCTAAACAGAAAAAAAGGACTAAAGTATTAACATACCCATCACTCATCATTCAAGTCAAAAGTATAAAGTACAAAGTAAAGCCAAAAGGAATGTATTGTGTTTGTGGTGCGTCTTATACTTGGCTCCGCCTCCTTGTCGGAAAAATACGCGACTTCTTTGTTAGAGTTTTGCGGTTTATTTATTTATTTTTTGTCCGGCAGGTCATCCACTGGAACTCCCCGAAGAAACTGCGTGTCAAGAACAAACACGTGGAGTTTTTCCGTAACCTGTACCTGACCTTCCTGGAATACGACGGCAACCTGCTGAGACGGGAATTGTTTGGCTGTCCCAGCGAGACCGATCACAATAGCGAGAACGTGAGTAGCCCTGTTGTGACGGAATTCCTCCGCCAGGACGGCCAAGTCACGTGGTGGCCATTCCTGGCTTTTTGGACATTAGACCCCAAATGTAGCCCCAATTCATCTCCCCTGACCCGGATCCATTCCCCCTGGCCCACAGCAAATGTTTGTTTTGATTGGACAGCTCCAGAAGACCCTCTCGGAGCTGGACGAAGACGACCCGTGCTACGAATTCCGCCGCGAGCGCTTTACCGTCCACAGAACGCACCTGTACTTCCTCCACTACGAGTACGAGGTCAACCCCGACGACGTGACGTTGGTGGCGCAGTTGTCCATGGACAGGTAAGACTTCCACGCCCCCGTCGTCGGGGTGACCGGACGTTTGGTCAAATGTACTTATGATATGAAACAGTACTACGATGTTAAACGGTGTTGGGTGTGTCGTCCCAGACTGCAGATGCTGGAGGCCATTTGCAAGCACTGGGAGGGCCCCATCAGCCTGGCGCTGTACCTGTCGGACGCCGAGGCGCAGCAGTTCCTGCGCTACGCCCAGGGCTCGGAGGTGCTGGTGAGCCGGGGCAACGTGGGCTACCACGTGGTCTACAAAGAGGGACAGTTCTACCCGGTCAACCTCTTGCGAAACGTGGCCATGCGCCACGTCAACACGCCGTACATGTTCCTCTCCGACATTGATTTCTTGCCCATGTACGGCCTCTACGAGTATCTCAGGTGAGTGCGGGAGTGCTCGCCGGGGGGTGCCGGAGCCTCTCCAGGCATCCGATTCCACGAAACGACCTTCTGGGCGCGTCGACAGGAAATCGGTCGTGCAACTGGACATGGCCAACGCCAAGAAAGCCCTGGTGGTGCCGGCGTTCGAGACCCTCCGTTACCGCCTGTCCTACCCCAAATCCAAAGCCGAGTTGCTTTCTCAGCTGGACATGGGGACCCTTTTTACCTTCAGGTAAAGCTCCGCCCAGTCCTGAGGTTCCCTCCACGGCGAGACTGAACTGTCTTTTGTCCGCTGGCACAGGTACCACGTGTGGACCAAAGGCCACGCCCCCACCAACTTTGCCAAATGGCGGACGGCCACCACGCCCTACCGGGTGGAGTGGGAGGCCGACTTTGAGCCCTACGTCATGGTGAGGCGGGACAGTCCCGAGTACGACCGCCGCTTTGTGGGCTTCGGCTGGAACAAGGTGGCGCACATCATGGAACTGGACGCGCAGGTGAGAAAGGCCGCCGCCCACCCTGAACTGTGTCAAAGTCTGGCCACCCCCCCTTTATCCAAGGAGCGGAGTTGAGCACCCCGGCTTTCCAAGCCATGTTTAGCATTGGATTTTAAAAATAATCAGTCAACTTAGCAACACCCATCCTTCCTTGCCTTAATGGGCCAATCAGGAAGTGTTTCCCACGAGCCTCCAAACACTTCATGTTGTATTTCCTTCCTGCTGTTTGTATACATTTAGTTGTTGTGAGTTTTTCTACAAACCAAAGACCTCAAGTGTCATATAAGTCTCCCTTTTTCTATACTTTGCCTTCAACCGATGCTAAAGTGTGTCTTTTTCCGTTTTTTTTTATTTTCTTGTCAGGAGTACGAATTTGTGGTCTTGCCCAACGCGTACATGATCCACATGCCGCACGCTCCCAGCTTCGACATCACCAAATTCCGCTCCAACAAGCAGTACCGGGTGTGCTTGAAGACCCTGAAGGAGGAGTTCCAGCAGAACATGTCGCGGCGCTACGGATTCGCCGCCCTCAAGTACATGACGGCCGACAACAACAGCTAGCCGCCGCGGGCCCTCGCCGCCACCGCCGACCCTGACGACCGCCTTTCCAGACTCGGTGAGCCATCGTCGGGCGGCGTGCGGACGGGGGCCGGAAAAAAGACGGTACTCGGACCTTCTTCTTCGCCGAAAGAAGAAAGAAAAACTCCATTTTCCAAAAAAATGGAGTAGAGTTTTGCGCCCCAAACGCCGCCTTTTGAGACTAGCCAAGCCAGCCGCGGGTTTGAATCCCAATCCGTCCCTGGCGTGCAATTCTTCTGGATCCCGTCCTCCTTTTTCCCCCTTTTTTGCCTCCAGTTTGACGATGGGCCACTTTTCTTCCCCCCCCCCCCCCCCCCCCCCCCCCCCCCCCAAATGAGGAGCGAGCGGAAATACCAGGACGGCCTTGGCATACGTGTCCGATTCTGCCTTGGTTTTTTTTTCATTTGAATCTCCAATCATGGTCTCTCTTCTTTTTTCTTTTGGAAGCACACTTTTTCTACCAGGTGGGATTTTGTCCGTCTTGGAATGGGACGCTTGTGAGACTAAACCTTTATTTTTTTTTCCCCCCGGCTCTCCAAAACAGAGCTGCCACGCGTGTGTCTGTGTACAGTATGTGGTGCGTTAGTGAGAAGCCATTTTGGATGTGGCTGGGGAGGGCTGACAGATGCTGCTGCTGCTGCTACCTGAATAAAACGGAAAAAAAATCTATATATATAAAATGATGTGTCTGTCGTGGCTTTCGTTTGGGGGACTTTTTTTCCCATTTGGCAGCCAGTGCAACTATTCTCTTTGGAATGTCCCCTGGAGACCTGTCCCTTCCCTTCCCTTCCTTTCCGTCCTCCAACTTCTTTTAACCGACTTCCCATCTGACTCTTTAAAGGTGAGCTTGACTTTCCTCACAAAATTGGCCAGTTGAATTCTCTTTGCACTTGTTTTCAGAGAAAATGACTGTCATTTTATAACAAATGAATGCATTTTTTCTTCCAAAACAGTTGATCTCAGCATCAAGCATTGTTCTCCAAACCCCGAAATGGCAGCAGGAACCAAATCACAACATTTAGATGTCCTTCAAGACCAGAAGAAAGTAAGTTTTACTTTCAGTACAAAGACACTTCACTTGACTAGATAGCAAAGTGGCGGGGGCCAAATGTGGCCCGCCGCATCATTTTGTGCGGCCCAGAAAAGTCAATCAAGAGTGCCGACTTTGTGTTTTAGGATCAAATTCAAATGAAGAGTATAGATGGATAGTACATTTCCTGATTTTTTCCCCTTTTAAATCAATCATTGTCATTTTTTATTCCTTTTTTTCAGTTTTTGTTAAAAAATATTTTGTAAAATCTAAAAATACTACCAAAAGTTGGCAAAAATTCTAGAATATAACAAAAAAAATGCTAATAGGTGTTCATCTTGTATATTGGGGAATACAAAAAGCGAATTCCCTGTTCATGAAACAGATGTTTTGGTGCAATTTTGCACACGATCCTCCCGATTACGAACGCAACTACGGAACTAAAACAAACCCTTTGTCCACTGGCCTTTAAAAAAAACAACAACAACAAGCGTACGTGTCGCGAGCTTTGCGCAAATCAGGCAAATTGCTTAACCATGCTGACAATCTGATCAACCTGAAATAATCTCATCGCGCCCTCCGTTACCACGGCGAACCTTCTCGTCCAAAGATTAAAAAAAAAAACACCCACTGAACTCTAAAGATTAAAAAAAAACACCCGACTCATTCCCCGCCGATTTTCGGACGAAGAAAGGCTCGACGGGTTGCCGACCGTTGTTCGAATCTTCATCTCTTGACATTTTTATCCCCTTTTTCTGACTTTTTGAATGAGCGAAATGGAACGTGGCCATGTCTCCCTCCTCCGGCGTGCACTTTGACCCCGAGGTCAGGCCTGGAAATCTGGCCAAGCGTACGGCGGTGGCGGGAACAATGTTTACTCTGTTGTGAAACGTGAGCGCCATGTCCGTCTGTTTTTCTTCCCCCCGTCTCTGTCCTTTTCCCAGAGGCCATCGGCGTCACCTGTCCTGCGGCGGCCAGGGGCGGAGCTTCCCCGGGGGTGAGTCCTTAAATGATTAATATCTAAATATCTCTTATGTTATCTCTCCGAAGACACTTTGTCCGTCGTGTTGATTAGCGTTTACTGCACCGTAAGCGTTAGGTCGAAAGCCCTCACGTGTCGGCGGACGGAACGTGCCGAGCGTGACACTCGGGGTTCCCGGGTTGATTCCCGCCCAGATATTGCTTGTCCTCGTGGTGTCCATTGGACGCTCGTTGTCACGTGCCCGAAAGACACGAAATGACAATTAATGATTTAAAAGGGGGAAAATCAGGAAATTTAATATACATCGATATCTATCACTTGAATTTGATCCTAAAACAGAAACTCATGATTTGACCAAACGGGCCGCACAAAATGACGCGGCGGGCCAGATTTGGCCCCCGGGCCTCCACTTTGACACCGGTGGTGTAAACGTTCGAAGTTTTGTTATCTTTGTGACGCATTTTGAAGTCACTATCTCATCAGCATGTCAGCTGGCCTTTAAAATCAATCATGTTTTTGTGCTGAAAAGCCTTTTCTAACTTGCCACTTGCTTTTTTCTTCTCTTTTTAAGAAGACCAGAAGCAGGCCAGAACTTCCCTTTTGGTTTATTATTGTTATATCGGGCGAGCCAATCCCGTTCCATGTTTAGTTTGAGCAGAGCCACCCCATTGGTCCCCATTCCAGGCCCACGTGAATCCCCATTGGGAATTCCCTCCATGCAAAAAACACATTGGCCAATGAACGGAGTACCCCAAGGCTCCGTCTCGAGTCCGTTTATTTTTGTAATTTATGGATAAAGACAGTTTTTAAATGGTTATCTTTGATCGGCCATTGTTTTTAAGCCCCCGTTGTACCATATTTCCACGTTGTAAATCTGGGCAAATATCCGTATTGTTGTTGACCTTTGTCAGAATTCCGGCCCCACACCCTGCTTAAAAAGCCACTTGATTTCCACCTCGGAACAATGGCCTGTCCTGTCTTACGCCGTCCCTCCTACGGGGGAGGAAAAGCCATCGCAGCCGCCGCCAAAGCCCACGCCAACACCGCCGCCGCCGCGGCGAGGAAGCTTTGGAGAGCCCTATCAGAGAGAGAGAGAGAGAGAGAGAGAGAGAGAGGTAGAGAACAATGGTCAAGGATAAGGCAGACGTCCCTACGTGAGGGAACCCGTGGCCGCTACTGTTAATAATTACAGTCCGGCCTCCGTGGCGTCATTGATCCATGGCCGCCGCCCAATTCTGGGGGAGGAGAAAAAGGCCTGCAAAAGGTTGGCATCTGGACCATTTGGGCAGGTGTGCCAAAATATACACACTGGACCACAATTTAGGCACTGGCACATTTTTTATTTTACTTTGCTTTTTTGGTGTGTTTTGGTCCAACTGGGATTTTTGGGGGGGTCGTTTCCCGAAGACAAAAAAAACAAACAGGTAAAACCGATGTTTTGATTCGCTCTTATTTGGCTAGAGGCGCTTCCTATTGTTGTGTTAGAGCAGGGGTAGGGAAGCTATGGCTCGGGAGTCGTATGTGGCTCTTTTCATTGGGCTCTTCTGCATGCATCTTCTCTCATTGATACTCATTGATTAGCAACAGTGAAATAATGTTTTCAAAAGAATTCAGACTTTTTTACTACTTTCAAAGTGGTGAAATGAATCATAAATGCTCACATTTTCATGTATTTTGACTCTTAAATTTGGATTGTCAAGGAATAGTGTTTGAAAATATCAATTGTTTATTTTTTTAGTATTCAGCAGGTCTTTGATTATTTGTGTCTTTGTTTTTATGTTTTAAGGGAGCTAAAGTAGGTCTTTTTTTTTTTTATTAGTAAATGAAGGTGCCTGTGTCTTTGATGAAGGCCCACCTTATTGAATTGCAATTGAATTTGAACCGTTGCAGGCCACGGCAGAAGGTCTTTTTAAAGGAAGCCCTCCTTCCTTCCTTCCCTCCTTCCCTCCTTCCTTCGCTTTCCTTCATCAAATCTGACGGCGTCCAGACCCGAGCTGGACCTCGGCGCCGTTTCAAAGGCGATCCGGCCCTTCTTCCAACTCGCCGCCGGTCGCCATGCAAGCGGGGGGCCAGCGCTACGCCGTGGCCCGCGACCTCTACTCGGAGGAGTCCTTCGCTCGGGACCACCACAAGGTTTACCGCCAGCGCAAGAGCACCTGGGACCACGTCAGACGATACCTCACGTGAGTTTCCCTTATCCCGGTCGCTCGTTTGTGGGGACAATAGCCGATGTTGTTGTTGTTTTGGTGGGTCGCAGGTGCGATGCCAGGCGTGCCAAAACGGCCCTTCTGTCCCTCCTGCCCATCATCGCTTGGTTCAAAATCTACCGGCTCAAAGAGTGGCTGCTGAGCGACGTGGTGTCGGGTGTCAGTACCGGACTGGTGGCGGTCCTGCAAGGTGGCTTTTGTGGGTTTTTTTTTTTAGGTTTTTGAGCCTGTTTCTAATGCGATTGGCTTCCTTCCAGGGTTAGCCTACTGTCTCCTGGCTTCGCTTCCGCCCTGGTACGGCCTCTTCTCCGCTTTCTTCCCCGTCGTCATCTATTTTTTCCTGGGGACGTCCAGACACATCTCTGTGGGTAAGGTGGTTTTTTTTTTTTTTTTTTCTCGGAAGGCAGTTTTAGTCTTGGTTTTTGTGGCCTTTTCACCCGGTGGCGTCTTCTTTTCAGGTCCCTTCCCGGTCCTGTGCCTGATGATCGGCTCGGTGGTCACCCGGGTGGTCCCGGACCAAGGCCCGCCCGCCAACTTGACGGCTCTGGAAGGACTCTCCCAGGACGAGCAGCGGGTTTTGGTGGCCTCGTCGCTGACCTTCCTGGTGGGAATGGTGCAGGTAAGGCGTCCTTTTTGGAAAAGGGGGCCCCGTCTTTGAGCCCATTTGACCTTTTTATATTCCGACAGCTGGCCATGGGCCTCCTTCAGGTGGGCTTCGTGGTCACCTACCTGTCGGACACGCTGGTTTCGGGCTTCACCACCGCCGCCGCCGTTCACATCTTGGTGTCCCAGTTGAAGTTCGTCCTGGGCCTGCAAGTCCCGGGAATGAGCGGACCGCTTTCCATCATTTACGTAAGTAAGCCGAGAGGGGCGGATCTCG
The DNA here is from genome assembly GCF_051989575.1 of Stigmatopora nigra. Lineage (NCBI taxonomy): Eukaryota > Metazoa > Chordata > Actinopteri > Syngnathiformes > Syngnathidae > Stigmatopora > Stigmatopora nigra. The sequence continues at coordinate 670,332 of NC_135530.1, forward strand.
CCATCGCCGCCGCCAGGCCCTCCCATTAATCCACCCCCCGGGCCTCGCACAGACCCTGAAGGCCATCTTGGAACAGATCAGCTCGGCCAACGTCTGCGACGTGATCGTCTCCGCCGTCATCGTGGTGGCGGTCTTTGCCGTCAAGGAGGTCAACGAGCGCTTCAAGGCCAAGTTGCCCGTCCCCATCCCCATCGAGGTCATCATGGTGAGACCAAGCGCTCGAAACGGACGTCCGCCGACCTTTTGACCTTCTTTTGGTCTCCCTTCCCCAGACGGTGGTGGCCTGCAGCGTTTCTTACGCCTTTGACTTCAGGACAAAGTATGGCGTTGGCGTCGTGGGTCACATTCCCCAGGGGTGAGACCATAGGGTTTGTTTTTGGGGTGTAAATCCATTTACGGGTGAACAAAGCTAGTCTTGTGACTGTCTCTTTCGGCAGGTACGAGCCCCCCGTGGCCCCGGACCTGGAAATTATGCGGGAAACGGCGGTTGAAGCCTTTCCCATGGCCGTGGTGGGTTTTGCCGTGGCCTTCTCCGTGGCCAAAGTTTATTCGGTCAAGCACGACTACACCATCGATGGAAATCAGGTTGGAGTTCCACTTCTTCACTGCGATCCACATTATAGGCTTCAGTCTATGCAACTGTATTTCCTGAAAAGCATAAAAAACTCATCTTGTTGTACTTTTTTGTTTGTTCCAGGAGCTGATTGCTTTCGGCGCCAGCAACATGGTGGGCGCCTCTTTTAAATCCTTCGCCGCCAGCACGGCTCTTTCCAGAAGTGCCGTGCAGGAAAGTACTGGAGGAAAAACACAGGTGAGGCCCCCCAAAAAACCCACTCAAACCCCTATTTGAAAACTCGACAATTCCTGTTCCAGATCGCCGGTTTGATCTCGGCCATCGTGGTGATGATCGTCACCCTCTCCGTGGGCTTCCTCCTGGATCCTCTCCCCAAGGTGGGCTTTTTCCTTGGACCGTCCCCCCCCTCCACCCAGACCGACCGGCCCACCCATTTTCTCTGCCTTCCTTCCAGTCCGTACTGGGCGCGGTGGTCATCGTCAACCTGAAGGGGATGCTGGCTCAATTCCGAGAGGTGCCTTACCTGTGGAGGCGGGACAAGCCGGACTGCGTAAGTCACCGAGACGGTCATTTTTGACATTAAAGCAGCCTGCCTGCCAACCAACCCGAGTTTGACATCCCTTATTCCAGGTGGTGTGGGTGGGCACCTGCCTGGCCGCCATTTTCCTGGGCCTGGACCTGGGTCTGGCGGCGGGCCTGGCCGTGGAGCTCCTGAGCGTGGTCCTGCGAGCGCAATTGTCAGTGCGGTTGCGCCGATAGAATTTGCGGCCGCGTACCAACCAACCGGCTTATGCCCCGCTTGCCTTGCCGTTTTTCCCACGGCAGCCCCCGTTGCAGCGTGCTGGCCAACATTCGCGGCACCGACATCTACAAGGACAGGAAGGACTACGTGGACGTGAGTGGGCCGGCACGTCGTTTGACCTTTGACATTCCCACCGCCAAAAGTCTTCACGTCACAGTCGATTTGTCCATTTCAGATCTACGAGCCGGAAGGAGTGAAGATCTTCCGCATCCCTTCGCCGCTCTTCTTTGCCAACATCGAGTTCTTTAGGAACAAGCTGGTGGAAGCCGTGGGATTCAATCCCTCCAGGATCCTCCGGAAGCGAAATAAAGCCTTGCGACGGCTCCGCAGACTGGTGAAGAAAGGTTATCTCCGATGGACGTCGGTAAGCCAACGCCGACGGGGACCAAGCGGACCTCGCCGTTAACCGTTTTCCCGTTTCAGAACTGCTTCCTGAACACCTCGCTGGGCTCCCCTCCGGAGTCGTCGCCGGAAGCGGAGAGCCACGACCAAGACCTGGACTGGGACCACGTGGCCTCCCACCTGGACTGGAAGGCGGAGCTTCCCGCAGACATCGTAGTCCCGCCGGTGGACCTGCACAGCCTGGTGCTGGACTTTTCCGCCGTCTCCTTTTTGGACGTCTCAGCTCTCAAGGGCCTTCAAGCGGTCGGTGCTCACCACTGCGGACCACCTCACCATCTAACATTTACCCTAATTACTCTGTTTTTTTTCCCGCAGGCACTTAAAGAGTTCACCCGAATCCAAGTGGACGTCTACGTTGTGGCCTGCGACGGTGGGTGACCCATCATTGGCGAGCAATCCGGCGCTTTATTTTATTTATTGCAAACCGTGTGTGTTGGTAGGCCACATCCTGGACAAATTGCACCAGTGTGGCTTCTTTGACGACGAGGTGACGGCGTCCATCTTCTTCCTGACTCTGCACGACGCCGTGCTGCACATCTTGGACAAACATCCCGAGAACTTGCAGAAAAAGGCCGGCTACGACAAGGTACGGTCACCGAATCCCAATGAGCCACCACAACACTACTGAATTTTGACAGTTTTACAGTTTTTTTACAGTTCCTCACAGCTACACTAACAGCTGCGTATCTTGTTTTGCAGATTTTGACGACAGTGACGGTGCATCATCCTGCAGGAGGTCTAAGGAGCAGAGATAGATATGCAAGTATATTTTGATATATAATAAACATGTCCCTCTCATGCCAGAAAAAAATGTATACTTTTAATATTCACTTTGCATGATGTGCCGATGGTTAAAATCATGATTTTTGTCAACAGGCACCGGATCCAGAAACCAAGTTGTAACTTCCAAGCAATCGCTTGTGAAAGAAAATCACCAAGACCAAAGGATGTTTGTTTAAAAAAAAATATCTATACATATATTTCTATTGTTATTCTTTCTAAATCAGCTTTCTGTAGGCGTTTCATGATATGCTAAGAAATCATTGGATGTATTTTTGTGCATAGATTCATGCACGTGTTGCGCTGGATTTTTTAATGCTTTATAGTTCTATATTTTGGGGGATAACAATAAATTAAGTTATGCGGACCTCCTGACTTTGGAATGGTAGTTTCATCGTCTTGTTGTTCCCACTTTGGCCTCTGGGTGGCACGCGTGCGCCCAAGCCCGTTAGTACGTTTGTAAAAGAGTAGAAGAATGTCCAGCATTTGTTTGGTCATTTTCTTTCGGACAAACGAAAACAAAACAATTCGAAATGGATCGTAAATGGGCTTAAAATGATTCATTTGAAAGCGGAAAACTGAACAGTAAGATGCTAATTCAATATTTACTGAAGCGTTCATGTTTGGGACCGCTAGAGAGCGCTACAAGGGCACATGTGTTTGTAATGAAGGCAACAAAAGCTGCAAGATGGACATTCAAAACGTGAGTAATGCAAACATTTTAAGGCTTATGGCTTTTATTTTTCACATTATGAACAGGTACAAATATACATCTTTAAATGAATATTTACAAACATTTCCCCTGAAAAAAAATGGCACTTGGGCTTACTTAGGTGGTGGAATTGTTGGGGTGGCTTTACATTTTAAGGGTTTATGGCTTATTTTTCACATTTTGAACAGGTCCAACTAAAAATGTTGTCTTTACATGAATACTTACAAACGGTTCCCTTCAAAAAAACAGCCACCTGGGCTTACTTAGGTGGTGGAAGTGTTGCGGTGCAAAGGCTTGACTCTGACGCGTCGGGACAGTCCCAAACGAAGACCCTGAGCAGTTGGAGACTTGTCGGCGGCGCCGTCTCTGCCGCTCGGAGCTGGGGATGGGGATGGACTATTCCCCACTTGACCTGTGTGGTAAAGTGGAAATTTCAGAAGACAAAAGGCCTTGAAAGTTTGCTGGACTTCCAACTGTGGCTACCTGGTGGGTTCCATCTGGGCATCCTGACCACTGGCTGGCTGGAAGAGGCAGCGGGATCCATTGGCGGGGGGATTCTCGGCGACGCCACAACAGTTGCTGAAATGAGCGTTAAAGTGACGGTAAGTGGAAAAATTCCTTCTTTATAGCGGCCGGACGACAAACCTGTCTTGGGCTTGGCTTTCAACTCGGGTGGCCCATTTTCCTTCTTGACAGGCTTGCACTGTTTGCGGCTGACTTTCTTGCGCGGTTTCTTCTTCACCATAAACTCCTCGTCGTCACTGTCGGCCGGCAGCTCGCTCTCCGATTCTGAAACGGCGGCGTTTAGCTCAGGCGAATTTGTCCCAAGGTAAAAAAAGATGCTGGGGAGGGTCTACCTGTGGTCGAAATGAACAAATAGGCATCGCGAGAGGGTTGCCTTTGTTTTTTGACGATGACGGGACTGGAGCAGGAGATTTCATCTAAGCCTGACGTAAACAAAAAAAAGTCGAAATGAGTGACCATTGTTTTCTGGCCAATGAAAGACGACACTCTTACCCAATAGCGATGAGTCCACGCTGCAGTTGGAGTGGTGTGGGTAAACAGGGTTTAGGTTTTCAGCAACTGGTGGGGAAACAAAATGGACTTTGTAAAATAAATACATATAACAAAGAGCACCTCCCACATCCTCAAAAAAAAACTCTTATTGTATTTGACCTTACGTTGACTGGCAGGAGTTGTTGTATTTGTCTCCGTGCAAGCAAGCATAGACAGCGAAATGGCCGCCTGCAGGTCCCGGCTCAGTGCCGTTTCTTCAAGATTTTCAATTCTGCAAATGATGCTACGCGTTGTATATTATTGTGATTATTATTATGATTCCAAATTACCTGGTTGTCTTTGGGCTTGCCGCGTTTTTGGCTTTCTTGCCAGGTGGGGGCTTCGCACAGGCAAAGTCATCTAATATCAAGAATACTGCATTACAAGTTATGTCCACACGGGGGAATTTAATTCCCAAATAAAAACTACGTAGCATCAACGTTGCCGTTCTTTGAAAATTAAGGCTGCCCAGAAAACCCCAATAAAACTCACCGTCGTTGTCAATTTCCCTGACTTCGCTATAATCGATTACCTTAGTCTTCCTGTGAGTGACGAAAAACTCACGTTAATTGGCAAAGTCGGCAATCTGCTAGAATCACTGAGCGAGTTGACAAACCTGGCTGGTCGGTCCATTTTCCCCACAAGGTCGAAGAGTAGGCTATAAAACGTTGCGATAAGATGACAATAAGACGTTCAGTCAAGCATTAATGCGGCTAAAGTACTTTAAAGGAGTACTTGACGCACTTTGCTGTTCATCTTATTTCGAGCCTCCCCGCCTGAACAGCAGAAGTGACGTAACGTCACATCCGATCAGTTGGCGCCTAAAGTATTAATACTTCGCCGTGTTCAGAATGTTTGTTATACATTTCTTTATTCATCTGTTAGACATATATTTCTGAGAAAATTGGGCATACAGAAAGTCAATTTTTATCTTTATACGTCGAAGCAAAAAAATTCGAATATGCTGTGAGGAAATGGCTCATTTGCTAATTTAGATACCAAACAACAACAAAATATTAAAATTTAAAATTAATATTTGCATAAGCGCGAAAATCATTGTTAAAATTCTCAAATGTGTGGTTTTAATGTTTTTTGCGCGTGTGTTTTTGTTTGTTTGTTTTCGTACGTCACCAAAAGTCGCCTGAGAGTACAATTCCCACGTGCGAAAGAGCGAAAACGTTTCCGTCGCTTTTGGGTGAGGAAATGGCTCACTTGGCAATGTAGATACTAAACAACAACAAAAAATTAACATTTAAACTTAATATTTGTACAAGCACGAAAATAATTGTTCAGATTCTCAAATGTGTGGTTTTAATGGTTTTTTTGTATTCGTTTGTTCGTGTTTGACGTCAGCACATGTCACTCGAGAGGAAGTGATGTACAATTCCTCACGTGCGAAAGAGCGAAAAAGTTTGCGTCGCTTTTGGGTGAGGGTATCATCAATTATTGAAAACATTGACCAAAAAAGTGCATTTTTTTCGCTGTCTCGGGGATGAAAAACCGACTTTCTGGAGAATTCTGACTCCGATTGATCGCTCCATCCCCAAAACTACTCGGCTGAACTTCCTCGCTGGACCGCCCCAAAACCATCCCGTTTTGTTTTCAACAAGACAAAAGTACGTCACATTCCTGACTCTTTCCTCTTCTTTGATGCTCAGCGGCAATCCTTTTCTTTTGGGAGCTTTGGGCAAAACCGTAATTAGCCAGATAATAAGATGGCATCTTTGGGTGGAGTCAAAACATTGCAACACAAAACACATTGCTACCTAAATCCGTCCGTGTCACGCACATTCTCCACGTAATACATCGCGTATTTAAGATTCGAATGTAAATACGAATAATATCCCCATTTTGGGCCAGTTTGTCCGTTTCTGAAAATTTGACTCACTAGTTTTCCCAGGTCCAATTGCGCACCACTGGGGGGCGCTTTTTCCCCACAGTGCTCTCCAGTGCACGGGTCTGTATACACAATTTATACCTATACTATTATTACAAGGTCCCTAAAGATGTCTAACTTATTTAGAACTTAGTAAATAACAGCTCTAGCTAGGTTGCTAAGTAGTAACAAATACCCAAAATGGACACTAATTCTTTCCTCTCTTGCAGGAGAATGACATAACTGATGTCGAAAAGAGGAGCTGTTGACAAATATGGCCAAAGAAAAGAATGGCAAAGCCCAGGAAAAGGAAGACATTCTTGCAATACGTCTACATCGGGTGAGTCTTTGGACTATTCATATTTTTATGACTATCAATATTAAGTCAGAAGCAATCAACATAAAAGATAAAGCTGAGCTAGGGCATTCAATAAATAGGGTCAATTTATGAAATAACAAGGCTATAATCTCACCATTTTTCAAAAAGGATATTGTGTCATTTGATGACGATATCAGAGTTGTAATTTGACGTCTCGGGGATAAAGAGGTAAGTCAAAACATCTTAAATGTAATATAACGTACGCAAACGTAAAATTCTAAGCGTCCAGCCACAAAGCAAGTGCATTGCAAAAGTATTTTATTACAAGCATCTTTACATTTTTATCCGTAAAACTGGGTGTGACACAAGTGTATTGGATATTTGGATTTAATATAGACATTTAATATAGACGTCATAAACGGTGGTGTTCAATGTTACTAAAGTGCCAGCAACTTTTTGGTTCCCTGTCCTTATTTCAAATAACTTTTTGCGTTCATCACACTTCAAAAGCGTTTACCCAGCAACATTAAAATCTTAATTTAGTATTTACAGTAGATTTTTTTTGTCCGTTAAATTATTTGGCTCCGCCTATGTCGTTTTAACCTTCTCAAATACATTGATTTAAAAAAAAAAAGCCATTTTCTCACTCAAACTGCCCGGAATAAATGAATTTACATCTTTTTTTCTTATAAATGAATTTTTTATTATATTTAAGACTCTTTCCATAGTTGGATTAAGCGTACATCGAATGGCGGCCGCGTTTTGGCGTTCTCGATGATACGTTGGGACTGACCTTAACGTCCCTAAAAGTTGCAGTTCGTCCGTCTGTTGTGTTGACGTAATATCTTAATAAATTACATGACTTTAAGCTCAGTAACGTGGCATTAAGCCGTTTGCTAACGGTACAAAACTGTCTGTCGTAGTTTTGGTGAAAATTCCGCTTCAGGAGATGATGCAGTTTTTAGATCGACGGCTTTTTCTTCCACCCGTCTTTGGCTCGTAGTTTTGGGGCGGGAAAGCAATCACCCTGGGGTAGTCCTCCACGTAGAGGCGTCCCACGGCTCGGGGTTGCGGGATGGGCTGGCCCAGGAAGTAGCCTTCCTCCTCCGAGTCCGAAGACGAAGAGCAAGTGGAACACCACTCGTCTTCGTCTTTGTAGAGAGCCGTAAAACGCTCGGACGGGAGATCTCCCCGCGCAGGGCCCCCTCGTTGGCGAGGGTCCGCCGCGTTCTGCCGGTACGGCGGCGGCGCGTTCAGGGCCAGGTCCGAATGGCTTTTGCGGGACCGGTGGCGCCTACCGCGGCCGGGCCGCTGACCCGTCTCCCCGACGGCGTCGTAGCGTGCAAAAGCTCTCCGTTGTGGCCTCTCGCTCATGGGGCGCTTCCGAAAATCCCCTTGGAAGCCCCCCCGGTGGCCGTTGTCCACCGTGTCTTCCGTGAACTTGACCATCTGAGGGGGCCTGGACTGGGACTTGCTCCTCCTCAGGGCCGGCGGTGGCTCGGCACGGCCGTACAGAGACGCCAGTCCTCCGTCTTGTGCGCTCTGTCTTTCCGCTTGCGCCGAGTCGGGAGACTGACTGCGGCGGAGGTGAGACGGATGAAAGGACCGGACGTCACCGGTCTTTTTGCAACCTTCTACGGAAGGTTGACGCATGGCGTGAAGGGAATAGACCGTGGTTCCTTCCCTGCCGTCCCCGTCGACGGACGCGCCTGCGGAGGAAGAACACGGAGGGTTTCCACACGGTGAAAAGGAAAAATGATAAGATTTTTCGTTACCGGTGATGTTGGACAGCGCCAAAGAGTCGTCCGAGTCTCCCATGCGTTGTTGCCCCGCCTTCCTCAGCTCGTCGGCAATGCATTCCAGAGTATCTTGGTACCACTGCCTGTTCTCCGGCCACGCTTTGCCCGCCGCCGCCGCCACCGCCGATTCTTGATCCAATTCCAGCTCTTGGATCTTTCTGGCGGAGGCGGGGCCCGGGTGACTCCCGTAGGCCGAGTCTCCCAAGCCGTCCTGAGATTGGGCCCGGCACATTTCCGGGAGATGTTTCTGGCCGGGCGCTCCGGGACCCGGGCTGGCTCGGGAACGCTCGGAGCTTTGGCTCCGCGTCAGTGCCGTCGGCTCGTCCGGTTTCAGCCAGGGGTCGGAAAGGCTTAGCGGACGATTAGCGTCGTCTTTTAGGGACGCCTGTTGAATCTGTTGCAAAAGTCCCCGGTCCCCAAACTTGAGCAAGAGCTGCGTCATGTAGTCGTCGTGCTGCGCCCACTCCTCGGGGTGTTCCTCTCTAGCCGCCTCCGGCTCTTCGCCATCCCTCCAGAAGCCTTCCCGGGGGTCCAGTCCGAGGCGGGAGAGCTCCCGGCCCACGGCCTCGGCGTCGAGGACTTGGCAGCCTCGCCATTGCTCGGTGGGTCTGCTACTCTTTCCCACGCGGACGCTGCGGCGAGATTCGCGAGAACGGGCCGACTGGAAGGCGGAGTCGGACGAGTCGGAGGCCTGGGGGTCCTCCCCCTGGCTGCAGGCCTTGGAACAGTAGATGTGGCCTTGCTTGGGTAGGAAGGGACAGCCCAGCAAGGACGTCTTACAATGGCCGCAACAGAAGCACTCGTCCGTGGCGTGCCAGTGTCCGCCTTCGTAGGTCATTTGCGCGTGGTCCACTCCTGCGAATCGGGCAGACGGACTTAGCGGCGGCCGTTCCGGGTCTTCGGAACCCATCCGGAGGAGCGCTTACCGATATTTTGGCCGCAGGCCTCGCAGTACTCTGCGTACAGCGACTCGAAACAGCCGCAGCAGTAGGGGCGTCCGTCTTTCATGATGTAGCGTTGGCCGCCTAGCATGGCGCCGCACTCAAAGCAGGCAAAGTGCTTCATGTGCCAATGTCGCCCTTCCGCTTCCGTACACTCGTCTGAGAATATAATCTGAAAGAGATGGATTAGGATTGGGATTCAATGTTGTTGCTACCATGATTTGTTTCAGTGAAAGCGATGTGTCTATGGAAGTTTATTGAGTGTGTTTACCAAATATGACATTGAGACTTACCTCGTCACAAGAGGAGCATCTCGGCTTCATGGTTTCCGCGTGATGTCTGCCGCAGAGGATCTTGCCGTTGTGGTAGAAGTAGATGAGATCCACCAGCAGCTCTCGACAGGTGGCGCACGCAAAGCACGCCGGGTGCCAGCACGGCGTCGGTCCGGCCCGCGAAGCAAAAATGGCCATCTCCCCGCCATTGATGCCACCTCCACACTGCCAAGAATAGAGTCATGAGGCATTGAAGTTCCTCACAAATAGTCAGATGGGCCTAAAAAAGCTTGTTTATGTTGGATTTGATTTCAACGTTGGCCCTTCTCCGTCCGTTCTGGCAAAGATAATCAAGTGGGGCCTCCTCGCACGTCTTTATTTAACCCGCAAGCGCGAGAAGGGGATAGCGTGCCCAGCTGTTTGCTATTATTACCAAAGCGGACAGGCTCGTGTTTGTCCCTGAGAAGAACAGAAAGTGGAACCTCGGGATTTGTGTGGGAACACGTGTGCATTCCTAGGTGGAGGTTGAAGTATACCACCACCACCACCACCACAACCACAATGCTCACAACAAAGTGCTCTTTCCATTGCGGATTAGCACGTGCCTTTGTCAGATGTTGTGTTGTTGTTGTTAGCATCTATGTTTGGGGAAGTTTTCCGGTATGAAAAGCATTGAGTCTTAATCCTGTGAATCTTGTGATGTTGATGTTTGTGGCGCCACCTACGTTTTGGCATCGAGTGTGTTGTAGAGCTCGGGGCAGGATCTTGGGCGTTCCCCTCCCGAGCGCCTCTCGTTTCCGCTGGGCGCCAAACATGTCAAGCTCCCTGTTTTCCTCCTCCGTTAGCGATTGGCAGTAGCGCACCTAATCAAAACAAAGCCGTTACGGTCAAGATGGCAAGAATATAGAAAACAAGCTAACGTAAACTCCTATCAGTGCGGATCTCAACTTGTTTAACATTACCTCGGGTTTTAATCATCCGTTTGTTTTTCTTAACAACAGAAAACAAAAACTTTCTCTGTCGCCGTGAGCAGATTTGTTTGATTTTGTTCGTCACGACAACTCCGTCTTAAGCAAATAGTATGCTAATGTGACCGAGGCTAGTTTTTTTTTCAGCTAAGCTATGCTAACGCGGCGGTCGGTAAGCAGGTTGCTAGGCAAGGTGGTCCGTGGAGTGCTAGGATAGCTGTTATTCTAGCATGCTAATCTGAAACTCGTGTTTTTGGAAAGTTACTGAGATGAAAACGGTAAACAAACCCCTTGTAAACTCCGTCACCCCCGTTACCTCGTTGTCGTGAGGCGGCAGTTGGTAGAGCAGCTGTCTGATGCGGTTCTTCTCGCCAGAACTGTTGACGTACGGCACCTTGTCTTCGGGCAGGTAGGAAAAATACATCTGGACCTTGAAATCAAGAACAATGCGTCAACTTAAATTGCCTTGGCTAGGTGACTTTGCGCAATGAATGAGGCCATGTATGGAATCAATAGAGAATGACTGCTACTGTGTGGCCCTCTTTTTTTTGGTGGATTCATTGACCCAACATGTCGATCTGAATCCCGTCACAGGCGAGCGACTGTGAAAGTCTCTAGACGTTGCGGAGAGTCGTGTTTGCTTAACCCATTTCCCTCTAAAAGTCCAACATGTTTATGTATTTTGCGCATTGGGAGGGCTGGAAAGGCCAAGTTTTAGACCTTGACGACGTGTATGTGAAAGATTGGAATAATTCATCGTAAACATCTAGGTGTGTCAAAGTGGCGGCCCGGGGGCCAAATCTGGCCCGTCGTGTCATTTTGTGCGGCCCGGGAAAGTCAATCATTCTGTTTTAGGATCAAATTAAAATGAATGTTTTTAGGTCAAAAATCAAAAACGGAATATTCAGGGCTTTTAATCCATTTATTTTGGCCTACGTTGCGCAGCTCAATGCTTTGCATTTGAATTTTTATAGAAACTCCATCCGTTCTTGTTTGGTTTTGGCTTCAAATAGGTTTGAAGTGTTTACCTGCTCAGGTCTAAGTCCCGGAGGAACCCAGGTGTACTCTTCTAGCGCGCAGCCAGAGTCGTCGTCCGAGGTGGAGCTTCTCTGGAAGCTCACGGGCGCTTTGCCCTTCCTCCCAGCGGGAATGGACTCCATCTCCGTTCCTCCACGGGAAGGACGCTCCGGGACCCTCGCGTGCGGACGCTAGCGGTTAGGGAAAGAAAAAAAAGCCAGTTAGAAAAAACAAAAAGCCCGTTTTTTTTGGCCCGTCGAGCCATTAGTGTCGCGCGAGGCCTTTCATGCTTGATGAGAAATGAAAACAAGGAGGCACTCCACTCGATGTGTCATGGAAAAATCCAAGCAGGCTTTTCCATTAAGACCAAAGCATTGCACGTCATGCCAGAAACTCCAGACATTTTAGGACATTTTCATGGACGGACGGGACAGCTTTAAAGAGTGAGGCGGACTTGGGTAACAGCTGTTGCCAGCCTGTAAACATCTGTTGCTTTCCAGCTTGTAAGAACACGTAAGCCTGCCGTGGCCCCGATCATTGCAGCCGTCCCGCCGCTTTTTGTGCATAAGAGATGGGCCCTAGCATTAGCATTTGTAGCATTAGCATACAGTTCCATCAAGGACAGACAAAGGAGCAAATGTTTTTGCATAAAAGTCACCGAGGAGTAATGAGAATGTCACTTTGTTCTTTTGGGCCTAATCCATCAACTTTTATGGGCCCCCCCTAGATAGTGTTATCAGGGAGAGAATTCTTATGCCGCCCACGTTAAAGACCGCTTAGCAAAAACATTCACACTTAAACCATTAGTTTTTAGAGGACTACATAGTTGACTGGATATACTCTGTGTGTGTATGCTTATACTTGGATTAGGCTTTTTTTAACTATGTCATATTTAATTGAGCAGATGCTAACTGACTAATTTTGTAGATTTTGAGCAGTACCTCATAAAGGAGACAAATGTTCATGTTAATTATAATTCATGGTAAACCATAAATAAAAACATACAAAAAAACACATGCTAGAATACACATTCAAATACCCGCCAGGTAAAGGGCTAGTATACAAATATGCATTTTGTTTTGAGTAAAAATTAAGTTTTGCTAAAGTTTAATCACAATAATTTAGACAATGTTCACTTAGAGCTGTTTTTGTTTTTCACCGTTTAAAGTATTTTTGTTCTTCTAAAAAAACAGTAAACATTTTTCCTTTCAGTTTTTTTTTCCAGACTTTTTGCTGAAGAAAAACATAAAATAGTGGATTTTAAAGACCGAGGTCATCGCTTATTCACGTTTTTTAAACAACCAAATGGGTGACACGGGTAGCAACGGGGATCACTTAAAACCGCTCGAGCAGTGAGTTAAAAACCTCCTATCTTACCTCTAGAAAAAGCATCTTATCTACCTGCTGACTTTCACTGGCGCTAATCCAACAGAGTCACATGGCGTTGACGTCTTTTCCCCGAACCAAAACGTCTCCAAACCTTGATCAGAATCTGGTGGATCTCCTCATGGAGCCCAGAATGCCTCTCTAGTGTGGAGAGAGCCAAGAGATGGAGGTGGGTGGCTTGCAACGCCCCCCCACCTCCTGCGTTCCTCCTCCTCCCCCTCCAAAGTGACACCCTGCCCCCCTCGGCAACTTGACTGAATGTTAATGCCAACCCCGACGACACTGTAATTGTCATCCACTTTAACCCTTTACGGCAGGGTTAGATAACCTATGGCTCAGGAGCCATATGTGGCTCTTTGGATGGGTGTACGTATATGGCTCTCCGCCAACCTGTGTGGTAAAATATGGCTGGTGACTGACCACATCCTCAAGCCACCAAAAGTCATTGAGGTTTAAAAAAGTGGGGCTTTTGTGACACGTTGTGTCATTTGTGGGTGACTTATTTGGACAAGGTCGCCGCCATCTGTCATTGTAGCCGGCCTGAAAAGCCGCAATCAGTGAAAAAACGCCCCGGGATGAAAAATTAGTTTACCCCATTGTCCGTGGGGGGGACAAAGACGGCTCCTCTGCCCCTGACAACCGGGGCTAAGTGACTTAACGTTCAGGCCGTTTGTCACATGACACATTAGCCCAATGGCTAATGCTTTGCTCTGTCCGGATGGGAATTTCAGAAAGTCTCTCTCTATCCGTTTCATATTGAAACGGGCCTTGACCCCCCCAGGGCCGTAGACGCTAGCTGCGATCCTTCCAACAGACCCGGATATCGCCTCAATTGGCATCTTCTCGGGTTGCCAGGGCTAATATTCCGCCACATCCCATCTAGCTGAGTCGTCATCAAAGCCAATGCTGAGCTATGCCGACCGTGTGACTTCAACGCCTTTGGGACAATGAAAGCGCCCCGTAAAAGTGTCGTAAAATGCAGGAAATGGCCAAGTGACCTTCGGAAGAGGTTGGGAAGCGCTGCTTCTCGTTAGCATCATTGCGCGTTTTGCGGGGAAATCGTTTTCTTATGTCTGCGTTGCCAGATCTTTACCCTACGATACTTTGATTTTAAGCTAACAGAATCTTGCAACATGATGGCTAGGCATTTGATTCTAAAATGATTTGACTGTTTTTCAATAGAACAGTCCCGTAATTCGTGAATTAATAATAATATTACAACAAATTGTCCTCTACGTTCTTTTTGTTGCTAGTTTAGCTTGTGTACAGTTAACAGGGAGTGCTAATTTGCTAACTATTCTAGCCTAAAGATATACAGTACAAATGGGTTCATTGGTTTTCATTTGGTATCCGCACAAGTCCTCAATCCGGTCCAAAATGATTGTTCCGACTTATCGTTTCTAGTCTTTAGGAACTCTCTGAAAACATTGAAGTCTAATCTGCAACAGATGGCACGACCAATCGGAGAGGAAGTGCTTTTAAGGCAGGATTTGTAGCTTTCGGAACCAAATGACGTCGTTTCAGACAACCAAAGTGGTAATAGCGCTCCCTGTGGTTCCTCGAGGTACTCTCAGGACGGACTTGGACCTCTAAGTTCCTCCCCAAGTTCTAAATGAAGCAAAATCCACGCCGCGTATGAGAAACAATGTAGAAACACGCCCACACATGTCGCATTTCACGGTCGGCTGGTTGAAGATAATGAAGGCCTTGGTTGGCAGCTTAGCGTCTGCTTTTTTCAGGTCAATAGTGTAAACACAACAGACACTTTTAAGTACCTCATTAATGCAAAGGGCAATTGAAAGCTAAAAGAAGAGACAAATGGATCTGCTCGCACTGTAACCTTGACGACACTCCAATTACAAGCTCGGAAAGCCCCCCCCGAGCTCTTTTGCGCTAATAGCCATGCGCCGTCCTCTGTTTTAGAAGAAATACAGTGGAGACGATGACGTTTTCATTAGTCATCGCAATTCTAAACTAAACGCAAGCAGATTTCATGCAAAAGTCCACCGCGGCGGAATATGTAAACAATCGAGCTAACGGACTCTTTTCAAGGGCGCGGCTAAAGCTAGCTTGGCGCGATTTTCAAGTTCGATTTATTCAAACCTCTAAAATTTTACTTGTCTTTATGAATTCGACAATTCAGACATCTAAAATGAGAAAATCACAAGTTAAGAGTCCGATAAATGTTGACTTGAAATCTCAAGTTAGCATGACGACATCAAAAATGCTAAAAATAGACCCTTTGACCAAAAACTAGGCCCTCTTAAAACAGTAAACACTTTCATAGCAAACTATTCTTACATCTCTATCATTAAATCAATGATTAACGGGTATGAAATTAAGATTTGAAGCTTTAAAGAAATACAATGACTTCGCATTTTAGCTAGACGATGCGTTTTCATCCCATTGTTAGCTAACACAAAACTAAGCTAAAGTGAAGGCCACATTATCAGATTATGAGAGCTGCATTTTTTTTTCTCCAGTGGACTTTCCTGTATGTGGGTGGTCGCCTAAGCAGGAATAATTACGCCTCCCTTGCAAGCGCGATGCTATCTATGCTATTAGACCAACAAGCCTTTTAATTATTATCATCTAATAATCATTGCCTTTTTTTTCAAGTCTGCGTGGCTGGAGGAGACTGTCTGGGAAGTTTGTTTCTGTCTTTAATCATCATCAAATAGGAGCCGTGTGTACACGTAATTAAGTCACTCTCATAGTCGTTATTCAAAGTGGCTTTGGACCTCAAAACAGACCATAATGTCAGTCTAGTGGCTAGGCCTCGTAACCGCCGGAGCCAAAAGATTGGCATTAACGGTCAGAGGTGGAATGGCGTGAAACCAGAAGCGGAATTTGCGGTGAATTTGAGTTTCTAGATCGGCGCTAGCTAACATTTTCTAGTCTTGTCTTTTTGGGACAAGACTTTGGTCATTCCTGCGGCAGATTTGTTCAATTTCCCCAAAAATCTGCTCCCCATTTAAACTGAAAAGACTTTTGTTCCCAATGGCCTGGTCCTCATTATTAAGTCTTGTGTTTTCTTTGCATGCTAAGCTAACCCGTAAGACGACAGCATTTTTTAATGTTTTGCGATGATTTCCACATCCCGGCCAGCGCTGGATTGCGATTGACACGCATGTATTGCTCACATTCATGTTTGTCTTTGTCATTAGCTCAATTTGTTTGATGTGATTCCAAATGTATGGCGTGCGCTTGGAAACGTGGGACGGCCTCATCCCATAAATCATCCGTCAAGCCAGCTGCAAAACACTCAAAGTCATTAGCAACATTCCGTGCGCTGGAAACGTAAGCGTTTAAGCTCCCATTCCTGTCAAAAGTGCATTTCGGGATGCTTGCTTGTTCGTGCATCATGGTTTTCGATTGACTCAACCAGTTAGTGGACAGGGTGTCCAAGTGGCGGCCCGGGGGCCAAATTTGGCCCGCCTTAACACTTTGTATGGCCCGGGAAAGTCAATGATGTCGACTCTGTTTTAGGATCAAATTAAAATGATAGATATAGATGTATATTCAATTTCCTGATTTTTATCCCCCTTTTTAAATCAATAATTGCATTTTTTAAATCAATTTTTCTGTGTTTTTAGGTCAAAAAAAATCTTGCAAAATCTAAAAATGTAAACCAAGTATTAGATAAATGATTTTCTCTTACTAAGAAAAAAAAGCTCAAATAATCTATGAAAAATTTGAATATTTAGGCCTTTCAATCCAGTTCCTTTAATCCGTTTTAAAAAAAATCTAAATATTATATCTAAAATAGCCTGGCCCACTATTATTTTATTTTATCTGCTCCCCAATATCGTTATTTTGGAGTGCCGATTTCTTCTGAAACTAATGATGTTAACATATATATATATATCTTGTCATATTTGTAAACAGAGGCTAGGTGCTTTTTTCCCCTCGCTTTAGCATTACTAGTTTGATATTTTTAGCTACCACCTGCTCTTTTTGCCGAAAAAAAAAGCTACGAGGCATGTCCCCTTGAGAAAAAAAATGGCTGACCGATTAACAGAGACACTGGCATTAAACACAAACGCCACACACACACACACACACGCAGACCGATACATACTCATTAACAAAGGCAAAGCATTGCTGAGGGCCCCCCACGAAGGGGGATCCACACACACACACACCTCAGCCAGGCGCCGTGGTCACCTGATCCTCCCACTTGACTTGACTGATCCCCAATCAGCCACCAAAAAAAATGTATACGATCGCTGTGGGTGGGATAAGAAAACAATCCACTTTCCATCTAAGCGTTCATCCTTTTTTTTTGTTGTCTTTCTCACAGATCATTTGGCGTTCCGGAGCGCTTCTTGACAGTCCGTCTCTGGAAAGACCGGAAAAGTCCGCCAAAGTGACAAGCACCAGCTGAGTCGGCACATCTGGAAAGCAACTCTAGCACCCCCCATCCCTCCCTCCGCTGGGAGAAGCCCTTATCTGGGCCGAAATACCTTGACGACGTCAGCAGACCCGACCGACCGAGTGGGAATGTTTGGAAAAAAGTTGGAACTCACCCCAGTGGCAGCAGAATGGAGCTTTCTTTGGGTAGGTTATTCCCTTTCTTTTAAAGGCTAAACTAAGCGAACTATAAAGTCAACACTGTGTAGAGTCATCTTTGGTTTTGAGTCAGAGAGAGAGAGAGAGAGTGACCGGGAGTGAGCGGTCGCTGCGCAGCTCTGGCACCGATTTAGAGAGTGGTGGAACGATATTAGCCGAGCTGCATGTCTATTGGCTTGGGGGAAAAAAAAAACTAAGCAACCCTCCCTCTTTCTATACTCCTGCTCCTCCTCCTCCCCTCCTCTGCTTTCACACGCCGGCTCTCCTCACTTGGGACGACGTTCCTTTCGTGTGGCGCTTTCCGCCCGCTGGCGACCTGTCCCGGGTGCTCAAACATTTGGTCGCCGGTCAAATGGTGACAGAGAGTTGACTGTTGAAACCAGCTCTTAAAATTAGATTCATGACAGAGTTTAATATCCAAGTACTGTTTAACATCTAAGTATTGTCTAATATCTAAGTACTGTCTAATATCTAAGTACTGTTGAAAACAATAGATATTTAGATATTAAACTCTCTGTCACCAAAAGGGCGACCGAGCACGCCTGTCCCATACCTCGATATCATACGAAACTAGATGCAACTTTTGACATAAAAAAGCGCAGTGTATGTATCTCCTAAAGTGGTTTAGGGCCGCCCACATAGCTGCTAAGTGCGAGCGATAGGATTTACGGGCGCATTGTTGAGCGTGTCGGCTTCATTCGTTTGGAGACTTTATCAAAAGGGAAATTTGATCATCTTTTGTGTGGCTCTGCTTTGGATCCGTCGAACGCGCCCCACCGCCTCTTTTGTGCGTCCGTGCGCAAAACTGTAACATTAAGCCCCTTTTTTTTTTACCAGGGAAGGATGCCAAAGGCCCGTAGAGGAAGTCAGCATAAAATGGGGCCCCCCCCTGGCCCCCCGGCCGAGTTAGTCAATCCCGGCAGCCAAAACAAGGGCGCATCTCCGATCCCGAGCCCACTTTTTATTGACTTTGCTTTGAAAACAAGGCGCGGCCATGTCGGCCCGCGGCTTGGATGTGGCCCGCTACCAAAACGTATCCGTCCCATCGGCGCGCCGTCTTATCTTTCATCCGTCGCCGCGTGTGCGAATATTTGATCGGTGGATACGTTCAAGGTCATTTTTTTTGCTAATATTTGAGAATCCCAGGATCACTTTTGGAACATTTTCTTGCAATTTTTGTGGGAAATTAAGGTTCATTTGGGGTCAAAAACATCAAGTGCAAATATTTTTGGGGGCATTTCTGAGTTGAAAGTCAATGGAGGCGAATGTGAAGTCATTTAAGGAATTGTATGAGCTGACACTGACATTAGTTTTCCTTTCTGGCCTTGACCAATAACCCCCCCATTCCTCTTTTTCTCTTTTTCTCTCTCCCCAGGCTTGGCTTTGCGCCTCTTTGTGACTGAGTGACCCCGACTAACCCGGCCGTCTTGAGACTCCCGACCGAACCCCCTCAGTGAGAATGAGGTAAGTGGCTCCAGACGTGGCCCCGAGGAGAACTGTCAATCACGCTATGGGAACTGCGAGAAGGCCATTACATTTACCGCGCCGTCCAATTGGACTTGTTACGGCTTGCTCGCTCGCGGCAGATTCGACAGTAGTATTAAAAGCTAAGATGTAAATGTATTTTATTTTAATCAGCCAAACCGTGCGACTTATAGTCCAGAAAATACGGCGTTTTAGCCCACAAGGATTGACTTTAACTTACCTACTGTCACGCGTCATGTCGACTCACCTGCGCTATGGTGTCTTTTCTGACCGTGTCGTCACCACGGCAACAGGGGAAGAATAGGAGTAGGTAACAGGAAGTGTGTACGAGTGTGTGTGTGTGTGTTTTGGGAGGGCACCCTGTTATCGCTAAGCTGCAATCAGATACGTCGGCACACTCGAGTCCAAATAGATTCCGTTACGTTACCCGCCTTCAACTTTATGCGCTAAGATGGGTGTCAAAGTGGCGGCCCGCCGCATCATTTTGTGCGGCCCGGGAAAGTCAATCATGAGTTTCTGGGTCAGTCTGGGTGAAAAGTAGCCAAGCCATTCAGCTATTTTTACGAGTCATAAAGCGCAAGACTTCCTCATTTTTGGAATTCTTTGCACCTCGGAGGGGCTAATCAAGCGTCGTCGTCCCCCTTCCCCGACCGACTTCCCAGAGTTAAACGTTAATCCCGTCAAGCCAGCGACGAGGACATCCGGAGCGCTACCTTGGACCTCCAACGGCTAATTCCCCATAGCTAGCATACCTGAGCAGGCCGGGCATTAACCATAAATTGGAAGATTGTCGAGCTAGCTTAGCGAGATGTAGCCCCCGTGTTTAATTGTTGTTTATACAAGCGGACAATATTCACTCAGGGTCAAATGAATCAGCGTTAGCACGTTGGTGGCTAAATTAAGAGCGCATCTTGTGATATGTGAAGTCCGAGGAAGGTTTTTATCTCCATTCCGAACTCCCCCGCCGCGGCTTTGCCGAACAGATGGTTGCGCTCCGTCAGGCCGCATGAAAGCGCCTTTTAAAAAGGCTTTTTTTTTCGGGAGAATCGCAGCCGAGAGCCTTTGATTTTAGGGAGAGTTTTTGTTGTTATTGGCTAGAGTTGCAAATTGAGGCGAGTTAGCAGCCTGCCGCGGCCGTCATGGTGAGTCACCGTTAACGGGAACACGGCGAGATGCCATTTGTCGCGCCAGCGCCGGAGAATTCGCCTTCAAATCATTTGGTCTCTTCTCTAGAGTTGGAAAAAAAATGATAATAATAATCGGACATAGGCTTTGTCATCATACCCAGCTCATTTGACGGTGACTTGAGTTGATTTTGGCCAGTGTCCCGTTGATTAGGGGGGGGGCTTTTTAAATGGCTTCCTGTTGATTTAAGAGCATGTCCACGTGACGGCTATGCTAGTAGCACATTTTTATTTGGAATTGATGCTAGTGGTGTGCTTTTTGACCTCTCTGCTGTGTGCTGTAAACACAAAAGGCAAGCGAGCCATCGCCGCTTTGTTTGGCCCGCTTGGTCCCATGCCGTCACGCCGCCACGCCACCACGGCGCAAGTGAGCCCACGCCTGTTATTCACAGCCCATTGACTCACAATAGAGGCTCCACGCAGGCCGAAGCGCGCAATGCCGCCGCGGCCCTTCAACTACTTTGGAGTATAGTGGCTTAAAAAAGGCTCCGTTATTAAAAGGCGCTAAACAGCGGCCCAGAATGAGCTCCATTCTTGTCTGGCAATTTTTAATCCAAGTGTCATTTGGAATAGAACAAAAAAGCCACGCCGTTGTTTATCTGTCATCAGGTCAGCGCGTCGCCATGGAAATGGATCGATGACGTATGTAGGCTGCATCGTATTGACACGGGAGCGCGGCACGGAAATTAACCATAAAGTTGATGGATAGGGGGACAAAAAGGAAAAGTAATAAAGAAAACGTGTCGTACTGTTAGCCCGGCTGTTAGCTCACGTCGCCGTGGGGGCCCTGAACGCATCGCAAGGCCACGTACGTTACATTAAAAAGACTTAAGTTGCCACGCCGATTATGTCACAGTCATTAAACAAAGACGTCATCGTCATCCCGCTAACAAGCATAATTATATTAATATAAAGACTGGGATTTGGCCTTCATTTGACCCCATTCGCCCCCCCCTGGCCCGGCCTGGACCTCGCTTGTCCGTCTGTAGCGCCATATGATGCGGGACGGTTTGGGAACAATGGACAAGTTGTCCGCCTATTCACGTGATGGTGCGATTCCGGCGTTGTTGAAACAAAACGTCTCTCTTCCGAAAAGTCTTGAAGTGAGCCTTTCGGAGGTGGTAGTTTGGTCGGAAATCATCTCGTTCTTTGCTAGTTTGTTGTGGTTTTAAGCTTGGTTTCCATGGTGATTCGTGGCTGATGCAGATGCACTCACCAGGTATTAAATGATATTTAGACGCGAAAGGGATGTTTTTTAGCGTTTGTGCATGTTTCTGCTGAAAAGGCTAGCATACAGAGAGAGGCTGTTCTGGGGCGCCTCCCCCCGCCTCCCCCGCCTCCCCCTTAAAAGCTCCCATTCCTCGACAAGTCCACATGTGTTTTATTAGCGGGCCCGTCGGACTGTAAATTCCAAAAGCGGACCAGCGGGGGGGATACGCCGCATCAAAACGCTCCGTCAGGGGAAAGCGCCGCCATTCTAATGCCACAATAGCTAGCTAGCTAGCTAGCTATTTCTTTGCGTTTGGGTATAATGACACAAGCAGATATGGCTTTAATTTGCGTGGGCTCATTTTCCACTTTGGCTCCTTAACGTACGTCAACATGACATTGGCAATTAGAGCGTGACATGGCGGGGTCATCACCTCACTCGTGCCCTCTAAACTCACTCTAAACACACTCACACACAGCATTTATTTATCTGGGCAATTTTTTAATGGTGCTTGGAAAAGCCACTCACGATTGACTTTCCCGGGCCGCACAAAATGATGCGGCGGGCCACATTTGGCCCCCCGAGCCGCCACTTTGACACCAGTGGTTAGGAGCAAATTTAATGGATGACATTGGCAGCGATCCTTCCATTGACTCTAGCTGGAAATGTACACAACATTAACGTTAGCATGCTAAGCATAGCAAAAGAGGCCTATTTGCGCAGATGCATCCGGTGGAATATGGTTGCGTTGGTGGCTTGCAGGTAGGGTTCAATTCTTGGTCTTTAAGCCCCTCCTCCCTCTCCTTTTGTGGTCTGCGTGATGGTCTGGTATGGCAGGAATGTCACACATCGCGCAGCAGCCACGGCGGCGGCGGCGACGACGATGGCGGCGACCACACAAATTAGGAGGCCTTGACTATACGCTAACTTTTTAATAAGAGTGTTTGTCTCTTTACGAGGGATGGGATGGATATATTGAATGTTGATATTTAATTTGCTACCTCCAGTAAAAAAAAGCATCTTAAAACATAACATGCTAACCATCATGTCCATGAGCCCCCCCCCCCTTAAATTGAAGAAATGCCATTCCTATTTATCCGTCCGGCCTCGCTTTATGTCACAAGTAAACAATTAGCCACCCGAAGCACTGGTGGTGGGCGGCGCGATGCTTGGGCCCCGCCCGCCCACTTCACGCAATACACGGCGCATTCCCTCTGACGAAATTGTAGCCATATGTCGGAGAGGAGAGGAGTTGAAAGGCACACCTTGAACGCCCGCCCGCCCACCAACGCCAACTATTATCTGTAATTGGCTTGCTTGAGAGCAGAGATGGAACAATCAGTCCAGACCCAAAAATGGAGAAGTTTGATCTCCCCGTTTGCGTGTCTTGAGGAATTTTTTGGGAAAGAGTGATTGCCCTCCCAGAGTAATCTGTCCCAGGCACTCTTCCCGGTCTCTCTCTTTCCCACAGTTAACCCCCCCCCTCTAACTCACCACCACAAACGACCCCTAAAATCCCGCGGAATCGTCGTCGCCAAGGGTGTCAGACTCGGGTCGGTTCGCGGGCCGCTTTAACGTCGACTTGATATCACATTGATCATTTTAGATTGAATATTTTGATTTTTTTTAATAAATGGATTAAAAGAACTAGAATAAAATCCCTGGATATTCCGTTTTTATAGATCTAATACAATGTTTATTTGAGCTTTTTTTATATATATTTTTAGATTTTACAAAATTATTTTTGAACTAAAAACACCGAAAAAAGGATTCAAAAATTACAATAATAATTAGATTTGTTTTTATATATGGATTAAAATAACTAAATTATTGGTAATCTAGGTTATTGCAGCCCGCGAACAAACCCGAGTTTGATGCCCTTACGTTAGCGTTAGCAGAACAACTTAGCGCATTGTCCGTGATAACAATCAAAGGCACTGACGTTAAGACCAAGCTAAACTGGTTTGGGGCCAACGCCGCGTCGTATAATTGGGTCACCGTAGAATACGAGTTCCTCCTCCGAGATCTCGCGGGACGGAAAGCGGCGCCATCAATCATGGCGGAGACAGCTAAGGAGCGCTCTCTTAAAGGCATGCGTCCCATTTTCATTCTTATCTGTCCACTAGCAGCTGAGCTCCAAACACTTAGAAGACGCAATCCCAACTCTAAACCCGATTTAGCGTCAAGACGTGATGAATTTGAAGCCAGTTAGTGTCAAAAAAACCCCAAAACAGATTGTTGTTTTTAGCAGAAAAAGAATTACGCTGACGGTTTGCCTCTGCATAGTTGAAAGTGACGGTGTAGGTTAGTATTGGTAGGTAAATGGGCATTTGTCAAGGGTTATTTCCATTGTGAATCAATCAATTTCATGTGACGCATTTACACGGTGTTGTCGGTCCCCCCCGAAGCCCTTTGCGTGTCAATAACCGGACCGCAGTTAAGAGGTCAGTTGCCAGGGCGCCACATGCCAACCGATATCACATGCTCGTCGTTTTGCCGGCCGGGGGTCAGTCGAAAGACGCTTTGACAAATTTAGACATGTTGAGGTTTTTGGGTGATGCTTCTTTTGAGACGTAACGTAACTACTAAGCATCCTTTTTGGGGGAAATAGCAAAGGGAGTTGGTTTTAGTGTTTTGGACCATAATACATGGAACCACTAGTCTGCTATGTAAATCTCAGGCACCATTCATGACTAGTATTCCATTTTTTAAAAAGGAATTGTCATCATTTTCATGGCCAAACTTTTAGAAGCTTATTTTGGACCCAGAGTTACTATAAAAGACACTTGTTTTTTTGTAATAGAATTTATTTTTGAATTGGGTGGTTTGTAGACCAAAAAAGTTCAACAAATGAACACTTTTTTTAGTATCAATCGCGCTGAAATGAAAGTAGTTAACATTGGGAATGCTTGAAGAAAATGGGAGAAGAAATATTAGTGTGTTGCCACTCCCTAGTGGTCAAACTTTGCCAATTCTACACATAGCTCCTCGTACTGTACGCACAACTCACGAGTTTTCACTCTCCTAAAACGAGTATGTCGCTAACTACATCTTCCGACATTTTGAAGCAAAACAATTTTCAAGTCTTCAAAACAATAACAAAATTTGACTGTTTTTACAGGACGAGTCCAAGCCAGGTGAATTTATAAACATCTCAAATTGCCGACGTGGGAAACTTATCAAGAACTGCCCGCACATTTCTCACATAGACGTATTTTTATAGTTCTGACGGATGGCGGCCAATACAAAGAAATTGTGCACACGACGACGCAAACGGCAACCCGAAACAAAACGCTCGCTAAAAGCACCACTAGAGCGTCGCCATCCCATCTAAGGATCGCATTTCATGATCTCTCGAAGGCAGACGGTGGCGTAGCACGAAGAGTCCAAGTCGAAATTCAGGCTGAGCGTCAGCGTCTCCTCCTCCGGCGGCGGCGCCGGCTGGCCTTGGCTCTTTCCTCCGCCGGCGTTGGCCGCCGTCTCTCCCGCGGCGGCGGCGGCGTCCCCGTCGCTTAGCCGGTAGCTGAGGTTACACAAGCTGGCCAGCATGGGGCGATAGCAGCCCGGCAGGTTGAGCTTGAGAGCGGCCAATCGGAAGCGGCACTTGTCCAGGCCGTCTCTGGCCAGTCGCTCTCGGTACCAGGCGCCCGTGGCGTTCTCGGGGTACTTGACCGTGTTCCCCGGCATGGGGAGCAACACCTGAAAGGGGTTTCCGGATTTAAATGGACCGTACGGGACCCTAGAGTCCGAGTCCGGAACGGTACCTGCGCCAGGGCGTAGACTCCTTCTTGTTCTTCTCGTTCCGTCACCACGTGGATCTGAGAAAATGGCAGTTTTAATAACACGGTTGCGTTTTTTTTCCCAAACCCCGTCCGGAACCGACTTGACCTGAGCCGCTTTGCGTTCTCCTTCGCCGTCGTTGTCGGCGGCGGCGGTCTGGGCGTCCCGCGTCCACACCAGATCGCCCTTGCGTGCGCCGTGACCTAACGTGGCCAATCTATGCGCGACCGCTTCGTTCCAAACTCTGTTGGTTGAAAATGAAGAGAGATTTATGAGTAAGGATTTTTTATGTTTTTTTTTTTTTTTGGGGCGCTTTCTGAAAGCTAACCTGCTACAGTAGGCGTGCGGGTAGAAGACCCTCATGCCGTGGGGGAGGCTGAGCCAGGCCTTGGCGCAACCCTCCGGACCCGTTCCGTAGCGGTTAAGCGCGCGGAGCATGAGACGTTCCCTGGCTTTGGAGGCGGGCATTAACGCCAACGACTCCTTGGCGTTATCTGCAAGAAAACATTTGTCCGTTAAAGACTCAAACGATACCACGATGGACCTGAAAATAGGTCAAGTGGCCAAAAGTGTCATTTTGCTGTCAGGTCAAAAGCATCATGCTATTTTCCAGGTATGCTTAGCATTAGCATGACAGCATTGTTATTTGTACTGGTCATTTTTGAACTGTTCTTTTGTTGCCAATGTAATATGAGTGACCGCTTTTCTCCTAAAATCAAGTTGTTTTTTTCCAACTAGATGGACTCCGAAGCAACTTAAAGATGGCAATAACGTACCGGTCTGGAGGAAGTGTCTCTTGGCGTGACTGGAAAGATCGTCGCCGTCTTCGGGACTGAAGAATAAACGGACGGCGTTCACCTGAGACCAAGAAAAAAGGTAATTTTACATTTTTTGGCGATAAAAAAGCCTTACTATAGTATGTCGTTTTTGGCGATAAAAAAGCCTTACTATAGTATGTCGTTTTTGGCGATTAAAAAAGCCTTACTATACTATGTCGTTTTTGGCGATAAAAAAGCCTTACTATAGTATGTCGTTTTTGGCGATAAAAGCCTTACTATACTATGTCGTTTTTTGCGATAAAAAGCCTTACTATAGTATGTCGTTTTTGGCGATAAAAAGCCTATGTCGTTTTTGAACATAAAAATGCCTTACTATATATACTATGTCGTTTTTGGCGATAAAAAAGCCTTACTATAGTATGTCGTTTTTGAACATAAAAAAGCCTTACTATAGTATGTCGTTTTTGGCGATAAAAAAGCCTTACTATACTATGTCGTTTTTTGCGATAAAAAGCCTTACTATAGTATGTCGTTTTTGGCGATAAAAAAGCCTTACTATAGTATGTCGTTTTTGAACATAAAAAAGCCTTACTATACTATGTCGTTTTTGGCGATAAAAAAGCCTTACTATAGTATGTCGTTTTTGGCGATAAAAAAGCCTTACTATAGTATGTCGTTTTTGAACATAAAAAAGCCTTACTATAGTATGTCGTTTTTGGCGTTAAAAAAGCCTTACTATACTATGTCGTTTTTTGCGATAAAAAGCCTTACTATACTATGTCGTTTTTGGCGATAAAAAAGCCTTACTATACTATGTCGTTTTTTGCGATAAAAAGCCTTATCATACTATGTCGTTTTTGAACATAAAAAAGCCTTACTATACTATGTCGTTTTTGGCGATAAAAAAGCCTTACTATAGTATGTCGTTTTTGGCGATAAAAAAGCCTTACTATAGTATGTCGTTTTTGGCGATAAAAAAGCCTTACTATACTATGTCGTTTTTTGCGATAAAAAGCCTTACTATACTATGTCGTTTTTTGCGATAAAAAGCCTTACTATAGTATGTCGTTTTTTGCGATAAAAAAGCCTTACTATACTGTGTCGGTTTTTGCGATAAAAAGCCTTACTATACTATGTCGTTTTTGGCGATAAAAAAGCCTTACTATAGTATGTCGTTTTTGGCGATAAAAAAGCCTTACTATAGTATGTCGTTTTTGGCGATAAAAAAGCCTTACTATACTATGTCGTTTTTTGCGATAAAAAGCCTTACTATACTATGTCGTTTTTTGCGATAAAAAGCCTTACTATAGTATGTCGTTTTTTGCGATAAAAAAGCCTTACTATACTATGTCGGTTTTTGCGATAAAAAGCCTTACTATACTATGTCGTTTTTGGCGATAAAAAAGCCTTACTATAGTATGTCGTTTTTGGCGATAAAAAAGCCTTACTATAGTATGTCGTTTTTGGCGATAAAAAAGCCTTACTATACTATGTCGTTTTTGGCGATAAAAAAGCCTTACTATACTATGTCGTTTTTGGCGATAAAAAAGCCTTACTATACTATGTCGTTTTTGGCGATAAAAAGCCTTATTATACTATGTCGTTTTTGAACATAAAAAAGCCTTACTATACTATGTCGTTTTTTGCGATAAAAAGCCTTACTATAGTATGTTGTTTTTGGCGATAAAAAAGCCTTACTATACTATGTCGTTTTTTGCGATAAAAAGCCTTACTATAGTATGTCGTTTTTGGCGACAAAAAGCCTATGTCGTTTTTGAACATAAAAATGCCTTACTATACTATGTCGTTTTTGGCGATAAAAAAGCCTTACTATACTATGTCGTTTTTGGCGATAAAAAAGCCTTACTATACTATGTCGTTTTTTTGCGATAAAAAGCCTTATTATACTATGTCGTTTTTGAACATAAAAAAGCCTTACTATAGTATGTCGTTTTTCGCGATAAAAAAGCCTTACTATAGTATGTCGTTTTTGGCGATAAAAAAGCCTTACTATACCATGTCGTTTTTGGCGATAAAAAAGCCTTACTATAGTATGTCGTTTTTGGCGATAAAAAAGCCTTACTATACTATGTCGTTTTTTGCGATAAAAAGCCTTACTATACTATGTCGTTTTTGGCGATAAAAAAGCCTTACTATACTATGTCGTTTTTTGCGATAAAAAGCCTTATTATACTATGTCGTTTTTGAACATAAAAAAGCCTTACTATACTATGTCGTTTTTGGCGATAAAAAAGCCTTACTATACTATGTCGTTTTTTGCGATAAAAAGCCTTATTATACTATGTCGTTTTTGAACATAAAAAAGCCTTACTAAACTATGTCGTTTTTTGCGATAAAAAGCCTTACTATAGTATGTTGTTTTTGGCGATAAAAAAGCCTTACTATACTATGTCGTTTTTTGCGATAAAAAGCCTTACTATAGTATGTCGTTTTTGGCGATAAAAAGCCTATGTCGTTTTTGAACATAAAAATGCCTTACTATACTATGTCGTTTTTGGCGATAAAAAAGCCTTACTATACTATGTCGTTTTTGGCGATAAAAAAGCCTTACTATACTATGTCGTTTTTTGCGATAAAAAGCCTTACTATAGTATGTCGTTTTTGGCGATAAAAATGCCTTACTATACTATGTCGTTTTTGGCGATAAAAAAGCCTTACTATACTATGTCGTTTTTGGCGATAAAAAAGCCTTACTATACTATGTCGTTTTTCGCGATAAAAAAGCCTTACTATAGTATGTCGTTTTTGGCGATAAAAAAGCCTTACTATACTATGTCGTTTTTTGCGATAAAAAAGCCATACTATACTATGTCGTTTTTGGCGATAAAAAAGCCTTACTATAGTATGTCGTTTTTGGCGATAAAAAAGCCTTACTATACTATGTCGTTTTTTGCGATAAAAAGCCTTACTATACTATGTCGTTTTTTGCGATAAAAAGCCTTACTATAGTATGTCGTTTTTTGCGATTAAAAAGCCTTACTATACTATGTCGTTTTTTGCGATAAAAAGCCTTACTATACTATGTCGTTTTTGGCGATAAAAAAGCCTTACTATACTATGTCGTTTTTTGAGATAAAAAGCCTTATTATACTATGTCGTTTTTGAACATAAAAAAGCCTTACTATAGTATGTCGTTTTTCGCGATAAAAAAGCCTTACTATAGTATGTCGTTTTTTGCGATAAAAAGCCTTACTATACTATGTCGTTTTTTGCGATAAAAAGCCTTACTATAGTATGTCGTTTTTTGCGATAAAAAAGCCTTACTATACTATGTCGGTTTTTGCGATAAAAAGCCTTACTATAGTATGTCGTTTTTTGCGATAAAAAAGCCTTACTATACTATGTCGGTTTTTGCGATAAAAAGCCTTACTATACTATGTCGTTTTTGGAGATAAAAAAGCCTTACTATAGTATGTCGTTTTTGGCGATGAAAAAGCCTCACTATACTATGTCGTTTTTTGCGATAAAAAAGCCTTACTATACTATGTCGTTTTTTGCGATAAAAAGCCTTATTATACTATGTCGTTTTTGAACATAAAAAAGCCTTACTATACTATGTCGTTTTTGGCGATAAAAAAGCCTTACTATAGTATGTCGTTTTTGGCGATAAAAAAGCCTTACTATACTATGTCGTTTTTTGCGATAAAAAGCCTTACTATAGTATGTCGTTTTTGGCGATAAAAAAGCCTTACTATAGTACGTCGTTTTTGGCGATAAAAAAGCCTTACTATACTATGTTGATTTTTGCGATAAAAAGCCTTACTATACTATGTCGTTTTTGGCGATAAAAAAGCCTTACTATACTATGTTGTTTTTGGCGATAAAAAAGCCTTACTATAGTATGTCGTTTTTGGCGATTAAAAAGCCTTACTATACTATGTCGTTTTTTGCGATAAAAAGCCTTATTATACTATGTCGTTTTTGAACATAAAAAAGCCCTACTATACTATGTCGTTTTTTGGCGATAAAAAGCCTTACTATACTATGTCGTTTTTGGCGATAAAAAAGCCGTACTATAGTATGTCGTTTTTGGCGATAAAAAAGCCTTACTATAGTATGTTGTTTTTGGCGATAAAAAAGCCTCACTATACTATGTCGTTTTTTGCGATAAAAAAGCCTTACTATACTATGTCGTTTTTTGCAATAAAAAGCCTTATTATAATATGTCGTTTTTGAACATAAAAAAGCCTTACTATACTATGTCGTTTTTGGCGATAAAAAAGCCTTACTATAGTATGTCGTTTTTGGCGATAAAAAAGCCTTACTATACTATGTCGTTTTTTGCGATAAAAAGCCTTACTATAGTATGTCGTTTTTGGCGATAAAAAAGCCTTACTATACTATGTCGTTTTTTGCGATAAAAAGCCTTACTATACTATGTCGTTTTTGGCGATAAAAAAGCCTTACTATAGTATGTCGTTTTTGAACATAAAAAAGCCTTACTATACTATGTCGTTTTTGGCGATAAAAAAGCCTTACTATAGTATGTCGTTTTTGGCGATAAAAAAGCCTTACTATAGTATGTCGTTTTTGGCGATAAAAAAGCCTTACTATACTATGTCGTTTTTTGCGATAAAAAGCCTTACTTTACTATGTCGTTTTTGGCGATAAAAAAGCCTTACTATAGTACGTCGTTTTTGGCGATAAAAAAGCCTTACTATACTATGTTGTTTTTTGCGATAAAAAGCCTTACTATACTATGTCGTTTTTGGCGATAAAAAAGCCTTACTATACTATGTTGTTTTTGGCGATAAAAAAGCCTTAGTATAGTATGTCGTTTTTGGCGATAAAAAAGCCTTACTATACTATGTCGTTTTTTGCGATAAAAAGCCTTATTATACTATGTCGTTTTTGAACATAAAAAAGCCTTACTATACTATGTCGTTTTTTGGCGATAAAAAGCCTTAGTTTTTGGCGATAAAAAAGCCTTACTATAGTATGTCGTTTTTGGCGATAAAAAAGCCTTACTATAGTATGTCGTTTTTGGCGATAAAAAAGCCTTACTATACTATGTCGTTTTTTGCGATAAAAAGCCTTACTATACTATGTCGTTTTTGGCGATAAAAAAGCCTTACTATAGTATGTCGTTTTTGGCGATAAAAAAGCCTTACTATACTATGTCGTTTTTGGCGATAAAAAAGCCTTACTATAGTATGTCGTTTTTGGCGATAAAAAAGCCTTACTATAGTATGTCGTTTTTGGCGATAAAAAGCCTTACTATACTATGTCGTTTTTGGCGATAAAAAAGCCTTACTATACTATGTCGTTTTTGGCGATAAAAAAGCCTTACTATAGTATGTCGTTTTTGGCGATAAAAAAGCCTTACTATACTATGTCGTTTTTTGCGATAAAAAGCCTTACTATACTATGTCGTTTTTTGCGATAAAAAGCCTTACTATAGTATGTCGTTTTTTGCGATAAAAAAGCCTTACTATACTATGTCGTTTTTTGCGATAAAAAGCCTTACTATACTATGTCGTTTTTGGCGATAAAAAAGCCTTACTATACTATGTCGTTTTTTGCGATAAAAAGCCTTATTATACTATGTCGTTTTTGAACATAAAAAAGCCTTACTATACTATGTCGTTTTTCGCGATAAAAAAGCCTTACTATAGTATGTCGTTTTTGGCGATAAAAAAGCCTTACTATAGTATGTCGTTTTTGGCGATAAAAAAGCCTTACTATACTATGTCGTTTTTTGCGATAAAAAGCCTTACTATACTATGTCGTTTTTTGCGATAAAAAGCCTTACTATAGTATGTCGTTTTTTGCGATAAAAAAGCCTTACTATACTATGTCGGTTTTTGCGATAAAAAGCCTTACTATAGTATGTCGTTTTTTGCGATAAAAAAGCCTTACTATACTATGTCGGTTTTTGCGATAAAAAGCCTTACTATACTATGTCGTTTTTGGCGATAAAAAAGCCTTACTATAGTATGTCGTTTTTGGCGATAAAAAAGCCTTACTATAGTATGTCGTTTTTGGCGATAAAAAAGCCTTACTATACTATGTCGTTTTTTGCGATAAAAAGCCTTACTATACTATGTCGTTTTTGGCGATAAAAAAGCCTTACTATACTATGTCGTTTTTTGCGATAAAAAGCCTTATTATACTATGTCGTTTTTGAACATAAAAAAGCCTTACTATACTATGTCGTTTTTGGCGATAAAAAAGCCTTACTATAGTATGTCGTTTTTGGCGATAAAAAAGCCTTACTATAGTATGTCGTTTTTG